>NC_140347.1:16686542-17886542 GCF_963514085.1 Chelon labrosus
TTTGGAGAGATCTCATTAGGGTCTTGAACACTGAACGGGTTTGTAACACTTCATCAAGGTAACACTTAATCTATAAACAAATAAAAAATCAACAAGCTAATTTATCTGCTAGTGAGTGGCGTGTCACATATTTCAGTCTTGAAGGGGAGAACAGTATTCACTTGTAACAGCGATTATAAAAAAGCTTTTACTACAGATCAAACACTTTGATGGCAACACAACAAACTATTGTTATATCAATGAAGTCAGGCAATAATTGAGCTTTTTCCATCATTGTGTGAGCTGCTGTGATCGAATTTGAGTCTGTGAACAGCAAGGCACATTAAAAGGAGCTGTTTACCTCACTGAGAAGTTGGATTTGTGCAGTATTTACTTCTTATTTTTGCACCCCAAAATGAGAAAATAGATTAAGACATTTGACAGTGACGTTTGTAATGGGCATAAATGATCATATCTGAATCTTGAATCCATTATTTTATGCTCAGACGTCTTAAAAACATTTTTTACTCTTTCTGTTTCTCAGGCAAGCGCCGGTTCAACATAAAGCTCTGGAAGACGTTCACGGACTGTTTTAACTGTCTGCCCATTGCTGCGATTATTGACGAGAAGATCTTCTGCTGCCACGGAGGTTTGTGAAGTATCTCCGTTATGTAGCGTTAGTGTGTGCCCCGTAATGTAAAGATTGACTTGTTTTGTAGCATCACAAATATTAAGTATTTTCATAATTGTAATATTTTAAGACTCATTTCTTTACATTATTGATGCTGCCCATCTGTCTTTATGAACACACAGAATTTGCCCAAATATGTCACATTTTTAATACGACCTTCTTTTCCCTCAGGACTCTCACCTGATCTGCAGTCCATGGAACAAATCCGACGTATTATGAGGCCCACTGACGTCCCAGACACGGGTCTGTTATCCTGTGTTTGAGGAGACAAAATCTTTATCAGCTGCTTATAATAACAGTAGTATAATAACTTCACCGTTTGAGAAAACTATGCTTAAAATGTCAGTATTTAATGTTTTGCAAAACTCTTTTCTAGAGGCAGGGTTAATGATATTTTTCATTTTTCTTTTGCTCAAGGCTTGCTGTGTGACCTGCTGTGGTCGGACCCGGACAAAGACGTCCAGGGCTGGGGGGAGAACGATCGGGGAGTCTCTTTCACTTTCGGGGCCGACGTGGTCAGCAAGTTCCTCAACCGCCACGATCTGGACCTCATCTGTCGAGCACATCAGGTAAAAACTCGGGCTGCTACATTCAAAATAATGACTAATTAATACACTTCCTGGCCAAAAAAAAAAAGTCACCACCTGGATTTCACTAAGCAAATAGGTATGAGCCTCCTATTGGATATTTACTGCATGGGTGATTATCTTTCAGCTGGCAACAAGTCATTTAACCCCAACTGATGCAATGAGTAGCTTCTCATTTCTTAAACAACCATGTTTAAAGATACATCCTGTGGTCGTGGAAAAGTGTTAGTCTGTTTGAGAAGGGTCAAATCACTGGCATGCATCAAGCAGAGAAAACATCTAAGGAGATTGTAGAAACTACTAAAATTGAGTTAAGAACTGTCCAACGCATTATTAAAAACTGGAAGGATAGTGGAGAACCATCAGGGTAAGAAGAGAGGCAGATGAAGTGATGCACCCATCATGCCTAGTGCCTACTGTACAAGCCTGTGGGGGCAGTGCTATGATCTGGGGTTGCTGCAGTTGCTCAGGTCTAGGTTCAGCAACATTATGTGTCCAAAGAATGAGGTCAGCTGACTACCTGAATATACTGAATGACCAGGTTATTCCATCAATGGAGTTTTTTCTTCCATGATGTTCATGGGCATACTCCAAGATGACAATGACAGGATTCATGGGGCTCAAAGTGAAAGAGTGGTTCAGGGAGCATGAGACATTATTTTCACACATGGACTGGCCACCACAGAGTCCAGACCTTAACCCCATTGAGAATCTTTGGGAGGTGCTGGAGAAGGCTTTGCACAGTGGTCAGGCTCTCCCATCATCAATACAAGATCTTGGTGAAAAACTAATGCAACACTGGATGGAAATAAATCTGGTGACGTTGCAGAAGCTTATCAAAGCAATGTTACAGCGAATGCGTGCAGTAATCAGAGCTAAAGGCGCTCCGACGAAATATTAGAGTGTGTGACCTTTTGTTTTGGTGGCGATTTTTTGGCCAGGCAGTGTATTTATTGATTCAGATAAATCGTAACCCTTTTATTCAACATTCATTGCAAAATGTAGAAACAAAAATACTGTTAACAATCAGTTGTTAACAGTAACAGCAAGTGTGCTTTTGGCTTCATTGAATAACATACACAAAACAATCAAGCTACTTAAAATGGAGTTGTTCTAAATGTATTCTTATATGACAAATTGTTTAATTGCTGATTTTATTTGACCAAGAGTCCGAAACATAAATATATTCAGTTTACTATCACAGAAAAAACCTGAAAATATTCACATTTACAAAGCCTGAACCAGTTTTTTAGAATTTGCCTTAAAAACTACTAAAACGGTTTATCGATTATGAAAGTTAGTGCCATGTAGTTTGTCGTCATGCGTCTGTGCTCTAACCAGGTTGTTGAAGACGGCTACGAGTTCTTTGCAAAGCGACAGCTGGTGACGCTGTTTTCTGCCCCTAACTACTGCGGGGAGTTTGACAATGCTGGCGGCATGATGAGTGTGGACGAGTCGCTCATGTGCTCCTTTCAGGTAGAGAACAGTGTCTCTTACTGGCACGTTAAATCTGCTCCACGGGCTTCTCGGTGTATTCATCAAACCCGCCGTCTTATCTTTCAGATCCTGAAGCCGTCAGAAAAAAAAGCAAAGTACCAGTACGGAGGGGTGAATACGGGACGCCCCGTCACCCCGCCACGTACCACTCAGGCTCCTAAAAAGAGGTGAGCGGCTGGCCCTGGCTCTCCTGCTCCTCCAGCTGGTTTCTGGCCCACGTCCCCGCAGGCTGCCTCAAACACTCCAGCCTTCTCTCAGTCAGCTTGTCCTCATGTAACTAATAAACGCCCGGAGTGTTTTCTGCTTGTTCTGTGGGTATTTTTATGAACATGAGTGTTTTTGGGTTTTTTTTCTCCTCCCATTTTTTAATGCCATGATATGTATTTACTCAGCCCCCTTCAGGAATATTAACACCAACCTGTTGTGGAATGGACGACCTGCTTCCCTGCCTTCAGATTAAACATTTCCATTGTGACCTTGTTTAATGCATGCACGCTTGTGTGTGAGATGGCCAAATGTTTCCTGTCCTTACCTTCAGCCCCAGTCATATATTTACTTAAATATTTCACTGCCTATAGAAGACGTTTGAGATTTTAGGATAAGCCTATTTGTAGTTTGCATATAGACTGGGAACAGGAAGTCTGCTGCTTTCAAAATCCACCTGCCAGGTCTTCATCTTATTTCATTCATACAAAGTCTAACAACAAATGAGTTTTTCTCAGTAAGAACCCGTTGACTAACAGATAGTCAAAGTTGCCGGTCCCAGCCAACCTCCAAAGAGCAGCTGTTTGTTGTGTTGCACTTTGTTTTTTTGTTTTTTTTTTGGTATGAAATAAACAAGCTACAAGTCGTGCTGGCAAGTGGATTTTGTTTCGCTTGAGCAGAGCCACACTGTGCACTTCCTCGTCTTCCGTCTTTATGCTAAGGTACGCTAGCCGGGTGCAGACATGAAGCATCCACCTCCTCGTCCAACTCTCTGCAAGAAGGCAACTAAGCAAATGCCCCAAAATGCCAAATCGCCCAGCAAGACGTCACATGCCAGCTATGGCTTCCCCTGCGACTCAAGAATGTTTTAACCTCCCGTGGATATATCAATAAAATCCTGGGATTTTGATGACTTAAGTGCAATAAAGATCTTGCTTTACTCAAACACAAGGGTCACAGCTAACCCATGTTGTAACTTTATATGCACTTCATACTCCTCATCAGTGTTTCAAGCCCAACCAGCACCAAGCTATGTACCTTATCCACCCCTCATGCCATTGAACGAGCATTTGTGGTTGTTCAAGAGCTGCATTAATGTATACACTTTTTTTTTTTTTTTGTGCACAGAAAAGAACCAAACAGCTCTGTCACTACCCTGAGTTTGTGTCTTTTAGTCTGTAGACTGTTCAAAGATGACGCTGTACAAATGGAAGAAGAAGAACATCTTAGTAGATAAAGTAACTAAAAGTACAGGATTGAGAAGTAGTCATCAGTGTATTAATTCCTCTATAGTGGTCACAGCCGTAGATGTCGACTTCCTGCACCGTCACACTTCCTGTCATTGCATGACATCGTAGAGAGGTCAGAAATCATCGAGTCCAGACGACGGCATTTTGTCTGTTGTTGGCATTATTGGTTTTATTAAACATAGTGGTTATTGACTGAAGTACAGTGAATACGTTCCAACTCAATACTGAACATTTTAAGCTGTGTAACTTGATTTCAAACATTTCGCCTTTCGCCTTGTAAATCAATCGGTCTACGAGCTGGAAACAGTACGCCGAGACGTTCTGAGATTTGTACGAGTTTGTTTCAAACAAGTGAAATAAACGGAAAGAGTGTGTCGAGCCTGCTTCCTGCTTCTTTTGGATCAATTGTGAAGTTGCTGTCACCTGTCAGATTTATCTGTGGGGGGTCGGGCTCCGTTTATGGGGGGAAAAAAAGAAGCTCAGAGTCATCTGATGTTAGAAGAGGGACATTAACGCTGACACGCTGAACATCAAGACGAACAGATGGCCCAGAAAACTCCTGGAGTTGCCAGGCCTGAGGACAGATGTGGAGGCTGCTCTGTTTCTGCTCGACAGATGGGTGACATTAGTTTTACTGACAACCAGTGACTGAAGAGGGATTTGTAGCCAAGGCAGGGGTACGCCAGAGGGTACAGATAATTATGCTATTATGTTAATGGTCCAGCCCCCTTGGAATCAAACTGGGCTGTATGTGACCCCTGAGCTAAAAGGAGTAAGGTAACAAGGAAGCTAACGGTCAGTAACGTTTTGTTCTTTTTGGTAATGTCTGAAAGTTTGTGCCTGTTGTAGGTAGTGTGCTGATTGGGGGAGTCGAGCTTCTGACAGATCGCTGAAGGGGAGGGCTGTGTTTACCTGCCTTTAAATCTGTATAAAAGGTAAAACTGTAATTCACTCTCTCCAGCAAAACAAGGTAATCATCACGTTCAGTCTCGGGCACAAGAATAAACAGTGTATTCAAAACTGATGTTCCACAAATGGAAATGTACAAATGGCTGAAATTAGATATTAAAAATATTTGTATAAAATACAGTACATGTGCGTCTAGAAACCCATCTAGTGTTATTTTCTTCTTTTTTTTTTTTTTTACACCGCAGAGAGACACGCGTACAGACCTCAGTCTGACTTGAGGGCTTGCAGCACCGACTGTGGCACTCTGCTGACGTAGTACTCGTGGTTGCGTAGCGTGGCGAGGACCCCGGCGGAGTTCATGTGCTTCACGTTGGCGTCGTAGCGATACAAGTTGCCGTGCATGTCGGTCAGTCTGCCTGGATGAGAGAGAGCGTGAAAGCATTTTCAGCGAAGCCGATTCAAAGACCAGAACACGGCAGCAGCAGGGTGTTGGGGTCAGAAGGTCAGAAGGTGGCCTGGTTTGATGCATCATGTTTTTTTTTTTTACATAACGTGGATGGCTGGGTGCGTGTATGTTGCTTAACTGGGGCACCAGGATGCAAGGACTGCAACATTTCCGTTGCCATGAGGGTGCAATTAATCTGCAGGTGGTGGTTTCGCGTCAAAGTAACTTCAACATAAATACCAGGACCCAGGTTTCCCAGAAAAAACATTATACATCGCACTGAAATATTATTCACTTCGCCGGTTAAAGGTTTTAATGTTGCGGCTGATCGGTGTAGATTGTGCATCAATATTATTATTATTATTATTATTGTTTTACCTCCAACTGCAAGCAGGACAGCTTCAGGAGCACAAGTGTCCCACTTCTTGCACCCTGGACTCGCAAAGACATAAGCAGAAGCTTTCCCCTCCACCAGCTGGATTATCTGCAGAGAGATTCAGTATTCAGAATACTCTTTGTCTCTATTTTACTTGAATTTTATTATAAATTTAATCTGCACTAACATTCATTAGTTACTATGCATGGAAAAAGAACATCGATGACAGGATAGGCGGCATTTACTTGCCTCTATGCTCAAGAGTGGGTCAAATCCGGCAGCACTATTTGCTGAACATATTTATGGCAAATGAAGATGACGTCACGTTTCAGCCGGGTTTTACCAGAACTTTATGCATCTAAACCTTTCAGCGTCAAAGTTCATGCTTTGACTAAACCTTCAGGAGCTAAACCTTCCTCTGGCTGACTGTAGACGAGAAGTAAAAATACCACCAGTGCATCCACCTCACCTTGTTCCCAGCTCCACCCACTCTTATGACTTCATGAGGCTCCATGGCGTTCACGCAGTCCGTCACCACCTTGTTGCTATGGGAACGGGTGGTGGTGACAATTCGTCTGTCGTCTGGAACCTCCTTGAGCTGGAAGCCGAATGCGCCTAAACCCGGCATTCCCCACAAGGTTCTCCCTAAAGCTGCTCCGGGGCCAAGCTGACAGGTGAAAGGTCAGAATTAGCCAGATGAAGGCTAATTGAAATTAATTAATGAAATTAAAAACAGACTTTTTTTTTTTTTTTTTTTGTACCTGGTAGTTGTAGAACGGCTGGTTGATGACGCCTGCGATAGTTCTGCCTCCGTGTGCAATACCAATAAGCACCGTCACGTTGTCTAGGAGCCCTGGGGGTCAGAGAGCAGCACGGTTTTAGCTGGAGGGCTCTAAACGGTTTTACTTGTGAGCTAACATTTATTCAGGTGTGGCCGGAATAATGAACACTTCACACTGCTCGAGTCAATATTTGACCTCCCATACAGAAAGCTGTGCTGTGAAGCGACCCTCTGTGTGGTATCTGGGCCACAGCTCGGAGGTGGAGATACCCCGACGCTGGGGTCAGCAGAAAGAGAGAGGGGGAGAGAAGAGATACACAAAGAAGAGAAGAAGAAAAAGATGTGATAGCGACAGTGATCCATGAAGCAGCCCAAGAGAAACACAAAGCAGTCGGTTACCAACTTAAAAAAAAAAGAAAAGAAATGAAAACAAAGCTTTCAATTGAAGACTATTTTAGTAAAGACCTGCCAGGTAGCTATAACGTTTGCAAAGGTGGTTGATATAAACATAATTTAGATGTTTAAACATATATTCGGACACTGCAGTTTAAGTCACAGCTCACATTAATAAAGATATTAGATAAGCAAGTACCTTTATTGATTCCCGCAGGTGAAATTCAAAGGTGACACGGCGGCGCAGGGAGTTCACATTAAGAAAGAAAATTACCACAAGCCTTTAAATCAGAGTAGTGTAGAAACAGAAGGAAGAAACGGAACGAGACACGCAGAACAACAGAGAGAAAGAAACATGGATTCATATGTACATGTGCTAGGATGCAGCTGAGACATGTACAATGCCCACGGTATATTTATACATACACTGATCAGGCATAACATTATGACCACCTTCCTAATATTGTGTAAGTCTCCCTTGTGCCTCATCAGAGAATGGACATGGGCCTTCTGAGGGTGTCCTGTGTCTTTGGGTTGAAGGGAGGGTCCTCTCTGGATCATCCCACAGATACTTGATCAGTTTGGGATCTAGTGAATTTGGAGGCCAGGTCAACACCTTGTGCCGTTTTTCATATTTTTTTTTTTTTTAGTTCTTCCTAAACCGTTTTTGTGTGTGTGTCTGTATCAGGCTGCATCCTGCTGGGGATGGCTGCTGCCATCAAGGAGTGTCATTGCTATGGGGTGGGGGTGCCTGGTCAGGTCTAGGTGGGTGGTACATGTCTAAGTAACATCCACATGAATGAATGCCAGGTCCAAAAGTTTCCCAGCAGAACATTGTATTGTCACAAGATGGTTTAAATGTTATTCACTTCACCTGTCAGTGGTTTTAATGTTGTGGCTGATCGGTGTATACACTTTGTACAACATGTATATCTACGCAGGTTTTAGTGTACTGGAAGGGCCTACCTTCAGTATATTCCTTCGTGCCATCCAGAGGATCAACCCACACAACTAGCTGAGAATCAGATAGAAACGATCTGAGTAAATGGTCCAAACAACACCACAACACATTTATGCGATGATTCAACCGTACAGCACCGATGTTAAACTACTTATTCATTAGGCAGACTAAAAGAAACTGTTGGGAATCTAGTAGTACCTCTTCTTCTTTCAGCTCGCTGTACTCTGCAGGACAGCTCTTCTGAAGGATTTCCTCTGACTGGCCATTCTCAAAGAGATCTTCCTGAATCTCTTCAGCCGGAAGGTCCTGCGTACACAAAATTAAGACAGATTATTAGGTCTTTATCCTCAACGAAGGGTTAAAACCAGAGTAACTTCGAGGCGTCCGCTCCATTTGACCTGCATGTGGTGTCAGAGTCATACATCGACTCACCTCTTCTCCAATGATGGTGATTTTAGGGAACTTTCTGGACAGTGAAGCACAAATGCTCTGCTGCGCGAGTCTGTCTGCAAGTGTCTGCAGATCATTAGCTCCCGTCTGTGCAGACAAGAATGCAAGAAGGATCAAAATCTATTACATTCCTGGATTATTGCATACATTAAATCTCCACATCGTTTCAGTGTGAAATGCTGACGGCTCACACCTTTTCCACAATGCCAAGTTCTCCGCTGTGAAGGACTTTCCTCACAATGGCTCCTGCCTTTTCAGCCACGGTGTAGGCAGAGGCCACGAGCCGCATCACCACAGCAGGACTTCCAGACATTGCTCACAGAGTTGATCTAAGGCAGAGGGCAGTGAAACTCATGCAACTAGATAACATGAGGAGGTATGGTGGGGAATAGCATAAGGTGTAGAGCTGAAGCTCGTTTGAGTTTAATAATGAGGAAAAGATTATCATCACACACTAAATGTACAAACTATTTGACTTGTCTTCACCGCATCATGCACATATTATACTTATCCAGATCTGTGATTAGTTTTTAATTACAAAAAATGTTTGTTTTCATACCATTACGAGATGAGAAATGCAAATATCTTTATCAAACATTCTCTCTATTTAACATATCTCACTATCCAACCCTGTCGACCATAAAGAAATTAAATGAATGACTTTTTAATTTAAGAGCAATTAGTTTATCTAGGTAACTAAAGCAAGCATATGCTAACAGCTGAGTCAAATAAGCTAGCATGCTACTAAACATACGAGTCCAAGTTTATCCATACAGAGGGAGAATACTTACAGATGCTAACACAGAGAAGAAGTCGCCGTTTTCTTCTTGCTGTACGACAGTTAGGCTACTGGTCATAGACTAATTAGCTGCTTGTTTGACAAGTTGAATTTGGGAGATGCAGGAAGTAAAAGACCTTAGACCTACAAAGAGAAGAAATGCCCTGACAAGAGAGTTACCGGCGTAAAGACGAACGCACGGCTATTGAAGCTAGTCTGTTACCTAGCAACATGGCGTATGCCGGAATTTATAGCTACGTTTGCTTACTGGAACACATTTAACATTAAGAGGACAAAGGGTAGAATACAGTAGTTTTCTTTTATTCCTCCGAAAACTTACCCGTGGATTTTAAATTAAGTTTTACAAGTTAAACGGCTTTGGAACACAAACAGGAAGTACACGAGGGGGTGAACCATCTTGCTTTGTTCATTAAATTAGTCGTCTCCGTGAATAAGTCATCCTCATGGGTCCTAGTGCCCACCTGGTTTACATGTGAATAAAAAGCAGGTGAGGTGACTGACAGATGTGTCCACAAACTAAAAACAAATGTAATATTTAGGCTTAAAATACGAATTCCTCTTATTTTCTTATTGGTAAATTTCCATTGTGACTTTTACAATAACATTTCTTGAATATTAAATTAAACATAACTTATTTTCCTGACAGGTTTCTGTAAGAAAAAAATGTTCATTTAAAGTCTCTGAGAGAAGAAGGACTCCTGCTTGACAGTTTAGAATTATTTATCAACTTTTAAATCAAATTTATTGTCAGTAAACATTTTTTCCTCATTTAAAAAAACAAACAAACAAAAAAAGCTGATCATTTTAGTATATTCCACTGAAGATCAGTCGTCGTTTCGCCATTTAGTACAATTCCTCACCCCACATTGATTAGTGCAGAATAAATTAGGGGAACATGTTCAAAATGAAAGGCAGTTTTTAACATCTTTAACAGTATAATATTGATATCTCCACCATTCTTGCTGATTACACTATATTTGACATATCCCTCTTCCCCCATATTATGTCATTTCCAGTACCTGTGATTCTATTAAAAAACAGAAAGGAATAAACAAATCATAATTTAACGTGAAATGACAGTATATTAAGGTTTCAAATGGACAAAAAAAGAAATCAACGATTATTTGATATGACTGTGCAAATCACAAGTATGTCATCTGTTAGCAAGAGGTCTGTAACCCATCTCCCCCTCCAGCTGTTCTGCAGTGAGGGAGCCCAGTAGAGGCTGACAGTCTGGGTTGAAGACAGAATAGGCGCTCAGTTCTCCAGGCTGGCGGGGCGCAGGGCTGCGGAGTCCTTCGTAGAGCCAGTAGAAGAGAGAGATGACAAAGAAGGGCAGGCCAAACTCCAGTTCAACAAATAAACCGAGCAGAACCAGCCACAGAAGCACTTTGAGCAAAAAGAGGTTTGAGATGACGAGCTGTCTCGAAGACAACCACCTTCCCAGTGCGTTGTCCAGCAGCCAGTCTCTACGGTCCTGCAGAGGGGACACAACAGGATGTCAGCGGTTCTCAATCTGAGATCAGAGATGAATCTACTGACTCACAAGCTGGACTGAGGAGAAGAAAAACACTGCCTGCTACACAAAATGTATTCCTCTTTTTCAGAAACATCCCTATAGAGCTACAACTGTATATTAAATGAGGTGGACGGGAAAGAAACCCTGTGCCACAAGAACAGTTTCTTCCTATCTGTGACTGCTGACGTCATATATATGTTACACTAACATTCTCAAACTGTCATGTAACATCATCAGCTATATCTTGTATTTGTATCATCATCATGACATTTGTATGTTTATCTCGTTTCTCCTGCTGTTCTCTTCTCTCTCTTTTCCGTCTCTACCCGGCCGACCTTAGGCAGATGGGTCCCTCCACATGAGCTGGGTTCTGCTCAAGGTTTCTTCCTGTTAAAAGGGAGTTTTTTCTTGCCACCGTCACCTTCAGGCTTGCTCTTGGGGTTTCAGGCCGGGTTTCAGACTCATGTTTTATCAACTATAGCCTACAAATCTGTTATACACAATACCCTGATCATTTGTAAACTTCCTGGCACTCATTTTATACACAATTGAATTTGTTTTTTTTAAAGGCATATAGTGCAAAACCAGTGCATCCGACACCCGGTGACAGTAGTGAAAGTAGTCGTTGAACAGATGATTACTCTGCTGTGGTTTCATTCATGTGTCCTGTGCATATTTTTTCCCAGCAGCTTTTTAATTCCAGTGTCACCGATTTAGACATTTTACATAGTTTTTGTGTATTTTATATTGCTTCCTATTCCTTACTGTGCTCACTGCACCAAACACCAAGACTAATTCCTTGCATGTTTGAGCACACGAGACAATAAATATGATTCTGAAATCAATTCCACAACAAGAACAAAGGTTGTACAGCAGTGCGTTTATAGTAAATAAAGGAACATCTGCCGCTAGATGAGAATCCTCCTTTTTGTGTTTCGTTTCTGCTTTTACATTTTGTTGAAAAACTCCCTATGCAAGTCTTTCTTACTGGTACTTTAATAGCAGATTATGCTTACAGTCTCATCAGTAGTTCTGGTAGATTAATAGTAGATAAATAATACTTTGTAGATTTTAATCACAAAGTTTGTGAACTTCTCCCTCATTTCAAAGATTATACTCCATGCATGTAGTTAGACTAAGGTGGATGATATCTTACCGTGCTTTGAGAGCTCTGGGTCACAGCTGGGTTGTTTCCTGTCTTCTCCAGTGGCTGTTGACTGTCATCCATGGATGCTGTCAATGTTGTGTCAGGAGGAGCAGCTGTCTCTGTTACCGTCGGCCTTTCGGACTGTGAACCAGCATCCTGACGCCTTTTCAACACATTTTCTGCCTGTCGTCTGGCCCTGAACTCTGCGAGCTTCTGCTCCATCGATACTGAAACTCCACCAACGTCACTGGCTGTACGTGGAAAAAGACATTCATTCAAAACTTCTATCTGCTTCAGAATAAATGTAGATAAAGCTGTAATATTCCCAACGTAACAAACATATCCGTCTTTCACTTTAATCTACACTTTCACCACATTTTGGGGAGCTGTCGCCGTGCTACTAGCTTACAAAAGTGTTTGTTTACCTTTTACGTTGACGTCTATCTGAAAGGAGGACGTCGCGTCGCAAAAAGACAGCAACTGTCGCAAAAGGTGCCGTTTTCTGGCACTTTCACAGGTCTGGCGTTAGCTAGGTTGTTTTCATCACCGGTGAGTTTCCCAACCTTTATCCTGTGATAGACAGCGGCTGTTTCTTTCATGTAAATACGTATTTTAGCTGCCGTTGATAGCCACCGTCTGAAGCTGTCGTTAGCTCAACATTTCAGGATTAAAAATAATAAACGATCGATGACAAACGAGCAACGGCGTCTAGTTCCTCATTTAGAGACGCCGCGTCTTATTTATGTTTACGTGTCGTTCTTTCATCTATTTTGCTGATCCTGTGATTTAGGGGTTTTATCATTTTATTTGCATTAGCTTAGATGCAGCTAGTTGTTCTGCTTTTAAGTTTAGCTGAAATATATTTCACATCTATATTTGTTTTGTCAGCATATACATAAGTTCTCTAAACTGGGTGGATTAAATTCAGTTTAAATATGTCCTCCTCTATCATGTGTACACTAGTCTTTTCTCATTTCTCTGCAGACATGGCCTCAGCTCCAGCACAGCAGCCCACCCTGACTGTTGAACAGACCAGAGGTGAGACATTTAGATCAGCACACGTTCACTTTTTAAACAACATCCCTGACAAACTCAAAAGTTGCACAGGTAGCATTTTAATTTACAGAAGCTCTGTTTGGTCCTGATCTTTGGAGCATACTCTCTTGATCAGTTCCTGTCTTGTGTCTGCTGATGTACTCATTGTTTTTTTTTTTTTTCCCTGCAGTGGTACTGAGCGAGGTGATCCAGGCCTTCTCGGTGCCAGAGAACGCTGCACGGATGGACGAGGCCAGAGAGAGCGCCTGCAACGACATGGGCAAGATGCTGCAGCTGGTCCTCCCCGTGGCCACCCAGATTCAACAAGAGGTCATCAAAGCCTACGGATTCAACAATGAGGGAGAAGGTGAGCTTTCTGGATCTAGGGTGTTTACTGAAAACTTTACCGATGTACCTTGGGTCCACGAAGCGAAACAAACTGATTATTTTCCTTAAACAGATGTAACCACCCAGTGTAAGATATGCTTTCCCATACAGGCTTAAAGCAACTGTAACTTCTCTACATGTATTTACTTTCCTTAAATACTTATTTTTCAGTCTTTAAAATAGATTTTCTTTCAGAATATCTGACGGACAAAACAAGCAAATGTCTTTAGACGTTTTGTACGTCAAATGTGCGACTCTTCAATTATTACTCTTAGCTTATGTACTGCTCGTTACTGCTGGGTGATATATTGACACAGGGTGTTGATACCATGATATTAACTTTAAATATTCTAGTGTTTGACTATTTTAACGTATAAATGACACAATTTTTTAACTGCTCTGTTTGATCTAAGTGAAGTGAATACATTCACCATATCCACATTTGTAATCCCATTTTTTTCTATCCAAACTGTAGAAATATGATGATACACTACCGTGCACCAAGGAGACATCCTCCAAACACACACACAGTCATAAAGACTTATCTTGAGCAATAAAAAGAACAAGGATTCCAGGTGTCAGATGATATGAAGCCTGAAACAATCGGATGTGCTTTTATCAACACATCTTGATTTTTTTTTTTACAGTTTACTATATAATCTACCCATGAAAACTTTTCACGGCATCCGTACTTCAGTTTTCCAGCCTCAAACTCGCCAAGTACTGTAGTAATAAACATTTAGCTACCTCATATTGATCGTGGCTCTGCTTCACTCTCAGGCGTCCTTAAATTTGCCAGACTGGTGAAGATGTACGAAACCCAGGACCCCGAGATCGCAGCCATGTCGGTTAAACTGAAGTCTCTCCTCCTGCCGCCGCTGTCGACGCCACCTATAGGAGGCGCCATTCCAGCTTCGTAGGACTCGTTTAAATTCATCTGTCGACTCCGAGGTTACTTTAATTTAATGCTCATGACCGTGCTGTAAATCCAGCATCATGTGTGCCATTTGTTTTGTTTTTTTAAATTTTTTTGTGGAAACACTAACACATTACGTTCCAACAAAGACCACATTAATACCATTTCTTTATCACGGTTTCATTTAAAGTATCCTTGTTTGATGATTGCTTTTAAAACTATTAAGTATTTATTTGTTACATGTTACACTATGACCATTTTCTTACGTCACTGAATCTTAAACATTTTCTTTAATGCCATCTTTTATACCATTTTTATACACTGTCAAATGTCTTTTTTTTGTTGTGTATTAAAATTAAAATGTTTTCTCTGAATCTGTGTGGAAACAATTACTTCCATGTTTAGTATATATAACTTTATTATTGCAGTACGTCTTCATATGTTAACCATGTTTTTAAAAATACCTTAGAGATTACAGACACATTTTACATATATACACACACACACGTCCTCAAAGGCAGCTTCCTTCACTCTGTAGGGTTCAAGGTTTAAACATCAATATTGCAACATATAAAATCTGCTGTCTTTGTATAGTTGTGTTTAAGATTTGCATGCAGTTACAGTATTTAGTATCGTGATGGGACAGGTAAAAATAAATAGTCAAGAGTAAGTGACCCAGATACAGACGTTGTCCACTAAAAATGCAACACACCAATTTATCATAAAGTCTTTTTTTTTTTTTTAAAGGCATATAGTGCAAAACCAGTGCATCCGACACCCGGTGACAAGTAGTGAAAGTAGTCGTTGAACAGATGATTATTCTGCTGTGGTTTCATTCATGTGTCCTGTGCATATTTTTTTTCCCAGCAGCTTTTTAATTCCAGTGTCACCGATTTACATGTACAAAAGTAAAACTGTTTGTCACGAAACATAAAATCATAAAGTCTTAATAGTTCAGTCCTTCCGCTCCTATAAAAGAACCAGGCGATGGAGCGAGACGACGGAGGACGACTTCACATCTCAAAATGACGGAAAATGCTTTCGACGTATCCCAGCACCCTCTGCCAGTCCGGCCCGTCGGCCTTAAGCATCTCCTCCACTGTCTGCCACACAGTTACAGTGGAAAGATGAAGATTGTGAGAGTATGTTAATGTCAAACAAAACTACACTCAAGCTGTAAACCGACTCTAAATCTGAGGGTAAAGTTTCATGGTTTTGTGTAAAACTGCACTGAGCATCTTTAGTGTGGTTTAAATGTCTCACCAGCGTGGCCGTGATCCCCACACTCTCTCCCGTCTTAAAAGCAAGATCCAGGTTTTGTCTCTGTAAAAACAACAACTTTTACAGACTTTCATTAAACGATCCCATAATCTGGATTAAACTGTAACTGGATGTGACTGAATGTTTTGTAAAGACTTTTTAGATGTTACCTTCTCAGCTGGCTTGAGGCTGTCGTAGGGGATGTGAGTTGGTAAATAGGTGTGATAAACGGCACAGAAGGCCAAACCATCCTCCCAGCTGCTACTAAAGTTGGTGATCTCAATATTCTGTCAAAAAAATAAAATAAATAGATGATGAATTATAATCCACTGTTTTCCTGCATTGGATCCCATGCCTTTCAAGTTATCATGTAAATCAAAACATCTCACTAATCCTAACTCTCCTCTCTGACCTTGTAACCTTGGGTACGACTCTGGCACCAGCGCAGGAGAGAGTTTCTTCTGGAGCCGCCATGACGCCTCAGCAGAGCACTGAAACCATCCTGAGGTCTACAAATAAAAACATAGCAATCAGAAATCAGTCACTGAATACAGTTTAATTAGTATAGCTCATAGTTAGAATTCACTTAACTAGAGGACACACACTGATCAGGCATAACATTATGACCACCTTCCTAATATTATGTAGGTCTCCCTTGTGACTCATCAGAGAATGGACATGGGCCTTCTGAGGGTGTCCTGTGGTGTCTGGCAACAGAATGTTGTTAGTGGGGGCCTTTGGGTCCTATGTGTACATGTGTCAGGCTGCATCCTGCTGGGGATGGCTGCTGCCATCAAGGAGTGTCATTGCTATGGGGTGGGGGTGCCTGGTCTGGTCTAGGTGGGTGCTACATGTCTAAGTAACATCCACATGAATGCCAGGTCCAAAAGTTTCCCAGCTGAAAGTTGAATTGTCACAAGATGGTCAATGTTATTTACTTCTCCCGTCAGTGGTTCTAATGATGTCCTTGAAAGATTAATAAAGTATTCTGATTCTGATTTTAATGTTCTGGCTGATTACAGTAAACAAAGGAAAACCACCAAGGCATCAAGGAGATACAAAATCATAGAAGCCTATTTAAATGTTGTAGTTCTAAAAACAGCAAATTGTGCATTTCCTTGTATCATCCTTAGAAACTCTAGACCTGCACATAAAGCTTCTTTGGTACAAATTCTGATCTGAAATCATTGTTCAGATCAAACGTCTACTCACTTGACAGAATCTGAGCTTTGATCCTCATCCTGTTTTCCTGCAACACACACGTTATAGTCATACAGCCGTACATTTAGGCCATCTAAAAACACATAATAGTGGTTCGACAGGCTTTTCTCTCACCTGAATAAAAGCTGGACCAGCTGTCCTGCCGCTGTAAAATGCGTTCCATCCTTCTCCCTTTTGTCGGCTCTTCTTTCTGGAGGAGATGATAAATGACACAAAGGACTGATTCAGCACAGGACCATCATTCATCAACGCCCAGTGCTTTTCAACAGATGTAATACCTTGCATAGAGGCAATGTTGTGCTTGTGTTTTTTGAAGCCTCGTTCTGAGGAGAAGACTCGGCTGGAAGTGGGAGACGAGAGAGACTCCTAGAAAAAAAACAAAAAAACAAGAATGTGCTTGTAAGGACTTTATTGGCTGTAGTGTGAACTTTTGTGGACACTCACCAAGATCTTTCAGACAGCATCACTATCCTCCTTGGATCTCTCTGTCCACGTCCGTCTTTCCTCTTCTCCAGATCAGCCAGACTACGGAGGTATGTCTCCGCCACCCCTTTCCCTTTCAGCTCCAAATTCTCTGATCCATTTGTCTCCTCAGGATCATGAGGGACATCTTCAGCACCCACCTCTTGATTTGCCTCATCTTTAGCTTCAGTCTCTGCTTCACTCTGCTCTGTAGCTTTCTGTATTTCCTCCTCAGAGTCTGCCCGTTCACCCGTTTGTCTGTCTTTCGCTCTGCAGACGTTCCTCAGTGCGTCCAGCTCGGCCCGTTCCTGCCGCTGCTGCACGGTGAGTTCATTTAGTTTCTGGCAGACGTCCTTGTGCTCGACTCTCAGACTCTCCAGCTCCTGGTGTGTCTCCTGCTGCTTGCAGAGGGCCCGAGCCAGCTGCTCCTCCACGGCCCTGTGGCTATCCTGGAGCAAACCCAGAGCCTGCTCCGACTCCACCCGCAGCCGGTCGGCTACGGACACGGCGACCTGCAGGTCACACTGGAACTGATGCCACTCCAGCCTCTCTGTCTGGGGAGCAAACGCAGGACTGTAATCTGGAGTTAAAGGCTCTTTGTTCTCAAGTTACTGATAAATTACCACTTGTATTTACTGCTCAGACAGTAAGTGTTACAAGATGAAGTCGCTATGACTCGTGGAGCATTGCAGTGGGTACGGAAAGTATTCAGACCTTCACTCTTTGTTATATTGCAGCCATTTGCTAAAAACATTTAGGAACAAAAACTGAAATATCACATGGAAGAAGAAGCACCCTTTTGAGCTAATACAGCCATGAGTCTCCTTGGTAATATGGACCAAACCTGGATTTGGGGATCCTCTGCCATTCCTCCTTGCATATCCTCTCCAGTTCTGTCAAGTTGGATGGTGAACGTTGGTGGACAGCCATTTTCAGGTCTCTCCAGAGATGCTCAGTTGGGTTTAAGTCAGGGCTCTGGCTGGGCCATTCAAGAACAGTCAGAGTTGTTCCGAAGCCACTCCTTCATTATATTAGCTGTGTGCTTAGGGTCATTGTCTTGTTGGAAGGTGAACCTTCGGCCCAGTCTGAGGTCCTGAGCACTCTGGAAAAGGTTTTCGTTCAGGATCTCTCTGTACTTGGCCACATTCAGCTTTCCTTCAAACGGAACCAGTCGTCCTGTCTCTGCAGCTGAAAAACAGCCCCACAGCATGATGCTGCCACCACCATGCTTCCCAGTTGGGACTGTATTGGGCAGGTGATGAGCAGTGCCTGGTTTTCTCCACACATACCGCTTAGAATTTAGGCCAAAAAGTTCAGTCTTGGTCTCATCACACCAGAGAATCTTATTTCTCATAGTCTGGGAGTCTTTCGTGTGTTTTTGACAAACTCTATGCAGGCTTTCATGTGTCTTTAGGAGAGGCTTCCGCCGGGCCACTCTGCCATAAAGCCCTGATTGATGGAGGGCTGCAGTGATGGTTGACTTTCTAGAACTTTCTCCCATTTCCTCACTGCATCTCTGGAGCTCAGCCACAGTGATCTTTGGGTTCTTCTTTACCTCTCTCACCAAGGCTCTTCTCATCTGATTGCTCAGTTTAGGAAGAGTTCTGGTCGTCCCAAACGTCTTTCATTTAAGGATTATGGAGGCCACTGTGCTCCATAAATTTTTTTGTAACTTGGCCAGATCTGTGCCATGACACAATTCTGTCTCTGAGCTCTTCGGACAGTTCTTTCTTCACTTCATCATTCTCATTTGCTCCGACATACTCTGTGAGCTGTACAGTCTTATACAGACAGGTGCGAGCCTTTCCTAATCAAGTCCAATCAGTTTAATTAAACACAGCTGGACTCCAGTGAAGGTGTAGAACCATCTCAATAATGATCAGAGGAAATGGACAGCACCTCAGTTAAATATACGAGTGTCACGGCAAAGGGTCTGAATACTTTCCGTACCCACTGTAAATGCAGCAACAACTCACCCTGAGCGTCTCCCTGAGTGTGTCCACCTCCTCAACCAGCTCTTCTCTCTCCGTTATCAAGCGCCTGAGCAGCTCTGAGGGACGTGCACAAAGGAAGAAACTAAAGTTAACATCTGTGGAGGTGTGAGCTAAGGGTGGGATAAAATCTTTCCAAGTACTCTGACCTCCTGCTTCTCTGGTGGAGCACCAGCGTCATATATTTTTCATTTTAAGTACCAGAGGTGCTGTTCACCCCTCAAGGCTGAGGAGCAGCTACTGTGAACACACACCCGTGAACCTGAGCGCCTTGAGCGGATAAACATTTGTGGCGTACCAGCGGTATGAGAAGGTGTCTGGGACTAATAACTCTGATTTATCCATCACAGTGAGCATGGATGGACAATACTGGTCTGCTGCTTCAGAAACTGAAAGTATTAAGCAGTAATGAATAAAAAATAATGAGTATTGAAGGATATAAAAGCATAAATATTCTATTTTCTTGTCTATTTAACTTTATGTACAACATGTGCACATTTCATTAAAACAAAGCATGAGACCATTTCTAGTATAATAATTAGTAGGTACTGATGATGATTAAATGACAGTGAGTGAGATCACCAGGTTTACATTGACGTGTTTTTATTGTGTATTTTATTACATCCAGTCTCTTCCATTCCACACGACGAAAGAGAAGTTTCCTCTTGGGAAAAGGTAATTAACTTTAGTCAGACGTCTCTAAAGTCCACATTCACCAGATGAGTAAGGAAATTGTCTCACCTTAAAGTTTAAATACCTTGATCACTGAAAATGGGCTTTGAAGCAAAGCAGGAATGATCTCATGTTAGGTGCACTGTTTGAAATGAAAAGTATTTTCGCATAGATTCGGGATTTAGAAGTTGATCATTTTGTGTTTTAAAACAAGCATCTTCAAGTCAAGTCAAAGAAATAAAGTTATAATATCGAGCTAGTTTTATCAACAACCTTCGACAAGGTTGCATGGACAGGAGATATTTATACCTGGTATTAACATCAGCATAATGACAACTGATCCACATTCTGCATTTACACTCGGCTGGGATTCAGTGTGAGCTTAATTTCCTTTAGATGTGGTTTGATAAAATAAATAAATTCTGATTGCAGTATGTTCTCTGTGCATTTAATAATTTAACACCTAGATTCAGACCAGATGTTGAAATTAGATGTAATCTTTAACTTGTGTCTTGTTTCCATTTCCATCTTCCTGTGTTATATCTACTGTTCCCTAGCAGTGATCAAAGTTTATGTAGAGGAAACAAAAGAAACAGGTAAACATGGAGAGCCTACCTACTGCTCCCGTGGTAACATCAGTGCTGGGGCTCAGCCCTAGTGAGGACCTGTAATGCTCCATCAGACTGAGTAAAACCAAGGTCATCTCTTCTCCGACTCTCTCTGCTGCAGCCTGAGACTCCAGTCCGCTATCTCCCTCCTGCCAGCTCTGCTCTGTAGGCGATCCTCTGCACAGAGGCAGAGGCGGCGGCGACACCGGACTGCTCGGACTGACCGCTGCCCCCTCGTGCCTCGCCGCTGCGTCGCTGGCGTTTGCCGCCGAGGAGGTGATGCTGTCCACGCTGATCACGGCCCATTCTGAGGGAGCCGACAGCTTCTGTGTCCAGTCTGCGATTGGAGACGTGGTCGAGGGGGTGGTGCTGCCGGCTGGTGATGGAGTTTGTGCCTTGTTGGTGGGAGCTGCAGGGGATAAGGCCATGGCAGTCAGCTCTGCCTGTAAGGGAGTGGTAGGAGGTGTGTGGAAGAAATCTAAAGGAGAACCTGAGAGGGGGGAAACAAAAAGGTAAAACAGAAAAAAAAAAAAAAAAAACCTTCTGTCCTGAGCTTTAAAATCATCTAATAAAAAGCTGATGATGTTGCACCGCATGCTAAGCCCCCCTCTTCCTCTCCTCAATGCAGATGTAAGCACTCGGTGTCTGCTCCTTTATTTACTGACCTGGGCTGACTGATGCAGCAAAAAACCTCTCCTGCCAGTGTGTTGGCTGGCAAACTGGTCCCCCATGTGGCAGGACTCAGGATGAGAGGTGATTTTACTCTGATGCGCTAGCAAACAGCTGCTACTAGAAAGTGATTACCTCCATCATAAAAGCAGACAGGATTCTGCATAAACTGCGCAACTCCAAAACCCCCCCTTCCATGAGGTATTAATAGTGATTTCATTTGTGAATTATTTGCAGTTTGGGTCATAAAGCATTCTCTAAAGAATAATCTGTCGCTGAAAACTAATTTTAGAGCTATGTCATTCCTGGATGAAGCTGATATTACCTGGTTTATGTAGTGCAGATTTATTTTGGCTGCAGGAATCCCCACCTGCTTCAGATCTTTTCCCTCCTTGCCCTTGTGTTGTGCTGCAGGATTGTGCAGACTCATCATTTCCCTGGCAGCAGCACGAGGCAGTCTGCTTGGCTACGGCCGCAGGGGAGCTACTCTCATCTTCTATCCCGAGCCTACTTCCTGCATACTGACAGCCAAGAGAGACGAAAACCAGGGGCCGCATTTTAAGCCGCAAGACAGAATTAAACTGAGCGAGCGTGTCGATCGGGTGTCTCCAGTCGGAAACGAGACACGTGAGGCTAGGTGGGGCGATTCTGTGATGCTCGGAACTGACGGATACTGAAAGAGGCCAAAACTCTGATGTTGTTGAATCCAGATTTCACTGAATCCCCTGGGATACAGTTTATATTGCACTGTGAAGTTTCTCTGTGCCCATAAAACTCAAAATCTGATGCCAGGATTTCATTTGGACAATCTATAAGAAGTCATGCAGCCCACTTTTAGATTTAGACATTTATACACCAGTCTCATAAAACTGATTTTTGTTTAACTTGTGCAGTCGATCCTTCTGACTTTCTTAAATCAGTATTAGTTTTAATATACTTCACTCCATAACATACAAGTTTCTGTCGTCTTTGCACTACGTCCGTGCGCTTTGGGTAAACAAAAAGGATGATAAATGGCCTCTGGAGGAACGTAATGAAGCATCACTGCACTCCCTTGTGTTTAGATGGTGTATTAAACAGGAAACTAAAGTGATTCATGCAGAAGCAATGGGATTTGTTAGTCTTTTGTGATGCAGAGGAGTGACTAGCACAGAGGTTTTGACTGACCCTCTTGGATGTAAAGGCTCCCGCTGCTTCACAAAATCATGCAAACTTAAAGGAATGTTTTGTTCTCTGCGCAAACCAGCTGAAATTACAGATAATGACACAGAGACAATGTGCATGTGAAACAGGGAAGTCAAGAGTGAAACAAAAAAAGAGATTCTTACTTTCTTTTGTTTGGAAGATGTCTGTGGAAAATGTGAAGTGAAGCAAATTAAAAACGGTACATACACATACACTTTGAAAAAGAGAGTAAACAATGAATAAATAAGAACTAAACAACACAAAAGGGCTGTGTTTGTATGAGTGTGTGTGTTACCTGTAGGTCCATGGCCGTCTTTGCCATTGTGGTTACCCATGATCCAGCAGGGGTGGGTTTGTTGACGGACTATCCCAGGTGTCCTTCACTGCGTCCTCTGTCTTAGAAGTCCCGCTGCTGTCTGGACAGGGGATGAATATAAAATTTTCATGAGTATGACTCACAAATACATCCAGGAAAATGGAAATCTCTTCTGCAAAATCTTCTAACTGAGAAGGTACACCCAATATTTAAATAAATAAATAAATAAATAAATGCTGCAGTTGGCTTAGTACAAAGTAGTTAAATGTATGTTTTAATCAGCCTGAGTAGCTGTGTTACAGACTCAACATGAAGCAAAATAAATGTATCCTAAAATAAAAAGAGAGCCACAAGAGTAAAAACATCCTGTCTGTCAAGTGTAACACAAAAATCAATGTTTTTCCAAGACTCAACCAGACTCCATGTATGAATCGTGCAATTTAAGGGTGCCGTGGATTTACCAAAAGAAACATATTCTAAACATCTCAACAGACACAAGACACACATGAAAAAAACATCCTCGGGTTAATTCGGCACACATGTGATTTTAAATAGCACAGCTGGCTTTGCTAGCCAACACGGATTACTCTAGGATCGGCCTATCCGGAGAATAACTCTTCATTTTACACATTTAAGTCACAGTGCAGATAAGTGAATCATACGCCGTATTAAAGTGGACTTCCTGTGGATATTAAATTTGTCGCGAAGATGTTATTTGGTTCATTTTTTCGTCTCTAAGAAGCCATGCAGTTTTAAAGTGTCCGGTTGGTGAACGAAGTTTGGGGCCGCGCTGTTTCTGCTGTCAACAATCCGTATCAGAGGAACTGGCTATATTTCATTGCAGCATTTAGGCTGCTGTCATGTGTGTTGCGTGTGAGCAGCCACCTTTCACACATCATTACCTCCAGTTTCATTCATCCTACCTGTTCAGCCTGTCAGCTGGATGTCTTCCAGGCTGGTCCCCGGCTGTCCGGCGGCTCTCCTCCGGGTGTCTGGACCTCTCTCCCCTGGTTTTCCTTCCGCCCCGTATCCCAAAAAAAAAACACCAACAGACGCAAGTCTACTTAATGACAGTCGTTTTCCTCTGATATCCCATATTCACCACACAGCTAAGGAAAGGCAGCCAAGTCCCAATAATATCCAGCTCCGCTCCTTCGCCTTTAAATCCAATGCGACAAAAAGCCAAGAAGGAGGCAGAAACTAACTGGCTGCGCAGCAGGAGCAGCTGCACGTTTGATGAACCACACGGAGGTTGTTGTTAATGACATTATTTAGAGCTAAAATAAATCACACCAGATGACGGATGAGAACGCTAAACGATGCGTTTTGTCTTCGGCGTGAAAGAGTGCAGACAAAAAAAACCAACAAAAAAACCGGGCGCTGAGAAAGCAGTCACACCGGCTGGACGCTAATTATGTGCTGTTAAATGCAGGTGTGGTGGCACGCAGGTAACAGGTTCTACTTTCACACGGTCTGCAGGTGGATCACGTCACGCAGCGTCTGTCAGAGTGGATCCAAAGCAGCCAAGCAGCTCAGACAGTAATCTGACATAACTTTGCTCAGTCAGGCATTAAAGTCTGAGCTTCAGGTCATACAGAGGACCTGATAGCAACACTACCGATAGTCAGTCCTGTCCAGTCATCCAAGTCAATGGATTTAATTGATCTGAGCAGAGCACGGATATTTGTCTCCACAGGTCTGAAATAGTGAAGGACAACGTGTGGTCTCACTGAGCTACTGAAGGACATCAAACCAATTAAATCACACAAGAGGGAGACCTGGATTTGGAGTCTATGTCCTGAAATGTAAAAGCAGTTGAGACACTTTAAACACAATTTAGAGAATTTACAGAACTCATCGGAGAGTTGACATGGGCCTTCTGAGGGTGTCCTGTGGATGTTGTTAGTGGGGTAGGGTCTCTGGGTCCTATGGGTTGAGGGGAGGGGAGGGGCCTCTGTGGATCATCCCACAGATACTTGAGCAGTTTGGGATCTAATGAATTTGGAGGCCAGGTCAACACCTTGTGCTGTTTTTCATGCCTCTTTTAGTTGTTCCTAACTGTTTGTGTGTGTGTGTGTCTGTGTCAGGCTGCATCCTGCTGGGGATGCCTGCTGCCATCAAGGAGTGTCATTGCTATGGGGTGGGGGTGCCTGGTCTGGTCTAGGTGGGTGCTACATGTCTAAGTAACGTATGAATGCCAGGTCCAAACGTTTCCCAGCAGAACACTGAATTGTCACAAGATGGTCAATGCTATTTACTTCTCCTGTCAGTGGTCATAATGTTAGGCCTGATTGGTGTATATGTTAAAATATTATATGAGTTAAATATTAAGCCCCAAGCTTATATAAATAAAACATCCCCAAATGTAGTAAATTAAATCAGTATCCACTGTAAAGGTATGAGGCCAAAGTAAGGCTGAATGGATACACTATAGGTGAATTTTCAAATACAATAAGCCTCTTTATTCACACCGTCAAGAAGGAATCTGATGAGACTGAAAAAGCTTTAGTGAAAATTTGTCAAAACCATCAGTCAGTAGACACTGATGATGTTGAATCTGTTCTCTACCGCATCCAAATTTGATGCAACATACTGTAAATGAAGCACAACACCGTCTGCAAATCATTTTGTACAACAAAGCAGCCTCTTCACTGAAAGTTATGTATGGTTTGGCTGAACCTTCCATAAACAATAACCTTTGTTTGGTTAATCGGTCCTACCGGGTAGTGAATTCAAATCACCACAAGTTGGCGTCAGGGCATCACAGAGACTGCAAAACTGCTGGAGGAGAAACCAGGAGAAATCAACGTAATAATAAACATGAGGGGTTCATATGTAGAAAACACCATGTCTAACAGTAGAGCAATAATCATCCTGGAAGCATGCGAACTGTAACACACAGTGGTGTGGTTGTTAGCACTGATGCCTCACAGCAAGAAAGTTCTGGGTTCGAATCCATTGGCCGACTGAACAGCCTTTCTGTGTGGAGTTTGCATGTTCTCCCTGTGTCTGCGTGGGTTCTCTCCAGGTACTCAGGCTTCCTCCCACCGTCCGAAGACATGCTCGTTTGTTTACTGAAAATGAATGAATGAATGAATGTTTCATTGGGATCTAAATGTTTCAGAACCATGGACAGAACACTAAACATGGTGCTGAAGATAGTCGTCTCTGGCGCCCTCTAGTGACCACGTTTAGTAATAAAATTAACTTAAACACTTCTAAACTATACATTTTATGTTTTTATCTTCTAAAATGTAGTTCTTCTTCTTTATTTATTCAATTATTATTTTTTTCCCTTAATTGAAATCAAACTGTTGGTATACTGCTCAATGTTAGCAGCAGTGTGAAGGCTGAAGTGAGCTGGGATTTATTACAATGCGTATAACATAACATATTCTACGTGTCTGTTTTGAAAACTTGTACAGTAACAGCGTTGCAGATATTCAACCTCTGTTACCTCTCAGTCAGAAATCCATTTCTTCCATTTAATAAAATTCTGTTTGCAGGGAAATTTAAATCAGTCGACTGAAGTTTGTTTATTTATGATTCAAAATGTTAAAAACAGAATAAAATCTGCTGGTCTCTGCGGTGTGGACAAAAGGTTAAGATTGCTGTGTTCAGCATCTGCCTCCGCACGATTCCTCTGTGACTTCTGCACCTCACCGCAAAACAAGTTTCTAAGCGATCCATGTTTATTCTCGCTCCTCCCACACACTTTGCTTACCATAAACATTGTCTTAAAGGCTTATTTAAAATAAATAAATAAACAAAACTATTCTTCTGCTAATGTTACCTTAAGGAGCAAGAAAAACAGAACTTAATGAATATACGGCACCATGAGCGGAATATGTGCTTTGACAATAACCCATTCCAGGAACTGCCCTGGTCTACCTACACTGGGATGTAATGAAGCACTCCAGTAGTAGTTGAAGGACACCCCAGCATAGAACAGGATGCTGGCCACCACAGACTGGTAAAACACCTGTAGTTGCTGCCTGCAGATGTTAAAGGAAGCCAGCCTTCTCAGGAAGTAGCACCTGCTTTGCCCTTTCCTGTAAAGGTAGCCTGAGTTCACTGACCAGTCAGCCTGTCCACCTGCAGGCCAAGATACTTGTAGGAGTTGACTACCTCCATCTCCACCCCCTCTACGGAAACTGGCTTAAGGTAGGAACTCTCTCCAGTAAACTAATTGCTCCATTTCTCTCTCTCAACTAATCATCGCTGAATCATGTCTTCCCAGCACTAACCCTAAAATAGGATCGTTGACGCAAGGACGATTATTGGTTGGCAGGACCTGAAGGGAAGGGATGAAGGGGTCGGATGCGGGGGAATGAAAGATTTTCTTTGGATGTATCCGGCTGGTTCTTGAAAAGAAAGAGGGAAGAAGAAGTGGAGAAGTGAGACAAACAGAGAAAGAGAGCGAGCGAGAGACATGTAAGCACAGGAAGCAGAATGACACGAGGTCAAGTTATAATAACGTTTTCGTCTCTGCAGTGAGAACAAAGCTTAATAGTTGCAGACTGTGCTCAGCTTCTGCCCCCACATGGCGAGTCCTTAAATATCCTGTCTGTGAAGGTCTTCAGTCGTCAGGGTCATGGTTTATCCAAATCATAAAGCTGAAAAAAGGTGGGTGGTGGTGAACATCTGAAACCCACACGACTAAGGCCTATAAAGGCCAGATATACAATCAATTATTTTAACTCTCTGAGGGATAACTTCTCTGCTGTAGTTTGTTGGGGCCCCCTACAGGCCTGAGGCCCCAAGCGGTTGCCTGCTCTGCTTTTTGACAAGCTGTGCCTCCGACACTAATGTCCCAGTGATGGCCAGAGATCCGGTCACAAGGTGTGAAGAGGGGTGAATTTTTTTGGGAACGAAATCTTCAGAATTTTCCACTTTTCTGCATAAAAATGAACCAAACCAAACAATTCTACTCTGGTCTCATCCGTCCACAAAACATCTTCCCAATAGTCTTTTGGCTTGTCCACACGGTGTTTAGCAAACTGCGGCGGGGCAGAAATGCTCTTGTTCTCCTCCATTTATTCTCAATCTGTGGTTTGGTGACCTTTTACATCCCGATGAGCAACGCCAAATATTTTTCTCGGCTCCTCAGAAAGCTCCTAGAGGTGCACTTAATATTTGCCACGTGCACAGATATGTAATATTGGCTTGCTTTCCTGAATAAACATATACACCACCAGTATAATATTTTAGCTTCATTTGTCGGATCGGATTCTCTTTCTCCACTATCAGGACTTGTGTGAAAATCTTCTGATGTTCTGAATCACGTGTTGTGCAGAAATGTAGAAAATGTATTTTTTAATAGAATATCATTGAAACTCGAAATTGATATGTTTGACATTCTGCTGTCCACTAATGAAGATAATAAAAACACTGACATTAAAAATATGTAAATGGTGCATAGCCTATCTGAATTATACTAATATTGGTAAGAATTAAATTTGATATAAAAATCCAGTCATTTAAATGCATAACTGTGCTTTCTGGGTATTTTCTCTTTACATTATTCCCATTATGCTGAAGGAGACGAGCGCATTGAAGGAGTGCGTCTACTTTTTAACTCTTCACTGCTTGCATGTAGAAGTTGCGTGTAATATTGGGTCAGTACAAACAGGCAGCTGTAGGTGCAGACTTTGTAAAAATGGCGACTGATCTGGGCTGCCTTCATAAGAGCAGCGACGCTCCCAGTGACCACAACATCAGTGGGTTGTAAGTCTTCTCCAATTAAACCATGAAGTGTGCAGCGGCAGCAGCGGCAGTAGCAGATGGACGGGGACTTGCGTCGGACAAGAAGACACCAACAATCCGCCTTCATCATGGGAAACTACGGCCGCTCTGCTGCAGATGTTTCTAACGAGCAACGCCATGGACATTTTCGCGGATGCCAGGGGACGCGATCGCCATCCACTCATTTATCTCCCGTATACTATCGAAGAAGAAGAAGTGACCTTCTGTGAGGCGGAAGATGTCAGCGCTGAAAAAGGTAGGATGGAAGGGAGGATTGGGGAAGGCGCACGGTGTCGTGTTTGTGCCGTTTGTGCATGAGCCTGCGACGCAGCCTGTCATTTTTATTTTGTTGTTGTTGTTGATCTCAGGTGCGTCCTCATAATAAAGGTTTCTGATCCAGAGTGTCACACCTGGCCACGCACACCGTGAAAGTGCACGTCTTCAGAAACTGCCAGAAGTTCTGCAGAGCGAGAATGAGTCACAGGCTGAATGATTTTCTTTTTTTCTTTTTTCTCTCCTTTCAGAGTGTTCCTGTTATTTTCCTACGCTGATCAATCAGTGGCACTGAATGATGCATGGCGTGTGGGAGTTGGTAGAATTAGTGTGCATGTGTTTGGGTGAATGGAGGGGACCCACAGCTTCTCCCCTCAAGTTTCCTCTTGTCAATGAATGCCCACATGTCCTCCTCCATTCAGTCTAACGTGTATGTGTGTATGTGTGTGTGTGTGTGTGGAGTGACTCAGCTGTATTGTACTATATCTGTCATCCATCTTTTCATCTGTCACAGGTGTTGCCATGGCTACTACAGACTCACTGCTGTCTTTTCTTTGAGAAGGACTCAGGTAAGCGGCGGGAGGGGTGATCGAGTCATGAGGAGGTGTCAGTCACCTCAATAGGCGGCTCTTTTTATTACCTGAGGTAGCCGTGGTCTGAGGGGAATGACGTTTTGTAAAGGTGGAGGCTTCCTCCTTCACGTATTTACTGGCCTGGTCACCGTGTACGTGGTTAATAGCTGTCAGAAGGAGTACTTTTAAAAGATAACTCATAGTCTGTATTTCCCATTGTCAAAATGAGATTTTTGCCCACGTCAGATTTTAGTAGTTCTTGCGTAAATCTAGTAAAATAAGTGTCGCTGGTAGAGAAACTTTGAAGCTTTATTTAAATAATCAACTGATTAATTATTAACTAGTACCAAGATTTGTACTTTAGTACTCATGGGAACTAAACTAACACCAAGCTCACATCAAACAACTGCCAACAATGAAAGCCGACTGTCACGTCACGTCACTTGTCTGGACTGAAACGCTGCACCTGAACACACCACGAAGAAGGAAATAACTCTCCATACCAGCAGGTGACAGTAGTCCGAATTCGTCATTCAAAAGTGGAAACCGGAAGAGCTACTATTAGCTGGGAAGCTAGGAAGTTATTCTGCAGTTTCTTCATTCTATACGATCATAATGTTGGAAAAAATATTTGTGGATTTGAATGTGATGCGAGAAAACGAGAAGATCCTCGTGTGCGTGCGCGCCCGTTGAACTTTTGCTCATGCTCTGGTTCTCCAAGCTGATCAGCCAATCAGATTGTCCTCTCTCTTGTCTGTAAAGCTGCCAGTATCAGTCAAAGTAGTGGAAACAATGAGAGACACAGCACACGACCAATAATCAGCTTTGAGTATGACAACCTTTAAACTACGATAAAAAAACACACAAAAACACGTGATCCACCAACAACTAATGTGAGAGTAACATTTGCTCGAAAATTACTTAAGATACAGCTTTGACTCATTTTAATGTCGTTTAAACTGAAACTTTTTACCGCGTTCTTTTATTTTTATTGACCTCTTAAAACACAAAACTAATATCCTCTCCAGAAAACTGGGGAAACGCTGACCAACACTTGACTTTTTGCACTCTGGCACAAACACAGCTGACAAATTAGAAGTCCGGTATTGACTCTTTTTAGCTCCGTTTGGGTCTCCACCAACTCCAGAGGGAAACATCTCACCGATAGACGCTAATTGAGTTGAGCAGGTGTACAGTTATTCTATCATAGAAGTTTTTTTTCCTCTTTCAATCCCTACCATTAAGGATGAACCAAAAACGAAAGTCTGAATAAATGAAAACTGTCAGGCTGTGTGATAAACCTTGGTGGGTTTGTCACTATCGGAATAACTTTCATTCTTTCTCAATCTAAAAACATCGACAAAGTGCAGCTTTAAACCACGGCGCAATTCAAATGTCCCTTCAATAAGCACTCTTTATAGTGATTTGGATTCCTGCCTGTAACCATGACTATGTTACATGGAGGAAGCAAACGCCTTAGCAAACCTCTAATGGTTTGGTGGATGTGTCGCAGTGTGTGGAGAATTTGAACACGGCTCAAAAAAAAAAAAGAAAGTCGTTAATTAGTTAAACTCCGCACGACTCCTTCTCTCGGCAGCAGAGGTCAGAGCACCGAGAAGCATCCAAGGAAAGAGCTCCGCAGGGGTCAGCTGTCTTTCTCTTGGCATTTTTTTTGGCACTGCGGATGATCAAACGCCGGCTCACATCAACACAAACATCAAATACCATCACTACCACTGTGATGCGTTTGAAGCCAAAGGCCGAGGTGGAATCATTAAAGGATGATCTTACGTTTTACTTTTGCAATTAAAATATTATATTATTGACATGACGGGGAAGAAGGAGAGACAAGGAAAGGGTTGAGGCTTCTTTCGCGGGGTAACACCGTGAGGACGTGGTGTTTTTATTTTTTGGTGGTTTGCAGTCTACACTGCTTCATCAAGATCAGTCATTTACTGCTTCCAGCTTCAGGAACAGAACGCAAAGGTATGCAGGACAATTCACAAAGGTTTGGATTTAAACCAATATTAAAGCCTCTTCTCCTAAAAGTGATCCAACACTGGTCAAGACAATTAAACTCAATGTGTTTGATCCAATTTCTGCACAGAATTAATTACATTTAGAGCAGGGGTCTTCAACGTTTTCCAGGTCAAGGACCCCCAAACTAATGGAGCGATGGAGCCGGGACCTCCTACTTATGTATATGTGAATTTAATGACATTTAAATTTATGGAGAAAAAAATTTTTGCGACCCCCCCTGCAGTACCCCTGCGGACCCCCTAGTGGTCGCGGACCCCCTGTTGAAAACCTCCGATTTAGAGGAATAAGTTGCAAATATTCATGCATCTCCCTGGTCTGTCCTAGTTAGAGGTCTTAAAATCTCTTTACGGGAACTAGTCTTTTTGAGGTGATTGCCTTATGGGATATTAGCCATATTCAGTTTTCTCGTATTTAAGGAAATCCAGATGAAAGATTGTCCATTTGTTCCTTGTGTATCATTATATATTTATCCAGCAGCTTTCAAACGGCGTGAGTAATATTACATTTTGTGAATTCTAATGTATAAAACTAAAAAGAAAGTATTCTTATGATTCCCATGACACAAGGTCAACACGTTATCGTTGTGAGGAGCAGGTTTGTTGGTGTGAAACCAACACGTTTGACTCGTTCAGACCTACGTTTTGCGTCTCTCTCCCAACGCCGTTTCGTTGGCCTGTGTCTTGAAAAACGATCGCGCACGTGTTAATCGTATTCTGAAAAGGTCTGCTTTACATCACAGATGAGCTGACGGTGGAGTTTCAGCACGGCCTCACATCAGAGATTATCGGCGAGTTAATCACGTGTCGGGGCCCTGCCGGTGATTTTACCGGGCTTTGTCAGCACAAAGGCCGGTGATGAAGAGAGCGCAGATACGGGAGCATCTCTGCCTGTTTGATGTGCGTAACGTAAAGAATTGTTAGAGGTTTTTTTTTCTTCTTTATCAGCCACCCGCAGAATTTGCTCTTGATCGCACCTTAGTCATCACTTTCTCAAGGTTGAGGCAGAAATGTTAATGGGTCTGATCGTTTTAAGGAATATAAAGCAAGCGAGCTGGGAGCGCTGATGCTGTTTACGACTTCTTCTTTCTTTTCTTTTTGTCAGAGAACGAGATGAGGCTCTTAAAACCGGCACATTGAGCATTTGAAGTGTCTCTTTTAGTTAGTTGTTCGGTTTTTAAACTAGAACGGGTTTACACCACTAGGTGGGACTGTTTGCTTTGACAAACATATCCAGCCAACTGCTGCTTTGACATGCCTGCTGGTGTATTTTTCACACAAACAGGCCATTTTCTCAATCCAGTACAGTATTTTTCTTAGCTGGGATGCTTTTGGTGTTTGTGTATGCCGCAGAGTGAATTTGTTAGGACTAAACGTGAAATTTTTAATAAGGAATTTTTTATTGGTCATATTCTTTTCAATACAGCAGCTGCTCTCATGTTGTTCCTAAAGAAAAACTGTTTTATAAATCTCTTATTATTATGCTCTCAGATTTAAACTGTTTGTCGAGACATGTGGATGTTGCATTCAGAATTTGAACTGTACTTGGCAACAGTGACTTGCCGTGCGCATTTTTGATGGCTTTTACCCGTCTATGGCGTCTCCCTGAGGGTATAATCTTAAAGTGTAGGATCACTTATAATCCAGAGAGCTTTCCTCTTTAGATTTATCATTGTATTTATCTCTTGGGCTTCCCTATAATAGTACCTAATTTAGCTCATTGTGCCCACAGTGCTTCAGAGACCGCTGATATATGTACACCGACCAGGCACAACATTATGATCACCTTCCTAATTTTGTGTACAGGGATTGCCTTGGCCTCCGTACAGGAAGGAGTCTCTGCTCAGGTCTGCACTGCATCACTCTGCCAGGACAGAAAGATCTTTTTTCACAGCTATTTTCGACACGCTCCGTCCCCGTGGTGGCCTCTTTGTCTGGTCAGGAATCTCTTGTCACCTCAGTCACCTTGGAAGCAAGAACCCCAGGTGTCTTTTTCTGTTTTTGTCTGCCCTAAGGGGAAACATATAAAACAACTACACACATATATACTGATCAGTCACAACATTATGACCACCTGCCTAACATTGTGTAGGTGTCCCTTGTGCCTCCAAAACAGACTCATCAGAGAATGGACATGGGCCTTCTGAGGGTGTCCTGTGGTGTCTGGCAACAGAATGTTGTTAGCGGGGGTCTTGGGGTCCCATGGATTGGGGGGAGGGGCCTCTGTGGATCATCCCACAGATACTTGACCAGTTTGGGATCTAGTGAATTTGGAGGCCAGGTCAACACCTTGTGCTGTTCTTCGTATTTTTTTTAGTTGTTCCTAAACTGTTTTTGTGTGTGTGCCTGATGGGGATGGCTGCTGCCATCAAGGAGTGTCATTGCTATGGGGTGGGGGTGTATGGTCTAGTCTAGGTGGGTGCTACATGTCTAAGTAACATCCACATGAATGCCAGGTCCAAAAGTTTCCCAGCAGAACATTGAATTGTCACAAGATGGTCAATGTGATTTACTTCTCCTGTCAGTGGTTGTAATGTTGTGGCTGATGGGCGTATAACTACCTAAATTTTATGAATGGCAGCAGAGGTCTTGCAGCACGCTCTTTCTGCACACAAAATAATACAAAGTGGAATGCAGTAAAACCACCGTCATGGTTTGATTTCAAGGCTTTCACATCTTCGTGCGTTCACCTTCCGTGCCCTTCTATTCTATCTGCGTCCATAGAAAGAGCAATCATATTTCTCTTGAGCTACTCTTCAGCATACCAATAAGTCTCATGTTAGGACTTAAATCAATATGATCCAGTCCCAATCTGTATTTATTCCTCTCTCAGATTGTCTCTCAACCTTTGAAGCTCTGCTGTGCACTAGGACAGAGGAGAGGCTGGTGAAGGAGGGAGGACGTGAGGGGAATGAGAGGGCGGTTGAACTTGGAGATCAAGTGCTCTGCCGGTTGGTGGACTGTTTGGTTCTGGTTTGAATGAGAGCTAATCTCAGACTGTGCAAGTCTTGTCATTTTCTTGGAGCCGGTGGAACTATCCATTTTGGGATGCTTCTCTTTTACATCTCCCTTGTTTAACTCTCTCTGCACCATTTAACCACCTGCACATGGCGTGAGAAACGTGTCTGATCTCCGTGACGTAGGCAGGGTCCCAGCAAGACCAGGAAACGACGCCGTCCTTTTTTGGTCGGAGAAGTGATGTCATCCCGGGGAGAGTGTGAGGTTGGCTGGGGCTTTATTGAGATTCTATCACCAAGAGCACCAGACGTATGACCACATGCACCAGTCAACACGAGGACACAGATCAGGCGAACTGAGGGCTAAATATCATGGCAACACGCCTGTGAGTCGCCACGAACACCCCCCCCCCCCCCGTCAGAGGGAAAGGAGTGCGAGGCAGAGGCATAAAAAACAAGAGAAATGCAGATAGAAACCCAGAGGGGAAGAGGGACAGCATGAGTGTGCATGCTGATGGGGAGAGGAGCGTGTGGAGCCACAGAGCTGCAGAATCCTGAATCCAGCAGATGGAGACTCCGTGTCCTTGTTTTGTGGTGATCTGTGGGAGCAACATGCAGCTCGCGCCGCTGCCTCGCACTGCTGCAGTGGAGGAGTAAATGCGGAGCCCACCACTGCTCCAGGTGATCCACAGCAGCCCAGCCCGGCAGACTGCTCCCTCCTCAGCCTTCCCTCTCCTCCTCTTCCTCCTTCTCCTCCTCCACCTCCTCCTCCTCTTCCTCCTCCTCCTCCTCCTCCTCCTCATCCTCCACCTCCTCCTCCTGTGTCAGTGCTCCATTCCTCTGAGGGCTTTGGGGGAAAAAAATAACAAGAAAGGAACGGAAAAACAGAGGAGAAATCCCGCTTCCCCCCTTCCCGTTCTCAGATGTGACACACCTCTGCATGACTGTCCGCCGCTTCCCTGTCATCGTGTGAAGACGCTCTACATATGTGCTCCAATGTCTCCACAACATAGACTCGCTACGAGGTAAGAAGACTCATCCAGAAAAATATTTCTGGTGTTTCGCTTTTCTCTGGACATTTAGTGTTTAACTGTTACTGCCTTGTGTGTGTGTGTGTGTGTGTGTGTGTGCAAATTTAACAGGTAGATGAGAAGTTGCTACATCAGATTAGGTCATTATTAGTTTTCTTCAGTTTAGATAGAATCGAGAGAAGCTCTTGCTGACTAATATATTTGTCTTCAGTTTTGGAGGAAATAAAAAAAGAAAAGCACGGCTTGTCCTCAACAATCGCAGGGATCCGTGCGAGTGTGTGTGTGTGTGTGTGTGCCGATACGTATGTGTGTAACAGAATCCAACAGGGTGGGAGGGATTGCTCCTCAACCAGGCTTCTTGATGGGCAACAAGGGGATTTTCATCCTGACAGTGTGGCCAAATATCCTTCCATCCGTCTTCTCGCGGCAGAAAACGACGACAGAATCTGTGGCTTTAAAAAGAAATAAACCCTGACAGATCTTCTTTAATGGCACCAGTAGGTTGTTATGTAATCATTTTTCATGGATTCAGTAACGTCCACAGAGAGAGAAGTGATTTTTCTGCCCGTCTTTTTGCGTTCCTTGTCACAGACCTGAGAGAATCTGGGATGGAAGAGAGGAAATAGGAAGGGAATCAGGATAAGGCTGGGGGTGAATGGGGACAAGAGGGGGACGAGGGGAGGTGCAGGAGAACTTACTCCATCACTCTGTTGGTTTGGGAAACCTGCTGGCCAACAGCTGAACGGTGCAATCCTTCAATCTTCTCACATCGCATGCAGGGTTTGACTCTGCAGAGCGTGAAGCTGTTAAGTGACCTAATGAGGGTTCATCACGTTTCACACTCACACTTTGTAATGTCATAAAAAGAGACGGAGGCTAGCTGGTGCTGCAGCGATATCCAAATCCTGCATTCTGCTGTTTGGCAAGAATGCAGGACTCTGCCTTGCATGTGTGTGAAACCTTCTGTTTTCATCTCCTCGGAAAAGAACAAATGTGTTGGGTATGACCTAAAAAAAAAAAGAGAGAGAAGAAAATGTGTGTATATTCATTCATGTCTCCATACAATTGGATGCATGCAGGGTTTGCTTCTAACTGTGCCGTGCAGTCACACACACACACATATTAAACATATTACGTTTGCCCTTGCAACCGGCTCCCGTTCCTCACCCACTGCACACTCAAAACCCTCACCTGCATGTATATACATACAGACACACTCAGACAGCTGTGTGGACTGAATCAGGCTGCTTCCCCGTGTAGCAAGGTGTCTGGCTGACGTGGTCGTTTGTCATGCGTGGCATTGAGATGCAGAGGAGGATCTCAGAGGAGCAGAGTCTCAGCTCTTCGCAGCATTTTTTTTTTTTTTTTTTTAATTCTTTCATTCTCACTAGCATCCTGAAACGCTCCATTTAGCCGGAATAAGAGCGGAAAACTCCACCAGCAGCCTCCAGAGGCTACAGTCTGTATTACACAGGAGGATTTTAAAAAGTGTTGGACAGAATGTACCGACTGACTGATTTCTGCTATGATGGGTAAAGGAATAGTTTGACAGTTTGGACATGAAGATCGACCGCTGTCATGTCTCTACAGTAAACATGCAGGTGGAGCCTCCAGTCGGTTAGCTTAGCTTCCTATAGTAACTGGAACTGGAAGTGTAAGGAAATAAATAAATAAATAACATTGTCATTTTAAAAGGTGCAATGTGCTGGACTATTTCTTGGCCCGGACCAGTAACTTCTCAGTTGGTTGCCTTGGCAACTGCTTCCGGCCAAGAAATGGAAAGCAGCCAATTGTAAAGTTAACACTTCAGAGAGCTTTAGAGCTTTAGAGGGGATGGTATGCAGATTTTGTTACCTTTGGACAGAGCCGCTGTTTCCTCATTTCTGTTCTTTACGCTAAGCTAAGTCAAGCTAAGCTAGCTAACTTCTGGCTGTAGCTTGATCTTTACCGTACCACCGTGATGCTGCAAGAAACCTTTTAAAATGGTTTATCCCTTTGGGAGCACGCTCATCTTCATTTCTAATCCTGCCTGGAGACACGGTGCTGTGAGGTATCTCGTGTGCGAGCCTGATATCTGGCAGAAGACGAAAGGTCGAGTGGTCAAAACATCGAGATTGATCCTCTGCGCGGTTTTTAAGGGAGTGAAGCAGTTAAATCTCAAAATGCTAAACAGGGGGACCATAATAATTTGCAGTGAACCTCCACATTAAAATTTCAATGCAGTGGTTGTTGAGCTCTTAAAAGAGCAGCGGTAAAAGGACGCTGATGCCTAAACCAACGTGTAACCTCACGAGTCTTTGATTTCTGACCCATGATGGAGGCTTATATTCAGAGCGGTGAAACATCCTCGGCATGCAGTATATTATTTTTAGCGAAGGCTCTCGGTAGCCAATTGAGCTTTTTTTTTTTTTTTTTTAGTATTTTTCACCCACTCCTCCTTGCAGATCACTTTCAGTTCTCTGATATTTTAGGATGACTTGCAGGCGCACATTTACCCACACATTATCAGTGATGTTCACGTCGGGGGGCTGTGAGTGGCCGCTCCAAAAGGTTTCAGTTCATGGTGGATTTTACGGCGCGTGTTACGCCGTTGTGGATTGGAACGATTCGATTTTTCGGCTCCTGACAGAAGCGTGAAATTTGTATCCAGAATCTGCTGATCTTTCGATATCTAGTTTCTTTTTTCTGATTTCCCGGCTCCACGCTAATGAGTTGGCAAAGGGTCTTTCCATCTACTGACGCTCATTGTTTAGCGTCATCCTACCAGTTGTTTCCAAAATGGCTCTGGCTCATCCAGATATTAATTTTTTCCGATCAGGTCACGAGTAACACGTTTTAATAACGCCTCCACATGGACGCCATTTGTGCCAAGTCTGTACTTCAAAATCAACAAATACTGCTTACATCTGTGGCTTATAAAACACCTCATTTGTTTATCTGTCTCTCACTCCTACAGAGCTTGTTTTGCTTCAGGATGTAGCTGTAGCACATCTGTCTGCCGATGGCATCTTCTGCCTCTGTTAAGTTTCTGCAGAGGTTTTGACGGTCAGCAGGGAAAGATTAACCAGCCATTAACTGGCGAGCTGCAGAGAAGGACCACAACTAAAATACCAGCAAATTCTGTCAAGTTTAAAGTGACGAGCCACACAGTTGTTTTTAATTGAGCTTTTGTGTCGTCTTACCTGTGGGGGCTGAAGAGTTATTACTACGGTGCATCTGTGCTGCACCATCAGGACATAACATGAAAGTCAAAGCTGGGATGGCTGCTTCTTTGTATTTTCTTCTGAGGAAACTTGACGTTCCGTTAGTGGCATAGTTTCCTTAGTCTCTCTGTTCACGGTAGCCCCAGAAGCTAGTATTAATTCAAAAACCACTTCAGATATACTGTAGCATGAGGTGCACACAGCTGCACTTTCCTCTGAGACTCTTATTTTATTTTAACAGTGGAGCTAAATCACCTTCGTCAAACTTCAACAGCAGCGAGAAGTGACATTCCCTGTGATCCCGCAATTAACTTACCTCTGAACTGGGTTTCATTCAGCAGTGGAGACCTCAGACGGTTACAGCTTCAGATCCTCTCATCCTGTCACCGCCGTGCGTCGCGCTGGCGGCACTTTGTTATTTTCTCCCACTTTTACGTCAGTGTCTGCGATACAAAAGGTAAAACGGATGACCAGTCAGTTCACAGAGCTGCAGATCACATCAAAAGCTGTAGTCTGTTGTAATCAGATTGTAGCACATAAGCATCTCTTTAATTGTCTCAGCAGCTCGTATACTTAAAATACAGAGAGAGAAACAACGACGGAAGACAGGTGCACGGTTGTTCGTTTAACAGCAGTTAATGTGTTTACGTCCCCATGACCCAATACAACAATGGCTCATTTTTGTGACAGATGTCTATCTGGCAATCAGGAATAGTAGGAATGATTTTCACAAGAGTAGGACATTGTTTGAACATTTAAATCAGTGAAATTTAGCTGCAAATGATACAAGGTTTGAGCCAACATATGAATTTGTCAGAATAATGAGACTGACGCTGTTTAAAATGAACCATTTTAGGGTGTTTTGTTTTTCTTTGTTTCCATTTAAACCTGACACTTAAGCTTAAGGAATGAGTCTTCATACCAGTGTGCCTGTGTCTTTCTGGACTTACTAAAACTCTATTTAGGGGCTTGTGAACTGCGTTAGGCTTCTCTCTGTACCAGTGGTGATTGGAACTGAGCGGCTCATGTTGGAGGTAATACGGTTACTTTGACTGAAATCCCTGCAACACAGAAAAGAGAGAAGACGTCTGAGTAGATGGTGCGTAGGAAGCAGAAGGACGGAGAATCTTTTGTGCTTGTCGGCCCGCTGAGAAAATTCAATGAGGAAATACATTTCAGACCAATCGCAGCTGCTGGATCTGTGTCGCTGCGACGTGTAGTTACATTTCCCGGGGAGGTTCTCCTCTCCGGGCTATGGGTCGGATTCAACGTAGGAGCCTAAATCTAGTTCATCCTTATTTACAGACTTTGCAATTAACTTTGTCAAGTTTCAGAATCTCATTATTTCATCAGTTGATCTCCTGAGGGTTGTGTCACTTGGAGAATCTTAGTCGAGCATATGAGCATTTATATTCACTTTTTAAAGACAATTAACTAACAGATACAGTTTCGCCACGTCTCATTTTATCCAACTTGATTCCCAAAACCCAAAAATATTCTGTATTCTGTAAAGAAAAGCAGCAAATCCTGACATTTGAGAGCCAAAGCTGCATCATTTTAAACATTTTCTGCTTCAAAAGTGACTTCACCATCTGCGTTTTTTTTATTTTAGCTGTGCGTGCAATTCCTTTATTCCTTTGCCGCTGATCTGACCCAGGGGCCTCCACCGAGATCATTAAAGTTTAATCACAGCTCTTTTATCTTAATGGCTCCTGGACACCTGATGTTCAGTCCTGTGGATAAACCAAGAGAAGCCGGATGGAAATAACCAGAATCCTGGTTCTCTGTTTTAATCCCTGAGTGGTGCTTGGTACAATACCATGTTAGGTAGCGAGCGAAGCTGCGTGGGTGTACGAGTGAGTGGAAGAGTGAATATAGAGAGCATTCAGAGGAGTGAGCTGGATATTGGCAGCAGGGAGAAGGATTGATTATAATTTATTGTTTTGTGCTGAGAACATACTCTCTCGACCACTTTTTGCATAGATGACTGGGAATTTTGGGAAAACTGCTTAGTACAGTTATGAATGTAGAAAGGATTTCCGTGGTTATGTCAGCAGCTCCGTGGCTAAACCTTGAATTTCTCCGTGTAGCTTTAATTCAAAGGCAAATGCGAGCTGCCTCATTGTCACGCCGCCTCAGTGAAGGCCTCCTCAGCACTACACCACATCTTACTGCACATAACCTTGAGTGACAGGCACTTTGAGCCACTCTCAAGCATTTAGTTCTGTGGATTTTGACAGCGACGTCTTGGAAATCCATTGTGATTTTCTGAATTGAACCCCCTGCTTTTCTCTATTTATATTTGTGCGTCATCAACCCTCTTGGATTTGACTCAAAAATGATCCGTGTCAGCTGTCGGCGCCTGTTGGAAATACGGCAAATAAAACGCTAAATGCACGGGGGAAAAAAAGAAACGATGATGATGATGGGCGACGGCGACAGTGCATTAGCGTGAGTGGGAAGTCACGCATTGTGCATTGATCAGCCCAAGGAGAGAATCTCTTGTCGTAGTCCAGCGAGCTCGCTGGAGTGTGTTACACTTGAGGAACGAGGAAACCCCTCATCCAGGTGTGTTATTTAAATTCTTTTTCAGGAGGGTTAAAAAAAAAGCTGTTGCAATTAATAATGGAATCATCCCTAATGAGGACTGGATTCATCCACGGTCTCTAACAGTACGCCGAGCGGGATATGCTGCTCTCCAGCCTGTTTCCATGGAGATGCTGAAGAGCTGTAGCGTTCTTTTTATTTTTTTTTTCTCCCTCCCTTCTGCTGTACATTCCTCCAAACAGTGCTGCTTCATAAGAGGGATCTGGGCCAGTGTGTGTGCGTGTGTGTGTGTGTGTGTGTGTGTGTGTGTGTGTGTGGGATTCAACAGTGTGTTAACAGGCACACAGACACGTATGCCGCCATTGACGGATATGCTTATGCTACTGTGGTAGTATTAAGTGTGTGTTCGTGTGTGTCGGTACCTCAAGCAGTGTGTTTGTGCAGTGTGTTGGTGCACTCTCTCTCTCTCTCTCCTCGTGTGTCACGCTAGTAGTAGCTGCTAATCTTGAAGCCCTGCTGAAGAAGCGAATGTGCGAGTGTGTGTGCAGTGAGCTAAACAGGGTGAATTATCAGAGTGTGTGAAAGCTACTGTAGCGCGCGTGTGTGTGTGTGTGCATGAGATACTGTAGTGAGTCAGAGCGACAGAAAGAGATCATGAGTGAGAGGGTGAGAGAGGTTAGAGAGAGAGAGAGAGATGGAGAAACAGAAGGTGAAGAGACATGAGGATCTAATGAATGCAGGAAATAATGGTAAACAGTGGACAGTATGATCTCACTGGGAAAAAAAGATTCTTCTGCTATACACCAGTCAGGCATAACATTATGACCACTGACAGGAGAAGTGAATAACAATGACTACCTTGTGACAATACAATGTTCAATGTTCTCCTGGGAAACTTTTGGACCCGACATTCATGTGGATGTTACTTAGACATGTTCCTAAATTCACTAGATCCCAAACTGATCAAGTATCTGTGGGATGATCAACAGAGGCCCCTCCCCTCAACCCATAGGACCCAAAGGCCCCCACTAACAACATCCTGTTACCAGACACCACAGGACACCCTCAGAAGGCCCATGTCCATTCTCTGATGAGTCACAACTGTTTTGGAGGCACAAGGGAGACCTACACAATGTTAGGAAGGTGGTCATAATGTTGTGACTGATCGATGTATATGTGTGCAGTTGTTTTATATGTTTCCCCTTAGGCCAGATAAAAGACACCTGTGGTTCTCGCTTACAAGGTGACTGAGGTGACAAGAGATTCCTGACCAGACAAAGAGGCCACCACGGGGACAGAGCATCATGAAAATAGCTCTTTCTGTCTTGGCAGAGTGATGCAGTGCAGACCTGAGCAGAGAGTCCTTCCTATACGGAGGCCAGGGCAATCCCTGTAGCAACACCATTTCTAATCCTGAAGCTCTGTCCTGTCAATACGTAGCCTGTGTCTTTGAAGGGTACATCCGCTCCTTGATTCATCGACCATACCTGGTTACTGCCTGGTTTTGCTGGGGCGTAATTAATGTAGCTCAGTAAACTACCTTTTGGACCACTTGGGGCAGCACAGAAAGATTCAATACGATTCACTTTTGCTATATTTTGGTCTCCACCCAGTGCTGAAGGAAATATCTTGTTTGTTGGTTGCCAGATGTCTCGTTAAGCTGCAAAGAAATGCAGATTCATTGTTAATAGGAACTATGGATCTGTATCTGGAGATCGGTATCGGTCTTCAGCTGTTCCAGATCTTTTGTAGTTACTTGTTTTAGGTCTGCCATAAACCAAACCATAACCTTGTAGGGTCGATGTTTGGCTAGCGTCAGTCAAATAGCAATTTGTAAATTCAAAATTCATGTCAAAAAAAGACTGCATTGAAGAACACTGCATTTAAAAGAAAAGCTTCCTCAAGAGGGTTACGGAGTTCATGGTGTTGGAAAGAGAACACGTTTTTACCGTCTGTTGGAGCTTCTGGAGCCAAGGTACGAGCTACCTTCTCAATACTACATTAGCTTTGACAATCCAATTTATTGGACTTAAATACATTTGCTCCATGCACACATAATCTGGGAGAATACAAGTGACATAAGAAAAGCTTTTATGAAGATCTGATCAGCCGATACCTTAATTATTGGGATCGGACTAGGGGGGGCAAAAGTATTTGGTTGCGACATACCTAATAAGAACCCCTTTCCCAAGGTTGCATTATAACATACATGTACATCTTATTATAAAAATAAATACCTTAAAATTACATAAATAAAGGAGTGGGTAGGTAGGCCTATCTGCTAGGTGAGTTTGTAGTTATAACATGTACTAATTCTAAACGCCCTGTCTATATTACCACGCTACATACAAAATGCACACACTAGATAAAAAACAGGGTAATGGATACATGAAGCAAACATGTCCTCAATTACGTTTTCTACATTTTCACCCCAAAAAAAAAAAAGAATCTGAATCTACTGATCAAACTGTGTAGTTTTAATTGTTGCGCCGTGATGCATGAAATTGATTTGAGTGTGTTTGTGTTCTCCCTTGCCGCTACAGCGAACATCTCCATGCATAGCTGATAAGAGGATATACGGTGTGCTCGGTTAGCCTGCAGAGAAGCTGGGTGGTAGCAGTCATATATCACACTCTGGGGAACGCTTATAGGGTCGCTACGAGACAAGGTAGGCGAGAAGCTGTGTGTGTGTGTGGACACTAAGGTTACCACACGGGCTTGATGCTTCGGCAGTGCCGCGGTACCTGCCGTGCATTAATAGCCAGAGTGTTCTGAATCGCGCCGGGCAGCAGGGCCTGCCAGGTGGTACTTGTCCACACAGGGAATTCAGAGTGCTAATACTAATGTGCTAAACCGCCGTCCAGTCAGGCCAAAGGGGGGGAAACCTGAGTGGCACGGACGGGATGAAACGCCAGCAAGGCATGGCAGGGTGCATCGCTTAGCTGGTTTACCCAGCTGGAAGCTCACATGCTCCCCCTGTCATGTCAACATGTGAGATGTGTTCAGAGAAGCAGGTGTTCAGTCAAAACACCTGTAAAATAAAGGTGTTTATACAGAGTTGACAGTCGCCTTTTATTCATCATATTCAACTGTCGTCCAAATCTTTCATCTTCGGTAATAAAGCAGAGATGTATTTTAGAAAACTTTCTGTCCTGCATTCAGTCCCTCATTTTTTTGTCCTCGTCTTTCATATTCGCATCATTTCTAACTTTCAAACAAAAAAAATAATTCTTTTAACTTTAAAATCACTCTGGCAAGTCCCTAACTAGCTTCTAATCAGAAGCCAATGCCCATTTGGAAACAACCTATGTAAGAGTTTTTGTTCTTGCCTGACTCTCGCAGGGCTGCTGGCACGCAACACCTTGAGCCTGGCCTGAACAGTGAACCCTTGGCTCATCAGCACAGTTTCAGTACGGAAATGGAACATTAATAAAGATGGATTTTTGATCCATCAAGTCGCTCTTCAGTTCAGTTTAGGAGTTTGAATCCTTTTCAAATCCTTTCAAGAGCAAACATACAGGGCTGGTATTGCGTTTACTGTTGCTTTAAGTGTGTTTGGTAAATTGACAAATAAAATTCTGCGTTAAAGAACAGAAATTTCCCATATATGTGCACGATCGAAATCCAGTCATTTAGTCTGAGGCCTTTTAGCAACCCCAGCATTTGCTAATCGTTTTAATTGCGTGGGATTAGATAGAGCTGTTCGTCACCACAGAAACACAAGAGGCTTAAAGATCGCGGCCTGCGCTCTGATGTGTCATGGCACTGACAACAAAGTCTGGCGCCCCGCTGCTGGTGACAGTTTAATTCAAAACTAATTATGGAAAATTCTGTTGGAGCTTGTCTTCGTCTCCTCACATCAGCCCGCACAGGGAGTGAAAGTGCTGACAAACAGCTTTCAAGGGTTTGGATCAAACCACGGAGAAAAAATAAAACTGAATTCAAATCATCGCTAACCACCAGAGATTGTCAGAAAGATCTGGGATGGCAAGCTGTGGTTAAATAGTCCGCTGTTATATTCACTATTTAACAGGTTAAGTCTCACACCAGAAGTGTGTCTTTCAAGTTTCAGACTAAAATACCATAGACCTGGTTTTAGCCCTGTTGCAGATTGGGTGTCTTTCCCAAGACCCTAATGCCATATGTGTACCAGTGGAGATGAAGAAATGCTGCTCAGTATATTTGAGTGGAAAAAGTTCAACCATAAAGTCCGATAATACTACAAATCTTTTCCTCTTGCCAGTTCCCTGCAGGGGTCACCACAGCGAATCATCTGCTTCCATCTCGCCCTATATTCTGTATCCTCTTCTCTCACACCAACTACCTTCATGTCCTCTTTTCATACATCCATAAACCTCTTCTTTGGTCTTCCTGGACCAGCTTGACCTCCTGCCTGGCAGCTCTAACCTCAGCATCCTACAACCAATATATTCACTATCCTTCCTCTGAACATGTCCAAGCCATCTCAGATGTCTAACTTGATCTCCAAAACATCTCACATGAGCTGTCCCTCTAATGTCCTCATTCCTGATTCTATCCATCCTGCTCACACCCAGAGAAAACCTCAACACCTTCAGCTCTGCTACCTCCAGCTCTTCCTCCTGACTTTTCCTCAAAGCCGCTGTCTCTAAATGAATAACTTGTTAAACTGCTGTACAGGTAATGACATAAGAGAATAATATGAGTCAAGGTGGTGGAAACGAATGATGCAGACAGCTAAAATGGATGTAAGTGTGTGAGAGGAAGGCATTCAGTCTCTTATAACGCTTTAAATGATCTTTTTACTTGTATATATCTAAAATCACGTCTTCAGTTGCGGTTGTAATGTCGTTTCCTTGCAGTCAGACAATGTGGCAATTTTAAAACCTGGATGTCAGCAATGCAGCAGCTTGCAATGACTCAGAAGTGACTTCAAGTGAACAATTTCGCCTTAACAGGCTGCGTTTTAGTTACCATTTCATACTTGATTCACTGTCTGACAACTGAAATAGAAAAATATGTAAATGGAAACATCTTTAGTGGGAATTTGGCCCTGTTGAAATACAGTATACATGAGCACGGACAGTCGGAGTCGGAAAGAAGCAAACAAATGTTAAAGGATGGTTTATTTGAAATTTTAGCTTGAAACTGGATAAAATTCTTACTGTCTAGTAAAGTTGGGAGGCCATCCTAAAGGTGCAGGAATGGCAGTATAATAACTGTTATTTGACATATCTGACTCATTAAAATAATACAAAACACAACTTACTTTTTCACAATATGGGACCTTTGAGTTTGAAACTCAAATCACTGCAGTTTTAATATTTATGTAGTCACAAATCTCTTCTGTAAAATAAAAGAGAGTTGAAAGCTGCCACCAGAGGGCAACTCTTCCACTTTGCTCCTGAAACCTTTCCAAAAAATTCTAACATAGTCCTGAAGGAGTATGGATTTAGAGTGTGTGTGTCTGTGTACAAGGAATTTTAGATTTACCACTCAAGAGACGAAGCACGTGTGTGTGCTGAGAAAAAGGAGAGACAAATAAAATCATGCACACCCTCTCCACGCCATTATTCTGTCAGCCCATCAAAACCCAAAAATCAAAGCTGCCTGGTTTCTTGAAACAACACGCTTTAGGTGTTTTGGTGCAGAATACCAATATCCCAAATTCCTATTCTTGGATTCTCAAGTGTAACAAGTCAGGTAGTGTCGCACTCAGTCAGGCGGTACGAAAGCCTCCACTTTATTACGGCCTGCCAGGCGGTTCAGTACATTACATGCCAGGTATCCGATGCTTTCAGTCCACTGTGTCTATCTATTAGATAGAAGGATATCCTGAAAACTACAAAATTTGTTCAGCCATGGACTAATTAGACTGTGACAATACACTTACAATATAATGGGCTAGACTGTTACCAGATGAAGCAGGTATTGGTAATAATGTGACTTATCCAAACTCGATTACATAGGTTAGGTACATTAGGTACATTAGGTATTAAAAGATGCTGCCTGTCAGCATGACATTTGGAGTTTGTTCAGCCACGGCGAAGGTTAACGCTCTCCAAGAGCTTTGTAGCAATGAACTTCTCCCCTCGAACCACAAATTATGTCCAGCGTGTCAGCCGCGTACACATCCAGAGTGTGATAAGGTTACCGTCCACTGGTTTTTGTGGTCTGCCTTCCCAGCTCAATTTCTGTGGTGGTATTTATTTGGAAAGGAGAAATGAAAATGCACGAGCAGGTGATCGTAATAAAAATCTGGATCTGTCATACGAGCTACTGATGAAATCAAAGACACCAGCCCCGTGGAATTACACTGCATGCTTTCACGGTGAATCGCCAATATGTGTGTGCCATGCTCTTCATTTGGATAGATGTCTTGATTGCCCGAAGGCTTCTGATTTGATTGTACTTTTATCATATTTGCCTCTAGAACCGTTATCCATTAAACCCATTATAACTGCTCTAAACTCCTCACAACAGCAGCGCTGCCACCCCAGGCGCTCTGAAACCAGGACAAAAGCCTTCCATTGTGTCTGCAGATGGGCATAATAAGAAATATTGCTGTGTGGAATACCCAGTTTGTGCTTGTGTAATCTCCCATAGCAGCATCTTTATTAAAATATTCTGTCACTGCAGTATGTGCTCGCTGTCTTTAGAAGAGACGGCTTCTGCTGGATGTCAGACTGCTTTGACAAATCACGCCGGAGTGCGAGAGCTGCGCGGCTACTCGTGTGCAGCAGGAATACAGCTGATGGCAACACCTCAGCGGGACATCAAAATGAATGTTGCCACAAAACAAACGGACAGAAAATAAAAGAAGTCGAGCACCCTAAGACTTCGGCTAAATGTGAACATGGACTTGAAAAACTACGTCTGAAATCTCAGTGTTTATTACTGGAAGAGTTGTGTCTTAGATAAAGGGAATGATGACTTGATTTTTATAGATCGATACAATAACAAATGAAAAACGACAGGAGTTAAAATGGGTTTGCCTGTCAAACATCTGAGAACCAAAACGCTGGAGTTATTAAAGTGATGGACGGCTTGCAGGATTCTTTGGCTTTCTTCCAAATTGCCTGAATGATAAAGTGCTTTCTCTTCCAGCTACAGGTTTCTACATGGAAGTCTGCAGGTAGATTTACTCGCACAATGTATGAAATGCTGAGATGTAGCCAGCAGCCACCTAAATATGAACCAGGTAGTGGCGTGTCACTGCAGAATTCAGCCTGTACAGTCTGGAGACACGGAGAAACATTTTCATGTGACAGAAAAAGATTTTTTCACTTTTTTTTCACTGTAGTTTTACTAAGAGCAAAACTACAGTTGCAGCAAAGATGTTTGTCCAACACAGAGTAGAGATTGAGATTTTAAAGTTACAAATGGATTGATACATCTATTAACTTCAATCAATCAGGTCGTATGATGTGGTGGGAGCGGACCAAAGATGAAGTACAACAATTCACAGTCTATGGGGCCTGTTCAGACCTGGATGCCCGTGTTCACACCTTGCATTAACATCGATGCATTAACATTTTGATGCTCGTGTTCACACCTTGCATTAACATCAATGCATTAACATTTTGATGCTCGTGTTCACACCTTGCATTAACATCCGACCTGGGCAATCTGATCACAAGAGCCCAGCTTTGATGCCCATGTTCACACCTTGCCTTAACATGCGTCTCCAGCCAGCTCTTCAGATCCGATCTCAGTTTTCTACACTGTATGTAAATTCACACCGACATCATTATCGTTAAGTTATTTTTTATTTGTCTCCACCCTGACGTTAGTTATTTTTGAGACCTGCACAATGCGAGATTATAAAGGTTATAATTCTAGTCCTGGAAGCTTTCAAACGCACCGTAATTTCTGATAGTAAAGGTAAATAAAATGTTTTTAAGTGTTCTTAACTTTTCTGGCGATTTATAATAGTGGCTGTGTTTTTTTTTTTTAATATGACTCTGGACACATTGTGTTCACACACTACCTACACTACCTCTGAACATGGTCAGAGATCAGATATCTCAGATGCGTTCACACCTGTACTTTACACTGGTCACTTGTGATCAGATTCCCGAGGATGGATGTTAATGCAAGGTCTGAACAGGGCCTGAAGAACTTTGAAAGCTAGCAAGTTACTACACGATTCGACGCATCTTTGTAAGTAAAATTTGCATATAAAAGGCACTCTGACCACCAACACACCATAGTTGCCAGTAGTTCTTTACAGGAGGAGCCACAAACGTATAGCTTTAAGCCTAGCAAGATGGACTGGTTTGTGCTCTTGTGATCTCATCTCATTTGAAATCAAGCTGCTTAGCAAAGTAAAATCTGAGCACCTGATCAAGTAATCACAAAGTCACTCATATTTAGCAATGATCCAGTCACAGCCATGCAGATATATAAAAAGGTTTTTGTGCAATACGTGGCAGTACAGATCTTCTAAATTAGGAAAAAGGCAGACGAAAATTCAGCAGAAGTTGCCTCTGAAGAGTAAAAACACATGTCGATTACATGTATCAATAAACAAGCTGCTCACACTGCTGTTAAGGTGAATGACTCACAGCAGCTCAGAAGCATGTTATTATCCCTAATAATTCAGTAGCGCACAAATAAAACATGGCCAGACAGCTGTATGCAGGCAGAGACATGTAGGCGTCCTAAACCAGAACACTGAGGGACCACAGACATCTGATTACACAAAGAGGCCAAAGGTGGCTGAAGAAGAAGACATTTAGTGCTCAGACACTTGTTTCTGGATACCGATTAAGTAGTGAGTAAGAGCAGTTAATAGTCATTTAGTGGCATGACTAACAGTATTAGTTATCAGCTGGTTTGATGCATTAAATTTATTATTCATACAATGCGCTTGGCAGGTGTGAGGAAGTAGGAGGAGAGAAACTGGCATCCTGTTTTGTTCAGGCAAGTTTTCCACAGAGGCAGTCAGACCCTGAACAGTTAGACCATGGAAACAGAGGCAATATTTTAAAATTGACTAGGTGATTTGACAATGTGACATAATTGTAAACAAATCCCATCACAGCCCATCACTCAGCTTGTTTATTAGTCAGCAGCTATAAGACATTTCACTCCAACTGGAAAAACAGGGTCATAAATATCTGATTTAATTAAATAAATCTAAGTTATTTCCTTTGCTTTAATGAATGTTAATCAACCAGGAGTAACTGATGTCTGTGTTGGGAGCTATTTTAAGCTGTGGATTAATACACATTTAGTCTTTTAGTGAATATTTACAGCAGCAGAATATGGAGAGGAGGTTTGTAGACGGAATAAATTACAATGCTCCTATTCAAGATAATGGTTCTACAAATGTAGGGTCCATTTATATAGAAAACAATAAAGGTCTGTGGAGCAAAGACAATATACACAGATCAGCCAAAATATTAAAACCACTGGTGAAGTGAATAAGGTAGATCATCTTGTTACAATACTGGGAAACCTTTGGTCCTGGTTTTCATGTGGACGTTACTTCGACACACTGACCAGGCACCCCCACCCCATAGCAACGATACTCCTGAACTACAGCAGCCATCTCGAGCAGGACAGTGCTGCTTGCCACAACACAAAAAACGGTTTAAAAACAGCAAAAAAGAGTGAAAGACAGAAGAATAGCTTCCAAAACTCCATATCCCAAATTTACTCCCCCACCCCACTAATGGTTGCGGCAGCTGATTGGACTGATCTGATACATCACTGTGCAGGAAAATCAGGTGTAAAATCATTACCACATTTTGTACTATTTTCTAATCAACCAGATTAACCCCCTTCTGCACCACCGCGTGGTGTGTAGCTACTACTGGTTTGGATGTGAAGAAAAATGGGTTCATATCATACAAAATAATTGACAAAAGTTACTAGTGTAGTTTTAGAGTGAGTAAACTTGCAATGAATAAAAAACTGTATGCATGACTAAGTATACTATGCAAACAACAAAACCTTAGTACTTTTACATACAGTACAAATCTCATATCAACACCTTGGTCCACTGAAAACCGAATAAAATGAGTGTATTCAGTGCCACTGAGACAAACAAAGCAGTACTTTATGCGTCCAGATTTAATGGTACAAGTGTCTCCTTCACTGTAAGCCTCCAACTGAGCTTTTGTGTTGTATAGAGGACAAGTTATTAAGCATTAAACAGAGGGATGTAATATCAAGAGAGAAGCAGGCCCAAAACAGCTGCTGCAGACAAGGGGTACATATAAAATATAAAACGAGTTTAAACATAAATGATTTTACTTTTTGTCGCTGATGATTTGCTTAATTCAGTCCGTATCATCTGTGTAGCGGTCTTGAAGCTTAGTGTGACAGCTACGGCTAATTTGAATCCTGACTAAATCAAGAATGGGCAAGGTGGTGGAATGTGAGCGGTGCTGAGGCGAGTGGTTGAAGCTTGGGCCGACGGATAATGAGCTGTAAGGGTCACCCACCTGTCACGTACTGTCATTCATAACTTTAAAGCCTTATTCACCTGGGATTAGTTTAACTGGGGACGTCATGGGATTTAGAAATGAGCCTACGTCTGTTTCGTGTGGTGCATTCACACAGGATGAGTAAATATGTATATGATGAGACTGTATTGATCTGAGCAATAGTTGAATCTGCTCCACCTGCACAGATGTGATAAACACGTTAAAAGCACCACTAAATAAAATCCAACACATCAACATAGCCTGACGTGCACCTCCCCAGAAATGTAAGTAGATGTCGTGGCGACACAGACCACAAGAGCTGTGATTGGTCTTCTGGTTGTAGCATGTTTATGCTTTAGTATTTCCGGCTGCTTCTCCATCTCCACAATTTTTGAATTGATTATTTTGGATCAATAAAGATGGAACACATTGAGGAAAGGTTAACTGAGGAGGTTGGGAGATACAAGCATTTGTATGACTGATCTTCGGCGAAAGTTTCAATTGCCACTGTTGAAAGTGAAGCAGGACGTAGAAACAACAAAAAAAAAGAAAAAAAGACTAGCGTTGTGGTGTTGTTACAGAGCGAGCCAGACTGACGAGGCACAAGTATAAATGGCTTGCACCAGTGTAGGCGACATACGTAGGTTACGCCATCTAGTCCCACAGTACAACTAAAAGAGCCTTGAGTGAAAAGAGGCAGAAAAAAGCCAATACAAACACACAGACGCCAGTCGCACTGGATTATGCACACTGTGTTAGGAGAAATATGGTAGGTGATTTGCGGTGTGATTTTTACTTTTATAAATTATGGACATGGTTGTTTTACATGGGATTAAGATCACATACAATCTCTGCAGTTATTCCAAATTACGTTAGGGCCCCATGTAAAACTAGTCCAGTGCAAACAGGGCTTAAGACTCAGGCTGTAAACAGGTTTCATTTTAATTTCTGTGATGACTGACTCACTTTTGAAGCTTCAAGTGGTTATTTTAGGAATTGCAGTTTTTGGCACTTTGCATTTGCGTCCATTTTCAGCCCCGGAAGTTATCACTTGGTTGTGACTGAATGTCAAACAGCTTTCATGTGGGAGGACATCACTACACCACTGTGCTTGGCTGTGTGCCCTTCTTACTATTTGCATAGCACATCACATTATCTGTTTAAATAGCACCTGATACATCATTGAGTAGGGCGGGCAGAAAAAGAAAAGACGAATGTGCGGAGAACGCTGATGCAGTTTAGTGAAATCAAGTTCTGAAGTAACGACCCACTCTCCCAAGTTTGACCTGTGCTGCTGCAGTTCCTGCGCATCTCCATTAGAGGTCACAAACCATTTAAGCCACACGGTTTCCATCATCTCTCTGCAATACATCACCGAGTGGTTATCAGCGGCTCTTGTGCAGCTGTGTGAAATGCCTAAGATGAAGACGTGGAAAGCCGCCAGCGCGCACTCAAACCTCCTTTGTGTCACTCCTCTCTGCCCCGTTCTCTGCATGTGATGCGCCCTCTGCTCCCGCTCGCTACTTACTAAGTGTTGCTTTGAGATTAATACATAGGAGGCCTCTTTGCCAGATGATGTAATAAGGTGGTTTGCTGTTGCCTGGATACACCGAGACGATCGAGAAAACGCGCGCCGGGTCTTGCTGTCTCTGTCGCCAAGATCCTGAAGACCATTTGAGTCAATCAAAGTAAAAGCGCTTTGGGATAACTCGTACGAATAGGTCCAAAAAATGAAAAGGAAGCATAATTTTTACATTTTAAACACATCATAACTAACAGATTAAACAAATTCAGATTGCTGACTTGAACTCACACCAAAGCGTTGTTGGCTAAACACCTCATATTTGTGCGTTAGTGCTTTGAGGATGCAAAATCTCCACTAGCAGCGAACCCCTAACCCTTCAGATACCTCTTCCTCCGTATTCACCTCATTCTGCTTCGGCCCTTCACTCACACAGACATCCCGCTGCTAGAAAGGGAACTCCCAATAGCCTGCTGTGATGCAGGTCAGTATGTTTGTCTCTGTGTCTGTGTGGATGTGTGTGCACGGAGGGGGCACTAAGCCTCTGCTTCTGTAACAGTGTTGAATTAACTGCATCTTCATTCTGTTTTTAGCTCAGCAGAGCCTAATTCAATTGACTGGTTGCTATAGCGATGAAGACTTTCAACGCTGCAACTTTTTGTGCCTTCAAGCTGCACGAGGAAGATCTTGTAGCCCTGTTTACTTAGCGGGAAAATGGAGTCTTGAGTTTTTGAGATGGACGACAACAGAAAGAGGGTTTCGTATTCTCTGGGCTTTTCTCGAGCCTCGTTCCTGTTTGCGCTCGTGTAGTCGCTAAATTAGACTCAGAGCTGTTACAACTTCCATTTAACATGCGTTGCTGTTTATCAACTTCTGAGAAACAGTTTTCTTTTTTTTTTGTGAGGAGTCATTTCTTAAGCCCCCAAGGTTATTCTGTAGACAACTGTATTTTCTCCTCAAGACCTTTGGTAATTTGCTGGCGGGAACTGGTGTATCTGTTCACAGGCGAAAGTAAAATTATTTTATCACACAACAAACCACTGAGAATATTAAATAATTGATCAGCAACAAGATTGATAAACTATTCATAGTTTTTAAGAGAAAAACAAATCTCTGGCTCCAGCTTCCTTTAAATATGAGAATAAGTCCTCATCGTTTTTGAAACCTGAGTCCTGAAAGTAGACTAACCCAATTAAACAAATGGAACAGAAATATTATACTCGTGTATTTAATTAAGTATTTAAGTAAATGAAACATTCGTGCTTGTTTTCAGTATATAGCGTGACCCCCTTGTGCAGCAGTAACAGCAGCTAAAGATTTCTGGTAACTGCTGATCCGTCGTCTACAGTCTAGTTGCCTTATTGCCAATGTTTCATTCAAAAAGGTGAAAGGCTTTGACTTTTCAACACATTCACCCCAAGAATACTCTGTAGTAACACAAATGTTGGGAAAACACCACAACAACACAGAAGCATTCCTTTAAAAAAACAAAAATGTGTACCAGCAAATTGCAGATTCCCCACAATCCCCATTCAACAAAGGACAACCGTCTTCTCTGCTGGATGAGTAATGATAGGCCGTCATTTTGCCTCCATCTGCTGTTCTGGTGTCAGTGCTCCATGAGGGACTGCCTGTGACCCTGGGTGGGGAGGCCGGTCCATGTGGGCCTGTCTGCATGACACGGACTCTTGCTGTCAGCTGCCCATTAGCTCCGTAGAAACACTGACTCTGTGATGAGTCGGTGACGCGTCCACCTATGCCTCACCTATTGTCCATCTGGCAGCGAGATGGGCTATCATCGTACGTTTTTGCTGCTAAAAAAAAAAAAAAGGCATTTCAAGGGGTTTCCGTCTCATTAGGCAGGGTGTAGCAGAGGGACCAGGAGATGTTCAAAAGACAAAGATGACGGCTAAGTCCTCCGAGTTTCCAGTAGACTTTGAAAGCGTAGCCATTTTCAATGTGACAGCGGTAAAAAAAAAAAACTCCAACGCTGTCATGTGAGGAAGAGCTGTGCCGGTTTTCAAACTCAAAGCAGAGCCTGTCACACTTCCATCATTGATTTTCCTCACACACGAAAGCGGGAAAAACCTTCATTGCAAACTGCCACCTAGTTAAACAAGACGCACAGCAGATGGGTAGTGTGAGGGGCTCCATGTCTCATAGCTGCATTTTTAAATCATGAAGCCAACCTCCCACTGCCAGTATGGCTCTTAAAATGCCACATAACGCCGCACTGAGTGATTGATTCACATCGCATCATGTTTACAGAGGTTTAGCTGATCAGTCACATAAGGATCACATTCAGCCTGGACGCACTCACCGGGCTGCGGTTAAGTCTAGATTGTTATTCAAAGATGCACAGTTTAGAGCGACACAAACTAATCTAGCCACCTCCATTAGACCAGCGGGAATTGCAGCAGCAGTGCGAAAGCATTACTCGTCCTAGACTTCTCGTCTCTGCAAAAGCTTCTCGACTCCAATCCTGCCGCACGCCCTTCAGCTACCGTGTCCAAGTCTTAAAACAATAAAAAAACAATAAAGTCAAGACACAGTTACATAATAGAGACAAGCAAGCTGGCTAATTACGGAGAAACGTCCACTGAAAAGGTAATACATCACTCTGCTAACTTGTTTTAGATTGAATTATTAGCTCTTGTAGTTGTAGAGCAGACGAGGGAATGAGGAGCAAAGGGCACGTTTTCTTTAAACCTCCCTCTCATTTGGGAGAGATGCTGTCACGAGACGAATAAATGTCACCACGGAAGATGACATTTTCCACTGATCAAGATGAGATTTGCTTTATGAGCAAACTATTGCATGTAACTGGTCGTGCAGGCTTGCATTTTTGTGTGTATTTTGATCTGTTTCCTACCTGCTTTCAACATATTTTTATGCTGAAGAGGTGGACATACAGTTTTTCTTTAAGCAGTCAAACACTCCAGGTATTGGTACTCCAGGCCCACACAGTGTTATTCCTTTCCACCTCTCCTCACTCGTTTTTCTTGCCAATGCGCTGTCCAATGAAGCGCAATCAACTTACAAAAACAATAGGTGTCACCTTATAAAGCAGCTGCGTTAAAGATGCGGCGCTGCGACAGTAGCCCCGGTGTCCATTTTTTGCCGTCTCCAAGCTTCCACAGTGTTTATTTTTCCCTTCTCAGGGGGTGGGAAGAGGAGGGCTTCTCAGCTGACAGCCGAGGTCACTGCACTTCTTTTTATCTGAATGGTGTTATGACAGGCTTGTACTTTCAAAATCCTGAAGATGAGGCCTGGAAGTAACTTAAAGCGAGAGAAAACGGACACACACACACACACATATACACAACTACTTTGGCCTTTTTGAGGCACAGCTAATTACATCCCAAATTCTAATCCAAAGAAGATGCATTTTGATGTTAAAGAAAAGGATGGACTACTTCCTTTTTTCTTTTTCTTTTTCCTTCTGACAAATCCTAATGCCTGGATTAAGAGCACGCATGAGATGAGGATGTCCAAAGCTTAAGACAGTTGTAGGAATAAATAAGGGTATGATGTACAGCGAGGTGTGCGTGATCGTAAATGTCTGTGCCACCCTTTATGGCACATTTAGCATGTTCTTATGGCTCATTAATGTGCCAGACGGCTCAGTGAGCACCGCGGCAGCATGTGGTTTAATTATCAGGAAGACCAGGATAATCTGTCAAGATGACTGATTTGGACATGTGCTCTTCTATGTTCGGTCCCTGTGAGCTGTGAAATTTACAGTTAATGCATCGCGCTATAAGCATTTGTGTTGTATTCATATCTCATTATCTCTTATCAGTGAGCTCTTAAATTATAGGTGCTTTGTTTCCCTCTAAGGAAGAGGCAAAGTTTTAACTGCAGCTTACTTTGTAAACCGTCTCCCACCAACTTATCTGCTGTTGCCTGGCAACCAGCTAGCATTTTTGTGAAGGATACCCTTATACCCGTATTAAAAAAGGCACGGTAAAGGCTAAGTTCCTTGAACTCCTGGTGTGGGTGTTTGAATACTGAATGCATTATGATTTTTTATTTATTTTTTTTTATACCACACACAATGCGGTGAGCTTCACAGTGCTATTCTTGAGCCAACATCTCTGCCAGGGCTAGTCCAGGAAGAAATCTTTATCGTTGGCTGCAGAGACGAGCAGAAGAGTTTACACACAGTTACAGATACTTTCTGTGAGAGATCAATAGCCTATAATGCCTTGAGGGGGGAGAATGGAGTATATAGTTAAATGGAATTGAATGGATCCAAGGACTTTTGCTGCGTCAGCTTGAAAGCATCATGCGCAAGGTTCTTTTCTCCTTTATGTGGTTATTACATCAAGACATTGTAGCTGCGACAAAAGCTAACTTTTTCTTTTGTCACGTCACAGTGTTGTGGCCCGCTCCCTCCACTGTCATTCCTCGATGGATTCTCATCCCCAGACTGCCAAATACGTCTGTTTTGTCAAAGCCGCAGGTATCTCACGGAGGCGCACTCGGTGTCCTTTGGCGTTAGTGCACTGACGCAATATTAGACACCGACAGCGGACCCGAACTACACGACCATGTGGAATGAAACGAACTGTAGACAAACTGATCAACATGACTCAGGAGAGACCACCGCTGTATGACAGTTTATACCTGCATCATCTGGTCTAGCGTTTCCGGCTTCCCCTTTTTGAATGGCAAGTACCAGTGCCACCAGCTGGTATGGTTAGGGAGTTGTTTCCTCTCAGGCAGAATGTACATGCCAGTTGACGATTGGCTGTAGTCTTTGTGGTGTGTTCAGGTGCAACTTTTTGGCATAGACACAGGCGCTGCCAGTTGGCCTTCGTCGCCACTAGCTTTTTGATGTTGATTTGGTGCAGCTGGGCCTTATGTTTCGCTCTCTCACTGTTAGATTAGTTTTAGACACGACAACTACTTGATTAGGTTCAAATATATCACAAGTAGGGGTTGTACCAACTAGTCGACTTTACTGCCATGACACTTTAAGCAATAAGTCAACTACTCGCCAATGACGTGACAATAACAACATTTCCGAGAAGACTGGTGAGGAGCCCAGTGCGTCAATGCAGCAAACTAGTTCATCAAGTGTGTGGAAATACTTCACTAAAGATGAAGCCCATACTACCGTGACATGTCAGTCCTGAAACAAAACTAAAGTACTACTGTATTACACACTCGTCTGAAAAGGCATCAGCTAACACTAGCAGAGGAACGGTACAAATCCTCTCAACAGCAGTGAATTAACAACTTCACCTGCTGTAACAGAGAGAAGGAGGCTGCAAATCAACAATTGGATGGTGAGTTTAACTGTCTAAAGTTATTAGAGCTTTAGCTGCTGTACACAGAAAAGGATTCAGAGATATATCACTTATTTTTTTTCATCCTGGCTACATTATCCTTTCTTACAACAAGCTGTGAAGTACTATTAAATGCTGCTATTCAGGTCAAGAATATAGATTTCATTGGTGCATTTCATTACTTTCTACCGTGTTTTTACGTGTGACATCATCGACTGGTCGACGTTGACTCGACTTTCACCACATAGGCTGTTAGTCGACTTTAAAAAAGTCGTTCGACCCCTAACCACAAGTTAGATGGGAAATTTCTTAAAGTCATGAAAAAGAACAAGAAAATGACGAAAGCAGCACAGATGCGTCTCATGGTGTCTAATTTTGTAATATTGCTGCAGATGGATTAATATCGGAGTTAAATGATACCAAAGGGCACCTTGTGAGTATCTCTGCCAGCAGCAGCAGTTGTTGCTTTCACAAGTATTTGATCCCCTGGGAATGAGAGTGGTTTCTCTTGTCACACCCTAAAATGACTTTCAAAGATTAATATTAATATTTTTACACCCTAATATTACGTACCATGCTCTTTAATTTTGTAGAAGTAACTCTTATAGCACAAAGCTGTTTAATAGGAAGTAGTAAAATATTCTGCTGACTTGTTTATACTGGGTCGTTACCAGGGACTCACTGACTCGGTCATCACTAAATATGATTTGAAGTAATCAAAGTGAGAACACTTATTCTCCCGCGCTCGACATATGGCTGCAGTTTTGATAACTTCATTATTTGTCCTGGGGAGAGTTTACAAGAAGTCACCATCACAGTCAAATGACATGGTAATGGATTCAGAACAGCAGCTGATCTGCCTGTAACTGTAATTATCTCCACATCCTGCCTTTACTTTCATTAGCAGCTTGTCTCCATACTGTGCTAACTGTGAGACAGCCAAATGTGAGCAAATTAATAAGACTCTGGAAGTGTCCCAACTCTTTTGGAGAAACTCTTTTTAGTAGAATCTCATATGAGTGAAAAGCACAATGCCAGCCAGTGTGTTTAATTAAATTTATACCATGGTTTACAAAGACGCTATAGTGATTCACTGAGTCTTGAAACAAGCAGAATAGCACAGAAGCATGTGTACCACATTACATTTATTACAAAGGTGTGAATAACACTAGCGCATTTTTAATTGTTGCAGCAGCTGGTTACATGTCGTGACCTGTGATACTCATTATTTGAAATAAAATGGTTTATTTATTTATGTAATTAGTATGCATTTTGAACCTGAACCAAGTGAGTGGTTTATTCCTATGTCTGTATCTTTCTACATTTAGTTTCCTGACAGGATTATTTGCATACTACATATGGCCATCGTCCTTTACTCATAGAGCTCTTTATCTCTAATCGGTTGTGGTAAATCCAATCACGGCTACAGTAGATGTGCCTGGGAAAGAGTAAGGGAACGAGTGTGGAGGACTGTCAGTGAAGTCTTAAGGCAAAGAGAGAGAGAGGAGAATTACCCAATTAAAATGAGGGCTGCACTGCCTTAATATATATGCACATGGTGTCCAGCATCCTTGATTAATCCTGATAAATCACTTTCCCGGCAGGAAAATCGATGCGTGACACACACAACCCTTCAGCCCAAAACAAACCCAGATAAACGCCCCAGATATGGAAGCTGTGTTCTCCCTCTCTCAGAGCCTCATATGCATGGTATCAATAATGCATAAGGCTGCAGGTTGTTTATTTCACTAATTGAGTTAGTTTTAACCTCACACTATGGCGTCGATTAATCATTAAACAGAACATTAAATTTTAGCTGGCTTAGGTCAGAATGGGATACACAAGGGACGACTTAACATCAGGGGATTTAAATGATTTCCAGTTACAGCTGACACCAGAGAAAGTAATTCTGTCCTACAAGACATCCTATTATCAGAATATGTACTGTATGTAGAAACACTACATCCTCCTTTACAGTATATACATTCATGTAACCTCTCACATCAGTAGATTTTTTATTTTTTTTTTATAAAGGAATCAGAATTTTCCTCAGGAACCAGAGTGTTGTGTATATATAATGAGTTTCAACTGTAATTATTGGATACTCCGATCATCTCCAATGTACTTCATTTGGGATCGTGGCTCTCCTGAAGCTTTCCATAAAATTCTAAAAAGCTGGGTACTGCTTGAGATACAAATTTGAGATACATATACATATGTAAGCTGGTGAATTATAATGCTATAGTATAAAAAGAGATTAAAATAAAAAACTAATGTAGAGACAGCATCAGGCATCAACCTGCTCTCTTACTTTGAAAAGGCCAATATGGAAAACCAATTCAGGGTTAGAGGTCACAATGTTATTTAGCAGAGCCATTATACTACAGCTTGACACACCAGATGGTTTTCGTGATCCAACCATCTGCTGGGAAGATGTCCACCGCTTGGAGAAGGCAACCCCGACAAATAACAACAATAACAAAACGGGTAGGTGATTGGACGAGGCATCAGCCTGTTACCATCTATCACGGCCTATCTTTAACCAGTCAGATCAACAAACCAAGTGACACAGAGGGAGTGTGCTGAAAGGGGAAACACAAAAAGCCACAGTCTGAGGAGCTCTGAAAGTTAGCAAGTAGTCTGTGTAGCTAGCTGTGCGGTTAGCATGTCAGCAGACAAGTGTACACACAAGGAGATATTAGCAGTGACATGGTGACAAAAGCCCATGCTATTGTTTGTGAAATTCACAGAGTTCTAATGCTGTTGCAAGCTGTGCAGGTGCCAAGTTTAACTAATCTTAACTTTGAGATGATGCTATAGAGGCGGCGACCAATTAGAGTGTGTGATACAGTTGATTGTCATACGACTCAAACACATAGTATTCCCCTAAAGGTTTATCTCAAGGAAACACGGCCCAAATTCACCATCCATGCTAATATGGGGCTAGTAGCGTCGGGTAAATCAGACAAACGGCAGCATTGTTGACAGCTTTTTCCTCTCAAATAGAGAGTGGTGACTCTTGCCAATGTACAGCTTTGATGTAAATCACTGTACTAAGCCTATCTGTGAACTGAAAGTGGGTAAATTGTCTGGCTCTGTACGTACTCTGACAACCGGAGCCCAGAACGTCCACTAGCGACTGTCAGCTGCAGAGCGATTGGGCGCCGAGTGAATCACTTTACACCAATGGGTCCGCACCTTTACGGATCAGCTAAAATTAATACTGTAAGTCGGAAAAGATGGATCGATTTGGTGATCTTGTGAATCTCAAGAATTCAGCTTTTACACTAGCACATCAGCGTGTCCTGCGTCCCACACTGGTCGGTTGATTTGAAAATAAATTGCGAGGTTTTGGCCCTCCGCTGCAAACACAGTTCTGACAACAGGACAGCCCAAAACCAATACTGCCGAAGGGATTCATTCTCTCCCCTGCATTACAAAAGAGAGCCTGTGCTCGCGAAAGGTGATGAGAGTCTGAATCAGAGTTGACACATTTATATTCACGGCGCTAATCTGAAATGCAAAATGCCTGCTGCCACGCCCTGTTTGTCCCGAGATTTGTGTGCTTTGCTCCACGCGCCTTGATTAATGACAGCCGCGCACATTTTAGCATATATTTACATTTTATTATATTAAAAGAAACTGTGCTACTGTAACTTCTTCATCATTTAGGATAGTAGTGAAGAGTTCATATTACTGTGTTACTGCCCATGAGTAATCTGAGTAGGTTGAATGGATGACAATTTATGCATACACTGATAACTATATTTGGATAAATGCTGTTAATTGGTTTTAACATGTCCCGTTGATCAAGAGCTTCTTCAAGAAACATGAGTGTGAAGGAAGAGTCTATTCTGTGACACACGCAGCAGTCCTCTCCTCAAGGATCTGCTCTTGTTGACTCGACCGCACCGCTGTGCCGTAACTGTTATCCGAGGGATTCCCCAGCATCGCAGCATCGCACTATGGGAGTTTATCTGCGGCATCACATTGCCATCGCACATAATGCCACGTGAGGAGGCTGCTTCGAGCCCTCCGCCTCCTCAAATACCACCGCGCCCCCTCCCACTCATTAACAAAAGGATTTTTCTTTCCAGCCTCTTGCGTCACGGCCTTGAGAAGTCAACACAGACAGAAAGGAAAGCTGTGATCAGAACCTCTCTAAGAGCTTTCCTTTGCATTTCTCATGTCTGAGATATTTGTCACTTTTATGTCAGACACAACTGGGAGATGGCGGATTACTATTCTTTCCTTTTTATACCATCAATGGCGTCATTTTATATGCATCCGTGCTAAACTATTACAGAAAAAACATACATATCTTCACATTTTGCTTACTCTAAAGTTTTCTTAACACTGTATGAACACACGCGAGCGGAAACACCGCATACCCTCTCGATTAATTAGAGGTAACTGAACCTAATCAGCAGAGGAGCTCTAGCCTTCCTTCCTGGTTGTAAGGTCCCCGGAAAATTGAGCAAAAACTTGCACAATGCAAACAAAGCGAGCCAAATTCTACGCAGCTTGGCAGCCATCAGCACCCCTGCAGCAGCCAAGCAGCTTCGTGCAGGGCAGTATTTATTGTATACGACTCTCATTTTACTTTGTGCAACCGGAGCCTTATTTGAGCGTGGGAAATCTGCGACCGTGCACGACACACATTTTTATTAATCTAAATCGGTTTTGATAATGCACGCCGTTTCTCTTCATTCATCCCTCTTAATATTTATGTATGTATGTCACGGGAAATGGGGGCTTTAGTGGATTCTGTGTTTGAGTTCCCCCCTCAAAAAAATAGAGTTTTGCCTCGTGATCTACAATTTATGCTAATTTCATTATCCGATGCAAATGCCTTTTAGGGCTGCAACTGGAGTAACAATTCTTCTCGGTGTCAGTTACTCTGCTAATTATTGTCATGATTCAACACCAGATGATTTTCTTTCATAATCACAACTTCCCTTGGAAAAAGGTGACAATTGCAGCATTTATTTCAAGCAACCAAAGAATTAATAGATTTTCAAAATAGCTCTAGAATATTTATTATTCTATTCACACACTTCTCTGTTAATACTATTACTGATATAGAAATTTATTTTAGAAAAAAAAAAAAACAGTAGTTACAGTACATCTGGGTGATACAGTAGCTCTTAACATGCTCTGCATAATTCTTTAATGCAGCGAGCCGCAAAAGAGGCCGCTCAGAGTTGTTAACAGCTGTCTGCTCCTTCAAGTGGAATGAACACTGCAGAAGATTTACAAGCAAAACTCTGACAGTCAGGCAGGTGTTGGCGTAGTCAAAGGAAGACAGTCCAGAGGGGATAACCAGTACTTTAGTACTTGTCTCTTGACAGTGGCGGTTCAAGATATATATAAAAGTCACTTACATAACTGGAGAGATGCGCCCTGGCATTTTCAACTTGCTGTCATAACCGAGGTCTCTCTACAGCCTTATTAAAGCTCATTAATTACTAAACAGAATAAAACCAATCTCCAGTGCAACAAGACGTTGCAACTTGATGGCTTGCAGACATCCATGTAACATCTTAATGAGAATTTGCTTTGCTTTCTTTTTCTAGTTTTGTCTCACACAGGCACAATGATTGTTTTATAAGTTTGGTTTACGACACACGACTGTTAATTACTATTATAACTACTATAATCAGGAACAGGAATGATTCAAGGATCCGATGCGGATGAAAAGTCAGCTTCAGTCACAAAGTATGAACTGACAAAGAAGAAATACACTTCGGCATCAAGACACACTCAACGGGAACGTATGTCTGAATACCTTTTGATTTAAAGGTAAAACATCAGAAACCACCGAGCATCACAGGCGGTCATCAACTCAGCCGGCTGCCTCTTTTTATATACATAACCAAGGTACGTCCAATCAATGCAGGAGCTCTGCCTCATACGGAAAATGCATATTTATCCCCCGGGCCTTCTCAGAGTCGACACTGCTGATCGATAGGTTAGATTCTCTGCTGGCAGGCTGCGCACAATCATGCAAAAGACGGCAGAAAGTGACAGCAGCTAGATATATTTGGTTTGCTATAGGCATGAGGTGTGAAGAAATGTAAAATCTGGGTTAATTTATAAGTTTACTAAAAAAATAAATAAATAAAATAAGCTGTTGGCTATTTGACTGAGCTTTGACTGAACAGTTTAATTGATGGATATGTGAGTAATTGAACGAATTAACAGACGCAGTTTGGCACAGTTTGCATCAGGAACCCCGGAGCTGTTATTGTTTACTGGATAAAGAGCGACTGAAATCAAGCGGCTGTGGTCCCGGTAGTTATTTTATTGATTTCGGCTGAGATGAACCATGACTGAACAGAAACGTGGTTATGGAGGGTTTTTCCTTTCTTCTCGAGGGGCTTTCTGACGTCTGGGGAATTTGAGTTTAGGGAGGTGGAACTATCACACCTTGACAAACACATCCGAAAAACATACCTGCTGTTACGCCGAAATAATATGCATTTAAATAAACTTCAACCCGACTGTAATCCCCATAAATTAACATAAATTAACATAAAAAAAACAAAAAAACGCATATTTGTTTTTGGAAAATAAATACTTCCTAAAATCTATACAGGCTTTACTCTGTATGCCTGTAAAGCACTTGACTTCCTCATGTGTTTGTGTGTTTTTACGTGTGCGGCTACAGCGCGGGTCTTCATCTACATTAAAGAGCGTCCCGCTTGAAGGTCACAGCACAGCATCTGTAATGAATCCTGGGACCTGGGAGTCGCAGTTTCCCATCGTCCAGCTCTCTGACAGTCCAAGTGACAGATGGAGCAACGTGGCAGAACAGCATAGCAGTGCTCAGACTAACGCGCCGGCGCTGAGATGACATAAAATGAGCAGACATCACGTTGTTGGAGCGAAAAGGAAACAGAGAATATAATAATAATGTAATACAGTATTTTAGCAGGAAAATAAACTGAAACACACAGCAGGCATCTCATTCATCTGAATTCAAACTGAATTCACCAAATAAAAGAGATAAAGGTTGTTTTTTTGTCAGTTCTGTTCTGTTTTTAAGGTTAGTCACACGTTTCAGAGCTTGATGCATATCATAAACACAACACACAGGTTTATAATAATCACAAACGTGGAAGAGATCCGTCCTCCGATGTGTCAGTTTATATTTACACTGACAGGAGCCGGTGTGTTTAGTTATTAGATTAACGGAGGGGTTTTATTTAAACTCCAAGTTAATTAATTTTTCTCTCTCGAAAGTGCAGTGAGGCGAAGACATTCTGAAATGTTTAACCCGGTGATGGAAATGTTAAAAACCCTACAACGCAATTAAGGATTTAAAAATGAAGCAGAAAGGAATACACATGTGCTCGGCAACTTTTCCAACACAGCTGACAAGGGTTGTTCTTAAGATAAATGCCAAAAATAACTTCTGCACACAGACGAGCATCATTACCTAAGCAACATCCAAACATGGCAGACAATACCAACAAAATGTCTTCTTTTTCCATAAACCTGCTTACCCATTTATTTAGCCTTAATTAGGCTGGCCTCGTGGCAGATTTTTTTCTTCTTCTGTTAACTGGTGACAATAAATGAAACAGAACCAAACACCCTTGAGACTACTCTTCCAGCGTCCCTTTAAACTCAACGTGTCATGTTAACATGTTAACCCTTCAGTGCTTTCAAGTTAATCTGAATCCCTCCCTCTTTGTCATTCTGCTCGGCTACACAAAGAAGCCTTTCATCCCCGTGTCAAGAGACAGGTGGTTGCCACAGCAACCGGCCTTTATCCTCCCCACAGCAGACAAACGGTGCGACCTGGCCCGGACATCTCAACAACTCCCCGCTGCGACCTCAATGACCTGACAGTAAATCTTTAGTCTGAATCATTTACACTGATAAGAACAAAGTATCTATAAATAAATAAATAAATTAACCCTGGTTTATTTTTACTTGTAGCCACAAGCTGACACTAATGGTAAATTATATCCTATGATTTTAAAAACGAGCTCTCCTTTTTGGTGGAAACTGCTTTTAATTACCTCCTTTACTATTGTCTGCTTTTACAAGCGTTGCTATGTGGGACAATCCTGCTGTTTAGTTTGCAGCAAGTATTCCCTCCTTTATATAGTTTACTGTAAGACTCCTCTCATGGCAGTTTCTTTCTGCGTCTTCTGCACAGCAATCAGGAGGAGGGCCTGTCCTCCATATTTCATGTGCGTTGAATTCGGCTAGCTATCATTAAAGCTCAACTTTTCACACTGGCTGCTTGACAATCTGGTGCAGGCTGTACAGGTACCAGGGAGGAGAAGCCCCCCCACTCCACCCCTCATCCCTCCTCCGTCTCTCCTCCCTTTCTCTCTCTTTGCTGCAGTAGGCTCAAGACAGATGGAGCGGTACATGACAAAACAGCCTAATTAAGAGAGCGGCGCACCTCTGAATTCCCATTCGTGGAAACCCTCTTCGGAACCGTGACAGAGCATGTTGGCAGTGAGCAAAGAAAGGAAAACATTTTTCAATTTGCACCATCCATCTTTTGTCCTCAACGTGCTTGTACTAAGCGGAAGCCTCGGAAAAGAGCTCGTTACAACTGGGCCATTATGGATGTATGCTTTCTGTGAGAAAACATCATCTGCATCCGGTGAACTAACATGGGAATCCAAATGAGTTACATGCCTGAATAAATAAATCATTTAGACATGGATCAAAGAATGGCGAATGGTTGGAAATGTTCATGAAAAGAGGTTAGAGTCTTTGACATGAAGATCCTGCTTGGAGGTAAAGAAACAAGAACACCTCCCTGGTGTAGATGTGGGAGGCTCACTTTGACTGTATATAAAAAGGTAGAGATATCTAGATGTAATTTCACGGTCAGCTGGTGTTTTGGGTTATCAGTGAGCTGACCGCTGGCTGTTGTCCTTGCGGTGTATTGATAGCAACTTTTTGGTCCAAACTCAGGTAATGTGAGGTTATTGTCAACCTTCATAGCCAATAGCTCTTTGCTGACGGTTTGTGCATCCGTACTTTATATGTACATGTAAGCGTAAAGATGGAATTAATTAACTATGAAGGCAACAGAAAAACGATTAGCAGCTTTTTCAAAAATTTATGTCAAACATTTGGCCGTTAAGTTTTCTAAAAGCTTCTCATTTTGTTCAACGTAATTGGTGATAACGACAAAGTTGCAAACGTGGAATACTACGTCATCAATGGGCACTGACCTAAATGCCTTCGGATATAATCGGGCAGACCTACAACCGGTCAGAGAGATGTAGGCTTCTTAGTTTTCCATCTAAATAACTCAACAGCACTCACCACCCCAATTAGGTGAAAGGTTATGATTGGCACGGTACAGGCCGATCACTATCTGTGAACGAGAGGGAAGGACGACGTACTCTACCAGAGCAAATGAAATGCTCTCTCTTGATTTGTCTAGTTCCCAGGATATTGTCGATTGGTCAGACATGACGCAAATTGAATATTCATGTCATTGGGAAACATTCAGCTGTGGCTATGCGAGTTCCGTGCCATTGGATTAGCATTTAAATTTTAAGTCCAGTCTTAAAACTCAAGCGCTAAAAGGCTTTAATTAGGTCTTTGTTTTCCTTAAGGCCATAGTGAAACAAATATTAAACCATTCAGGACACGGTGATCATAATAATCAATAGTATAGTATCGTCAGTGTTTATACTGTATTTAAAGTGTTACAGAAGTGTAGTTCACACATATCTGTGATACTCTCACATACAGTATATCTCTAATATCTGAGAGACTGTTGTAAAGAGGTGACTTATTAAGTTGCCGTCTCAACGTGCTTCTGTACATAGTGTGTTATAGCGAACACGAGTGAGAGTGATTCAATTGCAGTGAAGCAGTTTTATCGAAGCTCTTACATATAGCATATAAAATGCATTTTTATGGCCAATTACAAAATCTCTTACGGGTAATAAAATACGGCTGCAAGATCTAATAACACGACGGGCTGTTAGGAACTGTAATAACGTCTACAGTTAAAAATAATTCACAGTATTTCAGCTATGCTGCGTTCATTATTATAGAGTTAGACACAATCATAATAAGAGTACACTCAGTGTCACTTTGCGTCTCTTTGCCGTATGTTTGAGCAGACTGAAAAGGCTTTGCATAAGCATTATGAGAGATGTCAAACACTGAGATATAGCTGCTGCTGCCGCGGAAGAGTTACAGATTGTTATGGGGATTGTTTCAAGTTTGTCCTATAAAGTCTGACACATGGAATAGTGTGTGTTGTGCGCTGATGTATTTGCTGTGTGCCATGTTGGGCACACAGCAAATACATCTAATGCCTTTGAATATATTGTATCATCTACGGCGTATGCATGAGATATACACTGCCTGACCAAAAAAAAGTCGCCACCTGGATTTAACTAAGCAAATAGGTACGAGGCTCCTACTGGATAATTACTGCATGATTATCTTTCAGCTGGCAACAAGTTATTTAACCCCAACTGATGCAATGAGTAGCTTCTCATTTCTTAAACAACCATGTCTAAAGACACATCCTGTGGTCGTGGAAAAGATGTTAGTCTGTTTGAGAAGGGTCAAATCATTGGCATGCATCAAGCAGAGAAAACATCCAAGGTGATTGTAGAAACTACTAAAGTTGGGTTAAGAACTGTCCAACGCATTATTAAAAACTGGAAGGATAGTGGAGAACCATCATCTTTGAGGAAGAAATATGGTCGGAAAAAAATCCTGATTGATCGTGAGCCGTGATCACTTAAACATTTGGTGAAATCAAATCGAAGAAAAACAACAGTAGACCTCAGGGCTATGTTTAATAGTGACAGGAAGACCATGTCCACATGTACAATGAGAAGGGAACTCGAGGGACTGGGATTGAACAGCTGTGTAGCCTTAAGAAAACCACTAATCAGTGAGGCTAAAAAAAGCTTCAGTTTGCTAGGGAGCATAAAGATTGGACTCTGGAACAATGGAAGAAGGTCATGTGGTCTGATGAGTCCAGATTTACTCTGTTCCAGAGTGATGGGGGCATCAGGGTAAGAAGAGAGGCAGATGAAGTGATGCACCCATCATGCCTAGTGCCTACTGTACAAGCCTGTGGGGGCAGTGCTATGATCTGGGGTTGCTGCAGTTGCTCAGGTCCAGGTTCAGCAACATTATGTCTCCAAAGAATGAGGTCAGCTGACTACCTGAATATACTGAATGACCAGGTTATTCCATCAATGGATTTGTTCTTCCCTGATGGCACGGGCACATTCCAAGATGACAATGCCAGGATTCAGTGGGCTAAAATTGTGAAAGAGTGGTTCAGGGAGCATGAGTCCACTCTTTGGGATGTGCTGGAGAAGGCTTTCCACAGTGGTCAGACTCTCCCATCATCAATACAAGATCTTGTGACATTGTAGAAGCTTATCGAAAAACAATGCCACAGCGAATGTGTGCAGTACTCAGAGCTAAAGGTAGCTTTTTTTTTTCCATTCTGTTTCTTCCTACTAACATGAATTAAAAAAAAAAAATCAAATAGCACGAGCTTGAGCTTCGCTTAAATGTTATTTATTTTTTCTTTTAGTACCTTTCTCTGTGGATGTCCAAGAATTATGTTTTAGCACCTTTAATGTAGTAAGGGCTGATTAAAAGCATAATGTTCTGTCTTATCGGGAAAGTTCATTATTAATTAGCTTACATTATTAGCAATAATACTTCCTGTGCTTCTATGTTTAATGATCATTACAGTACATTAAATAAAGGATTAAAGGTTTAACCCACTGACTAGGCTGCAAATATTTAAATTTAACATCATTTTTGTTCTGAATTATCAACATTAATTGATTTATAAGGTTACATTTGTTATGTTGACACATTTATCCTGTAATAGGCTAAAAGAAGCAATACCGCTGTCCAACTCCAACTCTCTTGGCTTGTCAGGCGCACATCCAGCTTGACTGCTGTTAGTTTAGTGTCATTGTTGCCACAGCATGACTTCCCTGTACTTGATGTCCACATCTTAGCTGTTCAGTGTTTCTAGCCACAACAGATGGTGAATTATCTGAATTATCTTGAAAGCTACAACAGCTTCATGCAAGACAGTCTGATTTAGACACCAACAGTGCATTCATATATGCAATTTATTCAGTATATTAATGAGAAGGGGTTGTATATATTTGTAGTAGCTTAACTATATGCTAATCTATATGCTAATCTACAATTACTGCAATTTTAATTCTTATTGCTTTTGGTTCTCATTTGAGAACCTGAGCGGCGCTAGGTGGAGGGAGGTTAAGAGTAGTAGGTGGGTGGCTAACCAGTAAAATGATAAATGTGCTTACAATCTGATATCTTCACATTATTCCATCCAATTATATGACTGAATGCATTGGAACTGCAAAAATATCAGGTGTCAAAACCAAAAGTTAAATTTGTTTTCTATAAAATGAGTAGTTTCTTAGCTGGGTAGTTGACATTAACACGTTAACTAGGTAACATGAGTTTCAGCTCATTCATTCATTGGTGCTGTTAACCTTGTTGTTTTGTGTGACTACATAATTTGTGACATAATGGATGACGATGAGTTAAGTGCAACATTTTAATCCCTTTATACTAAGGAAGAATACTGATAAAACTGATTGGTATTGAGTAGAATTACAATGACCTTTAATGTTTAACACAAACCTACCCATACATAAACACTTAGAGCCCATGGCAGTTATGTTTGCTCCCCATCTGATAGTGGTACCATTCATCGTCATCACATGACATCACCCAGCTTGGTTTTTTTTTTACTTTGGGCTCTTTCTGTCCAAGGGACACCAGCATTTTCGAATACACAAACGAAATGTGTTTGCTATTCAAAGTGAAAATTCTGCAACGCTTACATACTGTAGGAGTAGTTTCCATGGAGATGTGTCAACATTTGCTGCAGGATCTCAATGAGGAGAGGCATGATGCCAACCCTAAGCCTCCTACACTTGTTTTTTTCCATATTGTATCATCGGCAGTGATGTATTTTAGTAACTGCCTGAAATGATGGCACATGTGTGCATGTAACCTGCCACATGTCCGTTATACTGTGCATGCGGATCAATGTAGGAATACAGATAAACCCTGGAGGAAAGGTATGTTTCAGTTCCATACAGGACCTTATCTTTTGTGTTAAATCAAAGCAGTGTGGGAGGCTTCACAGGCTACAGCGCAGTGAGCAGTGATGGGCTATAAGCTCCCTATTTGGCGTTTTCCTCCATTGGAGGGTGTAGAGAAGAGACTGAGGCTGTGTCCAGGGTGTGTGGCATCACTGCAACATCAGCCAGTGTCTGCCTGCCGAGGAGAGCAGCGGCAGTGGGAGGCAGTGGGTGGATATCAAAAGGTGAAATGCAGAATCTGCTGCAAAGCTACATCCAAATGAATAGGATTTTATCTCAGTTGCAAGGTCTAACACCCTTTACATAATGTTCCCTGCTGCTCCAATTTGCATGCACAAAAATACGATATGATTAAAAAACATCCCCTTTTGGTTGGTCTTCGAAGTACTGCTACAGTGATAACACCTTATTTAGCATTAAGATGGTTTGGTTACTTCAGGCCAACTTTTACATTTGATCATCTAAATAGTCCCTGTGTGGAACTGTACTCGTCTTTTCTTGAACAAAATCACTTTCTGGTTTGTTTTAAGTAAGCAGAATAACTGGGCAGTTAAGGCCGGAGTACACTTGAAACCGACTAGTTTGTACCACGTGATGTTCAGTGTTTGAATGCAAAAGGTATCACATGCCATCCACGTTTCTGTAATCCCACTAGCATATGCTAGATATATACTGTAAGTATATCCTGATAATAACCAGGATATCGGTGCATGATATTCTCATTTATTTTTCTGCTTTTTTGCTGAGAGGAAAGTGTTTATCAGCACAAAGGAGCTTCTTTCTGTAAGTTCAGACAGTCAACTTATTTTCCCTCAGACTAGAGCAGTGAAAATTACTGAACGTATTATTCTGTTAAAAAAGAAGGGGGCGTTGCTTTTTTTTTTTTTCAACCTGACACATCAGGAGGACTTTGGAATATTCTGTTAATAGATTTATTTTATGGCAATGACGAGGACAAATCACACACCATTGAAAAAACTTGTAAACACCTTAAACCTGAATAAGATTTTATGGTAATACTACACTGCATCTGTGCTCACTTTTCCAGTATTTAAGTTATTTTTAGACTATTTGTTAAGGCCGTGACACACTAAGCCCACGGTCGGCTGTTTTCTGGTATCGAGCCATCAGTGAACTGTGGTCCTAGGTCTGACAGCGTGTCCCAAAACGTTGCCACTGGTCAGAACTGGCTTTCGGTGGCTTTCCGGTCTAATTAAACATGTTGTTTATAGCCTCACAGCTAATACTGGCTCCTCTGGTTTCACCTATTGAATGACATATACAGACTACCTGCTGGTATGGAGGGTAACAAGTATTTCCTTTCATGCAAGAATGTGTCAGTTGGCTGTTGACTGTAGACTTTGGGGTCTTCAAGTGCAACCTTTTGGTCCAGACACAGACTGACATGAGGCAGCATCACAGCCTTTCACGTTTCCTTCATACTACCATCATGAAGTTCAATGTAGTTTTATGATATCTATATTTATTTTTTATCAAAGTTATTCAAATCAGCCTCATGATTGTTTGACCCTACAGCTTGCAAACCTTCAGACAGATTTCATGTGAATTACGAAAGTGTTTAACTTATGGTTAAGGGAACAAAAAGCGGTGCAGAATGCGGCAAGGTTGTCCAACAAAAATCCAAAAAACGAAAGGCATGACAAAACTCGGAAAACCAACCAACCGCGAGGAGCTGAACAGAAACACCAGGAAACACGAGGGTACATAAACAGGTCGATTCATGGGTACAAGAACAGATTAATGTACACTGCAAGCGAGAAACTCAACAGACGACTCGACAAAGGGGAAGGCAGGACTATATGGACACACTGGCACACACAAGTTACTGAGATACAGGTGAAACTAATGAGGGCGGAGCACACAAGGAGAAACCAATCACACAATCAAAGGGGGAAAACACAGGAAGTAAAGCAAGAAACAAAACAACAAAGAAGAAACTGTCAAAACGGAAGCAAGGAATGCAAAGAAAACTGTTTAAAAGTCAATGCCAAGACATCAATAAATTAGTGAAAATGTAATTTTTTTTGGTTTTGGCTGCCTGTTGCTCAGTTCTTCCCTGTGGCATTAGCTAGCTGTGCGTTCGTGTGGAGGAGGAAGGCCTCATTTATTCCAAGTTATGCAACCATCTTGGGAAAAATGCTGGCCGGGCACTGACTGCAGCATAGCAGCAGAGCTCTAACTTAGCAGCCAGCAACACAATGCTTTCCCAGAGAGCAGGCTTCCCCCTCTTCTCTTTCGCGCGGGCCCTAATCTCTCCCCTCCTCAGTGTGTGGCATCTCTGTCAGGGGAAATAAAAAATAAATAAATAAAAAATAAAAATAACCACATCACAGGCTGCATCAGGTGCTGACAGAAGCACATTGAGAAAATAGCCTGTTGATCGCGCCGCACAATAGCTGTTGCATAAGCCGTGGTACAAGGAAGCGCTCATCAATGTTTCATGGACTTGCAATGTAAGCTCTTAAACAGCCGTTCAGAGCATTTGCATTTTTAAGAACCTATTGTTCTACTGAAGAAGAATCCATTATGACGACTCATCTATACAGAATTGATTGTCACCTTAAAATGTTTTGTAATATCCATCATTTCTTGCCAACAGTAAATCAGCTCAAACTGTTCTATTAACATTCACTCCATGGCTGTATGTAAGCTTCTCATAAACAGACGTAATCATCTGCTTTTCTTTAAAGCCCCTTACCTAAGTGCAAATGCTGCGCTTTCATCTTCTGCCCTGACTTATTCTTCCAGGGTTTTAACGGTTCCTGCATATTTACAAATTAAACCCTTGCAGAAAAGTGTTCAAAATAATGAGATGATGTAGAGAAGCTCCGCGGCTCAAACTGGCGCTAGAGTAGAATAAGAGTTGTGTTTTCATGTGACATCTGTTCAAATAAGCACTTGAAACACTCCAAGGTTCACCCGAGGCGGATGAGCTGGAGGGCAAAGGTGGTCCGAAGCTGCATCAGCTCATCGTAGGGAGTGGGTGGTATTGTCCAAGATAGAGCCGAGGAACTCATCCTCCTCCCTGCTTCTGCCTGTAGGCTATCCAGACTCAGCCCTATGACACTGCTAGCTTTTTTTTTTTGTTTTGTTTTTTTACCAGTTTGTTGAGCCTGACGGTATCCCCTGTCTTGATGTCACCTCCCCCGCACGCATGGAAACAGCGCACTGGCCAGTATGTATTAGTATAAGAGAGAGGTTTGATGCAAACACCGGAGGACAGAAGCCTCCGCAGGCAGTTAGTCAATGTGTATTTGAGTTGTCACATTAGACCAAGTTGTTATGTGATATGAACTCCCATAACTTGACTGTACCACCTCACTATGGATTGGTGGCAGGTGTCAGTGGCCTCCTGCTCTGCTGGGAAATCTCCTACAGGCTACGGCTTCAGCTCAGCATCACTCAGTCAAAGTGGCTCCGTGTGGATGTTCAGTTAAAACACGAGATTTAAAGGTGCACGTTTTTATCCTGCAGTGCACAGGTGCAGAGATTTGAAATTACAGAGTTATCTACTGACTTATATTGAAAAATGTTGAGAAAAATGAGTCAAGATGCTTCTTTACAAATCCCCCTGCGGGATTTGTAAAGAAACACAGTAGCACACGCCGTTAGCATTAAGTGGCAACTTTCCATGAAATTATACATCAAAACAAGTGCAACAAGTTACATTAAATTTGACTTGTAGAACTAGAATATGATAACACATTAATAGAAATACTAGTGCTAGAATACAGTCTGTATGTGTATATGGGCATTGTTATTTCCAGGTAAAAAGCATCCATCAGTTTGTCACATCTTGACAAAAAACTAATAATGTCTTGAAATGTTGCTCTAAATGTACTGGGAGTTATTAGCACGGTAGATGGATCCTGTGTCTACCTTTAAAGCACTTGGGATGTGCTCAACGTCTGCTCTGTGCCTAGGTGTTAATTGTTCTGATGATCTTATGAAATGTGCAGGAGTCATTACTGCCTTCATTCTGATAATACCCAATATATGGGGTACCGATGATTTTAGCAACACTAATCCTGCTAACATAATTGCAAATGAATACACTAAAGTCATCATCCACCACTACCTAATGATTGAACGATGAAATGAAAACACGTTAGCACCTTCTTGATAGTTTTTCATCCCTCTTCCATCAAAAGCAAAATGATTTGTGTCAAATTGACTCCACTTGAATTAGTTGATAGTTGCAGAGACTAATCCGGGTTGAAAGATTAGTCTCTAAACAGCTGATTATGGGGTAATCAAACCACCTCCAGAGAGTTTATGTAATCAACATCCTGGGGTGATTGTCGAGAGAAAATGCAGATGAGGCTCACTGGCTCACTCCATGGGAGCACACAGATGTTTTGTGTCTTCTGAATGTGTACTTGGGCTTTGATAATATTCATGTCGCCATGCAGTGATGCAGCGCTGCTGAATTTGTCTGATTGTGACTGCGGTAAACAGGAGATTGGGCCCAGATAACAAGCAGCGTGTGTACAACGCGGTGCAGCTAAATCCGTATAAATTGCGGCCTCAAAACTTACACGGTGTTGCACCATCACCTCGAATGATTCATGCTTCACAATAGAGTGATTCTGTATTTATTTCAGTAGGTTACATGGAATTTTAATTTCAATTTCTTTCAATTGGTCTTATCTTTCGTAAGGCATGATTTGTGCATGGAACAGTTTTGCACATGACAGGGTTGGCTTATTAGTAGTTATTTGTAAGAGCCAATGACAATAATGTTGGCTGGACATCTTCAGCTGTACAGTATAGAAACTTTGGATTACTAAACTATACGTTACTGTCCAACTTCCAGACTGACTTCCCCTACAGAAAGCGGGGAACATTTGGGCTGTCTTCCAGACTAATAACTACCGGCTATTCGTCAGAATACTGGAGATAGATAAGTATAGGCGGACTATCGAGCGAGTCATGTATTTCAGATGAAAACTTAAATAGTTTCCAGTGACATGTTGCCCAAGCCATGTAGTGCTACATGGCAATTTTGTAGGAAGGAAAAACATGAGGAACATAGAACTACAGCTGAATTATTAAGACAACAATTTACCTCTATTGTGAATGTCACAGAGATTGATCTAACCAGAAATTGCAAAATCAACATACTGCGTAAAAGCTTAACTTGTCATTCTTACTCACTACAGGCAACATTCATAGCTGGTGCAGGCTTCAGTGTTAAGTAACAACTGCGTTTAAACTGTAAGCTGATCGATGCTCAGCTGCTCTGTGTCTGATGACTAAATCCCTGCATGTTTGGAAGTAGACTACATTACACACACACACACACACACGCACACACACATGCACACACACACGCACACACAGACTATTGTTAGCTCTAATTTGACACATTTTGTTGCCTCAGCAACCAGTTGATGTCATCTACTTCAATGCGATGAATTTGTGAGATAGTGAGAGGCGACTTAGTGAGACAACAGAGAGCTTCGATGGTGGAAATGAGATAAAGAGGGGAGCAGAGGAGGACGGCACTAGTCTCTCTGCAGAGTGATTATGACAATGAAGTTAAACGGCATCTGCTAACTCACCTCGAATAGTCACATATACAGCGTTTCAATGTTAACCAAGGCTGGACAACCTCTGCTTAAAACAGAAAAGGAAATGTTTTAACATGTCTGACCTTTTCATTGATATGTTTAGGATTGATAATGCCGTCAAAGCAATATTTAAATCATATAAAGGCACTGGCTCAGCAATGTTTAAGGTTTTTGGAACAAAGACGTAGCATAACAAATCCCATGTGTAGTCGACTTTAGCATTTTATTTCCAAACATATATTTATTTTAAATCTCCTAAAGGTGTGAGAATTCAATTTAATTGCAACTTATCTTATAACATGGTAGCTATACTACAAATGAAGCCATAGAGACAAGAATCAGGACTATCACATTATAAACTATATGCTCCTCTATTTTTATTTTATTTATTTTTTTTTTGAGACGGGGATCCACCCCGAACAACCTTGAAAATCCTATTACAGTTTCAGGTTTTTTTTTTTTTTTTTTTCAGCAGCGGTTGCCATGACAACAGTGCATTTTATTTCTGGCTCCTTTGAAAATGGTGTGTGTGCGCGAGATCAGAGATCCCAAACGTTATGTAAGACGTTGTGCACTGTTCCAGACTGGGGTTTCCTGCTGCAGAGAACCTAAAGAAATTAATTACAGGGGAATGGCGTACACTCGAGGTGCATCGACACTGCCTCCCTGTTTATCTTACAGCTTTTTACCACGTACTGGAAGGATGCAGGCAGCGACTGCTATCTATCAAATCGCCATGCAGGAAAGCCAGGCATGAGGAAAGATACTATTAATGATGCGGCTCATTTTCACACGTTTTTGTTGAAAAGGTCTTGTATCGTGATGGGCTACGGAAAAACAGAATTAAGACGAGATTTGTGTGAGGATGTGTGAGAGACAAGATAATATGTGTGTGCTTTGACAAAAAAATTAAAAATAAAAAAAATCTACAAGATTTGGCAAGACCCTGAAAACTCAAATCATTGTACTATCCCAGCTATTAAAAACAATTCACACCATACATGAAATGTCTGCACGTAGAACAAGATTACCGTAAATTACCGTAATGATGCTAATATTGGATTTAGTGTCATTACGGTAATTTAATGATTTATCGATGATTAGGAGCAGCCTGTGCATGAATACTTAACATAAGCTGCTGAGGCGTGGCTTTCTATGGACAAATTTATGTAAGATTAAATAAAGTATTAGCAAATGTAACTGTACTAGATAGCTCTTATAAAGTGAAGCTAGTTCACGTTACGCCTGGAGTCATTTTGACAAACTCTCTTAAAGTAATTGTAAATCTCCATGGTTTAAAAAAATCAAAAAAGGCCTAAAACATCGGGTTTTAAACGGTGGTGTTGATTTTTTATCAGTGAACAACACAAATAGCTTCACATGCCGTCAGGTTAAAGTGAGTACCGAGCAGGTGAACGACCGGTGTGTGTGTGTGTGTGTGTGTGTGTGTGTGTGGAGGGTCGGAGGGAGGAGAGGGCGGGAGAGATGCTTTCGGTAGCAAAAGGAAAAACAACGCAAACACGGCGTTGTTTGAAACGTGCAAAAATACTTTCGATTCGTTATGAGACCATGGCGGAGTAAATTAGACCCTGGCTGGCCACCCTAGCATTAACACTGTAGGTGAAACCCTGCAATAGGGAAACAATTGATTATTTTTAGCGGGATTACAGCACAAAGCGGCAACATGTCACGATTTAAATGATTACTTGTTAGAGCGTGTGATAATTCAAGTTGATTAAATAATAATTCAGTATCCTCTAATTCGTTCTTTCTTTGAGCTTTGGAATAATCTTTTTCTAAAGTGAAAACCTTTTTATTTCTCTCAGCTTTCAAGAGTTTATTAATAAAGTCTGGGTGGCAATTTCCAAAACCAAATATCTGCAGCGTTAACGTTAATAAAACTTTGAAATTAAAAATGAAGACAGATACTGGATATTCAGCAGGAACGCATTAATTAGCAGTTTCAGAGTTTCCGAACATTAGCATTGGCAGAGTACAAACCACAGATCATTGACTCACAACAGCTCTCGGAGGCTAAATATAAAACTCCAGCGCTTCCTCCAGTTGCTTTGTCACTGAAGGCACACGTTTTTTGTTTTTCTTTGTTTTGTTTTTTTTACCACAGATTATAGTGGCCACAGCATTAATTAGGGCATCTGGAGAAGGGTACTCTCATTCTATAGAACTGTATGGCCTATGTTTGCAGGGAGCACGATCAGAAAGTACGCAATCATAGTACCACTGCCCTGATATAAATATGGATTTGAACATGTTTTCCCTTCTCACTTTTATGTGTTGGGTATAGAAAGCTTTTGGAAACTAAGAGCTTAATATTCTTATAGTACAGTATGAACATAATAAAGAAAAACCCGCGGGAGACTAATTTACCCAAGACAAGCAGAACAATAGATTTTAGGATGTTGGACTGAACTCTTTAACCCCACGTACAGGAGCTACCAAAGTTTCCCATCTAAAAGTCTCTTTGAAGTCAAGAAAAATGTGTTAGAAGTGCACTTCCCTTCAAAGATAATTAGGTGTACAGCTAACAACGACTGATTCTCCACCAAACGTCTGCTTTATATTCCACAGGAGTTGGTTCTTCTTCTTTTTTTACTAAATCAGTGGGATTGGTTTAGGAACCTGATCTTCTTTTCCAATCAAGTATTATATTGGATGACATGGAACAAACTGGGCTATTGTTTTTAAAAATGAACCTAGTAACTGTGGCTGATCTAAGAGCCTTCAAGCTGCTTTTTGAAGTAGTGTATCAGTCTGTAGATATAGCCCACATTTCCGACATCATTACAGATGTTAACCTCCCCAAATTATACCTTTGAACTTCTCGCTTAACATGGTTTGTCCTTTGCAAAGAGTGTTTGCTCACATTACAGGTCTTTCGGCATATACTGTGCTGGAGATGGGATTAACTAGGATAACAATAGAATAATAAACTTTATGTACATCAATGTACATGCATATAAAAAAGTGTGCCTCTGAGAAAAAGAGATTTGTTGTCATTAGGGAAGTGGAATAGATGCGTAGAGTACCCCATGGGAGTATTAATCCATCTTCCTAGAGAATGCAATAACAGTTCAATTTATGGGGATTTGGACTGGAAATAGTAATTGTGGTTGCCAACAATTCTTTCTTCAGCTTGATGGATCTCATGTTTATCTTGTTTTTTTCCCCTTCTCTGAAACAGACCAGAAGTTTCCATCTTGGTCCCCGTCTCGAAAGGTCAATGAAGGCAGACGCCTCCCTCCAGCCAGGAACATGAAGGGCTTATCGGGCAGCCGTTCCCAGCACCAGATTCCTTTACCCCATGGCTTGGACTACGATCCCTACGTCCATGACGTCCACGCGCACCATGGCTCCGACTCCCGCCACTCGTCCTACCTGCTCAGCCCCACAGAGAGCTGCCCCATGGACTTCCACCACCGCTACTCACCACGCAGCTCTATCCACTCTGACTGCATGATGATGTCCCCTGTCATGATGCCTCCAACTGCTGCGTCTGACCACATCTCCAGCAGCACCTTCCCCAGAATGCACTATAGCTCTCAGTATTATGACTCAGCCACACGGGATGACTGCGCTGCCATCACAGCCTCTGCCACCTCCCCAGCTGTCGCTGCTGCTGCAGCTGCGGCAGCTGCCTCTGCCCACCACGCTGGCACCAAGAGCAACCGCCTTCCTGCTAACCTACTGGACCAGTTTGAGAAACAACTGCCATTACACCGCGACGGCTTCCACACGCTACAGTACCAGCGCACCTCCACCACCACTGAGCAACGCAGTGAGAGTCCCGGCCGCATCAGACACCTTGTTCATTCTGTCCAGAAGCTCTTCACCAAGTCCCACTCCTTGGAAGGGTCGTCCAAAATGAATGGCACAAAGGGTGATATTATAGGAGGTGGAGGGGGAGCAGGGGGTTATCACCATCATGGTCACCACTCCACCAAACATGGTAGCAAGAGGAGCAAGAGCAAAGAACGGAAGCACCGCTCTGGAGGTTGGTGGAGCTCAGATGACAACCTGGATAGTGACAGCACCTACCGCACACCCAGTGTCATGTCGCGGCACCACGGGGAACATGTCAGCCACTGCTACCCAGATTCCATGCACAGCCACCACTTTGGAGACCTGTCACTCAAGACATCCAGGAGTAATAATGATGTCAAGTGCTCGGCCTGTGAGAGCATGGCCATGGCACCTGAGGGAAAGTTCATGAAGAGGAGCTCCTGGTCAACACTAACAGTCAGCCAGGCCAAAGAGGCCTATAGGAAGTCATCGCTTAATTTAGAGAAACCCATGATGCACACGGACCTCAAGCCTTCATCGCGGACATGTCACTACCTGCAGGTAAGTGGTACATTTCTTTATATATGTCCTAAATGGACAAACTTATTAATTAAAGAGTTAAATTAAGGCTTTTTATGTCATAGTGTGTGTGGATGGTAGTTTGCAGCGAAATGCAGCGGTCACAGAGGTCATTCACTTTCATTGGAAGATCACTGAGTCAAAACGTCAACGTCTAAGTTGTGTCAGTTACTGTATGTATGTAAGCGCTTAAAAAACATGAAATTTAGATTGTGTTGTTTTAGCTATTTAACCACACACAAAAGAAAAGAAACAGTACTTAAGGCTGAATTTCAGTGGTAGATTGAAAGGGCAGTGAATGCATATAAACCCTGAGCCTCACCTATCTGAAAATATAACAAACAATAATTGAGATCAATATCCACTCATCCCCGTGAGACCCTTGTGAGTAAAATGCAGTGATTGATGTATTGATTAGAAATCCTGCCAGGGAGGCTTCTGGATTCTCCCTTTCTTTCTGTTTCTCTCCTGAGGGCAATTACAGTGTCCACAAGTGTGAGAAGTCAATATATTTAACTGGGATTCCCTTTTGTGTGGTCACCCCAGGGAGCTATTGTCTATTAAGACGTGTAGAGTTCAATTGCCCGAATCAATGTCATATGGGCAAAGCACCGAGCTAAACGGCAATTTAAAGAACTCACAGGTTTGGTTTCTTAACGAAAAACACATGCTGTTCAGCCGGAGGCTGTTCACAACCCCATAAATAGACATTATATTTTAGGCCCCTGTCTTTGCTTTTCCACTGACATACTAACTATAGCTGTTGGGCCACAGGCACTGGGTGCTAAAACACAGTCAAAAGCCAAGTGTCTGCGCTTTCAGCCATCTTTGATTCAGATTCTTTTCATTTTTAATATTTAGCACTGAGAAACACTTTTATCCACGGTGACTCACAGTGGATGCAGTATTAAAATATTAAGCTTAGAGTACTGATTCAAATAGCTTGACATGAAGGTAACTTAAGGCCTACAAATAATGCAACATGCTGATATGAATTTCAGAGCCTTATGAAATGTGAATTAGACTTAAAGAAGAGGCATCATTAGGCTGAATCACATTAGTGCACTGGCTGTGTGCACCTCCTGAGAACACTCCTCCTGGGAAAAGCTGTCCTGACTTTACCTCAGTTTGATCGATGGACTTAAGAAAAAAGAAAAACATATACACCGATCAGTCATAACATTATGACCACCTTCCTAATATTGTGTAGGTATCCCTTGACCCTCCAAAACAGTTGTGGCTCATCAGAGAATGGACATGGGCCTTCTGAGGGTGTCCTGTGGTGTCTAGATACAGAATGTTGTTATTGGGGGCCTTTGGGTCCTATGGGTTGAGGGGAGGGGCCTCGGTGGATCATCCCACAGATACTTGATCAGTTTAGGATCTAGTGAATTTGGAGGCCAGGTCAACACCTTGTGCTGTTCTTCATGTTTTTTTGAGTTGTTCCTAAACTGCTTTAGTGTGTGTGCCTGTGTCAGGCTGCATCCTCCTGGATATGGCTGCTGCCATCAAGGAGTGTCATTGCTGTGGGGTGGGGGTGCCTGGTCTGGTCTAGGTGGGTGCTACATGTCTAAGTAACATCCACACAAAAGCCAGGGCCAAAAGTTTCCCAGCAGAACACTGAACCGTCACATGATGGTCAATGTTATTTACTTTTCCTGTCAGTGGTCATAATGTTGTGGCTGATCAGTGTATGCATGCAAGGAATCAACATTACTACCTCTGTTTTTACTAGTAACAATGGTTTTGAATGGTCCTCCATTCATATAAACATATAAATGGCTCTTTCTGGATGTATCCTTGTACATGCTTGTAGAGGGAGAAGACGATGAGCCTTCAGTACATGGATTTTGATGCTATGTGATAAAAAGTGCAGTTGCATGTGTGCAACAGGAAGCCTCCGTCAATAGAGAGGCTCTCTCACTGGCATCTGACAAGCGTATGCGTCAGCAGGCAGGGATCCTGGAGCTGCCACATGGGCACATTGTGCACTGAGCGTGTCCACAGTGAGAGCCTCATTCAGTGGAATAAGTGAGGGGAGATCTGTACAGATGTTGTGGTCAGCACGCTGGTCAGCAGCGCTCATCAGATTTTGTCTATTTGATGTCTGGGCCCTTTAGGTCTATGTCCACTAGTGATAAGGAGGACAGCTTGTGTGGTGAAAGCTGTTGACATGATCTTATTTTAGCAAGTGTCAAGCCTTTGGGCCGGCCTTCCAAGGCAGGGAAGGTTAGAGTGAAGCTTACATGATAAAAAAAAAAACAACAACAACGAAAACTTTGCATGAAGGTGAGAAACAGCACTAAGTGTGACTTAAAGTTTTTAAATAATGTTTTTAACATGCTTTAGCTCATCCTTGGTTTACAAATAGTCTGCGCTGCGCGTTACCTTTCATGCAGAAATAAAATCTGTTGGGAGATGGCAGGAAATTTGAAAAGGGATGACACATAATCCAGATGTCTCCATTAGAGTTTCTACTGTAACAACCCTAACGTTTGAGCAGGTGTCCTGCTTCTGACAGATGTGGACATTTCAACAAACTACGTCTCTTGGGGCACCTGCACTCAGAGAGTTTGGTACTATATGCTAAAATCACCCGACAAGAGTTTATCTGTGAGTTCATGCTCCAGGTAAAATTATGGAGGCAACTGGATAATAGACTGCACTTCTGTCAGTGGGTGTTTAACATTCAGCTGATTTACATGCACCTGCCAGTACTAAAGAACCTGTAAAAACATTACCTCTGAACTGAGTAAACTGCATTCAATAGCCAACAACTAACCGGCAAACTGTGAGATGAAATTACAGGACTCCGGCATTTACAAACAAGTAATTGTTCAGCCATGTCTAAAAGGCCACTGTGTTCTTTTTGTCCTTTTAACTGGATGCGATAATTTCATATCTGCTGCATGGTGCTATGGAACGCCTTTCTGCTTTGAGAAGATGTATCCCAAGGATGTTTTTCTACAAAGTACCCTCAGTGTGGTAGTAACAAATGATGGCGTAAAGCAGCTTGTCTGTCTAGCTGCCTCAGAGGCACAGCTGAACAGGTTATTTCAGGTGAAATGAGCACAGAAATAAGGTAATGCTAATGAGCTGGCGCAGAGCGTCCATGAGTGATGACTGCCTTGTTAACCACAGCCCCAGACGATCAATGGTTGCACATTAGGATGGAAAATATATATTTTTTTACTTTATTGCTGTCTTAAAGAGTAATTAATTTAGTTTCCTGACTATAGTTGCATTTTATTCTACTCAAGTGGGCGAGGGTAAATGTATGCAAAGCAGATTGGTGTGTGTGATAGTTTTCATGGGTCTCTTTTTGTTACCGTGCCAAGTTAGGCAAAGTTGAAGTGTACTCCCTTAGGTCTAATATTCATAACACTTGCACACTGAACAATCATCATTCATTTTCCTTTTTGCAAAATTGGTGTTCAGGGCTGAGGCAGTCAGCTACACTGCCCCAGACCAGTTCATTTGTTTTGAATTCAAAGGAGACTTTTAGTAGCATATGGTCCGAATGATTCAGAGCCCGTTTCATCTTGACTGCAAAACCAGTCTGGGAAAATAGCTTTAACAGATGAGGGTGGAACCAAGAGAGAGCTATTATTAGCATCTCTAATGCCTTCTACTTTTTCCCCATTTGTCACCTCCCACTGAGGAGAAAAGTGTTCATCTAAGTGTCTCACGGTTTCTACTCTTTCACCTGTCTACCCGGCCGAAGAGGGCTGTCAAGTAAGAGAGGATATTGGGTGTTAAAGAAAGAGAGAGGTGGATGGAAGTGATGGTGAAATGATTACTCTACCTGCAGGCGAAAAACAGGAGTATCAGCCACTCTGCTTTCTGTGAGAATCGTTCAGCAAGTGTGGCAGAAAAACAGCCAAGCTGTATGATTGGGTAAAGTGAGGAAGTGGCAGAGCATTAAGGACAGTCCTGTGCCTGGGGCTGTTGTTTCAAGAGCTAAGACTGCCTTGCCCACTGGGACAACTGCACCACACACTGACACAGTGTTGTACTTGCTACATGCCTAATCAATACGCTGCCAGAACATTTAGTGAGTGACACACTGCCATCATAAATCTCCATCTTCAGTAGGAGGAAACCACGGCATATCTGTGAGGAAAACTGATTTAGATCCCTCATTAGCAGTCTGACTTTGTCCACATTAATCATCGTTCGATCTGAGTAAAATCTGAGAAGCGCAAATGTAAACAGCGTAATCGCTATAATAATCAAAAACAGAGGGTAATTGCTTTTAAGAGCTGAAGTGGATAGACATTACGTTGATTCCTACTGCATTACAGTCTAATTAAAACTCAGTGGTTTTCAGTTCATGAGAACCCTGGTTACATGTAGATATTCGCAGTAATAATAGCACAGTGTTAAGTAATTAGCAAACAATCAATTAATAAATGAACCAGTACATTAATTCTGATGCTGTTGAGAACTCCTGTTTGGAGTTATTATAAACCAACCATTTTTTATACGTATTTTAATGTTGATTATTTCAGTAGTTTTTAATTACTTTCTACTTAGAACAGATTGTCAAAAGTGCTAATCTGGATGTTCGTCAATGATAATTTCAAAGCGATGTTCTATTGATGACAGTGTAATGGTTTAAAAGTTACAGCTTGAGCCTTGAGGGTATGATTAGCAGCCCTAGAAACACACATCACCACCAAAGGTATGAGAGAAATTTTACGATTTTATTTTGTGTGTGTGTGTGCAAACATAAGCGACGAAATATGTTTCAACTTTCCTATTCAAGCAGATGATGATTACTTATTGGCTGATCCAGAAATGTGCTGATGATGCTCATCCAGTAGTTCAGATCATTTTTTTTAATCAACCAACTACTGACTACAAAACATTAATTAAATAAGTGAATTGAACTGCATACTGTATTATTGTTATTGTATTATTGTTAAACAGCTGACATACTACTTGCATTATCATTTTTGGTCAAATGGGACAAAAAGAATTTCCCCATGTGGGATCAATACAGTATAACAAAAAAAAAAAAAACAATGTCTTTTAGCATTTAGATTAGAAAGTACCTTCAATGATGGATACATTAGTGGGTCAAACAGACTATGGATGCCTGTAGCATCTTAAAATATTCATTTCAAAGAAAGAATATCTTCAGATCACAAAAGAGAATGCAGTTTTCTTAACGATACCGAATGTAGAGGTAAGCACCATCTAGCAGTGAAGTTACAATGTGCAGCTAACTGAATAACCCCCACCTTTATCATCCAAGCATGAAGGAGAACCTGTGGTGGCCACTAAAACCTTCAAGGTCCTCTCTCTAGACCCAAAGATTGGTTTGTCTGTTTCCATGTGGAAACACCACTCCTGAGGAAAGACCTGGATATGGACGGCTCATTCTAAGCTAAGGAAAACTCAACAAATCTTATTTTTAGGCAATAATACATAAATAAAAAACATGCTTATGAAAATTCCACGACCCTGTTAAAGTATGGGTGTTATCTTTCACACTCTACTTTGACCGTAGGTGTTTAGAGAGTGTAAGAAAACCTGGATATCTAGAGGAAAGCAGACATGAACACAGCAAAAAAAAAAAAAAAAAAATGCTTAAACTGCATAAGTCTCGTTGCTAAGGTAACCCTCACAGCCCACAGCATCATTTTATCTCTGCGTATACATTAAACACACAGTGCATGACGAATTCCCTCACCGGAATCAGTGCTTCTGGTTATTACCACCCCCACTAGTCGAAAAAATACAGATGGGACAAGGCCTTCACTTAGCCTCTCCCACATACTTCCAGCCAGCGTCAGGCTAATAAACAGTGGTTACCCAGTCCTTGTGTTTATTCTAGACAAAGTGCTGATGCTGCCGAAGCTAAAGCCCTGCACTTAGAGTAGCAAAATATGTTACATGAAAGACCAAGCTGATGAAAGGTATTTAGAAGAGGAAACAGAAGTAATGAACCATGGCTAGCAAGCTTGAATCGATGTCACAAGAAAATTACTCACACTGTAACTTAAATCTGCCTAATCTACTTCCTCCCTAAGAGGCTTTGAATTCATCTCATGTGCTTCAGGTACAATAAACACATCATTTAGCCTTCTAAGAGATCACACCTTTTTAGATGTATAAAAATCTTCATCACAGCCTTTTTTCTTTTTATGCCACACCGGGAGTAGCTGAATGCATCAAAGCTGTCATTGTCAATAGAAAACCTTACGATGAAACCAGCTTGAATGCCGTCAGCGAAGTCAGAACAGTAAAGAGAAGCCACAAGTATATTATTCACGTCTTAACTATAAGATGTTAGTCATTAAGGCGACAGTTTGCAATAGTTTCTTTTTCTTGGGTATTGTGTAAACGTGTACTCTCACAGTGCAGCCTTTATCTGTTACTATCGTCTCACTATTTAAGTCAGAAAGCATCCTCGTTGCACTTCATCTGTCACTTACTTTGCACATTTCAGCAGGTGACAACGGTGTGTCTAACACACTGCGGTGAGAATTAGTTAGTAACACGGTATGAGATTCCTGCTTCGTAAAAAAAAAAAAAAATTCCAGTTTTGAGACACCTTTTTCCCTTTAGACATGTAGGTGTTAAGATCATCACGATATACACTCACCGGCCACTTTATTAGGTACACCTTGCTAGTACCGGGTTGGACCCCCTTTTGCCTTCATAACTGCTTTAATCCTTCGTGGCATAGATTCAACAAGGTACTGGAAACATTCCTCAGAGAGTTTGGTCCATACTGACATGATAGCATCACGCAGTTGCTGCAGATTTGTCGGCTGCACATCCATGATGCGAATCTCCCGTTCCACCACATCCCAAAGGTGCTCTATTGGATTGAGATCTGGTGACTGTGGAGGCCATTTGAGTACAGTGAACTCATTGTCATGTTCAAGAAACCAGTCTGAGATGATTCGCGCTTTATGACATGGCGCGTTATCCTGCTGGAAGTAGCCATCAGGAGGTGGGTACACTGTGGTCATAAAGGGATGGACATGGTCAGCAACAATGCTCAGGTAGGCTGTGGCGTTGACACGATGCTCAATTGGTACTAATGGGCCCAAAGTGTGCCAAGAAAATATCCCCCACACCATTACACCACCACCACCAGCCTGAACTGTTGATACAAGGCAGGATGGATCCATGCTTTCATGTTGTTGACGCCAAATTCTGACCCTACCATCCGAATGTCGCAGCAGAAATTGAGACTCATCAGACCAGGCAACGTTTTTCCAATCTTCTATTGTCCAATTTTGGTGAGCCTGTGCGAATTGTAGCCTCAGTTTCCTGTTCTTAGCTGACAGGAGTGGCACCCGGTGTGGTCTTCTGCTGCTGTAGCCCATCCGCCTCAAGGTTCGACGTGTTGTGCGTTCAGAGATGCTCTTCTGCATACCGCGGTTGTAACGAGTGGTTATTTGAGTTACTGTTGCCTTTCTATCAGCTCGAACCAGTCTGGCCATTCTCCTCTGACCTCTGGCATCAACAAGGAATTTGCGCCCACAGAACTGCCGCTCACTGGATATTTTCTCTTTTTCTGACCATTCTCTGTAAACCCTAGAGATGGTTGTGCGTGAAAATCCCAGTAGATCAGCAGTTTCTGAAATACTCAGACCAGCCCGTCTGGCACTAACAACCATGCCACGTTCAAAGTCACTTAAATCACCTTTCTTCCCCATTCTGATGCTCGGTTTGAACTGCAGCAGATCGTCTTGACCATGTCTACATGCCTAAATGCATTGAGTTGCTGCCATGTGATTGGCTGATTAGAAATTTAAGTTAACAAGCAGTTGGACAGGTGTACCTAATAAAGTGGCCGGTGAGTGTAGAAGCATTGTCATTAATTAGTTAGTTGAATTAGGTAACAATAAAATGTATTGTGTGGTTAGACTACATTAACACATACACAGATATATATTAAAATAAATATTTCTTCATTTTAAAACTACAAAATGTCCAATCATCCGCGTCCACAGTCCACCCCACCCAATTAGTGGGGTCCATAACCAAGACAGCATCAGAGCAAACAGAATGGATTCGTCTACTTTCTCCTGTCCTAGCCTACCTAATATGATCTGCAATTCATCTGCCTAAATGTCTATAGCTGCCTCCCGCATAAGCATTTATTTAAATAAAAAAAAAAGAAAAAAAAAAAGAGAGAATGATCTGATCTGGTTGTACTCATTTTATTCAGATGTTGTGAATCTCTGGGGAGGTGTGATCTCAGCAGAGCTGTGTCGTGGTTTGCTTCCAGAGCTCCACTCAAGCCGAGTCACGCAGCATTCAGAAACGTTTTCGTTCTGAAACTAATCGTTAAGTGTGACACAAGTGTTAAACCTAAACTTGTTTAAATTTAACAACAAGTCAACTCATTTAACAAGTTTAAAATGTCCACATCTTCACTAATAAACTTCATGGACTAAAAACTGCAAACTGAAATGTGCTTCACCGATTCATTACTGGAGAAAATTATGTAGATACACTAAACTTGCAGAGCTTTATCACGCACTTGAGATCTTCTCAACTTGTGGATCTTGTTAATTTTCAAAGCTACATTAATGTTTCTCATCCGAAGCACGACACAAAGTGCCTGTTCATGGTGGCAGATGGGAACTTAGAGAAACCCACTGGGTCTGATTCTCCTGTGTACAGTCAGGCTAAGCACTGGGCTTGTTTAATTTGAGAGCCTGGGCTGAGAGGTGAATGAAAAACTGAGACCAGGGATGTGAATCAGCTTATCCAACTTCTTGTCTGCTACACTGCTCACACTCGTTTGGCTAATTGGGCCCGATTGTACTTGCAAATAATATCTTACTTATACAAGCCTGTACAAGCCTGATATTTTGTCTCTGAGCACAACAACCCACTGTTACATCTTTACTCATGCATCACCATAGATTCTTCCATAAAGTAAAAAGTAATATCTTTGAAAATTACAACATACTGTAACATACATACAACATACTGGTTATGATTGTGTACGGAGTATTTAATGCAGATATGTTATCTCCTACAGGTGCCCCAAGACGAGTGGAGTGGATACCCAGGTGATAAAGATGAGGAGATTCCTTGTCGGCGGATGCGAAGCAGTAGCTATGTCAAAGCTATGGGAGAGGTGGATGATGAAAGTGGGGACTCTGACACCAGCCCAAAGACCTCTCCACAGAAGGCCATTCGGCCTGATGCCCTTGTCCTCAAATCAGCCATGCAGAGACACCATTTAGACTCCCAAAGGTAGGCCTGGCTGCCCAGCTCATTATGTCTGTGCCACAGTTAAGTGTTGATTTAAATATCTTTCAGCTTTTTCATGCCACTGTTAATGGATTTATGGATGCTCAGAGGGCATGCACAAAGCAAGATAAAACGATGAAAAAGACTGCAGTGTATTTCACACATTTTAGAAATTTTCCTCACAACATTCTTTAAAATATATTATTACTCACTGTCGTAACTCAGGAATTGGTGTTTTCTCTAGGGTCAACCCTTAAATTTTATTGCGCGATGCAATTTTGAGGACGAAAAACGTGCATGTTGGCTCCAGTGACTAACAAAGATACTAGTAAATGGTCAGCAGGGATAACCTTCACAGCGTCACACATTTACCAACGCACACAAACACATACTTGTGCCTCAGCACACAAATAAGGTGGCAAAGCTGAAGTGCTAAGACATGCCGAGTGTTGGTGCAAGTAGTCCAGTCAGAAAACCTGTGAACATTCAAACTGGTAAAACATTTATCTAAGGAGTAAACCTTGCAGTCAGTAGTGGTTTAAATTCACAGCCACAGTCCTTTTCTTTCTATAAATTGTCTTAAACTGACTCTGGATGCCATCCAAGTAAAACTGTTTTCTGCTGATGCTACAGCTTGTTCCCAAGAGATTTTAAGATATGTGACATTATGTGGGGATTCCAAGTGAGGCTGCTTTGCAAAATAAGAGTGCCAGCATTTGTGATTGTTTGTAATATCATTTTATGGTTGCCTGGACAACTGTATCAAGCCGTTCTGTGCTTAGTTTTCTGCTTATTTTTATAATAACACTATTAACTTGCTCTTCATTGTTCGCTAAGTGTTTGACCCGCGACTGCGTAATGAGATTGGTTATAGTAGAGCTTTAGTGAGAAACGTAGTAACAGATGGGTTTGCATTTGTGACCTTTTTGAGTGTTTTCCCAATACTGAACACAGACACTATGCCTCATCCACACTTGTTGACAAGTCTGTAGGAAAAGCGTCACATTTACACAATGTCAGACTCACGACAGCAGGCTTAAATGTTGAAACCTTGACACATGGAATGACATCTATTAAAGTTATTAAATGGTTGTTTTGGAGACTGTAGTCTGTGGAGCTGTTAAACTGTACTGCGTTGCACTGACACATGTGTCTTTATATACTGTATATGGGGGTGTCTCATTGCGTAGTTTGTGCTCCAGAGGATGGAATTGCCTCACCTTCACACTGCAACTAGTTCCCATGGTTGCTCAGCTTGTTTTTAGTCACGATTATTGCTCTCGGATATGGCTTTCGGATGTAGCCAGATTCTGTGAACCTGGGGAGGGATCATGCATCCGTCATCCCTACTGCCACTCAGTGCTATTTTTGTTACCATCATCTCAGCGGGGTTCTGATCGCTTCTGCTTTAGTCAACAAACAAAACAGCCCTCTTGTTTTTTTATCCTCCGGTGGAGGATGTAATAATCTCTTATTATTGTAGCTCCAAGCTCTCATTGTTTCACTAATAAGAAGTAGAGCCAAGCTATACATGTTTGCAATAGTTACTGGATGGAAGAGTTACTGTTTTCTCCTGGGACACTTGGAGCTAGACTAGAAGCTAGTGACTCAAGTTGTTAAAAATAATGCACAGCTTGACACTTTTTATCATTCCGTTATGAATGAGGCATGCCATGCACATGAACGCAAACTACATAAATGTGGCTTTTGAATTGTCTCTCCCTACCCCCCTGTCCTTGTTCAGCCAGGGCTACCACTTGCAAACCACAAGAGATATGCGGCCCCACCCTAGCGTAACGCTGGACCCTGCCACCACCTTTCATCCCCCGCCCTTCCGTTCTCGCAACCAGAGCTACATGCGTGCCGTCAGCACCCTCAGTCAGGCTAGCTGCGTCAGCCAGGTGAGTCTCGAACACAACGCATCGTACGGAGGCAACATCTAGAGGCAAGAATGAGAGCTTGTGTTTTGCTGTTTTCTAACTAGCAGCTTTGTGTAGAGGGCAGCTGAGAGACAAATAAATATCCACAGGTGTCCATATTGGAGGTCCACAGCTGATTGTTAGCCTGTAGACTTAGCCACGCCATCTCAACTCAAGCTAAATGCTGCTCTGAACTAGGAATAGATTAACTGATAGCTTTCCTCTGAATCAGTTCCAGGCTCGTTTTGCCTACAGTTTTTCAAGTGTTCTGTGCCACAGAGAAATGTGAAGCTGTACATAACTGAGAAATTACAATATCACACCAGAGAAAAGGAATTTGCATTAGATATTTGGAATAAGTCACTGATAAATGATTTGTCAAGCTGTTGTTGTTATGGCATGCGGGCTAATTGTGTAGTTAACAATACCAGAAGGAGCAGTCTGTTTTGGTTAATTGAGCTAATTTTTGTCAAGTAAGGTACTCAGGTAGTAGATACTAAGCCTAGAGACTCAACAGTTTATTGTCTAACCTCACAATACACACCAACCTTTTCAGGTACCTGCTTCTTTAATACCCTGCTATGAATCTATACAGTTGGATCAGTTGTGCAAGTCTGTTTTGGACCTCCATGGTGGCACAAGACGTGGTTGCTACAGTAAGAAGATCTGTGACACAGCCAGCAACAAATCCTCTATATGGACAAGAAGGAGAGATTTTGGCCAAAAGAAGGGTTGTACAATAAGCTTACTCCTGTGGGTGCTAACACCCAGTTTAACAATAATGTTGAATCCCTGCTCATTTTTGTAATATACATTTGTATGGGAAATTCTGAAGTAATAAGGCAAGGTGGCATAATAATCTGCAACACAGGCTGTTGTTTTAAGGAAAGTGACTGAATAATTTAGTTAATTTTGTGTAATACACACAAGTGTATACAATTCATTACCGAAATAATACAGAGATTAGGACATGTGAATAGGACTATACAGAGTAGAGCAGGAAATGGACAGATAGCTCCTTTTCATATTGACATGATTTTGTTGCATGATCTCGACATCAGTATATTTCTAAGGCACCTGCTAGAGTTACAAGTCAAAGCATGTAGGCAACAGTGGGTTATTCTAACTTTCCATTTGGTAGCATTTAGTATACAGTATAGTACATCCTTGTCTTGGGGTTTGTGGTAAATTGAATGCTTTATAACACAAAATGGATACTTTTTCTGCTGTTTTTGCTGTCATCTGCATTTTTTTTTTTCATTTGATCTGACATTTATTCAGTTTAAGGTCGAAACTGACAGTGGCGTTTCCTTATGCTAACACTCCTTCATATTTGCTGTGCAAAGGGGAAGAATCAGAGTGAGAAAGAGAAAGGAAGAGGAAAAATTAAGGACTGCTATTCCTGTTTTTGTCTCTCAGGTGAGTGAGACTGAGATCAATGGCCAGTTTGAGTCAGTTTGCGAGTCCGTTTTTAGTGAAGTAGAATCCCAGGCCATGGAGGCCTTGGACCTGCCTGGTTCGTTCCGCACTCGAAGCCACAGTTACCTCCGTGCAATTCAGGCTGGTTATTCCCAAGATGACGACTGCTTGCCTTCAATGACATCCTCCACTGTCACTTCAACTCTCAGATCCACAACAGGTAAAACAATTCCCCCCCTAAATGAGAGAGGGCTTAGACCACATATCCTCATACATCCTATACATGCGCACAACCTTGACATACCTACATATGTACAGTGGGGAACCCTTGAGCTTCAGAGATGCCGGGCTGAGTGATTCCAGTTATTTTCTTTGGCAGCTACGGTGTGCGTGTGTTTGTTTTTGCCACTGCATATGCCCAACTGTTAAGATGGATTTGTTTGTGTGTTAATTTGCACGACCCATGCAACATTAGCCAAGCTTCTGGTTGGTCACTTGTGGTGTTGCTAAGCTATAGATTACGACATGGGTGGAGGGGGGGGGGGTTACCTTTCAGATGGCAACACGTGGCCACAGTACACAATATCATAACACAGCCACATTACATGGCATGCCTAAGAGGAACAGGCCTTACCCTAAGCATGTTAAACTGTGGTGTTATATATGTGTTGTGAAAAGCGTGTGAATTACTTAGGGAGGGGTGAAGTCCGAAACGGGCCAGGGGTAGGGGAGTGGTCGGATGTTGACATATTTGTGTTGAGAGGATACACTGGTCAAACCTTCTACCTGTCCTTCCCCTGCTCTGTTGTACCAACATATTAGCACATATTTTGCCGATGACCTTGTATTTGACCTCATGAAATAATAAAAAAAAAAAATCTAGTTACCGATTGAAGGTAAGTCAAAAAGGTCTAGAGACTAGAACATGTACACACACATGCTGGTTGCACAAAGGATCTGTCTGCTGATGGTATAGATGCTACAGTTTAAGAAGCTTGTATTTTAAAGAGTATTGTTGTACTATGTTGCATGAAACTCAAGTTTCTGAGCAGCGGCCAAAATAACATATAAATGTTATGTGAATGCAATAAAGGACTTCCTTAAGGTTCTTAATCAGCATTGTTTTCAACAAGTTTCCAGTTGCGTACTGGTCATATTCCATTGTTAGCTCCGGTTACAGTATGACATTAACATGTTTTGAAATTGATTGTCTGAAATCAATGTGTTTTCATTTGTTTTTAGTACACGCTGCTTTTTAATACAAAATGCATAGTATTTCAAGGTTTTGTGCGACACAGTGCGAGCAATATATCCATTAATCTAGCATTTCAGGTTCTTTGTGCAAGCAGTCTTTGCAGTAAGTCCCTCACTAAGTGTATTTGGTGTTTGCCTGCAAGAGTAAAGCTATGAACCCTATTGAAACATTTTTCTCTAATAACGTGCATTTTAAAATATTCTGACTTGGTTTTTATTGTTTTTGTACACTTTTCTGTCAATCTAACATTGGAGACATTTGCACTTTTGCTCATTTTGTTGGCTTTGTTTTCTTGTTCAATCTGGATTTTTTTTTGTTTTTGGAATCCTTTCATCTTCAATTGGGTTTCCATCTACAATTTCTTCGATGTGACAGAAGCACTGAGGATAAAGGAGTGTTCTCCAATCCCACCGTCTTATTTGCTGAACTCTATTCATTTACCTCTCTGCTCCAAATCTGTCTGCTCTATATGGGCTAAATTAAGCAGTTGACTGTACAGTATGTTGTGAAGTTGTATTTTGAAGAATAGCATGGTGCATAAATTACAAAAATGTCAGATAAGGATAAGGATATAGCAACACAAAAAGCTCCCTAAATGGTGATTAGTTATGTAGAGTACAATCACCTTACATTCAAGCCATATGGTAAATGATATATGTCCTTTGTTTTACTCTTTTCAAAATTAGATAAAATAACTCAACCAGACTTTCTAAGAAAATCACATATTCCTGGAATCACTTTTTTATGTTAGTCTAGTTTATAATTAAACTGTAAGCAGCTAATGAACCAAACCCTGAGGCTAGTAGGCCCTTGAGTGGGGAAGGGATCCCATGATGCTCCATAGGGCAGACGAGCAGCAAACCCCTCTCCATTTGACCATCCACCTCTTGAAGGATAACCAGGGGGAAAGAACAACTGGAGGCATCAATGATGATTGTCGCAGGTATTTTAATGTTGACACGCATACATATATCTATGTATATGTGTGTTTTTGCACTGCCTTCTCAGTAAAAATAATAGATACATAGAGTTTATATGTAGTTGGTAGAATTATCTCGTTAAGTTATCTTAATCTCATTAAGTTATCTCGGTTCCAAACAACTCATAAAACCTCAGACATTCAAATTGATTTTCTCTTAAACAATGATATGTAATATTGATTACACTGACGGATGTGATGCTGGCTTTTGTGAGTTGTTGACCGTGTCTCTATTATAAGTGTCCTTAGACCACATTGTAAGTGTAAAGTGTATGAGGGATGCACTTGACAAACGTTTCAGAATGTTTTCATGTCACAACCATAAAGTAGTGCTAAATGTTATCGCATTGCCACTGTCTCCAATCCTTTGTGAGAGCAGCATCTGCCTGCTGTACATGTGTGAACTTTATTTTTTTCTTTCCATGAAAATTTTACTTCTTTTAAAGGCCACATGTGGCAAATTCTGACCCTTGGCATTGAGTTTGTCAGCTGTCTTCGACTGTGGGATTGCAGCCTCTCCCTGGTGCAGCTCCAAAGGGGGAAGGGTGAGCCCTCCCCTCAGCGGGTTATTTAATACTCGACACGGTCTAATCAGCCACCTTGGACCTGATATGTTCAATAGGGTTCATATCTGCTTCTTGGCCCAGTCGGTTGTGATTCCTTTACTCCCTTTACATCTTTTCTTTTGCACAAAATGGCACATGTTTCGAGTCACTGAGAAACACTTGATTGGGTTGTTTTGAGAAAAGGGATCTCAGAAAATGAATTCATGATTTGATAATGATCTCTGTATTAATGTTTAATTCCACTCTTTGTTGTGCTGTGCAGTGAAAAGATGGAAAGAAGCCTTGAGATGACTGAGAAGGCAGTGTAAAAACATTGTGAAAAGCCTACAGTATGTGAGTTTATTCGCTATACATTGTTCTTGAAGACGTAAAGGGACACTAGAACATATTTCAAAACAAGTCTGTTTTGTGTATAGGCTCCAACATAATGTATTTCTGTACATGCAGTTTTGATTACCCAACCTATGCCTTTTCTGGATTTTTCCTAAAAACCTATTTCCAGACTGTAAATAAACAAAGTTATTTGTCAGAATGACTGTTGATAAGCAATGTCTAAAACATGTTAATAATTTAACCAACATTACACTCTACGACTCTAGTGCATTTGACCAGCACACCAGATACATGGGTGCTCATCCGTTAGTGAACCCTAACCGGAGCTAATCTTGAATTGCTTTGGAACTTGCCTCTCACATACTGTATGTTTTCCATAGATATATGTTTTGAAGTATTTTCAAGTTCAGAAATCAAATCAAATCACGCTCCAGCTGTTCCTTTCACCTTGAATGTCCTTCTGTTTGCATATTCACATTTCTCTTCCAGAGGGATATGATGTTGTGGATGGCACATCTTTACTAAATGACGACATGATAGAGGATGATGATGGTGCTAGCTCCTCTGCCTATGCGGAGCTCGAGAGGCTTGAGAGAGAGACTGCTGCTGCTCGCAGCCAGCACAGTACTAGTTCCACAGTAACAGCCATCTCTGTCCCGCCAGCATCCCCCCCTTCATACAGGGTCCCGACTGCCTCACCCATAGCCACCTCTGAGCCACCTGTTCCTCAGGCCATTCAGGCCTTCAAGGAATCTGCTAACATGGTCGCTGCATTCAACATGCAGTGGAAGGATGAAATCTCAGCAATGCGTTATGAGCTAGCAGAGCTGCGTAGAGATGTCTGTGGGGAACTGAAAACTTTCAACAGCAACTTCTTCAACTTTACTCAGTGCTACAATATGTGGACTTTGTGCCGGGAGCCTTGCAGCGACAGCACCACACAAACAGACGACAGAGTGTCCATAGGAATTCAAGCAGGCTCGAGCTGGTCTGTTCGACAGAATACGGAGGACAAGTCAGTGATGTGCCAACCAGAGCCGGCACCCTTCAGCATCATGGATTTTATGGACCCACCTCGAATTGAGATTATAGAGGGAACTCCTGAGAGCACTCCAGAGGGGTCAGGCAGCCCTGCCAGCCCTCTTCCAATAGAGGACTTTCCATGGGAGATCAACAAAAAGCAAAAGGCTCATAAGCAACCAGAAACAAGTGGCCACACAGGTGGCCACAGAAGCGCCAGTCTGGAACTGTGGAGCAGGAAGTACACCAGTGGACCCATGTCATATCTGTCTATGTCATTCTAATCATTCACATCCAACGCATACTGTAAAATGAGACAAGAAAGCCAGGGTAAACCCCTGATATTTATCAAGAAAGCAGGGCAATGCTGGCGTTAGATGTCCCTTTACTCTATGCAGACACAGAGTCTGTCATCTCTTGAACAGGTTACAATATTGTTCAAGCAATCTTTTAACAAGTGTCTTGCTTAGCCATGGAATATAGTAGAATGACTTTGTTTGACACCAGAATAAGGTGACATAAGAATGTGGCTGATATTCAGATCCTCAAGTGCCAACAAGTGCAGCATCATCTTCCCTCCCACTGTCTTAAATACCCAACCGTCAGAGACAAAGTCAATTCAAGTGGGAAAGATTGGAAATCCGAGGGATATTTAATGATAAAACTCAATAATCAGCCATTGTGTGGTGAGGCATATGTTGGTCTTTTTCCAGTTCATTCCAGTTTCTCTTCATGTAGAAACATCTTAAGCACCTAAATATACTGAAAAAATACTGTGAAAAACTTTATAAACCCTAGTTTTTTAACAAATGCATTAAAGAGGAATACATTATTTAAGAATATATTGATATATAATTTACTTTCTAGCTATCCTAATCAAAGCATTCCTTTGCCATGGCCTTCATCCATTTTGTAGCCAGTTCCAGGTGAAATGGGCCTTTTCGAAAATTTCCATCTTACAAAAAAAGTTCTTAGTGGTGACATGATGAACCACGCTGCATAAAGACGTAAATGTAAGAATTTAAAATTCGATAGTGCTGACAACAACTTATTATAACCCCTACAAAGGTTGTAAAAGTCTATTAACCTGGAACACTGTATGGATTGCACTGTCTCGAGGCTCTGAGGTCATTGTCCCTGACCAAAATTGCTTACTATGAACCGTTTTGACGGGCTACAGTCTAACAACATGTGGCGAGTAAAACAGTAAGGGGCATTCACAGTGATTATAAAGTCTGAATGTATTGGCTTCAGTTCACTCCTGCACAAACGGCATTCATGTTCAAACTCTACATGTATATAAATGTACCATTTTGTATATAGAGAAACTTATACTCAATACTCGTACTGTTTGCAGTTTCAAACATACTGTGTTCTGATGGGCTCAGAGGGGTTATAGTAATTGTGATTCTAAACAAAACGCAGCACTTTTTCCGGTCCTCAAGGTCTGTGTCCATTTATTTCATCATATTCATCACCCAGCTGTGTCTGCACCTCATATGGAAGGTGGTAGTTCATACCAATGTTGATAGACTGATGGTTTGTTTTATGGTAGCAACTAACCTATTCCCACTACATTTATTTCTAATTTTGGAGGAACTCTTCTATCAAAAACTGAATTAGATTTTTGTAAAAGTACATTTCAAGATTTGAACTAAATTCTACCATATTAACAAATTTAAAAATCACATTTCTCTAAAAATGGAGGATGGTGACGAGAGCAGTTCATCACCTCTGAAGGACAACAGAGAAACACTGGTCCCTGTTAAGTAGACAATCAGAGCCACTGAGGGCCTCTACCTCTCCCACATGTCCCCAGAGGTGCAGTATAGTACCACTGAATGTACTAACACCGCCTCACTAGTGATGGCTTAGCTGGGCTCCTGTTAAACCTTAATGGGTGGGAGCCCTCAATCAACTGCTATATTTGGCCAACCGCTCATTTTGTCTGTCACGAATAAAGTAATATTTGTCCATTAGCCACTGACATTCCCCTCAAACACTCATCCACTCCATTGTCCTGTTGTACCAACATGGCGTACCAAAGTTAATACTGGGTCACAAGGAACTGAGGCCAACAACAAACATCCCAAGTTTGGCAGCACTTATCTCTGGACGATCACTGCAGCACAGGACCATGGGAAGCCTGTATGTATCAGACCCCTGACTGAAATGTGAACCTTTCAAAAAGACTTTTAATAAAGGAGAGGAACTATGTCTTACTTTATAAAGAGAGTGGATCTTCTTCCCCCTTTGCACGACCAAAAGACAATACTCGCAGAAAAAGTGGCAGTTTGAAAAGATATTTATATGGTTTTAGTAGCTCAAAGTTAAAGCTGAAGCCACAAAAGAAAGAAGGCAGACATTTCCTTTTGAGTTCTTGCAGGACTCCATCCCACACATCCATTCAGGTAACACATTAAACCTGAACTTAAATGCCTAACTAAATGATTAATTTGCCTTGATAATCGGTGTTACAGAGGAACACTATACTGAGGCATGTTTTGCTATTGATTTTTGGCAGCAACTTCCTAATGCTGAACTTGAGGTTCTATGAGGTTATGAGATTTTGGTACAAAGAATAATAAGGAAGGGATATGCTCAAGTCTGTTGTTGTCATTCTCTACTATTTGCAATACAGAATAAGAATTTTTAAAAGATTCTAAGCTATTTATTATAATATGAACCCAAACAAAAGAATTTAAGTTATTTCATTACAGACCAGCCAAAGGCTGGACGAGCATAAACAAATCATAAAAGATTTCAGTGAAAGGCATATGACTGTGACAACATTTAGCCTATATCATTTTAATATATAAATATATACATATATATATATATGAGAAAAGAATTGTATTCATATTTTTGTTTCTTTATGAATGGTTAAGAGGGGATTGCAGTGGCATTCCTAACTTACATCGTTTCCCATTGTTTGGGGAATGCAAACTAATTTACTAAAGGTGCTGAAGACTGGCCAGTCATGATGTCTCCAATTTACATTCATTCATTCTATGCAAGTCCTTTGTTCCTTGTTGTATGTCATTTACATTTTTGCCTTGAGTAAGATTAGGTTTTTATGTGAAACCTTCATGCAAGTCATCAATGGATGAAATGGAATGGATCTTTCAGACAACAGTGGTGGCTCTTTGAAAAAGAAAAGTCATTTAGTTATTTTTGCACGAGCCACATGCGACACTAAAGTTTGCTTTAGTGTTTCCAGCAAAACAGTTTCATTCACATTTCTACAAAAGGGTTGTTGGTGAGATTCCTGCTAGTAGTAGCATCCACATGCATTGCGACATCATATACAAAAGAAATTAACACATGTGCATTAGTATTATTTACTGATTGCGGCAAAAATTGAAAAAATACCTGGGAAAATATAATTGGAAATGCTGTACAAACGCTTAACATTCTTCTAAAGTTATATACAACTGAAGTGCACACTGGTTATCGACTGACACCAGGAAACTCACCCATGCGATAAATAGGTTTAATTATAGGTTTCATTATCATTTCATTATTTTGCCCAAAGAAATGACCCTTCTATTAAAGCAAGTTGAAATGTAGCAAAAATATGGATCTATAAAGATCTAAATATTTTATTGAAATTATATATGTGACAGATATACATTTAACAATGACTGAAGAAGAAATAGATAAAGGGTATTTACAATTATTTTTAACCATTCAACCATATTTTGTGTAATGAAATATACAAGTATTTGTAAGATCTTAATTGTCTACAGTATCTAATATGTTAAAGTATGTAGTAGATTACCCCATTTGTTTTTGTTTACATTTTGTTGTCATCCAGAGATCTGATGCAACAACTGTGCCAACTCTGTGAAGTCCGGTTATTAGGACAAAGGTTTTCGGATGGAATCTGATCTCACCTGAACCTGTAATACTGCTTGAATATAAATCTTTTTCTACCCTTGTGTTCTCTTTCTGCATTTATTCAAGGTGTCTTGGAGAAAACATGCTACTCTGTTCATGTTGCAATTTTCAGGGATCTCAGACTGCATTGTCAAGTGAATCAGATTTTGTCAGAGTTATGAAGCATCCTTTTGAAAACCATAGTTTAGCTTGCATTTGTTAGCTTATGATGATTTCGTTAAATGAAAACGGTGTTTTACTTATTTTTTTCTTTCTTTTTTTTTTGCTTATTGTGGTGTTTCTTGTGAATTTTCATTTGAAACTTTTATTGGCCTTATGTATTTTTCATAAATTGATATAAAACAATGGATTAAAATTGTTTATGATGTTTATGTTTATGGCAATTTAAATGTCAAAATGGGGATCATAGCTTTACAATGGCATTCAAAGACGAAACTGACTCACAGCATAAATAGCATTTTTGACTACGAAGTAGTCCGCACACATTAACACGCTGCAAAAACACAACATGGGCCTAGAGCAGTGTCTTTTCCTTTGACCCTATAACTATGCTTTGCTTTTCTACTAAGCTATCACCTTTTTGTTCTTGTTTGTTTGTTTGTTTGTTTTCCTTTTTTTCTTTTTTTCCCCCCATTGTAGGCGTCCGTAGCTTAGCTGGGGGGCGTAGAGAGTACGGTAGGTCTGGTAGGGATCCGCTTTATTATATCTTATTTTGTATGTTGTTAATACAGTTTTTCATACATTTTGTCTGACTCATTGACATTTATCACTTAAAAAATAAGATCTACCATAAGTTGAAGATGCCGTCATGTATAATACATTTAAATGTTTCCATCTGTTTCCACACTGGACCCGGTGGAATTTTCAAGGCCATGCAGTAGTCCCGGTAATGAATTCAACAAATCAAGAGAACAAAATGAACAAAACATGTCTATATCTTGGCCTTGTGCTAACACACTGGCATTTTTTTGTACAGTATCTTCTGCATTTATACAGAGACACAACAATAAGTGTTCCATTTTAAATGTGTTTTACACAGCTGGAACATACCTTAAATGTGACGTGCATGAAGCCTTTCCAAAGCCCATAAAGTGATTTATTAGGGGTGCAAGCACTGAAAGTGGTTGGAACCCTATTGTTTGTGTTCGGATTTTTATTCTTATTATTTGGTTTGTTTTTATTTGTTATGTTTTAAAATTACAGTTCTGTTCAAATTCATTGGTATTAGTAGCGATTCACTCTCTTGCTTTAACCATTGTGTACGTTTTCTTTAAGCAAACACAGGGGAATAAAATCTGCACACAATAGTGTGTTATTATTTTAAAGATTGTGGCATTCTCTAAGGCAGGTTATGCCCAACATAACACCTTTGTTCTACGTTCTACAAACCACCACAAATCAATGCTGCTTTAAGATTAAATAATTACTTGTAGATGTAAAGAAAAGCCTCATCCAGGTCTGTCGTCAACTCATCATGACCTTTGCTCTACACGTGAAGTGGGCAGATTTGCTTGAAACTTTTAAAATGAATTTTTGGCACCACAACATGCACAGGTTTTAGACAGAGCTTAGCTTTTAGTTATTCTGGTTCCACCGTCAGTAAAAAATGTCATCACGTACACAGAATATTATACCAAACCATCAGCAAACCTTTTTGTTTTATTAGTTAGGCCGCCGTTTTGATTAAAGGGTTCAATAAACTTTACATTGCTTTTTGCAACCAGTAGTGAGGGTATTTTTTAAGCTTCTTAAAGTTTGCAAAGGCCAGAGAAAACTTTTTTTTTTTTTTTATCTATTTTGGACATATTTTGGACAACCAATGCTTCATCAAGGGCCAAAGGCAATGAAAAGAGAGTTTGTTGAAATGCTAGTTTCAGGCCATTGATTTGTATTGGTTTGTTGTGATTTATTCATACATAAAAGGTTAATCCACCTTGCATCCATGGGGGCATCACCACTGTATGTATATATGTATGTGGCTACGAGCAACATGTTTTATCGCGAAGAAAAAAATAGCTACACAAACCTGCTTTTTAAAATTTTGTAACTCCAGTGGAAGCGTTCACCACCTACACACGCAAAAGTCCTGCTAGCTGTCCTGCGTCAAGTCATCCATCCATCCATCCATCCATTCATTCATTCATTCATTCATTCATCCATTTATCAATCCATCCATTCCATCTTTGCAACCCATCAGTGCCATACTCAAGCTCAGGGCCTAAGGAAATATCTCTGCAATGGTTAGTTCAGGGATAGTAACACAATCTAAAGAAGTGGCACGTAATTTACTTAGTTGTAGAAAAATTACGATTTAGAGGAGGGACGTCTTAATACAAAAACAGTAAAGTAAAATACATTTTACACTATTTCAGTTCAGCAATAAGACTTACATAATCCTAAAGTCCAACACTGAAGATTTTTTTTACAGAGGGAATGGAACCTACTGTAATTAAACTACAGTAAAATTTCACATTCTGCATACAGTATATACAATTATTTTTCAATTTGCCATGTGATTACTAGATAAAAGATACACTAATCTTTATGCTAGTCAAAATACAAAGTCAAAATAGAGAGGAAGTAGGCCGTAACTCTTTTTCTGTGGTCAATATAGTCTGAACGTAGTGACCTGTCAAGACTTCACATCCACTCTGTTACATCGTCAGCCCCCATGCTCATGTACGCAGCTCGTCAGTCACTGCACGTCATTTACCAACAGTTCACCCTGCCCTGAGTAAGAGCAGCATCTTACCGGCCTCTTTACCAGTCCACAACTATGGTGACAACAGTCTCTGGCACAAATGGAGGGAGTCGGACGGAGAGGAGACACTGTCAGAACTTTTTCTGCGATTTTTCTGAAATTTATGTCATGAACACAAAGGCGCAAAAGGTTTGAGAGGTCTTGCTGAAAAAGCACGAGAGTGAAGGTCTGTTACTCATTTTCTACCCCTGAACTACAATGTAATGGTATTAGGTTAAACTTTACATAAAGTCCATGTAAGTACCGTAGTTTTCTGTTGTACCCGTACAATCAATTCGGCATCTCAACGACATACGGAAAAACAAGAAACAAGTCATTTAATTTTCCAAAAGTGACAATAATTGCATTTTAACTGCAGCCGTGTACTTACACTTCATGTAAAGTATGACTTAAGCTCATGCAATCTAATACAAAGAGAAATATGAAGGCAGTAAATTGGTTATAGAAGTACGTGGGGTCAATACGTATACTATTTGAAGAATGGAGATTTTCATTTTCGCCAAACACAGTCCTGAAACTAAGAATGAGAACAAAACTACAGATTGTCCTGCTTTTCAGTTAAAAACATGTTCTTTGTCTGGGTCTCTCAGCACATCATGTCTGATTTTTCTTTGTTTCCTTACTGTCTGAACTTTTGTTAACGCCACAAAAATGCCACTTGACAGAGACTTCAAATATTCCTCTTCAAGCTCGAGTTAGCGGCACGTACCTGCAGCTGTGGAGTGGCTAATTCAGTAGTTGACTATAATAACTGTCTTTGTTTATTCTTCTAAGTCTTTGTCTGTACATGACAAGTTTTGTTGGCCTTACAATCCAAAACTTGAAATGTGCCTCTGTCGGGAGACACGCTGTACTGTTAAAAATCAACTTTAATATTTTTAATACTGAATGTCTCCTCATATAACAGCCATAGAATAAAGGAATATATCACCACTTAATAGCATTATTTTAGTTCATTTAAAGTTGTTGAAAACTTGATTCTGATATTTACGTTAATGATTTCTGCCCCGTGTCTTATAACTATGTTTAATATGAAAAGGTAGAGCTGTCTGTTTTTTTAGATTCAGATGACGCATGTTATCTTGTCTTGTATGTTTTAGTGCATTACTGACTGAACAGCCGACCCAAGCCTGATTAGTATGGACTGATCTTTAGATTATGACACATGGTTAACCTTTAAGGGCAATGCAGATGGGCAAAATTCCTAACAACGTTGATAAACATTAATTATTCAAAGGCTTAAAGTTTAAACCCTTTGCATCATCTTTTGCCAAGGGACCATTGTCTCTTACAATGCGAATTCTGTTATCAAGCGCATTAAAGAGGTTGAAGCATTTCATCAGGAATGTTGCCTATGAGCATTGCCTATTAAGTTGCAAGTTGTGTGGGTACCCATAGAGAATGTTTGCATTTTGAGACAGAAACACAGCATATGTTCAGCAATTTATCTGAACCCAGGATTTTCTTGGCGTGATGAAAAACTGTTTGATTTTGTTACGGCATAAATCTAAATGTATATGAAATCATTATAGGTTCAAATGCACTTTCCCCGAATGCATTCAGCTCCACTCAAAACATTTGGGAAAATAACGTTGATGAGACACATTTCCAAGACTGTGTTTACTGAGCATATCTGTGTTTCTCTCTCCTCACCTATTAATGACTGACTTTAAAAATGCATACGCAAAGAGAAATCATCCTGTAAATATCTGTAAGGAGCTTTAGACCTCTTGCGGTTGGTATGCATATGCAAGACAATTTTGTGATGTGCATTACTGTGTTCGGTACTTGCATCTGTTCTTTCTAACGGGCGCTGCTTGCTCCTTGCAGGGATTCAGTTTCGTCTCCCTACTTCCTGCAGTGTGGACCGCGCTCAGCCACCTCCAGGTACCAGTCCGTCTCCATCTCTCCTCCTTTGCTCCATACTAGCACTTATCTTTGCAGACACACTTTTCAGTTGCAGCCATAAATCCATGGACATAGCAAAGGGGTCCTGTTCTTATTGCTAGTGGAAGAAAAGACAAAAAAAAAGTGAATAAAACCAAGGCATCGTTAAGGACTTTGGATACATCATTAATGGCGTTTATGTAATTCACTTTTCTTTTCGCATAGCCTCAGAAATATTAACTGAAAATAAAAACCTTTGCTGGATTAGTATTTCAGCTTTGACAGCAGCTGTACCAGCCATATTAATACACACGCAGCCAAGTGTTATGCTGAAAATTAGTGCAACTTTTTAAAATATCTACTCACTTGTCACTTCATTAGGTACAATAATGTAAACTAAATCCCCCTTCATAGCTGCTCTAATGTTCAGTATACACCAATCAGACATAACACTATGACCATTGACAGGAGAAGCAAATAATATTGACCATCTATTGACAATACAATGTTCTGTTGGGAAACTTTTGGACCTGGCATTCGTGTGGTCTAGTACCCACCTAGACCAGACCAGGCACCCCCACCCAATAGCAATGACACTCCTTGATGGGAGCAGCCATCCCCAGCAGGATGCAGCCTGACACAGGCACACACACAAAAACAGTTTAGGACCAAATAAAAAAAAAAAAAACATGAAGAACAGCACAAGGTGTTGACCTGGCCTCCAAATTCACTAGATCCCAAACTGATCAAGTATCTGTGGGATGATCCACAGAGGCCCCTGCCCTCAACCCATAGGACCCAAAGACCCCCACTAACAACATTCTGTTGTCAGACACCACAGGACACCCTCAAAAGGTCCATGTCCATTTTCTGATGAGTCCCAACTGTTTAGTAGGCACAAGGGAGACCTACACAATATTATGAAGGTGGTCATAATGTTATGCCTGATCGGTGTAAGTTGAAACAAGGTGGCAGGCAATTCTACTGCATGTTCATTTTGGAAAACGTAGCTTGTGGTGCTGGTAAACTAGAAACGTCAAATGCCAAATACCATACCCTTCGTGAAGCCAGGATTTAATGCAGGACTACTGCATTTTAATGCGTTCATTTTGACCAGTGTACCTAATGAACTGGCAAGTTGGTCTATATCCAAGTCTCCATGTAAGGTCTGTCGCTGATAAATTCTTCTGTATGACAAAACAGAGCTAAGATAAGCACCTTATGTTCATGTCTTGGCTCTGTAATGTTGTCCAAACATCCATAGTTTGTCCAGTTTAAAGAAGAATAATATTTCGACTTCTGTTTACAAGATAACCAAACTTGACTGAGCGCACGCGCTACCTGTTTGCAGGCAACCGTTGTCTTGACGTTAACGTCAGGCGTAAAGACGCAGCGACGTAACGTAAAAGCGGTACTAAAGAAACACTAAATACGTCTTCCACATTTTTTTATTTTATTTTTTTATTTTAAATTGTAATGAAAATATAATACAAATATATTCCAAACATTTTAATATTACGAGCAGGGAAAATAGGCCATACGTGTTATGTCTACCATTTGATATGCACCATCGTTTTAGAATTTTTGCATTTCATTTTATTTTTCCAAAAAAGGACAATTTACAAATGTGTAAAGTACACGTAGTCCTAAATGTATTCTCCTGCAGGGCTGACCAGTCACTAATCAATCTGCAATTAGTTAGTTGTGTCTTAAGTGTCACAAAATGGATGTAAAAAAGTAGCCCTATAAAACAGAGAGAGCTCCAGAGTACTTGTTGGTCTTTTGTGCCTTATTTGCAACTTAAATAATTAATTGACCAATCGGTTAATTAGGCAACGTGTCTTACTGCTAGTCCCCCAACCACTCTGATGAGCCATCCTGCTCAACGTTGAGTCGCATGAAGGTTTAAATAATTTAGAAATGGTGATGGAAAAGTAGCTATATTATGCTCAGAACATATCTCTGCTTGATATGTCAAAACGTCTGTTTTAAAGGTGTTAACTACCATAGTCCTCACTGTTTATATGTAATACAGTTTTGTACATTTAAGCTGAACATCAGCACAAGTTTACTGCATGAAATTCAGGTCCATTTGGTCTTGGCTGCACCTCCTTTGCGTGGGTCTATTTACTGTACTGCCCAGTGATGCAGTGCTTAGCCAAACAATCAAATTCAAACACAGCCACACACAACTGACTAAACAAAGTCTTTCCTGGGCTGTGTTTGCCAACATTCAAACTAGAACTGCAGTATTTAGAAGAGAGAGAAGGGTCCTCTGTAGCTGCCTCTTCCGCTTCTTCTTGGTGCTCAAGGGATCTAGCAGTATGCTGAAGACTACTGTGATGGAGAGAGCAGGTGCTGTTCAAGCTGAGCAAAAGTAGGAACCAGGCTTCCTACACAAAATGTGACAAGACTTGTGACTGCATTGCAGAACTGATGTTCTTGAGGCTTCTCTGTAAGCCCCATTCCTTTTTTTTTTCATGCTCCTTCACAGAGCTTTAGGTTGTTTCTTCCTGACTGTTAATGAGTCCCACCGTTATCAGGACAGTTACTGTTCTGCCTGTACATAGTAGACCGGTAAAGTGAATTGCGATGAGTAAAACCCTACTGTGCTTGTTATTTCTCAAAGAAACGCTGAGACTAAGACTCCAGGTATTCCTCATGCCGTGTCGAACGCCCGTGTAAGAGAAGATGAGACATCTGCAGAGGTGTTTTACATTCAGCACAGCTCCACCTTTGTCACATAGCACACAGTGACTCGCCACTTTTGTCAGAGATTAGTTCCAGCACATCTCCTGCAGATCGCTGACTTCACCACATCACAAATCACACCGCCAATAAGAATGAGTGGGACTCTCTATAGTAGGACACATCGGAAGAAGTATTTAGATCCTAAACTAATTCAACTGCGTACCTAATTTCAAGTCCTGTTTTCAAAATGTCACTTAAGTAAAAGTACACAAGCATTAAATAATAAATGTAGTTAATATGCAGAAAAGCAGAATATCAGCATTTAAGTTGCAGCAGGTGGAGCTAATTCAATTTCTGGGTAAATAACAAATTTGTTTTTTGACTTTGTCTGCAAACTAACTTTTAAATTCTGTTGTTGAATTAATTCAACACAGTTCAAACACACATCACTGAATGTTGAACTTTTCAGTTTGAGTCTAAGCAGCTGGTGTTATCTGTAAACTCTTAAAAAACGAAAATGATGCATGAAAAACACTTTCAACTGATCAACCTTTGCCCAGAGAGATAGACTGACAGGGACAGAATTCAGTACAAGATGTGCAGTTTGCAGGAGGACATCTGGTGTCAATTCAGTGTTACTGCAATACTCACATTACGTGGAGATATAACAGTCCAGGTACAGTCAACTAGTTAAATGCCTCCACTAAACAACATTAACCTCAGCAAATGACTGCATAATTGTGTCCAGTTCGTAAATATAGGCGCACAAGTTGTCAATTCATTTAGACAAGCATGAAGTGTATGAAAAAACTGCAGAAGAAGTGTCTCTTTTATTAGTGCCTTGCTGTAGGAGTACCTCTCCTGTCCACTTGTTTATCGGTTGCCAACACGGTGCACATTCTCCATTGTTTCCTGTGACACTACAATCAGGTCAGTTTAGCAGTTTTTGAAACAATTAAATCTCCTGACTCACTGATAGTTCACTAACAAGACCACACCTTGGTATATACAAAGAAGTTTAATTTGTCCAGCTTAAGGGGAGAGAAAGGTAGGAGATGGGATGAAGGGGTCGAAGGGATGGCTTCATGTCCCCCCGGTGCACATTGTTGCCTTTTTGACACATTAGCATGTGTCAAGGACCATGACTAATACATTTAGCAACTTAGCTTAGTTTAGCGAACATCTCCAGCATTTGGTCTGTCCAAAATATACCAGAAACTACATTCATCAGTTTAAACTGGACCGCCAAGGGGAACAAGCAAGCTTTACTTTATTGAAAATACTGGAATGAATATACAGTTATGTATATGTATTATACATTGTGTGATGATTTAGATGTCTGTTATGTGAGTGTTTCCAAAGATTATTCATTTAATTTCTTTAAAAAGCTAATTTATACTACTTAATACTAATATAGTGTTACAGAAACAGCACTGTGATCAGATTTTTCTGATTAAAAAGATCATAAAAAAAAATCCATTTTGGAAAGGAATTATATCTGTATGTTTGCTTTATGGTTGATTCACTATATAATACCCCAGGTAACAGGAAAAAATACAGGTAGAAATAGAAATTCGGGCATTTTTCTAATTCTGTTTTACACAGGTACCAAGCAGTCTTGAACATTTTCAGTTTACAGAATTAGTGAAACACGCCAATGTGTAAAAATAGAACTTGTGGACTTGCCTACTGCCTGAGTCACTGATATTTTGGTAGCCACCTGCTGGTCCTTGCTTCCAGCCTCTTAAAGTTGGAGGGAAGTCAAGTCTGTGGCTGGATTTAGTTTCGCACACCCATGTTTTTTGTCATCTCTTACTGCGCATAACTACCTGTAAGTGAAAGTGGTCTGTGTGTGCATGTTTGTCTGATGTGTTTGTAGCTGTGTCTGCACTTGTTAACGCCTGTATACAGTAGGTGTTTGAGTAGGCAAGGCACACCAGTCTCGCTGTAGGTAATGTATTCAGCACGCTGAATATTTTATAACATAGGTTTGTAAAAATGAATGGATGTGTGAATGAATGGGAGACTTCACAAGTAGATTGATCAAAGCGCTGCAGGGGCGAATGACTGATTTCTCAAAAGGCCCACTATGGATCTGTCTTGTGGCAGCTGAGAAAAAAAAAAAAAAAAAACGAGCTGTAACTCAGAGCCTCATTGTTCTCCGTGATTCATATAAGTTACCTTCTTTTCTTAAGTGTGAAGCTGGTTTGAAATGGTTTCTAAGGTGAGCACGGGGAAATAAAGTCACAAATCAAGATAATAGATATTCACCTTTATGTGATTAGTCATTGTGTTCAAACCACAAAGGGACATTTTCTTCTGGATAGCTTCATTGCTAGGCTTTGTAGATAAATTATAGTATTGTTAAATTAATGGAGCAAGTTCATTTCTGTACGGTAATGTCATGAAATTGAAATATGTCCATTTCATAATAAATCCGCCCAGGCTTAAGTGGATTCTCCTGAGAAATTTAAATTGCATTTAAACTAAATGCAGTTTAGCTGGTAATGATGCCATTCCCTCATCCTCAAAAATAAGCATCCTATTAATCAAAATAATGTTTTTAAACAGATCCATAGCATCTGCATCTTGGTATTGGAGCAATGGAATAATCTAGGCAGTTTGGCTGCACTGCACAGAAAAAGAGAATTAGAAAAGATATAACGAGATATACTTCAATGCAATATTTACCCGTGAATCACTGTTAAAGTATCTATTATCAAATAAAAATAATAATTTCTGCAAAAGTTGTATGCTCAACAGCTATTGTACATGTTACGTCAGTGTTTTATTATGCCTTTGCAAAGCAAGTGAAGTTGGTAGCCTTCCAACTCTGCTGCTGTGAGGTCCATCTGGATGGATTACCATCAAGTTCTCATTTGCACTTGAAAGAACAGATCTTTCCCATAATTCTTCATGCACTTTTCTGCACTTACCCAACAAACATGGCTGTATTACAAAAGCCGCCGTTGCTTTCCACTTACTGACACGCGAAAGGGCCCTGATGCCACATCTCTCATCACACTATGAGGCTCTTCTATCACACACTGTGTGATGCTGGTGTACCGCAGCACCGGCCCTTTTCAGCTTTGGCCACATTTGTCATTCTTTTGATTTTTTTTTTATTTATTTTTTTATGCTCTACCCTTGTCTTGCCTTGTCCTCGTCCTCTCATCCTGCTTGTGCTATCCAGTGGTATCATATCCTCCCAGTTACAAGAAGACTCCACCTCCTGTGCCCCCGCGCGCCACCACCAAGCCTCTTATCTCTGTGACAGCCCAGAGCAGTACAGAGTCCACCCAAGATGCCTATCAGGAGGGCAGGCATCCGCGTGGGGGTCTGTGGACCACGGATAGCCTCGGCCGTCCCATCTACAGCTCCACGGACAGCCTGGACAGCACCAAGGCGGTCACCATGGCCATGGAGTCGGCAGCGGGAAAGAGGCACACGTCTTTAGGCAGCCACACCTCCGTCCAGACGTGCGACAAAGCAGTGTTGGTGTCCAAGGCCGAGGAGTACCTCAAAACCCCACGCTCCTCTATTGGGATACAGGTAACAACACCAGATACTAACAAAACCCTCTCTCTTCTTAATAAGTCTACTAGCACCTCCTTTGCCCTGTTCTAATCTAATTTTGAAATTTAGATTTGTCACTAACAAAACCCCACCTCAGTATGTACAAAGACGTTTATTTTGACCAAGTTAAGGGGGAGGGAAAGGTAGGGGATGGGATGAAGGGATAGAGGGGGTGGGATGAAAGAAGATGTAGAGACCGATGGTGGCTCTCTGATGTTCAGATGGAGGAATCCAGGGAGTGAGATTCAGGGTGGGGGTATATCTCTGGAAGCTTTGGCTGTAAGGGAGAAGAAAGAACAGAGAGGGTTGGTGGGGAGTGGGTGGGGGCGGAGGCAAACGGGCGTGGAGGGGTTAGACGTGCTTATGTAGGTAGACGCAGATAATTGGATGTTTGAGGCATGGACTTGTTTCTGATCCTAAGTTATATAACTTCATTGAATATGAAAGGTGTCTCAAAATTCATTAAAACCATCTAAATTTTAATACAAGAAAGACATTTTTTTTCCACCAGTGATATTATAATTTTGTTAACTGATCTGTCACTTTGGCATTTCTTGCAATAAATAAATGAATGAACAAACAACTCCTGCCCTCAAGTCAATTAAATGGCGTCATGTCTCCAGGCACACAGGCCTTAAAATGTTAACTGACAATCAAACTACAAGTGTACGACCAAGTTTATCGGATCATTTTTTATGATGTTACATATTGGCCTTGTTGACCTTTACATGTTCGTTAAGCTTTACAAACACAGCGGGCTTATTCAGAGGAGTAATCTAATAATATCTCCCCCTATTCAATTGTGTGCTTTACTTCTTGGACACATAAACTTTCCCTTTACCTGAGAAAACAGCTTCACCGCAATAAAAAGTAAATAAAAAGACAGAAAACTAAGGAAGAACTTGTGTTCTCACTGTCTGACTAACTTAGGCATCCTCGCATCTGCTGAAGGCCAGTGTCCACTGTTGTTAACTCCGTGTATGGAGTTTGCCCATGTGAACCGCTTTGTTCTCCTCCGTCGGCCATTCTGCACATTTGTCCGTGGAAATCTGTCCGGCTGTTGACGCTGCGCCAGCCCTGAACGAGGAATTCAATCAGCTGATAATACATATTGTAAAGTTTCTCATTGCTATATGTGTTTAAAGATTCACAGTCATCCAGGTCATGGTATTTCTGAAACAAAGCTACAATAAGAGACAGCTGAACTTGTGAGAGATTTTGTGAAGAGGTTTCACCACTCATCTCATCGTCAGTCGAGGTTGGGCAGTGCCTCAGACTAGTCCTTTGTTTTAGCTTTGCTTCAAATATTCTCATTTGAACCGCAGCTTCACTAGTGCCAAACTCCTGGATTAACTATAAAGAGAGTTTCTATAACTAGAAACCAGGATAATATGTATTGTTATATAAGAGTCGTCCCAGACGTGTCTGCGTTGTATTTTTAAAGCACTTAAATGGGTGTTTTTATTGTTATTGGTTAGTAAAGAATGGAAATCTGCACATCCATCAATCATACTACAGAATGACTCCCCCTAAGGACGCAGACTCTGCTGCCCGGGCTGCGGGACACAGAGAAGAAGGATGACCTTCATCCCCAGAGCAGTCCAGCTGTTAAATGCACAATGAAGACTTGTAGGCATGGATGCAGCTTTGCAAACATAAACATATTAAACATTTTCTGATTTTTTAAAGTAAAGAATTAAAATGATTATTTTTTAAATGCACAAACGCACGCTATGCCGAAGCACTTCATAAATTTTGTGGGATTGTTTTATGCCGATGTCTTTGAGTGTCTGTTCATTGTGATTGTCTATTTTCAGCTACTTTTAAATTGCCCCTTGGGGACAAATAAAGTGAAGTGAACTGAATTGCAATGAAAGACAAATGAGGAAACTGGGATTTGCTCAAATAAGTATTTCAGTGCGTCTGTACATATCCGTAATCAGTTGTTTGTATTTACCAGGTGGAAACTGTGACAGACTCTGAGACTGAAAGTAAAGGCCTTCCTCAGTTCCATTCTATAGGAATCCAGGTGGAGGATCACAAACGGTATGTGGACCAGATGAAGCAAAGCGTCTTGGTACGTGTGTTCTTTTTTTACCGTCTTTGTGCGTTCTCCTGTCGTCCTTGTCAGGCACGGGAGGTTCAAGCGCTCCAACAGTGTGACGACTGCAGTGCAAGCGGACATGGAGTTGGAGGGCTTTCCCTCCATGGAGGACAAAGGCCTCCAGTTCGGAGGTGCCTTTGGCCGCCACTCTGAGCCCAGCACGCCGACGCAGTATGGCGCCATCCGCACGGTGCGAACACAGGGTCTGTTCAGTTACAGGGAGGACTACCGGCCTTCCAGCGGGCCCTCCAGCCCGCAGCCTGAATCCTGGCTGGTCGAACCCAGTCTGGAGAGCACCGACACAGGCCGAGTGTCCCCCCTCCGCAGGGATGGCAGCTGGTTCATGCAGCTCCTTCACAACGAAACCAAGCGGATGGAGGGATGGTGCAAAGAGATGGAGAGGGAGGCAGAGGAGCACGACTTGTCAGAGGAGAGTGAGTGTCCATGACTGTTTCTTTCTGCAATACACCAGTACAGCAGAAGTGAACACTGTCATTGTCAGCTGTCACGCTGAGAAGGAAATTACTAAATCATGATGGCGATTTTGTGAGCAGGCTGGATTCTTGTGAATGAATTGCTCAACATGTTGACTTTTGCCAAGCCGTCATGATCAAACCGGTCCTTGCCTTGTCTCTCTTTGTTTGTGTGTGTCCACCAGTCCTAGGAAAAATCCGGAGTGCTGTTGGAAGTGCTCAGCTGCTAATGTCTCAAAAGTTTCAGCAGTTTTATTGGCTATGCCAGCAGAATCTGGTGAGTAATGCTTATGTTTTGAGTATGTAACATTTAAAATAATAATAATTAAAAAAAATAAAAAAATGATCAGGGGTTGATTGTTGATTGGTTCCGTTCTCAGAGTTTTGAGAAGGTGCTCGGCCTGACGCTGCACTTCCAGAAATAGACCACAGCGATCGATAGTGGAGCTGTCGCTCTGCTGCTATTGACCCCACGGTAAACGAAAGGGGAATTCCAATAGGAAGCAGCACCTGTGTTGAGCCTATCCATTAATGCACAGTGGCAGCAGTCTGAATGGGAACTCAGGGTTTGAATAATGGACTGCCACACTGTCTCTCTGTTTAGCCATCATGTCACGTCTACTGGAAACGCATACCTATTCTCATGCTAACTATCCACAGAGTCAGCATATATTAGAAGACGGGAGAAGGGATGCTTCTGCAGATGCAACGGAGAGAGAGAGGCAGCGAAAGAGACAGACAGAAACGTAATCACACCTTTCTGAAGCTAATTAAAACAAAAATTTAAATGAAATGCATAAGCTTGCGGAGGCGGCTGCTGCTCTCTCGCTGCCTTGTGTTTTTTGATATGTTTGTGTGCCTTAACTCGGCGCGTTGCTCTCTTCTGGACCGCTCTCTCCCCCTCTCTCCTTACAGATAATAGGATGATGAATTAAGTCTAACATTGGTAGTGACAAGCCTTAGATTGCCCTGAGCCTTCAGACGTGTCTGAATGAGAGAACGGCTCTGCTTCCCTGCTGGATGCAGGAAGAACTGCAGCTTGTGTCTATAAAAAGCTCTGGACGTGCTGTTGAAGTTTGGCTTGACAGTCTATTTCTTGGACTGAGTTTCACTCATTCTGCAGTTGGAGACAATGAGCACATGGCTCTGTGTGGCTCACTGATTGTATGCGTTGTGATTTGCAATTCAAACAAGATCATCCAACTGGGTAGATAGCCTGGAAGCCAGACCTACTTTTCCATGCACAGTTGTATTCTACACCAATCATCCACAACATTATGACCACTGGGTAAATAACGTTGACCATCTTGTGACAATTCAGTGTTCTGCTGGGAAACTGGGAGACATGCACCACCCACCTAGACCAGACCAGACACCCCCACCCCATAGCAATGACACTCCCAGCAGGATGCAGCCTGACGCAGACACACAGACAAAAATGCTTAAGGAACAACTAAAAAAAAAAAACATGAAGAACAGCACAAGGTGTTGACCTGGCCTCCAAATTCACTAGATCCCAAACTGATCAAGTATCTGTGGGATGATCCACAGAGGCCCCTCCCCTCAACCCATAGGACCCAGGGGCCCCCACTAACAACATTATGTTGCCAGACACCACAGGACACCCTCAGAAGGCTCATGTCCATCTTTCACAGATCATTATGCGTTTAGAGAATTACATGAGAACAAAAATATAAAGATTTAAGAAGAAAACACTTGAATGAATTCGAGGTCAGTTGAGTGGAATGAATGATGCTAATCGCAAGGTAATGGTCACCCACAGGTGACTGGTATGTGTCTTTCCTTCTGCCGTGTTTTTATAACAATTTATCATCATTGTTGCTTCAGCACACAATATACCAACTCGACTGTAAGAGGCGCAGCTATGAAAGGCAGTTAAAGATGCCCCTCGAAACTGTCACTCGAAGTTGAGCCAACGTTGGTGCTCTACTGCCCCCCAGTGGTCACATCAGTGAGGTTCAAGTGTGGTTCTGAACCCTAACAAGTCCTGAAAGTAATTGGAGGACGAAACAAAACAAAAAACACTAAACATTGTCCACCCCTTTGTCTCTCCAGGACCCCAGTGCCATGCCCAGACCCACATCTCAGGACTTGGCTGGATTCTGGGACCTTTTGCAGCTTTCCATCGATGACGTCACTGCCAAGTTTGATGAGCTGCAGCAGATCAAGAGCAACCAGTGGCAGCTGGTGGAGAGCCCAGAGAAGAAGGTAAAGCTGTTTGCACTGGGTTCCACACACACACACACACACACACACACACACGCTTTTAATAATTAGTCTTAATGGGCGCCAGATGAACTTGCTGAGCGATGGAGGAATTACACTAACAGCTTTCGTTTTTAGGCTTGGGACCAGCAGGAGGTTACAAAGTATGAACGGGGCAGCAACATCAGTTTGATTTAGAAAACTAGCAGCATCATCTCAAAAGCTTAATTTCCCATTAGAGTCACCAGCTTCATCTACAGAATGACTTATGACTTATCGTCAAATTCACATTATTTATGAGGCTGTGGTTGGTAAAGTAGGTGGTAGAAGTTTAACCAGTGTCTCGTGATTTCATTCAGTTTAATACCACAGGTTACACTAAAAGAAAACTATTGGAATTTAAATAAAGACACCAAGAAACTATAATAACTGTTCAGGTAAAGACAGTAATTGCCTGTTTTCTGTGATAATGCGCGCAGCCACGATTTTATGCTAAACAAGGTGAAGGTGCAGCCTGCAGCTCTTCATCTAACAGCTCACTGTGGCTGCTCCTTCTTGTTCTACTTTTCCATTACTCAGTATGGAACACTGTATGTGCTAATTCATAATGAAAATCAGACCGTGCATTAGCAGCGATCCCTGAACCCATCAGCTACCATCTAAGGACAATTTATTATTCTGCATTCATATTCTGATATCTGAAAATAATCAATAGGCCATAAGCTCTGTCACCACTGTGTTACCTCATTCAGTGACAAATTTATTTAAATGACATTCTTCCCGATTGCCACTACTACTGCCAAGGAACTGCAGTAGTAGTGGTTTTACTTGACATTCCTTATGTTACCGGGATTTTTAAAATTTGATTTCAAAGTATGTCAGATCCCAGTGCTGCAGGAAAAATGCTAATTATCAAAAAATAAAAAGATATAAAACATTAATGCCCTTAAACATCCCAGAAACAACACTTTTACCACAGATTAAATGAAAGCACGTACATAAGACTGGTGATTGTAGCTGAGGGAGCTGTTTTTTAGGAACGTTTGGATAGAAATGCTTTTTTTAGAAATAGACAAGAACCTTCGGGGCACTTGGATAATTATCTTGATGCCACAGTTAAAGTTGAATGGAGTTATTTACCTCCAGCAGTTAATAGACACAATCTCCATGAAGCTGCTGGGAAACAGATGCTCTGTAGTGCCTCTGTCCTTAAATGCGGAAACGCTTACTTTGCAATTTGAAGGTATCAGTCTCGGTCACACGAAATGTATTTCACTACTTTCACTGGTAAATGTTGAAGCTGATGTTTTGGCAGCATAATCAATCCATCTAAATTCCACTTAGCAAATTTGCCGTTGTTTGGGTGGCCCAGCAAGCTGTGGCTAATCAGCCTGATTCTGTCCCATAGACTGTATAAAGATAGACCGCTGAACAGCTCCTCAAAAGTTAAGCCAAAGCAAGTAGAGCTCCCCCTGGTGACTATCTGCAGTATAGGTCATAAGCTCCACCTCCTCCATGTTAGTGGATGGGACTTAGGCCGAACTAAAACACTGAAATACACGTCAAATATATTTGTTTCAAGGATTGTTTCTGTCATTTTTAGGTAGTTAATATAACGATGCATGTTCAAGTGTAATTTCTTTGGATAATTTTAGTTTTAGTTAGTTATTTGATGCTATAAACAGGATGTGACATAATGGTGACCAGCAGTTGCCATGCCAACTGCTCTGTAAAGCAGTGCCTGGGAGCAAGGGTTGTAAAAATTAATAAGTATAAATAAGTATCGTGTATAATCCAACATTTCATTGTAACTGGTGGAGGTAGAGCAGAGCGTAGTATTAATTAAAACAAAACATGAGTGAGTCTAGAGGAAGCGTGGGCGGGTCATCGATATCACGGCTCCACGTGGCTCCACTCTAGGGCCGTACTCCGCAGACTCTGGCTCCAAAGACGCAAGATGGCGCCGCCCGTATCCCCGGGAAAATAGCGTCAGATTGGCCAATGCAAGGAAGTGGGGACACCCTGTCCATATTTATACAGTCTGTCTATGGTGCTGACATGTTCACAAGACACCAAGTCCATATATTAAAAACTTACTGTATATACAAATTTACACAACAAATCAGATTCAACATTTATTATTCTCTGATTAGTCTCCTTCTAAACGTGGCAGTGTTTTATTGCTGGTTAACACTAATAGATTTTTGTCTTCATAACTCTCTATCCTATGATCTTACTCTAAGCTAAATAAAGTCTGCATCTTGTTTTTCCATAATGGAAAAATAGACAACAACCAAGCTTAATAAAACAATATGAAATTTTAATCAGAGTGTCAGTAAACTGTGTGTGATTGTTTTCTTATTATAACTCAGTTCGGCACATATCCACAGGACTAATGTTTGTAATACGAGTTTTTTTTTTTTCTGTGATGTTTTGCGTCCATTAGGAGAGGAAGTGGCCACCACCTCTGCCAAAGAGGCCAGCCAGGGGGCGTGGCGGTGTGACGCGAGAGCGCTCTCTGGACCTTCAGGACCGCCAGCGACAGGAAGCCCGCAGACGCCTCATGGCTGCCAAGCGAGCAGCTTCTTTCAGACAGAACTCAGCCACAGAGAGGGCAGACAGCATCGAGATATACATCCCCGAAGCCCAGACACGGCTTTGAGGTCCACGGATTCACCCTAAGCTCCTCCTGTCCACCGCCTCCACCCAACACCAGCTCGTGGCCCCACATCTGGCCTCCGTGTGCTGTCTGCAGCTGTCACTGCTTGTCTTCTTCTTTTTTTTTTTTTTACCTGTTGCCATTCTCTGGGTTGACCCTGGTGAAGCTACACCACGCAAAGATTTTAGTGGAATGGGAATAGTGGAGAATGCTACAATGTTCCCTTAGTGTTAGCTAAGTCCGGATTAAACTTTCCCCAAAATCGTTTTAAAAACTGGACACCAGATAACTTCCTCTTATTCCTCTCTAGAAGAGTTCCCACATTATTTTTACTTGGCAGAACATAGCCTGTATATAAAAGAAGGAGTTAGCCCATGGGTTTGAAAAGTGAAACCAATGCTAAAGTAGCTTAAAGCGCAATACAAGCGATGGTTGCTAAGTGCTATCTCGAAAAACATTTTTTGGTTTGTTTGGGGGTTGCCTGACTTGACTGACGCGTCTTGAGAAGTCGTCATCCCCTTCTCAGTCAAGTCCACCCCTCGCTCCTCCCCCAGCTCCTCCTTCTTCTGCAAATGCGGTGACTTATGGCTACAAAAAAATCCAAGATGGCGGCAGACAGATGCCAAACTCAAGGCTTCCAAATTTTGGCCTGCAAACCGGGGGATCATTGTGGCTATGTCCATCGTTTATATAAAATCTATGAAAACTATTTATATTTAAGAAATTAAATGTTTCTACAACTCGGAGCTGCTTACGTTTAACTTTGCCTGGTGTAGCTTCAATACCAGGGGATTATTCTGCCACTGGTTCTGCACCATGAGAATGAGCCACTATTGAGCCCTAATTGTAACTACACCTAATTCATTTATTTTCATAGCCATTACTTATCCTTCTCTTAGTCTTCTCCATCGTTGCCCGTGCCCCAGTGTGTATGAGGATAATTATATACTTGCCACATTCAAAGGGAAACACACAGTGCAACTTTTCTCTCACCAGCAACAGTGGTCTTGGGCTAAAGCGCCGTGTGGAAGCTGCTGCTTCTCAGGATGGTGGATTTTAGCAGGATGGACAGTCCTCTAAAAATATCCTTAAATTATTGTTTAACTACTGAAAATTATACAAATTAAATGTTTTTTTCTACATTTTTTCATTTATAATGATTGATGATATTTAGCAAAATGTCCCACCAAGTTTACCAACAGTAATTAAAAAACGTTTGACATGGTCTGGGATGCTTCATATCTAAACCTCTTTGTCATCCCTCCATCTTTACCCAGGCGTGCTGCAGCTAATGACCAGTGTTGCTGAATGAGATTTGAAAATAAGGCTAAAAAAAAAAAAAAAAACTCATTTCCAACATTTACTCATCCATCCTGTATTACTACTAGACATTTTTAAATATGTATTTTGCTGCTGGATGCATTTCCATTGCAGAACAAATATGAATTATTAACAACAACAAGAGAGACAGTTTTGCGCAGCCGGGAAGAGGTGACCGTATCGAACAATGCATTTTGCACCTTATAATATTCATGTTTGTATTTCCAAGGGAAATGTAGTTTATGAAGCTCATGTGATATTGTTGCAGTTGAATTGCAAGGACAGAAATGGGATATTTACTACAGAATTTCATATTACTCTATAGGTCATAGAAATTGCACCTTGTGTCGTTTTTCCATTTCCTTCTGAAGGCACTCACGCCTCTCGTAAGTAAAAGATATTGTTATTCTAACAATGTTATTCTAACACTTTTAATTCTTCTTACAGTATCTATCACATGACCAACATCACAATCTACAGTGTACATTTAGTATTTATAGTTAAAACAGTTGTCGGTTTGATGATTTGACAGTGCAGCTGTCCCGGCGATTAAGGGGTGTTCCTTAGCTAACAAACCATCTCTCATACATGTGACCTTTTTACCAGGTGGCGCATAATGAAAACACTTCTGTTCTCGTTTCGATCTGCTCACGTAGTCTAGGAAAGACAGGTGCAAATGACACTTTAACAATATTCAGTTACTATAGTAAATGGTGCTGCTTTTTACTCTAAAACTGTTGTCCTTTACCCAGTCCTTTGTGCACGCACACACACACACTCAAGGACTTTTTAAACAGAGATTTATTAACATGGTGCCCACCGTCTCTCCGATGACTTGCGGTCGGTTGTGACTTTAGAAGCGATCATCTTTGCAATGCCCTCAGCGATGTAAATGAGGAGACGGTTTTATGGTTTAACTTCCTTTCTAAAATGCAAAGAGGCCTGGGATGTTTGTTAATCGGACGGGAGAGTTTAACAGGCTTTGACATTCCACCTTAAAAGAAAAAGTCTACTATGTCCACCTTCAGCCAAGGGCATAAAGCTACAGCTGGCTGAAAATACGCCACAGTACTTATCCATATTTTATATACCCTGACACCTGCAATGCATTCCCATTCATCGTCATTTGCCAATATAACCCCGGCCAATTAATACAAATGTTAATGCGGCCGCTAGAATTACTTTGCAGCGCAGTGTTTTAGTGTTTCCCAGTTTACTGTAACGAGAACGGCACTCAGTAGGGGAGAGAGCAGTCTGCGTCCTCGTGAGGGGTTTTGATGGGATTTATTCTGCTCGCACTGAGGCTTGTATTGTCAGGCGAATTCGCTAGAGCATTTTTCTTTTCGATGGGTGTGCATCAGTGCTGAATCTGAGACTCTTACCTTACCAGATGGCCTTAACCAAAACACTCATGAATGTAGAGCCCCCTTCGATGCAAAAAATTAAATAAAAATAAATATCACAGGAGACAAGCAGTTGCTGAAATTGACCACACTTTTCATTTTTTATTTAATTCTTGTGCTTAAACCTATTCAGTTTTCTATTTATTATTGATTGCTTTAAAAAGAAATAATAGAAGAGAGATCTTACTGTTATTTCGAGTTTGCTATAACACAGATTTGCATAGGATGTACAGTCATGAGAGAAATTACAAAACAAGCATGTGTCAATATGTAAAAACGAACCTCCTAATAGAATCTTTATTATTTGAGGAAATAATGCAATGAATTAAGTAAAATAAAATACAAAAAAGGCAATGCTGGCCATATAGATAAATATATAGATATAAGTATGGACTATGGAAGGTCCTCATGCAGTAAATAAACAGTGAAACATATCTACCTATATATATATATATATATATATATATATATATATATATATATACATACATAAACCTCCTGTGGAGTTTAGACTTAACACTACATAACATAAACGCACGCCCCAATGGTCTGTGTGTCCCACTATGGACTCAGAGATTGAAAGAATATTTTGAAAACGTAGGCTACAAATGCAGAAAAGGGCTTTACCTTCAGTCAATCAGTCAGTCACATTTACTTTCATTCACATTGCATTCCAGAGACAAAGCATCCAGTAAAGTGCGACCGATTTGATTTAATAACCCTCTTTAAAACAGGAAAAGTGTTTTCACGTCGAGTTTAGCTTATTTTGTGGCAGTTACGCCGGCTAAATATGGTGTCTTTCGATGTATCTATTTCTGTTCTTTTAAAATTTGTAGTGAGGAGCACACAGAGGAATCATGACAACTTCTTCTGTTAATTTAATTTCCAAGTACATTGTATGTAGGGCTGTAAGATGTGACCTGTTGTTGTGTTTCTCAAGTAGTAATTTTTTATTTTCTTTCAACATTTCTATTTTTTTTGTGTGTGTGTAGGATTTAGTGACATCTAGTGGCACGATTACAGAATGCAACTAACAAGAGTGAAGAAAAAAATCTTCCACGGCCCTCTCCACAGTCTGGATGTTTAGTCTCTTGCGGGCTACTGTATAAACATTGTGGAGCTACATGGTGGACTCTAGAAGGAGATCCACTGCCTGGGTTTGAAGGGCTCATTCTGAGTCCTACACACTGGACCTTTAACAGCTACACAGTCCCAAAATCTAAGAATTTTGATCAGACGTTTTCCAGATTTTGATCGTCCCTCTTCAGTGTTGTCGCAGATAGTTTTGCCGCTTTTCTTTGCTGGGCCTTCTCCATGCTCTCCTTGTAACTCTGCTAGTATCAGCAAGCACTTTCACTCATCTTTTGGCCAAAGGGAAAACGGCTTTGAAATATTGAAGTCCTCGTTTATTTCAGTGGTTCCTCCTCTTGAGTTTTGCCCTTAGAGAAACAGCTTCTCTGAATTCTAACAACATTTGATGGACTACTTTAACAATCCAGCTGCTCTTCCACCTGACTGAAAGTCATGCAAATCAAGTCTACTTCCCACAGACTGCATACTGTGATTCCATCATGTGTGGTTCTTGATGATTTGGTAGTTACTATCATCCGTTCAGATTTCTATTTAAAAAAAATACTACCTATATAAAAAAAAAAAAAAAAGAGCTTTTCGTGTTCTCTGTTGCTAGGGATTTCCTTGTAGGTTGTTTGAAATTAAATCAATTAAAATGCGTTAACAGTAGTAAAAACTACAAAATGACATTGGTAATAAATAATAAAAGCTTGGTTTGGCACTTAAAGGGGAATTACAGTTTTTTACAACCTGGACCTTATTACTGGCATAAAATACTTACTCACCCATATAACTTTGGTGTCATTTGGAGTTCGGAAGATATTTAGATCCGGCGGAGCTTTGGTGTCATTTGGAGTATATATCCATATAGTGGGATTGACTGGGGCACCGAAACGTAGCCTCTAAATAACGCATTATCTGCCGCAAAACTCGTTAATTTCACCAATACTTTGTTATGATATGCTAGTGCTATTCCCTGTTGAGTCCAGAGTTACCTGTTATCATCATCCGGGGTCTGTAGATTGACCTACTAACCTTTGACCTGGATGATGTCATCTCTGAGCGCCGCGCGCACCCACGGCGGTCGGCTTGTTTACCTGTAATTTGCTACTGCTAGTTTTTTGCAACATGGCTGAATATTTTTTCCGATTCTGAGGTTGTGGACGACGACTTTGTTTATGATGGACGTCCTTACCGTTTTGAGCCAGAGTATACGGATGAGGAGCTTCTTGAAAGGAGGATGCGGATGCAGAGAGAGGAACAGCTGGCCAAAGAACAACAAACTGCTGCATGTCCGCGAATAGATAACAGGTAACTCCGGACTCAACCATAACAAAATACTGGTGAAATGAACGAGTTTCTCTGAAGATAACGCGTTATTTAGAGGCTGTGTTTCGGTGCCCCAGTCACTCCCACTATATAGATATACGCAGATCTAAATATCGTCCTCCAAATGACACCAAAGTTATATGGGTGAGTAAATGATCTTATTTTATGCCAGAAATAACGTCCAGGTTGTAAAAACCCCACAAAAGAATGATAAGGAACCAGATTCACAAACTCATCGTCACAAAGATGTCTTCAAAGGGGTACTGGGCTGGTAGTGCTGCACACTCGTACACTAGTATATTATGACATTACACACACACAGAATGGGAGTTATTGATCTGACACAGATGTGTTTTTGTAGTATCATGCGGGGCTATTCTATATTCATGGTACAATGTGTTTTGTTTTTTTTGTCTCCCATTTTTCCCCCACCATGCTACGAGGGGCTAAGGTGTTTGGCAACTATGTACATGACAAATCCTCAGGTGCCTTACGGTTTGATTCTCATAGGACTGAGTGAATGTTTTGGGTTGAGTTACGTGAAAGGATTAACACCTCTCAGAGTGCACGTTTGTCCGTGATACCTTTACAAAGGGCTGGAACTGGGCTGGGTCAGACTGCAGAGCTTAAGAAGAATATATATATATATATGACTCGTACATGCGTCCTACTGTAATAAATGTCAGCACAATACAGTCTATAGGATACCAGAGGAGGATTTGCAAACATTTGGGTTCCTCTTTTGTTTTAAGATTTGCTCCAGATTGTGTTTACTGCTATGATTCACCGTGACGCTGAACTCGGTTTATGTGAGCCAACGAAGCTTCATTTGAAAATGTGAAATGTGAAGAATCAGCGGATGTGTCCGCTTGGATGCGACATCTTGGAGCGCATGCACATCCATGTCAGCCAATTTAAAAAGGTCTTTATTTTTTTCTTCCCCTCCTAGCTGTGATATTTTAAATCTTACGATGTTTTCTGCAGAATCTGGAGACTGACAAAACTTGACCAGCCAAAAAGTGCAATAGTGTTTTCATACAATGACAGGCACCTACAGCTATTTACCTCACGGTTAAGTGTTTCAGCAAACATGGTATACATAGGAGCTGATCTCCGCAGGAACACTTTTGTCATGCCTGTGTACTATGCAGCAGTACGTCTGCAGGGCGGCAGAGCTTGCAGGCCCTGGCGCAGATTAGCATTCATTCGCAGAGCACTGAAAGCGCCATGTTCATTGAGCTATACACGCCACAGGAGCAAAAACGTGTGCTGTCGTCACAGTCCAAATCTGACGCAGTTCATCCATCGGTAGGATTTACTTTGTGCTGTTTTAGAATCAAATGAGAGAAAGTCAGCAGCTAATGCTCTAAAAAAATGTTCACATGAATTAGTTCCTTTGCCAGGGTTAGTTTTCCCTGTTTAGTTTGCAGGAGTTTGCAGCACCATGTTTTAGACTAACATTGTTTAAACCTCAGAGAAGTCTGCATAGGTGCTGAATCAACCTTCTCTCCAAAATGTTGCTTTATTTGCTTTTTTCCCCCCTTGTCTATCTTGACAATCAGCACACACCAAAAGCTTCAAATGTACACTTACACTACAACAGCAGTTTCACAGTATATCCTCGAAACAGCGCTCCCTGAGTTTCCCTTTCTACTCATCTTGAGGATCTTTGAAGTCGTTTCGACTCTGTTAAGGTTTCACTGAAAGTTTTTCTCCTTGTTTCTGATACAGTTGCACTGCAAAGATGTCTTTCTATCGCTCGCTCTCTCTTCTCATAAACCACGTCGCTTTTGGGGTCATAGTTTCGCTGTTGAACCAAACAGCAGTAAATATGGACACGCTCTATGTCATGCGTAACGTAAACTCTGGGTTGTGTGAGAATTGATCTGCTCTTCAAGCAATAAGCCTAATTTTAGTGTTAAGGACGTTTCATTTTGCTGTTAAGATTTCAGACATGCTCACATCTGAGGGACGTTAAGGTGGTTGTTCAGCTCAAATAGTTTGACATCTGGGGGAAATACACATTGTCTCTTTATTGCTGTGAGTTAGTTGTCCATAAGCATGAAGCTACAACCAGCACCTGGTTATCTTAGTTTAGCATGAATCTTGGAAATAATGTGCTGCCGTAGTTTGTTAAAATTCTGGAAATAGAGTGCTGAAGTATGATGCTACAACCAGGAGAATATTAGCTTAGCTAAAAATTATTGTTGGAAACAAGGTGATGTTTTCCATAGATTACTTAATGATTGGAAATAGTGTGATGTTTAGCATAGCTTAGCGCGAATCTTGGATACAGGATTCAAAGTTTGTAAAGAAACCTCTGGTTTAATGGGCTAGTTTTTGTGATGCCAGAATGACTAGCTAACTTCCTCTTTCTGTTAAGTATGGCCCAAGAACCAGAAGATGGTTAGCTTAGCTTAGCATGTATCTTGTAAAGAACAGGAGACAGGTAGCCTGGCAAATGTGACACTATAGACTAAACTTTGTTTCATTTTTACATGATTTTTTACTCATTTTTTACAGCTGTTCAGGAGATGGTTAGCTTAGCTTAGCCATGCACACTCAAAACTGTGGAAACAGCTAGTCTGCCACAAAACAATACAGATAAACATTAAACCATAAATTTGACCCATGATATGGAATAACATAAAAAAAAAAAAAAAAAAACATGCGGTGAGTTTTAGAAAATGCAGGTATGAAAATTTGTGACGTTTTAAGGTAGACCAGGAAACCTACTTCCCCTTGTTTCCAGCTTTTTTAATGCTAAGCTAAGTGCTAACTTCATATTTATGGACATGAGAGTGGTATCAATCTTTTTATCTGACTCTAGGGATTTCAAACTATTATTTAAAGAAGCTACCGACATTTTAAGGTTTACAATTTCCTCTTATGCTCCTTAAGTCACTATTGTCTTTTTGTATTTTTTTTTGTGAATCACTCGACATCGTAGCCTCAAAGGATAATTTCTATACCACTGCTTGTCTCCACACCAGTTACTGAACATATTATAGTTCAACCTGAATCCTCTGTTAGCCACATGTGCATATTTTTATATGTTGTGCTACTGTATAACTGGGAAATATTTCTTGTTGTTTTCAGTGTTTTATGAGGGGAGAGAGCAGTCACAGATTTGTTTGCCTTTGGTGGAGAAACGTCTTGTGTTGTGGCTGTGGGTAGAAATCACTAAAGGCCTCTTTTGGGTTTTGGAAAGTGACACGAGAAAAATTTGATAGCATATAAAGGTTTGTGGTTAGCTTAAAACTATTTTGAAATTGTTAGATATATCAATAATGAGGATAAATATAATGCCAAATATTCAGTATTTGTACAGAATTATACATATATAAATATATAATATATGCCTAATTTAAATGGAACTATTTTCCGCTCTTGACCACGTTTCCGTTGTTTCCTTTGTCAACATTATTTTATAAGATCTTCAGATAGCATGCGGGATAGTGAAAAATGAATGTATTATTTAGTGTTTCATTGCTGGTCAGTATTACAGCATTCTACGGATCAGTTTGTGTTTGTAAGATTAATTTGAGCTGAATATTTCATTTCTAGATTTCTTTATCTATAAATGAACTGTAAAACTTTCTTTTCTAAGTGCAAGTTTTTTTTTCCTGAAATAGTTTCAACAGTTTATATCATTTTATTATTTTCCCTGCTTTATCAATGTGGTTTCAGTATATTTTGCCTCTTCTGCTACCAACCATATGTTGTAAATAATTATGCAAATTAAACTTTTTGAAGAAAACAGCACTGTTGCAGGGGAGTGATTTAATTTATGTCCACACTGTTACGTAAGTACCGGGTACAGCTGCACCATGAACCCAAAGTAGGATCGCTTATAGGGAAATTTGAAATTTTAGCCTATATAATTATAGAATAAATGAGAGCTTTGTGTGGCCCTTGCTTTTACTGTACATATCCAATGATTATAAGGAGTAATATTTATTTTAATGACGGCTTACTGGTGCCCATCAAGGGACTAGTGTTGGAAATTAACTGCTGCTACACATAAACTTTCAATTTTTTTCTGCACGTGCCGATCACGAATAAATAAATGAATAAATAAAATGTAAATGCATCAAGTGCAGACATGGGCGTGGTAGTGGGGGAGAAAGGGGACCTGAATACCCAGGGCCTGATTTTTTTTATTTATTTATTTATTTTTAATGAATTGGGCCCTCGGCCGACTGGGCCTTTCTGTGTGGAGTTTGCATGCTCTCCCTGTGTCTGCGTGGGTTCTCTCCGGGTACTCTGGCTTCTCCCCACCATCCAAAGACATGCTCATTAGGTTAATTGGTGATTCTAAATTGGCCGTAGGTGTGCGTGTGAGTGTGGATGGTTGTCTGTCTCTCTGTGTTAGCCCTGTGATTGGTGTCCTGTCCAGGGTGTACCCCGCCTCTCGCCCCATGACAGCTGGGATAGGCTCCAGCAGACCCCACGACCCTTAACAGGAACAAGCGGTTACAGACGATGAATGAATGAATGAAAAATTCTGCCTCTGAGCCCAAGTCCAAATTCAAATGCGAGAGCGCATTGTTGTCATCGTGATTATTTTGTTATATGTGTGTTCTGGTCATTTAAGCATGATTAAACATGCCGTCTTTAATATGGATATATAAAAGCTTCCATTTGTACATCGATATTTACACTATTTATCTTATGTTTTTGTATTACATGTATCTTTTATATTCTATTTGTAAGATTTTTTTTTTTTTAATATTAGGCCTTTGGGTGTATGGCAAGAAGAATTAAATTGTACAAGCCCACATAGCATTTGGCCCATATTTGGCATGAAGCTGGCACAGGTGGCATTCATTCAGGACTGGCATAAGGCATATGAACTGAACATGGCAGACGTGTGGCAAAGGTGGCACTGTCTTGACTCTGGCAGATGCTTTGTGGAGTGGCACAAATCATTTGTGTGGCCTCCTATGTGACACCTGATTGTTTTGTAAATAGTGGTACAAGAAAAACGCCTGACGCATAGCCTGCATTTTAACATAAATAGTTGGAAATAACTTTGTTGTTTGCTTATTTTGTAAGTAAGTTTTGAAGTTCACAGTTTATATTTCTATTCTAATTTATAAAAATGGTTCGTTAAACATGTTTGTGGTTTTCACAGTAAAAAATTTAACTTTTTTCTACTTGGATTGTATGTTTGTTTGTTTTTGTGTAGTTTTAGGTCCAGTGTGTTAATACAGTATGTCAAAATGAAATAACTAAATTTTCAAAGGCGAGGTTGTGCTAAAAAAAAGTGACACCAAACAAAGCATGGTGAACAATTTTTAAGGTGAAATATAAAGATAAAAATTTAAAGTAGTTAAAAGCGGCCCTGGATTATACCCTGGACCCCAGAGGGTTAAAGAGTCTGACAGTATTTTCCCCCAAAAAAACATACAAACAAAAATACTGACTTACACAAAAGAACTATGGGCTTCTACTCATGTGTGGCGGTGACTGTGTCTGTCTGTAGCAGCATAGCCCAAGTACAGGCCCATCACTCCAGCACTCAGACTGTACCTGTCATTTCTCCTGGCTCGATGGCAACCAGTCTTTACCTTGGTGGTAGTAGCAAATATTCAAAGGAGAACTTTGAAGGCCAAAGTAGAGAAAGGTTCAGTGTGAACAGCAGCTGAACATGAGTCAAGCCTTGTTTTTACATGTACATTAAAAAAAAATAAAAATAAATGCATTGAAATTCGTTGTACAAAGCAGTAGATGTAGTGGAAACACTTGAGATCTGACACCAGAATATTATTATCAGGATCAGTTTTATTAGAATTACAGTCAACATATTACCTAATGATACAAAATGTTCATTTGCAATCATTTGTGCTTTGTGCGTGTATGTTTCTGCTGTAAGGCGTAACCGCCTAACATCTGGGGCCATGGACCAGGAAACTGACTCTGGCTCCAGACAGAAATGGTGGCAGAATGGAGAGGATGTAGAAAGCAGGGAATGGACAGCACCACAGCTTAAACTCATGCTGAGAGTGAGAAGAATCCTGTTTGTGGACTCACATAGTGTTTAGTAATGTGTAGAATCCTGGTTAAAGGACAGTTTTTAAATTTGTTAAATGTTCAGACACTCAATGTTAAATGTGCAGGTGTGCATGTGTACTGTGTGTGTTGACATGACAAAGAAAGAGACATTTGCTTATAATACTGTACTTGTTGATTTATTTATTTATTTATTTATTTATTTAGTGTATAATGGGTTGCTACATATTCAATTTTCAATTCAATTTTATTTATATAGCGTCAATAACAATACAAATCGTCTCAAGATGCTGTACAAAACCTGGCCTGAAACCCCCAGAGCAAGCCTGAAGGCAACGCCAATGTTTATGTTACAGCATTTACAGCAACTATTTTCATTTACTCTTGGTATCATGGTTTAGTACCGAATGCAACACTGTCAAACCAAATCTCTCTTGATTCAGTCATTATTTGCTTCGAAGACTCATCTCATCTCCCCCGAAGAGCCGAGACATCCAAACCAGTGACAGGGTTTCTGAATGAAGTGTAATGGTTCATACATCATAAAACACGTGATTTGTCCAAACCAAAACTATACACGCACTTTGGACTTGCGTGGAGTTAACTGGAGTTAGAAAAATAGGATTGTATAGCAAATTTAAGTTTGATTGCTCTAGACTACTGTATGGTTTCAAGTGGATAAAATAATAGTAAAAATTCAGATTCAGATTCAGATTCAGAAAACTTTATTTGTCCCCGGGGGGCAATTTAAGGCACAAGTGAGCAGCTTAACGTGCAAGTACAGACATTTAAGGTGCAAAAAAAAATGAAACACAACAGATACAAAGTACAAAGTATATACAAGTTACCATGCCATAAATGTTATGACTATCCAAAATATCCATGGAGAATGTAAACAGACTGTATAAGTAAAGTGACTAAAGTGCAAATGTAAACAGTACACAGTAGTTACAGGGAATATGTATTTACAAGTTATAGCCGAGGTAGAATGGATAATAAATAAAATGAGTAATAACCAAAAACAGCCAAGTGTCTCTGGTATGTGAGTATGGGGGTGTGGGGCAGGGGGAGGTTGACTGTACTATGGTTGTGTGTGAGTTGGAGAAGAGTCAGAGAGAGAGAGAGAGAGAGTGTGGGGAGGAGTTGAGGAGGAGGATGGCTTTGGGGACGAAGGTGGCTTTTCTCCTCTGCTAGGTACTACTGGTGAAGGTGGGCAATGTTTGGATCCGGGGGACAATGAGGTCAATGGTACGTAGGAACTTAAAACTGTCAAACTCCATATGTAGAGCTACCAGAATTTCCACAAACCCTGATTTTTTTGCCATCCATGATGGATGCAGGATATAAGAGATGGACACACCAGGGGTTAAAATATATTGCACAAGTGTTCAGGGGACTAACCTTAAAGTCATTCCAACAGTTAGCACATGAATTTAATTTACCCCCCCCCCCCATGATTTTTACAAGTTCCTACAACTACGGCATTGCCTCCAGACACATAAGGAGTGGGAGAATATTTGTAGACCCCCATCAAAGCGAGAATTATTATTAACAGCATATACAAAGGGAGAGACAAAGAAAGGGATTATATCAAAATTGTACAAGGTACTACAACAGGAATCTAACAACAATAATTTGGATGTCAAAGAAAAATGGGAATTGGAAGCAAATATTATAATAACAGATGAACAATGGGAAGAAACATTCAAAGCAGGACATAAGGTAACTAGTGACCCAACATGGAGGGAGTTTGATTGGAAGATCAAAATGAGGTATTTTGTCACTCCATCTATCACCTCAAGGTACAGTAATACTTCTGAGATGTGTTGAAGGGGTTGTGGGTTGGTGGGAGACTTTACCCATATATTTTGGGACTGCCCAAAGATTGCAGATTTTTGGAACGATATTCAAAAGGAAATAAAACATGTGTGGGGTATTGATTTTACTCTGGATCTAGCATTGTACATATTGGGTATAGTTCCAGATAATGTCATAGATGGGAACTTGACTCCCTTACTGAGAATTTTGCTTTTAGTAGTGAAGGCAATGGGTTACGGTTACGGTGCTCTGTCAAACTGGACTACAACGGCATTAAAATGGTGCAGTGCTGTGTCCCGTGTTGCAATAACAGAAACGACGTGAACAAAACGATCTCTTATGACCAATTCTTGACGAAAAAGAGAAGAAGAGATGGCTGAAGTTGATACGGTAAGTTGGATCTCAAATGATGAACATTAATAACAAAAATAATAATAATAACCGGCTAGCGATTACTAGCGAGCTAACGTTAAGTGGAAGTCGAAGTGCTGACAAAACAAACAGCTAGCAGTAGCTAGTAGTACCTAGCTAGTAACGTTAGCAGACGACAACTCAGTTGAGTCTCAGTCTGTGGCTGGAGTCTGGTGTGTCCCCATGGTTTTTGACTCTGTGTGTCTCTAGTGTTTTTTGCTCTTCTGTGTTTTTGCCACCCCATGTGTCTCTAGTGCTCCCTGTTTTTTTGTCTCGAGTCTTATGCTGCATTTTTTGTCTTTTGAGAGTTTTTGATTTGCCTTTGGATTTCCTGCTGTTCCAGCAGCGCCTTTTGTTTCATTTTTATTTATTAAACTTAGATTTTGCCGACGCCTGCCTCCTCACTCACTCTCTGCACTTGTCCTGCACTTGGGTCCTACCATCCCCGGACAAAACCTTAACAGGGGCACAGTGGAGTTTGCATGTTCTCTGGTATTTAGCACTTTGCATTCATCATAGTGAAAACCCTTCTCTATCTTAAATTAAGCTTTAATTCTGGCTGAGGAGGAAGGATAGGAGCTGGGGAAAAAACAACTAACCCCAACAACAGCTGCAGGGAGTAGCAGCTATGCTGCAGGGGGTGACAGGGAGACGTGCCTGGGTTACCAGAAGTGAAGATCTGGTAACCCAGTGACTACTGTGAACAGGGCAGTTGGAGTCCAGGGAAGACTGAAGGACAGTCAGGAAAGTCTGGCTGACAGCAGGGAAAGACCGCATCGGGAGTGGGCGGCTAGTTACCCAACCCACTGGTTTCTCGGAAGGGAAACACCCATGCTTAACACAAAGAATACATTTCTCACCTAGTAGCATGTACTGATGTAAAAGGCTATGTGTTCACCTGATTTGTGTGTTTCAAAGTCATAAAACACTACCTGTTTTGAATAGTCAGTCTTAATGGTCTTCGGCCGGTTCCTTTACGGAGCACACGGAGCATGATTTAACTCTAAATCTGTGCTGGGTGGTGCCGTCGATCGCGTTGTAATACACCGCTTTGCAAGTATTACACTTTTTAACTGTCTGGCAATTGCTGGCGACTTTACCCGCCATAGGGCGGTGGTAAGGCACTTTATGCTTTACATAACAGGCGTTGGATCGGCACGTCATATTGGAGTCAGAACATTTGATCCGTTTTACTTCGTTTTACTTCGTTTTTTGTACAATCTGATGTAAAGCATACAGAACAGTGGCCAGAGCAGTGGTGCTTCCATAACTGAGCATAACCTGTGTGACAATAACGGCAAATGTGAGGCGTACCCAGGAATGTTTTCAGGCTGGTAATACCGTAGTAGTGGTTTCTATAGAGGAGGAGGTAGAGGGTTATAGGGTGCAATCCTTCACACATTTGAAACTTAGAGAGGACTCGCTCACCTTCTGCTCTGAAGAAGACGACGATTTTACAGTCTAAAGCCTGTTGAAAGTTAATAATGTCATTAAACGTCACAGGAGTGTCGTGTGATAACCCTGCCCAATTCTTTAACACTCTAGCTTGTACAGTGGCCTCGGCTGTAGGATTAAAGACTATATGTAAGCAATGTGCTTTTTTCCATCAGAATGCTTTGTAACTTTCTTTTAACACCCCCTCGAGGACTACGTACTACCTGCACGACTAATTCCAGCGTCTCATCCGTCATAATGGACATGTTTGATTGCACTAATCTGTCAAGAAGATTCTGAAATTCATTTAGATCTATATCACTGTCGTCAGCAGCAATGACAGAGACGTTGTTTAGAAGTCTTTCCCCCCTTAATTCGAACTGCACCACATCTTCCTGTCTGGCATATGATAGAGCTCTTTCTAACGATTCTTGGACAGAACCCATCACGTTACAGTAAAACTCTGCATAATCAGGCACAGGACTGAGAGAGGGAAAATTTAGAAATTGTCGTATTTCAGCGTTGTTAAATTTGTCTCTGGAAATCACCCTGGGGGATTCAGGATTTTGACCCGCGCCCCTCTGAGCGGCAGGTGCTGCAGATAGGCAGCTAGTAGACGGTCCGGGTAACGACTCATTGGATGGAAGATCGGCACGTGCTTCGGAGGGCGGAGGTACATGCTCGGGGGACGGGTGACTGATAGGAGGTCCTCTTAAACTCTCGAGAGCTCCGTTAACATTCTCAAGATGCTGTAGATCGGAAGGTTCAAGGCGAGCAAGGGCCTCATTTAAATTCTCTAAATGCTGTAAATCGTTTAATGGAGGTAAAGTTTGCGAGTGCGGCTGATCAAGATGTTGTTGAGGGATTTCTCATAAAGATTCAATTTCTGCATGAAATAACTGAAGAACTGACTGCGGAACCAAATTTCCCCTTGGTCATTGTCATTCATAATTAAGACATACAACTCTGATGGTCTAGGGTTTATGGGGTAAGGCAAATGCTGGAGCTGTCATCCTCTTCTTCACCTTTCCAAATCAAATGTTAGAAACATCACTTACTTTAATCACTCACATTGTAAATAAAAATTAAAAAAAATAAAACATCATTGATAAAATGTTCTTACTGGCAATCACCTCGCTCTCCGGAGTGTCCAGTGTGACAATTATGGGGTAAGATGGGTCCTGCTACCTCTTTTTTCAGTGTCTGGAAGAAAGGGCCTTATGTTATCCCTTTACCGTATCACTAAAATATGTATTTAAACATTTAGGTTTTAAAGGGGTTACGGACAAGAATCCATTATCGCTGCTTTCAAAAAATATTTCTCAGTGTCTGAAAAACAAATTTGGGAGGCTATGTTAGGTCTAATCAACAGAATTAACGGATGATAAATCGATAGACGTGACTTACGCTCTGATGTGCTTTTTTTTTTTGGAGGCTTTCAAATAGTCAACACCACAAGATGTTTGGCGGCTATGGTTCCTGGGAGGCTTTCAAATAGCTGATAGTTTCACACCGCAGCAAGATGAAATGCACGTCTGACGCTCGGTGGCCTACAGTTTTATACAAGACTTTGTCTACTGAAACCCGAAAATGTATTTATGACGGGAGGGTCTCTTCCATAGAAGGGTTGAGGAGATTAACTGTCTATATGTGTTCCTAAACATGACCTTTGACCACCACCACCATCCTGCGGCTGCTGAAATCTACGTTTTAACACCATCAATTTTCTCGGTGCCTTCCACACTAAGGCTTCCTGAAGGACGCTCACAGGCGTCTCACTAATGATCATGGACGTGAACGCTCTCTTGCTCATTTTTATTTTTTAAATCTGTCTCAGACTGAAGCACGAAGCACTGAAACGCAGCCCGGGGGCCTCGAGCTTCGAGAGGCCTCCGTCACATAGTTTTTTTTTTTTTTTTTTTTTGAGTAGATCGCATTAAGTGTGTGATGAGTTATAAATTTATAGCCTACCCGAATTATTTGCAAATAAAAATATTACTGTTTGTTTTGCTGTCTTTGTCCAGGCAAAAACACGTAGGCTACACACAGATGACAGTTGAAAAAAATGGATGACCGCGAAATTTGAATCTACACAGTTGTAGATTGTACAATTTAAAAAGGGGCAACATAGAAATGAAGTTAAAGCGCCGGGAGAGTGGAGCCTCTAAATTAAAAGTAAAACAGGAGCGGGATAAACGACAAGCACAAGTCCGACAGAACATCCCTAATATCTCCAGCTTTTTCACCACATCTAACCGCAACATCAGCGACAATGAAGAGCGGGACAGCCACCCGGCAGATGCCTCCACTTCACCGGCTCACCCACAGCGGGGTGCCTCGACCGAGACAGTGACAGTCTGTCCATCGGCGGCATCACCCGCACCTTCAACCAAGCCTGGAGGGCCCGGCTGACGGACGCGGTGAGGCCGGTGATACCGAGGATGACCCCAGTGGGTGATCCCGCTGAGTGGTTCGAGACAACCAAGGATCCAGCATTGTGGAGAGACAAGCAGCGATAAAATAAAGACAGTTCTTATTCAGAGAGGCGCTGCAGAATTTCACAATTGCAGGTCGACCTACCCAGCTTCTGCAAGGGATAGAACTATTGGAGGTAAAAGTCGCCACTTTAATAATGACTTAAGGTATTGCTGTTTGCCAAATGGACAAACGGAAATATTTACTGTTTTGCCTGCAAACTTTTCTCTAAGCTGCATCATCAGTTTATTGAGGGATTTAGTGACTGGAAACATTCAGAACGCATCGGGGACCACGAGAGGAGTGAAGAGCATAAGGCTTCCATGTTATCCTTACTTCACAGGGGGAGGGGCATCGGGACTGTTGATGTTTCAATGGCAACAGAAATGGAAGCAGCAAGGCAATACCATATGGGCAATACTGGAGAGAAGTCCTCAAAAGAGTTGTTGCTGTCATAAAGTTTCTGGGGGAGAGAGGGCTTTCATTTAGAGGAGATTGTGAGTTGCTGGGGTCATCTCATAATGGAAATTTTCTCTGTATATTGGAACTGATTGCTCAGTTTGATCCATTTTTGGCTGGGCATATGGGCAGAAAGGCCGGGGGAAGTGTGTCTTACTTGTCATCAATGATTTGCGAGGAGTTTATTGATGTCATGGGAGATAAAACTAGACAGATTACTGCAGAGGAAATTTAGGAGGCAAAATACTTCTCTGTTGTTGTTGACTCCACCCCAGACCTTTCACATGTTGACCAACTTACTTTTATTTTCAGGTTTGTAAACAAAGAAGGAAAAACTGTGTGTGTGGTGGCAGCTCCATGGCTGATCAGCTGTGTGTGTGTGTGTGTGTGTGTGTGTGTGCGCGCGTGTGAGGGCCTATAAGAGTCTGACCCAGGGGCCTCTGAATTCTTAATCCAGCCTTGCATATGCTTGCCTTTGACCTCCATCGACTTATCCTTTTACACTAAATACAGTCATTTCTGGTATCCTCCTATCTCCCCGCCCCTTTCGCCTACTGCCACACTGCATTTCCACGCCCCCCTCCTAACCCCCGCCCCCACACCCCCACACCCTACCACACATCCCTTGACCGGGTTCATTAGTTCAAGGTCATCAATCATCTTTAAAAGTGACATAAAGTGTTTCCTTATGTTTTTTATTTATTGTATTATCACTTCTCCTGTCAGTGGTTTTAATGTCATGCCTGATTGGTGTAAGCCAACAACAGAACACTCTCGACGGCATTAATTAAAGAAGTGGTTTTTATTACAGCAAAGAAGCCAAACATTACAGACAAGAATAATTATGAACCATGAATATCAACTCTATAGTCAGACTGGCCTCTCGCTTCGTCAGGTCAATGACTTCAGATTTATGAAAGTGGGAATGCGAGCATCTTCCCGTGAAGTGTGTAGTTTAGACGGTTTACATACTGTATTCGCTTTCTGCTAACACAATCTTCACTCTCATGCGAGGCGGCCATCTGTTTAGTCCGACTGGCATTCCCCCGTCATCTCTGAATATAGTGTACGACTGGATTAATATAGGCCTCCTGAATTTTTCTCTCCCTTCTTTGAGCCAGACCAGAAATCTGGACAAATAAAAACTAAAAGTTCCACAAACAGAAAGAAGCTCTGCAATGAGTGAAAACTTTAAACACCATCTGTCGATATTTGAAGTTGAATTCTGCAGGACTACAATCTGTGACTTTATTTATTTTTTTATCTACAACAGAACTAATGTTCTGACATTGCATCCATCTTCTAAATCTCCACTGTTCATCCAACAGCAGAGCCTTTTTTTTTTATAGTACTCATGATAGTGTATTTACATTAACATCATTAAGAGTAGGGCTGCTCTTGCTCCATCCAAGTGAAGCGTTATATTTACAATAAAGGTTCTTTTTTTTCTTTTAAATCCGTTTTTTTTTTTTTGCACAAACAGAAACACGTCTGGAAAGCTCGTACGTGAAACCCCACAAAGAAGCATTCGTGATGAATAAAACACGGCGGGTCCAAAAAAGGTGTTCAGAATATCGATTGTCCACGAGAACGCGTTCAGCAAAGAGCTCCGGCCGCGATCGAAGATTCTGTTTAAAATGCTCGTTATCAACAAGCAGATTTAAAATGACTAGGCACGATAAATGTTTCTGTGTCACCGTCCTGCACGCCACCCTGTGTGTGTTTTTCAGGGATGCCGGCGAGCAAGGAAGTGGAGAGGAACAGCCTATCCCGGATGAGACGTCGAGAGGGATACGAGCCGTTATCCAAAATACTCTGTGCACATAAACGCTCCGATGCTCTCCTGACCACAAACGGAGCAACGGGCTGTTACACAAATAAACCACAGTAACGTCACAGGAAGTGAAAACAAAGACGGTACTACTGAGTTCCACCTAAATACTGAAAAACTACTTCTAAAGCTTTAATATACAGCTTCAATCAGGGGTTCTTAAACTCTTCTTCGTGGACCCAAACTGAGCAGGTGTGGTCTCTGACTGGGACTCATCGCGGGCTCATTAAATCATGCTAACGCCCTTCGCCGTTTAAGAAACGCTGGTGGTAGAGTAAACATGGAATGAAGAATGATTGTTCTTACAAGCAATGCAAGTAAACAAACAATAAATACAAACAATGTGCTTTATCCATATAGACATATTTACACAAAGTCTTTGGCTTATGAAGAAACGTCGGCTACAAAATCATAATAATAATATCAAAAACAAAGAGAAAAGTGTCGGCCGCCAGTGCACGGATAGGGATGAAGCCTGGGGTCAGTTCACTTCCAAGTCCACTCAAGCCGTAAATGGAAATTAATTAATTTATTTATTTATTTTAAGATGAAACTATTTTTTTTAAGATTAAGGGGTTTTCTCTTTTTCCAAATCTGCATGAAAAAAAATATTCCATTTATGAATTGGCTGAATTGAAAGTGCATTGGGCCCAGCCCTGACATACACATGATTAGGTGAGTGGAGGGAGGGGGGAGTGAATGTGGGGCACAAAGAAAACGTCTATCCAGTAGATTGATACATGATACTACAAAAAGCAAACGCTGACTGCTGAAAATAAAAACAATGATACATCATACACTTTTTTTTTTTTAGTGAAAATCCTACATAACATTTTTTCAAGTTGCCACTTCATTATAAAAAAAAAGCCTAACACTCATGATGTAAACTTCCTGTTTTGTTCTGTTCCATTGTCAGCCTTCTTTCTTTGACGTATAGTCTCTATTCTGTAGTCTGACAATCCGCTGGGTTTAAATGGCAGTCAAGTTCTCAAACACATAATAAAGTTCACTGAAATGAAGAATAACATGAGGATGCGTGGAGCAGAAACAGAAGCGTTCACAGAGATTGGCCGGGCTTGTAAGATTCTTGTACAAAAGTACTTGCTGCAAATATTCAAACATCACCATGATGAGATGCCCAACACTGTTAGATTACTGTGGCGTGAAAGCGGGGACGCGAGGCCGCTGGAAAAACTCGCAGTTTTACCGAAAGCTGTGGTCGCAGCTTGCAAAGGGGGGAGGGGGAGACATCTACAGGCCACACTGAGTACTGCAGCTGGAACAGCACGAAGCGTCGAGTCCATGGAGGGTGACAGGCTAAAACGTTTAAATGGGGCCCGAAACATACAGGGGCCCGCTGGCACTCAAAGAGCTGTACAATAAGCATAAGGGAGGAGTGAAAGGAGTAACATCTCCTCCTCCGCTGCTGCACTTCCTGTTTAAAGTCTAAACGTTTCCCTTTGTTTGACGACACCGTTACAAGGAGCGCCGTTTGAGTCGGGACGCAGAGTGGATGCTACAGAACGGCCACCACAGAGGGGAGTCGGGACCAAGCGAAAGCAAAGGATCAAACACATGTGAAGTGAACAGATGTTCTCCGGCTCTTCCTCTTCCTCCTCCTCCTCCTCCTCCTCTTCTTCTTTCCTTTGCTTAAGAGGATTCAATGAACTCCAGTGCCAGGTCGTAGCAGAACCGATACTGTTCCTGTAGAGACAAACAGATGCTAGGCTCAATATCTGCATGCTCACGGCTTGTTTCATTTTATATATATTTATATATTTGAGCACGAAACATTTAATTCTACAACTTTACACTCGACCTGTTAAACGTGTAATCTGAGGTGAACTCACCGGAGTGTCCACCATGTTGGGTTTGCTGTTCCTCAAGGTCTTCACGGCGTGGAACACGTCCACCACGCTCTGCCTCTTGGCCATCTCACACACGATGCTGCTGGCACAGAACACCCCGCTACGCCCACCTCCGTTTCTGCAAACAAACACAGAACGACAAAAAGTACAATTTAATATTTCGCTACTGGTTTTTGCCACAAAAACCCCCCCCTCACTTTGTCAGTAGATGTGTCATTAACACTTCTTGTGTTTATGACCAGATGGTGCCAGGATAACTGCTTTTACTATTCCTCTTAACAAACACTCACAGGCAGTGAACGATGGTTCTTCCCTCTCCCTCCTCTCCCTCACGCTGCCACTGGTCCACCTGGAGGATCAGTTTGAGGAAGGAGCGTTTGGAGGCGGGGACCTCTCTGTGCCCCGCCCACCCCAGGTACTGGAACTGACGAACCATCAAGTAGCCTTCCTGAGGCTGAAAGATCGAACAGCAGAAGAAATGATTCAGACATACAGCAGCACTGTCTTAACCTCAGTCCAAAGAACTAACATCAGAGAAGCAGAGTTATTCATACGAGTTTATAGTGATGAGTCTGTGGACTAACCCTGGTGAGGTTGCAGACTCTGAAGAGTCTGCTGATAACGTCACAGTCCATGGAGCAGGACATACATTCCACCTGGACGGGGCCGTAACGCAGCATGCCCTCCTCTGGCCAGTACTGAGGACAACCCTGAGAAGAGGCAGGTACAGAGTTCACGACGACATGTTGGAACAGAAACACAATGCTGGAGAGAAGTACAAAGACTCAATTCTAAGCCCTGCTGTTATTATCATTTGTTCTTCATTTGTTCACATGTAGACAGTGCAGGTCCAGACCTCGGTACCTGTAGATTTCTGGTCTCAGTTTGTAGTCTGAGTAGTATTGACCAATCATGATTGAGCAGCATTTGCAGGTAAACGTGATTCCATGTGTTTTGGTGAGCAAAAGAAGCAGACAGCTCTGTCACACCCTGACGTCAAGTAAGACGCATCAAAATGTCACAGGTAGTAATAGTAGTTTTAAATCGTTAACTGAATGTCAAAGGTCAAGGATCTCATCTCCTGACTTTACCTCACATCTCAACTTGTTTGACTGCAAACAAGGAGCTGGGGCACAGAGCAGGAAGTCTTAGATGTTATATCTGCTATCAAGAAATCTAGTTTTCACTCTGGAAGCAGCAAATCCTTGGCCCTGATGGGGTTTACGGTGAGTGAGTTCAAAAGCAACAGACGACAATTCTATTTCAATGGAAGCAAGTGATATGAAGATAAAAACAGAACCTCCCCAGAAATGTAACTACACGCCACAGTAACACAGAGCACAAGAGCTGTGATTGGTCCGCTTGGTAGTAGCGTGTTTCCGATTTAGTATCCAGCTGCTTCTCTATCGCCGCAATTTTTGGATTGATTGTTTGGGATCAATAAAGACGGAACACATCGAGGATTAACTGAGGAGGTTCGGAGATACAAACATTCACATTTCTAAAGTTTCAGTTGCCATTGTAGAAAGTGAAGCAGAAGTGGAAAGTGAGGCAGGAAGTAGAGACAAAAATGAACCCAACTAGCAAAAAAGACACAGCACCGCCTAGCGTTTGGGTGGTGTTTTTACAGAGCGAGACAGACTGACGAGCGCACAAACATAAATGGCTCCCGCTGGCATTAGGCTACCTGGGTAGGTTGCAGTGTCTATGTCCCACAGTACCTTAAATAAGCCTCGGCTCTGTTTGTTCATTCAGTCCACTTTTAAATGGACGCTGACATAATGTCAACAGCAACTTGAAAACAATGCAACTAACCACGCAACTTTGTCGTAATGTGAACATAGTATCAGGCGACTGGTGGCAGACATTTTGCCAGATCATAGCAACAGAAGCACACCAACACTGATATCAGCAACAATGGCTGCATTAGAGAGCCCTTTCCTGAAACCTGGTGTCTGTGCGTGCCAGCTGATTGACAGGTTAACGAGAAACTGAATTGACCTCAGCCATGGTTAAGGTTATATGTTACACCTGTGCTTGTCTGCTGGGAAAAGGTCCATTTTAGTGTTTGGTGAGCTGAAGACAAGACTGGTACGGTGACTTGATGTGATGATGGTACTGGAGTAAGTGTCATTTTAATTCAATATTAGCCTTTTATCACACATGTGCTTCCTCCTTAGATTATAGAGGGGATTGCTGTGTTCACGGCGAGTCAGGGATTGACACATCCAGCTCTGTGGCACCTGGTCACTTTGCAAGTTCATCTTTGTACATCATGTGAGAAATATTCTAGTCTGTTCCTAGAGTGCTTCGTGCTTTTCTGGACTTGTTTTTTTTTTTTTAAGCTAAGACTTTCTATCAACCATCTGTGTCCTGAGTCGTGCTTTTTAAGTGCTCCTCAACCAGTTCCTTGTTACCGACATGAAGTACAAAGGCGAACTGGCAAAGTGGGAAGGAAACACTGAAGCTAAATACAAGGGGAACAACGACACACAGGTGAGCTACATTAGGGCGGGGCTAACAATCAGGTGGCAGCAACCACAATGGGGGAAGTGAGGACATCTGAAATAACAGGAAAACAGGAAGTGCTCAAAACACAGAGATCTGGTTAATCGTGACCAGGTGCTGCAGAGATGCATGTGGCAGTAAATTCAATAGATCAATTAATTTTACCATATAAACTTAAGCATTGTATTTATAGTTATACTAATAAGTACTATGTTAGCACTCTCCTCTATACAACTGGTAGATGTGATTTATTTTCCTCCTTTGGATTGCTGTCACTGTATATAGATATAAGATAAGTATAATCCAATCATTAGAAGTTACACTACTGTGTTTATTGATGCTGTGTGGTAGAAGAAGTGAAGTACCTGAGCCAGGTCGATCTCATTCAGCATCACCAGACTGGTACACCCGTAGTCGTAAACCAGACGCCAGAAGTCTTTGACGGTGTTGGGCAAAGGATGCTGGGTAACGATGAAGGCGGCGGGCTGTCTGTAGCTCTGCAGAGACGAGACGACAAAACCGATTATCAGGCCTTTCATCCGCAAAGAGGAGCCACGTCGCTCACAAAGGAAACATGAGACATGACAGAACGAGCACACTTAAAAGGTGATGTGTGGTCGGGGTGATCATGCAGCGGGCCTGGTAACTGTGAGGGTCAGGAGCATGCAGGTACAACTATACATACAAGAACATCTAGGTTTCATGAGGTCGATTAACTTCATGTTCAGTTAGTTCACAGCACACGTGTCTGGTTCCTACCGACTAAATGAACTGACTGAACTGAATGGGAACTGAGCCGTCTTCAATGGAAAATGCGCAGCCAAATATGCGACACAGAATGACTTTGGAGGCCGAAGGCACTGTATTCATGGGGTGGGGGGGAGGGGATCTAAAGTGGGTGGGGGTTGTGGGGGAGGGGATCTAAAGTGGGTGGGGGTTGTGGGGGGGGGCACGGTGTGAATGGCTTTTGGTAAACATGAACCCGGTGGCAGAACAACACTGAAGCCATGAAACAAATCCAGTATTGGAGATTTGAAGTGAAAATCCCATTACCTGGAACTCTTCTGACAGCTGACAGGTTAGAGAGAGGCCAAAGGTAAGTAACTAAACTGGAAATGGAAACTTCTAAAACTCCAATGAATGCCATCAGTTTTACAGTATTTTGTGCTCCAACAGCTTTGGAGAAAAGCCATGCATATATTATACATACATCCCTACAGCCCACCCCCTTACCATCTCCTAGGTATCTCTATCTTACCTTTAAGTGTCTATCTTACTCAGTGACTTTTTGTTTTTTCCAGTCATGACTCGCAGGGCAACACGTTGAGGCAGTGTGTCGCCAATGTAAGCAATGTTTGGGTGGTGGCCAGAGAAGCTAGTGGTCTTTTCAGAACCTGGATTTGTCTCTAGCCTTCTGCTGCTAAAACCACAAACACAGCATCACACAAACAGGGAGGGGAGTCTGTGTGTGTGTGAGTGTGTGTGTGTGTGTGTGTGAGTGTGTGTGCGTCGTCTGTACAAAAATATGTGCATATGTTTCTCTTGATCATCAGTTCTGGGTATCCTCTTAAATGTCTGTATCATTTTCAACAAATATCTTGACTGCAGTTTGGGACAAGAGTATATTTTTTGTATTTTTTATTTTTTTTAACGAACTGTGCAAATCTAAAATGCATCTTACACCAAAAAGAACGCACCATGTCAAATGTCCCAAATGTCCCAAACTACTCTTGCTTGATGTGTTGAAAATAACACAACCTTACTGTGTGCAGATATGCCACGTTATGGACTTACATCCATCAGAGCAGCGTTGATGTAGTTGCTGCTCTCTCCGTCTATTGTAATGAGGAACGGGAGGCATCGGTCGGGGGGGAGGCCGTCCATGAAGCGGTTCTTATCTTGGTTCCTAGGCAACAACGCGATGCTGCAGTCTTCTGGTTGAGGCTGGGGAGTCACTGAGTTTAACGTCTGGATGCAGAAAGACAGAGAGACACGTGAATTCATAGCGATCAGGACACGTAAAATCTTACCGATGGGACGGAAGTAGGACGGGATCAGTTTTTACCTGGAACTCATCCTTCAGATGGGACGAGTTGGTCTGGGAGTCGATGCGGATCAGCTCGTAAAACGCCGCTTTGAACTCGCAGACCGGTATGGCTGTTTCCCCACATAGACAAGCCTCTAGTATGGCGTCATGGATGAATATATACTGCTCCTGAAGAGATATTATCCAAGAAACACATAGATGTCATATATTATAGACACACGTTTCAGTCTTGGTTATAGATCTTGGCCAACAACACAACATCTTTGTCACACACATAGCGACTCCACATGAAGGTGAGTACAGACAGTGTGAGCGAGGGAGTGAAGACTGGTCGGAGATGAAGGCATGGAGGGGGGTGACATGACGACTCATGACGAGACTTCACTTCTGAGTCTGAAACGTTCAGATCTTTCGAGAAAATGGCGGCAGCTTCAGTTCAGTGAAGACAGCGAAGACAGTGAGTGGTGAGAGGATGTGATTTGTTACAGGATGAATGACGTGAGCTGTTGCAGAAAACTAGAGCATGAAGTTGAATGAATGGAGCTAAATTCTGAGTCACAAGCATGTGGTCCAATTAGATTTTTGCCTATTTTCTTTCATTTCATTTTAACAAGTAGTCAAAGCTTCCTGAGTCTCAATCCTTGGCATCTGAAGACCATCTCTTTCTCTTTGACCCCTCTCATCTCTATATTAAATTCGGTTTTTGTCAACCAGTAAACTTCCTCACATTAACTAAGGCGTGGTGTTTGTTAGGTTTAGTCTATTCAATGTTGTGTTCAGTCAGGCTTGAATATTAGCTTAAAAATCTCCTCTTTCTTGTGTGGTGCCATGTTCATGCTTCAGTTTTACATATGATGGCTATGGGGCTTATTTCTATGAAAAGCAAGAAGGGTCGCCTCTATTTTCTAGAATATATATATTTTAATGGAAGCTATAAAACCACTACTTTAACCTATGTTTATGTGTGTCTATGCTACATCTGCTTAAATCTTTCCTTATCAAACAGATGTTTAACCAGTAAATTCCACTGAGTCGGAGCTGAAGGTCCATTCCCTATTCTTGCTGAAAGTATTTCTTTGTGACATGGTTTAAGTGTGGAAGTTGTAAATATAAACTCGTTCTGAATCCTAAACCACATCATGAATATCTCCTTGGAGTACGCCTTACGTTTTGAGAGCAATACGGTGACACTCACGTCATGGATGATTCGATGACTGATAGATGATCACATTGGGTCACCTCAGCCTGTACGTACCATGCCGATGGCTGAGTCTGAAGGTGAGTGTTTGCTATGTCTACTCTAAGATGAGGATGCAGATGGAGGATGGGTAATGCAGTCACCTCAGTCTGTACCATGTTGATCCTCCTGGAGCGAAGAGCTTTCACGCAGTTGTAGATGTCCACCACGCCTTCTCTCTCCGCCATGTCCAACATGATGTCAATGACGATGAAACAGCCTGTGCGTCCTGCTCCGGCGCTGCAGAGAGAGAGAGAGATGTTTTACAAATCAGAAAATATTTGACAAACTATGTGTATTTCAAATTTGTGGCAGACTATACCTGCAGTGGACCACAATTGGCCCAGCAGAGGGTGGATTGGAGATTTTAACTCTGCGGATGAAGGAAAGTAGTCCCGTGGCGTGATATGGAACTCCGTGATCAGGCCAGCCTGTGAAGTGGAACTGCTTGACTTCCCGCACCTCGTTGAAACCACGCTGGGTAAAGATCATCAACATTTTTAGATACAGCTTTACGTGAATTAAAATAAAGATTACATGTCACATCACTAAGAAAAAACTACTCACCCTCTCCAGCGTAAACGTGCGAACCACATACTCAGCCAGAGGTTCCACCTCCACAAACGTCACCTTGAAGTCTCCGTACACTTCAGCATCATCTGGCCAATACTTGTAGCACTTAACCTGGTAAAAAAATAAAAAATAAATAAGAACATGTAATAAAAATGTTTATCAAGAAGATACAGCCTTATCTTACATAAAAATAAGAATTTCGCTGCTCAGGCAGAAAAGATACTACCAATTAAATATAATGCTAAGTATAAGTACTTGGAAATATATTGTCAAATGCTGAATACAAGAAATAGTTTGAAGGTTTGGATGATTTCTACCGATTAGTAGAAATGAAAACAAATGCCATGTTTGCAACATACTGAGCATAACAAAGAGCAACAAAGAGGTTTGAACATTTTGATATTTATCTTGTCAAGTAAAAACGGATATGAAGCCAAGGAGATCACAGTTCCCGTACTTTAAGGAAAGATAATGCTAATTTCAGTTATCCACATATTTAAAAGGTCAAGATAGTAAAACATAATTTGGAGAGTCTGCCATTTTAAAATGAATTAACACGTCACCACAAGGTTTTACTTGCATAAAAATGCTGCTTATTTATATAAGTGGCATAGACTGTATATAAATATGGACAGTGTGTCTCCACTTCCTTGCATTGGCCAAACTGACGCTATTTTCCAGGGATACAGGCGGCGCCAGTACTGTCAAATGTTGAATTCTAGAAATTGTTTTAAAGATTTGGACTAAAAGAAAACACAGCAAAACGCTGAGTAGTGTGTCTTCCATCGCTGAACTGCCCGGCAGAACGAGACAAAAAGAGCAACTTACCCTTCCGACCTCCACCAGATTGGTTACCATGACGATGCAGGCCGACTGTTCCTGCCACACCATCCTCCAGAAGTCATACACAGTCTCGTGAACGGGACCTAAACACAGACACACACACACACACAGCATTTAACTGACTTTACACGAAGCGCTAAAAAGCGTGATCACGTGTTCAGAATGTGCATTATTTTTGTATGCGTTTACTCGTGTCATGGTATCTTACCCTGAGTAGCGATGTAGTGACTTGGCCTCTGGTATCCCTAAAAACACAACAGCACAGTCACTCAGTATGACTTTAAAATACGTGCATCATCTTTAGCAGAGCGCTAAAAACCTCTTATCACGGTTGGAGACGTCCACGGAGGAAAATAATAACCGTCTAAACTGCTCTACTCTGTTCTTTACTTTGACAATATAATGAAAGTCATTTTTAGGTGACACATTGAGTTGCACTGCATATTCTTCATCCTAAAGTTTGGAAAGCTGGTCATCTCATCACACAATTTGAGAAAACTTTTACTCTTAACACTCGTACATGACTTCAGCTGTAATTGTTGCCACAGCGCTGTTCGTATCTAGTGCGATGACAACCACTGATTACGCTTTCTTGACACAAAAACAGGGACTACGCATAAAACAAGAGTACAGGAGTGGTGGGAGGGCAAGGTGACGTGATAATCTTTCATGCGGCGGAGCCCACAGCAACTCAAAAGTGGATCGCGGTTTAATGCACATACGGATGGGCGTAATGAACGAATGCACAGGTGAAAAAAGGTGCCGGGGCGTGAATGGACGAATCCACAGTGATACTTACATCCCTGTACAGCCAAATCTACAGCCCAAGCCACAGGCAGAAAGAACGAGTGGAAGAAAGAAAGAAAGAAAGAAAGAAAGCACAACAATGTCAGTGAGTGTCAATCAGGGAAAAGAAAAAGTTGCATTGACACAATGGGTGTTTGAACAGGACATGCAGAAAAAAAAACATGATCTGAAACTGCAAATTAGGCTGAACAGAGAGGACTCTTCCTGATGGCATGAAACAAAGTTCTGCTGTTGTCTTGAAGCTGTCACTGGAGTCCAAACTGTAGGAGCCAATTAAGGAGTGTCCACTCTATTCACTCTAATTCTAGCTGTGACAGCATGCACGTAATTGTTTTAATGAGAGTAAATTATAATAATAATAACACAAGAGCATGCTATAAGCTTATTAGCATTAAAATAAGCACAATGTGAGTAGCAGTGATTGACATGCAGAGAGGTGGAGACAGATGAACGGGTGGCTGATAGATGGATGGATGGATGGATGGATGGTGTTATGGAATGGACAAACAATAGATAAAAGATAGAAAACAGCTCAATAAATGGGTGGACCAGTTAGAAGATGGATAGGTTCTTCTCAGTGACTTCCAGGAGCAGTTTGGTGAAATACTCATCTTATCAAGTCTGCTAGTAGCACTTGTTAGCTTAGCTTTTTTTTCATATTCACACAGAAAATGACTTAAATTGTGGCTTTATGGTGAGTTATTTGCCAAAATATGCCAAAAAAAAATCACATTTTCTTATAAGGATTTCTTTCAGTTCCTTACATTTCTGCAAAAATTTGAGAAAATCCATCAAGATATGCTCATAAATTCAGGGTGGACTGGTGAGTTGATGTAAAGGACTGGACTGACACTGGAGAAAAACACACGTAGTATATGTATGTATGTATGTATGATGCGTTTTTTTCGGGCGTGGCTGGATGTACACAACAGCACGATGGATGACTGGTAGACGCAATAAAGGTATAGAGGCCTGACATACGAGCGAGGGAGTGTGGTTTCGTTGGTTTCGTTGGGAGCCAATAGTAGCATTCGATGCGTTTCCACTTACATCGATGTAGTTGGCGTTGATGTAGTCGGAGGAGGGGTCGTCTTCTATGGGCTGGAGAATAACCCTTGAGTGGTCGTCTGAAGAGAGAGAGAGAGAGACACAGTGGAGAAGAGTGTGGGAGAGAGCAACAGAAGGACACGGGCCAAAGAAAGACAGTCTTAGTCTTACTTAAAGGCTGTTACATACTCCGCGAGAAGCGAGAAGTTTGTTCTTGCTTCTCGGTGTGACCACTAATCTCTCCTGGGTGGAGATCGGCATACTGTGTGTGGGATCATGCTGAATGAACGCCATAATTTGACGGTCACGGCCGTCAAAATGACTGGCAGACATCCGAAAACGGTAAGAACAGTGCCTCTTGTCGTCCGTCTCCTGCATCTCCCACAATGCATGTGCCGGAGTTCGGCACTTGAGTTTCTTGTGAAGTATAAACCTGGCCATAACGAACTTTGTTCTTGTTCTTGCGGAACAAATTTCTTGCTTCTCGTGGAGTATACAACAAGCTTCAGTGTGACGTGATCCTACATGAATCCACTATTTTCTTGTGAATATAAAACAATTTTTTTGAGTCTGCAATAGATGGGGCTTAAACAGAAAAAGGGGATGTTGTCAAAATTCAGCAACATTTGACTCCGAATGATGACAGTTGATGTGTTTAGTTACTGATGATCTAATCCTAATGACTAAGGCACTTGAGAGAATAAATAAAATCTATTCATATTTTCCCTACATCACATAATCAAAGAACATTTCACTTCCTTGTTTCTTTTTTTCCTTCTTCCTGTGAAGCAGTTAGTTTTTGACTTATGTTCTGAAGAGTACAGATAAAAAAAAAGAGGCTCGCTTACATGCTATGATGTTCCCATAGCGGTTCTTGGTACGGTTCTGCTCTTTCTTGGCCACGTCCCAGGAGGCCGACTGGCCCTCGAAGAAGCTCTGTATCACCAACAGCAGAGAAAAAAGGAGGAAAGAAAATTACACGTCATGGATTCTCAGAAACAAACATTACTTTACAACATCCCCAGGCAGAGGGGAAGTAGTTGAATTGTTGTTTTGCTGCTATATTGGTGTTATTCCACTGGTATATGAGCATTTAGAGTCCTATTAGACACCTAAACAAGAGGACCATAAAAAAAGGTTTGTGGCTCTTTGCCTGTTTAGTCAATAAGGTCTGAGAGTACTCTCAAATTAAGAAGCAATTTAGTCCTACTAGTCATTTCATCATTTTAATGTAAAGCCAAAACTTTAAATAGACATTGATTTTCATAATAATAATAATAAGTTTATGTTCTTGTATTCATTATAAACGTATCACCTCCTGCAGCAGAGGATTAAACATATCCCAGACACAGCCTGCATCACCACCACTCTTAATACGACCAGTCTCAGTGACAAAAGCACTGATTTTAACAATCTTACTTCATATTCCTCCTTGAAGCCGTAGCTGTCAGACGTTTTCATCAGGTTGATGTGCTGCAGGAGATCAGCCACTCTGATGGCCGGGTGGAGCTGCCCCGTCTGATAAGGAGACTCGGTTCCCTCACAGTGATACCGAGGAACGTCCAGAAGCCTGCTGTTCTCTGCTGCAGAGGCACTGTGGTTCTCATCTGTAAGAGGAAAGATAATTAGGTGAGGTTGTCTACTAGGTGTGTGGGGGTGGGGGGACAATAATGGAGCAATACACAGAGATCAAGTGTCTTATTAATAAATAAGCCACAAATCAATGCAATCAATTTCTTCTCAGTCCACTAGATGGTGCTGTTGATTGCTTTTTATTTACTTTAGTTGGGCTTGGAGTTTGTCAGGTACGTGCAATGTTTATGACAGCTTTTTTTTATGTCACTCTGCATGTGGCAGCAATAAAAATCACAGTGAAAAGAACAGATTGAGAACTTTTTCTTTTTTTGTCACAACAGATGTTAACAAAGTTTTCCTTTGGGGACATAATTTGCAGATGGAAAAAAGGGAATAAACCACAACATTGCTTAATTTAAGCATTGTGAAAATATGATATTGTGGCACTTCAGGTGTTTCCAAATCCTATAACGTACAAATTCTATTACTTTTCTTGTTTTACTAATAGTTTCACCCCTAAAAGGTACTGATTTATAGTGTCCAAAATATAAGACAATAGTCCCACTTTTCTAATCAGCTCTGAACAATAAATGACAAAGAGTTTAGAATAAATGATAGAGAGTTTTTATGGGTCTCTAAGGTGAGATAGATAATCTAATGCATGTCCCTTAACATTACTTTATGTTCTGCTGCCTCTGTTGTTACCAGTAGAAGAGAAATCATTTTCATCAAATCAAAGCATTGTCAGTTTGTTTGCTCAATATATATACACTCACCTGTGATTGGAACTATTGGTTAAAGCAGCAGAAATAGAGAAGAGCAAATCGGTTTAGTCAGACTGCAGGATAAGTGAATGTGTTAGTTAGTTAGACTCTAAACCATAGACTGTATATAAATATGGACGACACGTCCCCACTTCCTTTGGGGATACAGGCAGCACAATCTTACCACTTTGGACTCAGAATCTGCCCAGTACGGTCCAAGAGTGGAGCCATGCAGAGCCGCAATACTGATGACCTGACCACACTTCAGGTCATCAATATCGCGAATACTCGTGTTTTCGATTCACTTGCGTTTTTGGTTTAATTAACTCTAAGCTCTGCTCTACCTCCACCAGTTACAAGCAAATGTTGGTTTATGCACTGTACTTATGTTTTTTTTTTTTTTAAATCTCCACTTTACGTAACGGTTGGCATGGCAACTGGTAGTCGCCATTATGTCACATCCTGTTTCCATAGTGTCAAATAACTAACTAAAACTAAAATTATCCAAAGAAATTACACTTGAACATGAATCAACATTATATTAACTACCTAAAATTAAAGAACCCATCCCTGGAAAAATATTTTCAGTGTTTTAGTTTGGCCCAAGTCCCACCCACTAACATGGAGGAGGTGGAGCTTATGACCTATACTGTAGCCAGACACCAGGGGGAGCTCTACTTGCTTGGCTTCACTTTTGAGGAGCTGTTCTGCGTCCATCTTTATACAGTCTATGATCTAAACACAAACTAAAGGTTTTTATGTAGGATGGTGGAAAGAAATGACACCAAGACACAAACAAACGGTAGATGATCACAAAACAATGACTCAGATATAATAGTCTGCTGTTGTGATTACAGCATCCATGAAATAATCTTAGCTATTTGGAAGCTTGTACATTTTAAAAAGGACTTCACTGGCAGGTAACCAGGTCAAACTGCTGCAGAATGTCAAGGTGAACATTTCTGTGTTGTCGGAAAAATACGAGTTGACAGTAGTAACATACAGAATGACAGGTTGTATAATGGCCAGAGGGTTGCAGCACAACCGACTGATTTCATCTTCAGCGCTGTTTATTAACTGACACTGTTTATCTCATCCAACTGATGCTTTCCTCTGCTCTGAGGACATGTTAGCTCATTACTGATTGTTAAAGGCTCTCGTCAAGCCAATTAACAACAAACCTGACCCGACACGCCTCTTAATTCGCTACTTCCTCCTCCTCTGTGAAGTGATTGTCCAAGACAGGTTGTAACTGCAGCCTTCATTCCAAATTAGAGACTATGGAACAGTTAATTAGCACAGTTTGGTGGTGTTGTGGTTTGTGGAGGCCTTAAGGGTGTGTTAGAGCTCCACATCGTGCTGCACTGTCACGACTGAACTAAAGATAAACACATCGCAGTGGAGCTGGAGAAGCACCCAGTTTGGCAAAAGGTGCAACTTTGACGACTGTGAGCATCAACAACAACACAACCCTAGAGAAGGTAAAAACACGGTTGCCATTTTTCCACTGCAGAGGAAAACTTGTGCAAAAGACAAGGGGCTGTAGGTACTAAGTGGTCCGGAGTTGTAAGAGATTTAATCTGCAGTCGTTTTGCAAGGGCAATGTGACAAATTGTCTTCCTCCTCCGAAGCTTTCCTTTCCTTCCTGTCATTTATTGGGACACAAAGTGGCATGCCTTAAAACAACTCAAAAACGTGGAAATAATGAGCCGTCCGAGGGAGAATGATGGTAATTACTGTGAATATCAATAACTCTCAGTAGGAGATGCAAGCCGCGGCTGGAATTTGGGAGTGACTGAAGCTCGGGAAAACACAGGATGACAGATGAAGTGTTTGGCTGTTGGGGTTTTCAGTACCCGACATGTTTTACATAGAGAGTGTCGAAAAAATATAAAAGATGAACTCACAGTTTGGAAAAATTCATCACACTACTTTAACTTGACTTTGATATTTTTTGCCCCTTCTTGTGGGAATTCTAATTGTAACTACTGGTGCAGCGGTACAGAAACTTCAAATGAGCCAAACCATCCATCCTCACGAAAATAAATGTCAGCAGTCAAAGCACAGGACATTACAGTCGGTAATGGAGCCTTTGACCATGTTCAACAGTTATGGACATTTTTACACAAAACCGGGGACAAAAATACTGACGCACAGGGACGTACAGGCCGGGGCTACGAGCACGGTGGGCTATGCGATGATGATGATGGGTGGACCACTACAGGGTGTTTATTAGTGATAAATGTGTCTCACCTAACACAGCAGTAGGAACCAGAGGGTCGTTGGGCACTGCAGGAGGAAACATGGTGAGGAACTTTTTCCACATGTCAGACTTACTCGGACACAGATGAGAGCAATTGCTTGAATGCTCGCAAGTTCTGGTAAAAAAACCATTTTTTTCCAGCTATTTTCTGAATCAGCAGTTTCTTTTTCTTCTCTCTCTTGCACATCTGCAATCAACATCTGCACGTCTGCTGTCACTTGGTTTTGTTTCAAATGTTCAGACTGATTTAATTCTTGAGCCGAGAGTCGATCGACAGAACATTAATCAATAAATGATTTCAGTAATCAGTCCATCATTTGGGTCATTTTCCAGGAAATGTTAGGATTTCATTAAATAAATAAATTTTTTCACTATCTTCATTTATGTAATTCCAAAAAGATTGATTGATAGTGATAATAACTGGTAGTTGCAGCCAGTCAACTGTAGCCTAGCTGTTAGTAAGAATATCCATGCAACCATGCAATTATAAATGTCTTCAAGTAGACAGAAGAGAAAACTGATTATAAGATTTAAATGAGTTAAGGTGCAATAGAGATAAACAGAATATAAAAGACTCCAGATTTCTCTACCCTATGGTAATAACTGAGGCTATAAACCTACATCTGTTGTTGTAGTTGTGAGAGTCCATGAATGTCACAGCCATGGGGTCTTCTCCGTGCAGGGTGCTCTGGTCGGCATAGCTGCGATCCATTGCGTTCACCATGTGCGTCATTTCCTGACGCGTCGTCCCGATGGCGTCTTTGCGCTTTTTAGCCAGTTTCCTGTCAGAGGCAGAGAGGGACACAGTCAGGCCTCGCGCCACGACGAACACGATCAACTTCAGCCAGCCTGCAGACCGCAACCTCACAAAGAGGACGTCTCAAATGTTCAAGTATAGTTTTGATTTTTGCGTGGATTTCTTTTGTTTCGGCTGGGGCTGCGGGCTGCTGACTCAAGATGCAGAGGTTAGAACTGACAAGGAAGAGAAAGGAGAAGAGAAGAAAGGTAGGGAGAAGAAAAAAATACAGGAGAAAAGAGGAGAGTACAAGCAAGGACTATTTGTAGGAAAGGCTATTTGTATTTTGCAGCATTTAACAGGTCCAGCTATAGGAGCAAAGGGAAAGTAGCATCTAATATATACCAAGAACAAGTTGTTATCACCAGCTGTCAGATGAAAGCCTTTAGTCGTCTGAAACAATTGTTGTAGATAAAATTAAAAAGACCAAACCAAAACAAATAAAGAAAATTGACAAGAATTCAGAATATTTTGTTTTCATCCGACAGCAAAAGATCCCATTAAAACAACAGTAGGAGAATGACTTATCATCTACAGAGGCACAGGGGAAACTATTTACCAGCCCACTGTTACCATCATGTTAGTAGCAGGACTTGAGGTCATTCATAGTTCAGTGATGCGGGAAAGTGGGACACAACTTTTTAAGGAAAGATCCATTTCGAGAGATACCTGCTTTTTAATTTTTACGCTTTTTAAGAACAAGCACCAGCGCAGAGAAGAAAACCTTCTCTGTCACGAGACCGGTACCTCGTTAAAACTGCAGGGAAAATATCTTTAGAGGACTCAAACTGTCGAGCATGACAGAGCATGCAGGAACATTATGTACCCAGAGCCATATATGTACATCAGTTAGGGCAACAGAGAGATTAATTACCCACCTTCAGTGTAATTTGAGCTCCGACGTGAGGTTAAAAAACATGAGCGATGACCACTGGTCCATTTATACTGATTCACAACAAAGGAATTTGTGCCTGTTGCCAAACTGATGTAATGCACAGCTCTGACTTCTTCCCAGTAAACAGACAGAAAGCATGCCGTTTGTTGTTTCTTTTACCTCTTGACCCCCAAACACACCAACTCCACCTCTAACACCACACACACACACACACACACTCAGTAGAGACACAGATTAAAGTGTTGACCGGGTGTAGCTGTTTGTGTGTTGAAGTATTGTGCTATCTAACAGGAAACAGAAAACCAGGACAGAAATATGTACATACATATATATTATATAAGCCGCCATATGCTGTTGGCACTGTTTATGCTGTATGTGCGGGAGGAGAAGAGGAGGAGGAGGAGGAGGAGAGGCGGACGAGAGAGGTGAAGCTCAAACCAGACCTAGAATGGATCTTATTTTATGTAAGTTAAAATTATATAACTACAAATAAATATAATAAAATGTGAACTGACATTTACTAAAACTGAGTGAACCTGTCTAATCCCTAAAATCTCAGATTAGATGCTCCATATATTGCTGCCTATAAAATTGGAATACACTTTTTTCTGTATTTATCTAATCTCCTGTTAAATGTATTTAAATAGATGCAAGTTTGTCTTTCCATTTCCTTCGAACATCTTGGAAAAGCTCCTACTTCCTTCTAAACAGCGCTGCACTGATGGGTGTAACTAAAAAAGTCCAACAGTCATTTTTAAAAAATCCAAGCTCATCTCATTAAACCAAACTGTGCTACTTCAGAGAGAAATAAATCACATCAAAGACATTTTGATTCTATTTTACGGAGCCTTTAAGCTACATGAGTAGCTGTATTAGTCCTTCCTTAATGTTAATTACATCTAGTTTATTTGTTTGGTGATTATAGACAAAGGCCGGTTATAGGGGAATGTCCATAGATATTAATAAAAAGTATTAATCTGAGTTTCTGTTTGAAGTTTGAGTGTCTTTTAGTGCAAATGATCGATGCAGGATCCATTTTTGGCTGCAGCCAGTAGCAGAGTAGAGAAGGAAGCACCCACACCAAGAAGAGAGAACCAACACTAGAACTACATAAACTCAAGAGGCCACGTGTCCCAAAGAGAGCCGGTTTAGGTCCACTGACAGGAGAGGGACGAGCAGCAGAGTTTTTAAACCATGGTACCTGTGACTTGATGGGCGGATGGATGATAACATGACTACATGCACACAAAGAGCTACAAGTCACAAGTGCAGCATTCTTTTTTCAAATAACACGCTTGGGGCCCGTGTCGTCCCACTTTGGCCTGCTTTGATCTGGTCTGTGGCCGAGCTTTGGCCTTTCGTAAGCTTCAGAGCAACTTTGGAGCATGTAGAGGACACCGGGGCTGAGGTCAATTCACTATGAGTTCAGTCCTTGAATTGAATGAATTCCAGCGTTGCTACTTATTTCATTTATGTCTTTATGATTTTAGATCAGAAACCATCACGATTCTCTGTTTTCAGAAGGTAAAAATGATTGGAAAAACATGGATCTTGATTAAAAGCTGATTAAAACTGACTGACATGGAAGTGAACTGACCCCCACCCCGGCAAGGCGTCAATGAGGATGGCTTTGGCTGGTTGGTCAGAGCTGAGAATGTGTTTTCGTCTTGAAAAAAGTATACTGCATCTTTAAAAATAACAACAACTAGCCACTAATAATAATAATAATAATAATTCGCCCAATAAGGTAACAGCAGCTGGGTGAGCTGATTGTTGATTGGTTGTTTACTTACAGGTAATAAGAGTATGAATAGTAGGTCCTCCTGGGGTTGTGAGCCAATCAGAAAGCAAAGAATGAGACACAAGGGAATAATGCAAATTAGGACAATACTGTCCTGTCTCAACCAGTAACAACAGAAACAGAAGAAAACACCCTTTGATTGCTAAAACTTGAGGGTCATGCAGGGGAGGGGAGGGGGTGCCATAACACCTACGGGCCCTAATTGTTTAAAAAAAAAAAAAAGTAAAAACCCACGTTTAATGCTAAATAAATGCTACAAAACAAGCTGTGAAACTTAAATAACATCAAGGAGCTATCAGTATAAACCTATCGACATGCAGTCTTTCTTTCTTCACTCCTGGATTTTAAAATATTCATGCAATAATTTTAAAGCTACGTTGATTGTAACTGTGACTGGACAGCCCATGATCAGAGAGTTAGCCCTAATCAGCCAATGACCTTCTCCACTCCACTATGAATACGTTAAATATTCGGTCAAAGCTATCCCGTTTGTAACACCAGGCCGCTCGCTTCCTGTAAAGCAAGCATGATGTCATTGCGATGTCATCATGTCCCACCATTTTAAAGATGCAGTATTGTTCAGAGTGGTTTAATGACAATGAAGATTGATCTCCCCAGAAACCTTTATGGAAGAGAAGGATCTAAAAATAACCCCCCATGAGGGTGACATACAGTAAAAATCACAACGTTGTATCACAAATCTGTGCAGAAATAGCAGATTAACGTCTGTTTCCACGGCTCGAGAGGCTCCTGATATCAGTCTTTTCTCCCAGGATGTGAAAACGTCTCACTGCTGTCATGAGTTTGTCAAAAATCCTGACTTGGTAAAGACCTATGTGTACAGTCAAACTATTAATGCCCTAACTTTAATCAGTTAACATCACACACTTCTTTACGGCAGTCCTTTTATCAGCGCTCCCTCGTGTTTAGCCGTCTAGCACATTTATTTGTAAAACCTATAGTTCAAAATGCAGACAGTAAAAGACATTAAATCCGCACAGTGTTCCAGGGACAGATAATGTTCGGCTTGTAACAGCGACCAGGCCACTGAGCTCACACTGGTTTCAAACAGGCACAGCTTCTGCAGTAAATTTCAAATAGAACATCTACCCTTCACTTTAATCTCCGGTTATCATTTACAATTACACTTTCACACTAAAGCTGCAGCATGAATGCAGGCCCACACAAATTAATTACGCAAATGAGAAGAAGCGCACGGGGGTCAGGGACTGCAGGAGCATAGTTCTCTGGTGACGGGAGTTCATTACTGCCTTAATTTAATGTCTGTAATTGTTTTTGATTTGCTGAGTGAGATCATGATTAGTGGGTAATTGAGATCCTCTGGAGCCTCTGGCAAGATGCAGTTTTCTGAGTTCAGATGAAATCATGAGCAGTACCTTCTTAAAGTGATGTTCACCGATCAGGCACAACATTATGACCACTTTCCTAATATTGTGTAGGTCTCCCTTGTCCCTCCAAAACAGTTGGGACACATCAGAGAATGGACATGGGCCTTCTGAGGGTGTCCTGTGGTGTCTGGCAACAGAATGTTGTTAGTGGGGGCCTTTGGGTCCTATGGGTTGAGGGGAGGGGCCTCTGTGGAGCATCCCACAGATATTTGATCAGTTTAAGATCTAGTGAATTTGGAGGTCAGGTCAACACCTTGTGCTGTTCTTCATGGTTTTTTTTTTTTTTTTAGTTGTTCGTAAACCGGTTTTGTGTGTGTGTCTGTGTCAGGCTGCATCCTGCTGGGGATGGCTCCTGCCATCAAGGAGTGTCATTGCTATGGGGTGGGGGTGCCTCGTCTGGTCTAGGTGGGTGCTACATGTCTAAGTAACATCCACATGAATGCCAGGTCCAAAAGTTTCACATCAGAACAGTGAATTGTCACAAGATGGTTAATGTTATTTACTTCTCCTGTCAGTGGTCATAATGTTGTGGCTGATCGGTGTATGACAGTCAATGGGTAAACTAAACTATTTATTATTATATTATGGCAAATTCCTAATTATTTCTTCTTTTTTTTTTTTTTTTAAGTGAAACGTCACATTTTAATTGAAAGATTGAGGGAAGGAAAAACATGTTCAGCAACAGTTAATTATTACACACATGCACTCACATTTACATGAGTTACAAACACACTGAAGTATGTACACACATATATAATTAAACCTCCCGAAACCTCAGCAACTCATAGGTTCTGATCAATACTGAGCAAATCTACAACACCTGCACAGGCAAGTTTAAAGCATTTAGCTATTAAATTAGCCAATATACCAGTATATATATATACTGTATATCAGAAAAAAAAAACTGCACTATTTCTTTTTATTGTGACTGTAAAATTCTTTCTTGAAATATTCAATACTCATTTCTGCCTTGATCTATTGCAAGAACTGAGCTTCAGCTGTTGTGTCGTGTTCTCATGCTGTGGATGTGTTTAACCGCCACATGGTGGAGCTCTGCACCAAATTAACACAACATGAGCTGAAATGTCACAGCGACACCAGGATCGGTTCAGATCCCTCTCAGTGCTACGCTGTTGTAGAAGTAAAAGTTTATATCTGTTTATGTGTCATTTCTTCCCTTCTTATGACAGTCTAATACAGAAATACTAGTTTATTGTCAGCCAGCTCTGACAAAATGTCCTTTTCTGTCCTTTTCTAACTCACAGATAGTGGCATTTTCTCATTTCACTCTTGTTAGTTAGTTTTGTTTCCTTGGGAATCTCTCTCCCTGTCGCCCTCTGTCACATTCTCACTTTAGTCAACTGTTCGGTGTGTGGTTTGATTCAACAGCTGTGATGTACAACAACAACAACAACAACAAAAAAATAATAGCATCCCCTGTGAGCTTTCTTGCTCTAAATCAGAAAGGACTTTCTAATTCTGGAAACATCTTATTTTCACACGGTTGTTTGGAAACCCTTAAAAACTTCAGGGAGCGATCAAACTGGTTCTGAAGGGAGATCAAGGTTTATGGTGGATGGATGGAGGATGGTGTTATACTACAGCAAGTACTGGACCAACAAACAACAAGAGATGTGGATTCAGGAGCACATATCTGTGTGTCTGTGTGTTTTTGTATCTGCATGCGTGTCGGCGTGTACGTTCAGTATCAGTCATGTAATTATTTGCCGTCATCATTAAACTCCTCATCAGAGCTGATTGATTTGGGGGGTGTGGTCGGGCGGTGGGTGCCACTCACCTCTTCTTGACCAACAGGATGGCCACAAGCACCAGGAGTATGAAAACGAGAACGCCGGCGCTGATCCCGGCGATTTTCACCACCCGGTCCGTCTGCTTGGCGGGGTCAGGGATGACTTCTGGCTCCTCTGTAGCGCCTGAGGGACAACGACGAGAAAACAAAATAAGTAACGTGGTTCAAACACGAGTCGTACAGATCTAACCTCGCAGAATACAACAGATTTTTTTTTTGTCATTATTTAACAACAATGGGTTGTGGACTTCTGTGGGAAGCTTTAAGGATGAAGGAAAACTAAAATGCATAAAACTTTTTTAGTTTTCTTTTCAGCGGGCTTGCAGTGTTCATGTTTGAGATGAAAAAATATGTCTCTCACAGTGTAACCGCTGAAATATCCCTCAAAAAAACTACTAAAAGCTCTGTGAGCTTGTGGTTGCTTTTGTGCTATTGTACTCTTATTCATAACTGGATCATCCTTGACCAATTTTTTTAAAAAAACGGGTACCTGCCAATATCTAGTTTCCACTTAATTTCCTTTCTGTGGACAAACAAAGAGTTTCTAGCTTTCACTGAGGCTACTTTAAAGGACAGCTGGTTGCAGACAGCAGCAAGAACACTCCTCCAGGGTGACCTGTAGTTGCCTTCGGGTGCCAGTAGTCACTTTTAAACCCTGCTACTAAATTACTGCTGCTACTTCTATGTAAAACAAAAGGTCCCCTCTAGAGGCAGTGGTAGATTTGAACGAGATCTGACCTTGCTATAGCCCGATCAGCCACAACATTAAAACCACTGACAGGAGAAGTAAATATCATTGATCATCTTGTGACAATTCAATGTTCTGCCGAGAAACTTTTGGACCTGGCATTTGTATGGATGTTACTTAGACATGTAGCACCCACCAAAACCAGACCAGGCACCCCCATAGCAATGACACCCTTTGATGGCAGCAGCCATCCCCAGCAGGATGCAGCCTGACACAGACACACACACAAAAAACCTGAAGAACAGTACAAGGTGTTGACCTGGCCTCCAAATTCACTAGATCCCAAACGGATCAAGTATCTGTGGGATGATCCACAGAGGCCCCTCCCCTCAACCCATAGGACCCAATTGCCCCCACTAACAACATTCTGTTTTCAGACACCACAGGACACCCTCACAAGGTCCATGTCCATTCTCTGATGACTCACAACTGTCTTGGATGCACAAGAGAGACCTACACAATATTAGGAAGGTGGTCCTAATGTTATGCCTGACTGATGTACACTGTGGATATGAAGGGCTCATTCCAAGCTGAGAAAACTACAATAATTATATACCAATGAAAACATAATCATGAATACTATGTTCCATTTCTGCTAATACAGCCTTCACACTTTTCCTTTGAGAAGTCAGACAGGAGTAACTTAAGGGACTGAATGACTAAAAAAACAGCTGTCCCTGAGCTTCTGACTTTAATCAGAGTAAGGTAAAGTGATCATACTAAACCACCCAAACCTTCTGTTGAAACAAGAAAGCCAAACAAAACCAGACATCTACGATTTGCAGGAACCTGGAACCTTAGCATACCATTTGAATTCAGCTCAGTTGTGCTGACTATACGCCGGCCAAACAAATGATGTAGAAAAGTGTGCCATCTAAGAGCCGGAGGAAATGTTTGTTTTCTCTGAAGGAGCCTTTACAACATCGGAGGAAGCGGGGAGCTCGACAAAAGAATCCAAGTTCAAGTGGTTTAATCATCCCTGCGCCAAAAGATCAGGTAAATATCAAGTCTCTAAATATTCTTTGTAAAGAAAAAAAAGCACAAAATGTCATGGTAACTGTCAATTATGAGGCAAATATAGCCAAACGTTTTATTCAACGAGGTTATTTTGGCTTACGGGCTGGATTGTTGAGGTAAATTCTTCATTAACGTGGTTGTAATGAATCTGCTTCTACGGCTTACAGTATATTATCTGAACATTTGAGAGCAGATGTTTTGTGGTTGACTCCAGACTTGAAGTACGAAGAAATATACTGAAAACAAATTAGTAAGCACGGAGATATAACCCTGTTAAAAGGCTGTGGCTGAGCATCAAGTGGAAGCTGACAGTGTTTACCCCTGGCCTGAACCTTCGTCTGGAGCGGGGCCAGTTGAGCTGAAAGCATTTTTCAGCTCTTCATTCATGTTATTTTATCATCATCATCACCTGAACCGGTGAACTCTCTGCACACTCACAACTCCTACTCCCAGCTGCATTCACGCTGGAGAAAAAAATAAATAAAATAAATAAACACTGCACATACACAAACAGAGGAATAATCAATTGTCTGTGGGCCTTGCGCCCTTTTTCTGTCTATTTCAGGTTATCCTCGGCGCCACGCTCTCGTTGGGAAATGTTTTTTTGGAATGCAATTTGACCGCAGCCGTCCCAACGTTCCTGCACCAATGTCACCGCATATTACGCGTAGTCAGACTCATTTCTGCTCCTGATGACTTCGGAGAATTGACCGAACTCCCTGATTTCGTCTGTTTCTGATATAATTCGCCAGCGATGTTCCAGGCAGAGCGCAGTTTAGACGCCGTTGATCACGGACGGACAGTCAACAGAAGAGACAGAGAGCATCTGTTTCCAGCCTCCCAAAGCTCTGCTTAGCGATCCGATCTCGCAGCGACGGGAACAGTTCATACGACGCCGTGAGAACATTATTATGTATTATGATAATCCAAATAATCCAACTCAAAGACATATGCACAAAACTCAACATAATGCAACACATCTATCAAACAATAATCCACTTCTAATGCTAAACATCAACAAGATCAACATAATCTCCTCCTCCCTCTCTTCATCTGAATCAGTATTTTGTTATAAACGTGTTTGCCAAAAAAAAAAAAAATTGAAATGCCTCCATCCAGCCTTATGCAACAACATTTGACAGGAACACGGTGACTCAGTGTCAGTGATAAATGTTGCCTTTAAAGGATGAGGTAGGCATTATCCTTTCTCCGTCAATTTTCCATGTAGAGACCAAATCCGACAATGCCACAGCTTGCCCGAGCTCCCATGATCCTTAGCGTCCAATCTGTTGATTGGTGATTAATGCAAACTGTTTTTAGGTCTCTATCTTCAGCTGTGAAGAAATACACATCTGAGTAATTACAAGAGGAGTCATTCACGTGTTTTGAATAGTTTCTGAACTCTGATGCAGAGAGACATAAACTGTATCAGGGTTTTGCTACACTTAATACTCACTGGGATTAATGCATTGTTATTTTAGGGCTTTGAATGGGATTTTTAAGCTTTGTGAAAATAGAAAACACTTAATATGAATCATATTGAATACACCGATCAGGCATAACATTATGACCACCTTCCTAATATTGTGTAGGTCTCCCTTGTGCCTCCAAAACAGTTGTGACTCATCAGAGAATGGACATGGGCCTTCTGAGGGTGTCCTGTGGTGTCTGGCAACAGAATGTTGTTAGTGGGGGCCTTTGGGTCCTATAGCTTGGGGGGAGGGGTCTCTGTGGATCATCCCACAGATACTTGATCAGTTTGGGATCTAGTGAATTTGGAGGCCAGGTCAACACTTCATGTTTTTTTTAGTTGTTCCTAAAGTGTTTTTGTGTGTGTGTCTGTGTCAGGCTGCATCCTACTGGGGATGGCTGCTGCCATCAAGGAGTGTCATTGCTATGGGGTGGGGGTGCCTGGTCTGGTCTGGTCTAGGTGGGTGCTACATGTCTAAGTAACATCCACATGAAGGCCACGTTGAAAAGTTTCCCAGCAGAACAATTAACTGTCACAAGATGATCAATGTTATTTACTTCTATTTTACTTCAGTGGTCATAATTTTGAGGCTGAATTAGCGTTGTGGTTGATTATTTCCTTTTAATTTTGCGCTTAATGACTACAACAAAACACTTGTTTCTTTCCATCAGTTGTGAGGCCGAGCAGCCATTTGAGGATCACGGGGGGTGGGGTGGGGGGCGCAAGAATACATAAAACAGTAACAATCTTTAAAGTGTTCTTAGTCTGACCTCATAATGTCGGCTGTAGCTCTTAATGTCTGTAAAAGGATCCAGGTCAGTACACTAACCCACCCAGCCACAAACACCCACACACAAAACACCCTGGGGCAGCAGTGACAATACACAATACATCAGATGACCTAATAGGACCACCATCACTTAATCCTCCCTCCCGGATGCACGGTTGAGTGCACACACACACATGTAGCGGGACGGGAAGGGAAAAGATGGGACAGTCATCTGACCTCTCTGTCCATTAGTGTGTCCGCCTCCCTTATTATTAAAAAAAAAAATCTAAAATCCTCTCTAAAGTCTTTCAGCTTCTCTCAGGCCTCCCCAGGCTAAAAAAAAATAAAATATTGAGTGTCATCGTGTTTTAGCTGCCTTTAGGTGAAGTTGACCACCTGTTCAAGCAATTCCTGAAATATGTTGAGCGTGGAAAGTCAGCAGTTTCTCACATTTTGACTTATTTTAGTGTGGAAACATGATGAAACCTTACAGCACTGGACTGACTGAACAACACCTTTGTCCTATCTTATAAGACCAAATAACCATAAGACTGTGTGCTCACATGTTTAACTTGTAGATAACCTGTAAAGTTTTGTTAATAAGGGTGTTTCTTTTCACTGAAAGCTCTCGGCACGACACTACACAGCACAGAATTTATAGCCTGATCTAGTTTGCAACGGCCGTCCCTTGATGGGTCTTTATACAAAGGCTTAATCAACTTAACTTATACAGCCATAATGATTCACTGAACAATCATTACGGCTGATTGTCCTCAAAGCGGTGTCACTTTTATCGTGTGGTCTTTTACGAGTCTTCTGCAGAAGGTCGAAGCGATTGGGTGCAGAGCAGCATCGTACTCTGACTTACCTTTTTGCCACCACAGTAACAGCTGAGTGGAGAGGAACTGAGGTGAAGTGGAGTTTATACCTCTGCGGGACATACATGCCGTAATCTACCGTCGTAACCTCTGGCTAGCTCTGTAAAAACGCCACCCAAACGCTAGTCTGCGCTGTGTCTTTCTTGCCAGTTGGGTTCATTTTTGTTTCTACTTCCTGCTTCATTTTAAACAACGGCGAATGAAACTTTTGCGGAAATTTCGCAGAAATTTCGCCGAAAACAATTCATAGTAATCTTTGTATATGTAACCTTTGCTCGATGTGTTCCATCTTTATTGATCAAAAACAATCAATTCTAAATTTGCGGAGATGGAAAAGCAGCTTGAAACACTAAAGCGGAAAACATGCTACTACCAAGTGGACCAATCACAGCTCTTGAGGTCTGCGTCGCCGCGGTGCGTAGTTAGGGGAGATGCATGTCAGGCTACGGCGCCGGAGTCTGCGTAGGGTCTGCATTGTCGCAGTAGCCTCTGTGTCAACTTAACGCAGAAGTACTGTATAAATCACCTATTAGTAACAAGGACTTGGAGTAATAACTAACCACTAAGGTGTGATTCTGTGTTGATTCCACACCTTAGTGGGTGTTCTGTGAAAGCCTATTCCCTTATGTTCACAAACAGCTTGGATTGTCTGTTGTTTGCTCAGTAATGACTGCAGTCTCGTCACGTTTCAAGCAATTACATCAAACTGCGTCGTGTGTCCAAAGAAACTTGCTTAAGACAAATAGTCCTGAAAATCTTCACACTGCAGTCTCAGTTTTAGTGAAGCCTGTTTTCATTCAACTTTTCACCTCTGTTTTCTTTTCTTTTCTTTTTTTGCAGTTCTACAAACTTACTCGCCAAACAAACACTAAAATGCCTTCACTCTCCTCTGAAGCTCAACACCACCGACAGCACAACAGCGTGGGATTGTCAATTTCATTGAAAAAAACATCCAGTATTTTTTTCTGTTTATCCCCGTTCTTACGCCACGCTGCTCCAGCTCTGATCCATCGGCCGCATTTCTAAATGTCTTTCCTCAAACAGCGTGTGTGCGCTTTCATGTGTTTTTATGAGTCTTGTGTGCGCTTTTTCCCAGGGATTAACTCCACGCCGTTTAAAGCCCGGCTGATAATCTATCAGCATATGGCTACTGGTGAAGACCCGACCTTTAGACTCACGTAATAAATGTTTTCTGTCCCTAAAGTGGTCAAATATCATATTGTCATCTCTAATGCTCTTAATGCAAAAATGAACACAACCCCCAAAAGGATCAGATTGTAATATATACTGTATCAAAACAACATTAATGAGCAGGAAAAACACAGAGATAAACAGATTAACAGCAACAGAAGACGGCTGACCCGACTACATAAATAGAAATACATGATTTGTAATATCAAAAGTATTTTTTCTCAGCAGCCAAATGTGGAAAACATCTGTACCGTCTGAGCTGTATCTAATTATCAAAGTAACACTAATTTACAGTATTTATAGGTGAGAGTGTTAGCTTACGTTTAGCTGCCAGCCTCAGACACTGCGTCTTAGTTTCCTGAAAGAAAAGAACAAAAAGAAGTCACACAACACACCAAAGAGAGTAACTTTGCTTATTTTTGAACACATACACGAAGTATATTTACTGAAAGCAGCTTCCGGGTGAGAGGTATGAGTTCACTGTGTGTTCAGTGTGCCTGCATGTGACCAAAAAAATAAATAAATAAAAATGTGTATTTACCCTCTCCGTGCTGCTAACAGCTTGAAGATAGATGTTGTAGTTCTTCCTCGGAGCAAGCGGCGGATTCCAGAAACCCTGGGGAGCAGAAGGAGGGATCGGTTTAGCTTTATACGAGGCAAAATATGCAGATTGTCAGCAACAGAGCTATGCTGATTAAAAATAAATCACTTGTATTACAATATGGTATATTAAAACAAACCGACTTCATTTCCCACATTCCTGTTACCCTGGTTCCTGCATGGCGCTGCACGTACCTATATACTGTATATATTTTTTTTTAAGCTTACAGAGATTTCTATTTGATAAGCTTATCTCTTCATCTGATTTTCGCTGCAGTATGCAGAGATACATGTTGTTTGGATAAAAAGACTTGCCTGATATGTCTTGTTGTCTCCCACAGTAAAAGGGAGCGGCTCCGGCAGGTTGCTGGGGGACAGCTGGGCGGCATAATAATATGGGGATCCACCGCTGGATGCGCTGTGGTAGGAGACGGGCACCTGGGGAAGTTGGGGAGTTGCTTACATTAAATGCAATAGACGGGTTTAAAAAAATGCAATGTGTATATATAGTTAAGCTGAAGATCCTTTCTGCAAATAAAACGTATGCTTCAAAAACTATACTGTACATTTAAATAAAGATATGTCTATACGTCTGGCTGAGAATACAATATATTATAGAGCGAGGATCGATAGGTCTATAGAGCCCAGATGTGGCAACCTACCTCTTCTTTGGAATTAAACTCTTAGAACTCTTGGAATTAATTATAATGTATGCTGGCACATTAATACATGGATACTAGACGGGTTTTGTACGCATGAGCGGATCAATAGTCACCTCATAACAGTCAGAGGAAGCCTGGCGACGTGTCCGCTGAGGATTCACTTCCTCCACCACAATCTGGTATGCACTGTAGACAAGGAGACAAGGTAAGTAAAGTCAGAATTTATGTTTTTGTTGTTTTCTCTAACACACTCAAGGCAAATTAAAACATTTCAGTGTAGTTAAATGTCATGTCCATGTGGTTTTGCCAATTTAATTACAGTTATTTTTTTATGTCTGAATATAATAACTGGCTGTACAGTAATGTTCAAGCGTAACTGTAAAGCTGTATTTCTGTAAAATAAACCTGTAATATTGTTTATTTTATGTGTAATGGCTGGTGTGGATGATAGAAGTACCTTATAGGTGCGCCCTTTGCCTGGGCAGGTTTCAGTAGGACAGTGATAGTGGTTGCAGTTTCGTTCAGAAAGGCCTCAGACCCATCATACTCATCTATTGTCGGGGCTGAAGAGAGAGTTTGAGTTAGCGTAGCACACCCTCGCGCATCAAAATATGTTACTGAAGAATATTTCTCCCAACAACACACTTATTTAAATTTATTTTCTACCTGAAATATTAGTAGTCACGTTGACAGTGGTCGCGGGGCCGAACCCTTTGGAGGTAGATGCTCGTATAGAGAGCTGATACGTGACACCTGGGTGGAGCTGGGCAAACGTGTACTGGGTGGCGTTCGAGGGCAAAGACACCGTGAGTCCCGGTCGTTGCAGAGGAACCGATGGGTCAAATGAACGCACGCCGCTGTAGCTGATCTGAAGTGGAGCAAAGAGAGGGGAAACATTTTTTTTTTAAAACATTTTTTCGTAAAGGAGCAAGCTGCTAGTTTGTTTCCTTCTGGTGATAGTACCTCATACTGGATGATGACTCCATTGGGTTCAGTTGGTTCCTTCCAGTAAAGACTTAATGTCTCTTCAGAGGGCGTGGCCTTAAGTGACTGACTGGGAACTGCACCTGGAACTGTTAACACACATAGACCAAAACATTGCATTCAATTAATGCAAACAAACACATTTTAAAAGAGAAGTAAATACGTAAATAATTAAATATGTTGTCTCGCACCATCTTCATCAGTCTGTATGATGGTCTCGTCACTCTCTTTCCGTCCCTCGGGGTTGGTCAGAATCATCTTCAGGCTGACGTTGGTGTAGGGCGGCAGGTTTCCCACCAAGTGGCGTGGTGCTGAGGGGGAAAGGCAATGACAAAAATGTGACAATGAATCATTATTTATTATTTAAGTATACCGTATGAGGTATTGGTTTATCAAGCGGTACAAATCCCTGCGTCGGTGTTGAGCGGTACCTTTAGGATCCATGTCCAAGCAGTCGGCTTTGCTGCGGTTGTTGGCAGTCATGTAGTGGTAACAGATGGTTACATTGAAGGTGTGACAGCGGGTGATGTTGTAACCCAGCGATTCCCAGTCCACTGCTATCAAACGAGACCTGGTCTCTGCGATCTTCAGCCTCTTAGGAGTCCGCATGGGTTCTACAGAGAAAGAGAACAGTACGTCTATAAGGCAAGGAGAAGATTTATGATTTGTACCATGATTATGAAGCAAATGGACCTGAGTGTTGAGTAAGACAAAACAAAAAGGCTTTAACAAACACCCATTTATGCTCGACGCTGCCATTCAACCATTTCCCAAATGCAATAACTTATACAAGGCGCATCTTTGGTTTCCATCTTTTATGTGCATTCAGACCGTTATTGTCAATATAATCTACTTTCCCTACTCCCTGTCCAGGGCTTTAATTACCTTAACTGGCTCATTTAACTGGATCAATAACCTCTCAGTCCCTACGCACACACATTTACAAGAAAACACTACAGACACCAAACCAAGCTAGAACTGCTCATATGAGTCCCAGGCAGTATATTTACATGAACCTACTTCTGCTTCCTCAGCCATTCAACGTTAAGGGCCACCTCTCAAGCAGGGGTATACACTTGAACATATTGTGGCGACCCATCAACTTGGAGGATTTGTTGCATTCTGCAAGAAAGCTATTATCTTTAGGACCTGCCAATCACTGAGTTATTTCACAAGGTACGGGAACCACTTCTCTAACTGGAGAAGAGATCGCTCAATCAAGAAGGACGTTTTTACTCCAGAGGTTGTAACTGTCTATTGAAAAGCCTTTATCACTCACACAGCAGTGACCATTTCACTTCACCCTCCAGGGTAATGTAGAGCAAATACTGCAGCATCAGGGTATAACTGAAGGCAGGGGTAAAATATTTACCAAATAGGTGTATTCTCAGAAGTAGGGATCTACTCGTACGTTTTTGATTCAAGTACACATATCACTGGTGAAATATCGTCTTTTACCATTATTTATTTCATTATTAGATTATCCAAGTGTATGTATTAACCCTTGAACTAATCTCTCTTCATTTATTACTCCTAAAAACTTACAAAAAAGACACTATATGATATCCAATCTCTTATAGCAACATTAAGTCACACTAAATTAGAGTCAGACTATTCATCTGCTGAAATGTCTGCTCTATTTGTGAAGTCTGAAATCTTTACAAAACGTTTCACATTACATTTCTGTGGGTTTAAACAATGGTCAACAAACATTTTATTCAGTTTATTCTATAGCGCTACGCCACAGTGTTTCTCTGCAAAGCTGAATTACTTATTTAGTAAGTAATACTAGTGACTATAGCTGTGGGACAACAGATGTAAAAGCACATCTAATAGAGTATATATATATAACAAGTACAAAGTGAAATGAAACTGAAATACTTCAGTCAAGTATTTCAAGCAGCTCAAACTTCTCCTGCCTACAAATTATTAGTGAGGAGTTGCTTCGCTGTCCTTGTGTCCCTGACGTAGTCATACACATCATCTGAGCACAAATGAGTTGACTTGGTTTACAATAAAATGGCTCTGATTGGTTGTAAGACTATCCACTTGGATGCAAAACTAAATCTAAATGGTGTGTTACCAGACTCATATTCAGATAAGAATTGAGTCTGGTAACACCAGGCTAGCCAAGTCGAGTACTTAGTTTCCACTACATTTCAACAGAGTATTGAAGACAAAAATCTATAAGCTGAGTTGAAGAATCACAAAGGCTGCTTTGATCAAGCTCAATGCATCAGTACCAAACTCTGTTATTGACTGCTCTCATTGGCTTTTGAAATCCACACACTGAAGTCATGAATAAAGAATGAATATATTATTTTTTTATCATAAATTGACATCACATTAATATTCAGTCCATCACATGTTGACGTTTTTCATCTCTTTTTTTGTCTGCCTCGCTGTAATCCACCTGCTCCCTTATGTCCTTTTTTTAATAAAAACAGCTCACCTTAAATAGAGACGCAAGCCTCTCCCCAGACCCCTCCTTGTCTTGCTCTGTGTTTTTCCCTGGGTCTTCCTCTCTCAGAGGAGACAACACAAGGACACAAACTTGTCGCTCCCTCTGACAACCCATTATCTGCCTGTCACTCACAACACACATGCGCAGACGCTAGACTCTCACACCGGGTTATTACCCAAAGACACACATGGGCTTTAGGTTGTGACAGAATCAAGATTAAATCTGGGCAGCGCGTGCCTAGGTGTGTGTGTTTGCCTCAATAAAACTTCTCATAAGAATTCGTCGTCAAGGGCAAACACAGCCCTCACATATGCTCCCCAACGCGCACACACACTGAGCTGTAAGCAAAACACAAACATGTCAGGTTTGCTAAATCGTTTAGATATAAATATCTCACTAATAATAAAGTGACATATAGACAGAGAGTGAGGAGACGTGAGAGAAGAGAGGAGGCAGTACGGGTAATTGTCTCCTGAGCAAATATTACTGCTGAGCTGTGTGTGCGTATATGTGTGCATTTGTAGCTGAGGGGGTCAGAGCAATTCATTTTAGCTTCAACCTGTTATTGGATGGTTGACATTTAAATAGAGCAAGAGGGAGACCGGCTGCTTTCTACTCGTCTGTCTCCTCCTGTAGTTGTCTCTTCCTCTCTGTCCCCTCTCCCCTGTTCAAATCAATACTTGTGATCTTCACCATAAACCCGGCTATTAGGATACACACAAACATACACACAAACACACGCACGAACACAGCTAGGGCAATGTAATAAATTGTATTGATTTCAAGGTCTCTAGATGCTAACACTGCTTCACAGTGAGATGGTTTTCAACATGGAATTAAAGCAAAATATACGACCAGCGCATTCACACACGTTTGTATGGGTAGCTTTGTGAGGACATTCATCGATATAATGCATTCCCTAGGCCCTTAAGCCAACCATCTCAACTAAGTGCCTAACCCTAACCCTAATGTGCGGTTTAAACCTCTGCGTCAATTTGACGCCGTAGTCTGACGTGCTCCTCCCAGACCACACAAGCTGTGACTGGTTGGCTTGGTAGTAGTGTGTTTACCCTTTAGTATTTCCAGGCTGCTTCTCCATCTCCGCAGTTTTCTAAACATTTGTATGACTCGCATTTGGCGAAATTTCGACGAAAGTTTCAGCCGCTATTGTTGAAAGCGAACCAAGAAGGAGAAACAAAAATTAACCCGACTGGCAAAAAAAGGCAAAGTGCCAAGTAGCATTTGGGTGTCGTTGTTACAGAGCGAGCCAGACTGACGAGCGCACAAGTATAAATGGCTTGCAACGGCGTAGGCTACATGCGTAGATTAAACCATCTATCTCCTTCAGTACTTTAAATGAGCCTTTACCCTGATCCTAGCCAGTTTTAACCCTCAAACATCCTTGTAAAGAACAGAACCAGCCAAAATGTCCTCACTCCAAAGGTGTAAAACTAAACACTGGTCCTCAGAAAGATAGCTGTACAAGAGCGCACACACACACACACACTGAAACGGCCGTGTTTCGATCACTTCAGAGGGCATTACATTAATTTCCTCAAGACGTACACTTACCTTAAATCATAAGCCCTAACATCTCAAGGATTTGTGTTACTGGGGCCTTTGGGTCGCAAGACGGGTCCCCATAATGTGACTGTGTATAAAAATGTATGTCTTCACAACACACAAAATCCCATTCCCCTCCTGAACCAATAATGCATTGCTGCTTATCTCTGTCTATTTACTGTACGTTCTGAAAGCAGGTAGAGAGAAAATTATAAGGGTAGACACTGATAAAAGAAAGAAAGAAAGAAAGAAGGAAAGAAGCATAGGAACAGAATGAGGAACAGTGTAAAAACAAAACCATGTGTGGAAAAATGAAACTGGGTCTGGAGGGAGCGAGGGACAGATAAAGGGAGAAGAGCGAGAGAAAAAGATGAGAGAGGGAAAGAAAGGGACAGAGAGGTGGAGCGGGTAAGAGCGATAACTAGTTTGGAATGCGGCCAGAGTCGAGCGGGACCCGGTCCAATAGTGAGCCACAGAGGCTGCCTTGTCCCTTTCCCCCTCCTCCGGTAAGCAGACAAACGGCTGGATTCATATTGGAACTAAAAGGCTTTGTTCTCCACAGATGGAGCTTTGAAAGCGGCAACAATACCAATAAACACCAACAATAACACCAATGATGGAAAGCTTCATATCAGCAGAATCCAGAGGTTGGATTTAAAGAACGTAAGAACAAAAGGAACGGAAACTAAATGAAATAGGACTACGTTGAAGGCAGCAAAGCACATGTCCCTCAACATGAAGCGCTAGGAAGAGCCAACAAATATGCAGCTTTAAAACCGGAAGGGGGCTTAAGAGAGAAAAAAAAAAAAGAAGAGAAGAAAAGAGGAGAGGAAAGGGGAGAGGATAGGAGGAGGGGGAACAGAAAAGGTTGACAGGAGATGTAGCTAAATCCAAGTTAATCTGTCCAATTAGTTCCTGGTAATCCTTCTACTTTCATGAGAAAGACAAATGAAACTCCATCCATTCATTCTGTCTCTAATTTCTCTCAGCATGCGCCCGTCTCTTTCTGGGCCAGATTTAAGTACATAAAAGGTGCAGATTTGCACGGCACCCCTGTTTTCAATTTGCGCTTGCAAGCTATATGGATTTTAATGCTTTGCAAGTTTCCTATGCAGAGTCAAATTATGAAAGAAGGAGCAAGACTAGGACAGCTGCAGCCCTAAAATACCTTTAAATGAACTTTAAATTATTAACACACCTTGTGGGTACACATGGGTAAAATAAAAACTCAAAGCCAACATTTACAGCAATGAGGAATGAGTCATTGAACCGGTTATCACCAACGTAATGTAAAGAGCAAAATAAGATGCGAGAGAGGCCTAAAAAGATGGAGACTGGAAATGCAGTAGTTGGAGTTGGGACTGTACCAAAAATGACTCCTGCACAGATATAACATTGGAGGGGACTTCTAATAGTAAGGGAGGCAGATTTTATTTTAGACCATTCCCAGTTGTTGTGGTCACTGTAACATATGGTTACATTCCTGGGGAACTGCCGTCAAGCTATTGGGTGGCTCCAACCCAGAACTATTTATCTAGCTTAAATGGAAATTAACGTTTTTTTAAAACCTGGACATTATTTCTGGCATAAAATACGTTCGTTTACTTGATACAGGCAATAGCACTAGCGTATCATAACAAAATATTGGTGAAATGAATGAGTTTCGCGGCAGATAACGCGTTATTTAGAGGCTGCATTTCGGTGCCCCATTCACTCTCACTATATGGATATACGCGGATCTAAATATCGTCCGAATGACTCCAAATGACACCAAAGTTATATGGGTGAGTAAACGATCGTATTTTATGCTAGAAATAAGGTCCAGGTTGTAAAAAACGGTAATTCCCCTTTAAATAAAAATACAAGAATTGTCAATCCAACAGCTCAGTCCAACAAGACTCTCGTTATTCTCACTGTCTCTGACTCTCAGTCTAAAGTCCTGCTCATGTACATCTCCAGAAACAGGTAACAAATAATGCATACATGTGTTTTTTTTAAACTAGTGTGGCACTGTCACTTTAACCTACCGTCCTCATACAGGAGTAAATCGTGCATTCGATTTTGACTGTTTCGTGTGTTGAACATACAGTCGTTTGTCTAGTGTGGGGTTGACTCAAAATAAACTTCAGAGTCTGTGAAAATGGAAATTTCATCCAGCTTTCACTGCAAATTCAAATTGATTGTTGGTTTTGACATTTTTATGGGACTGGATAAATAGAAATGAAAAAAAAAAATAGATGTCATGAACATGTTCAAATTGTATACTTAAAAAAATAGTGCTACAACAAAATAGCTACAACTCTACTTCTCCCTGTTTTTTATTTTATTTTAATTGATGTCAAATTGGCATAATATCATAGATGTTTTCTTTAAAACACATGGCGGCATGTCATAGATGTTTCTACACAATACACAATACAGGTTTTTCATGCCTCACTGAACCTGACTCTTAGAAAAACGTGACTCTTAGTCAAACCATTAAAATTAACCATAAATGACCAAATGTATGTGGACACCCAGATTATAACAGACTGGAACACACACAGTAAATAATGACCCTGTGTCCGTAAATCTACTGGCTGCTATTTCAAGGGCCTGACCCTTAAAGTGTTGTACTGCTGACTGACCGTGTGTGCATCTCCGTGTGTGTGCATGTGTGTTTATTTTCACACAAGAAAGAAGTACACACGATGTATTGTGTGTGATTCCGACAACATCACCGCTTGCCGTGTCTGGAAATGTGTGTTTTGTGATTCCATTCTTCCGCAAATCCAAGTGATGCTGAGTTTGTGCAACATACGACAAATACTGTGAGTCTCTTGAACTGTGTGTGTGTGTGTGCGTCTGTCTCTTAGGCTGTCTCTCTATCTGTGTGCTCTGTGTATATGTATGTGTGTGTGTGGGGTTGTGTGTAACCTGCCATGACCGAGAGGTTTTCAGCAGATAATTCAGGGTTTGGATTAAAAGCTACTTCATCACATTCTTCTGCGCGTACACACACATCACAAAAACACACTTCCAAGTTGATTATTTTTCACCCTTCAGACAAGAGCAATACATCATCACAGGAGAAAAATCTAGACGAGTTGGAGAGCAGAGACAGAGGGAGCATGAGAAAGAAGCAGAGGCAGCAAAGAAAAATGCAGGAAAGGAAGACATGAAAAGAGACTAAAGAAGAGAGGAGAGAAAGAAATGAGATCCATCCTGTTATCATATCAATTGCTCGGCAGTGTGTGTGATGTCTGCTCAATATTTTATTAACTTTATTGGTTTTTAATTAAACTGTGATTTGTGTGACGGCATGCTCGGGCTTACGCCTGATGTTTGTGCACACATTTTCCGGCGCCAGTGTGTGCGTGCACGTCTTCATTACATTGTATTAAACTGAATATTCAGTAAACTACAGGTGGTGGGATCAGACAAACCTAACCAAACAGAAAAAGCACAGGAATCATTACCATTTAAATAACATTTCCACCCGGTGTCTGCGTGTGCCTCACTCTCACAACAAATACAAACACGCCCAACCCGTTGCCAGTGCTGTGTGCGCATGTTGTGTGTCTGTCTTTGACTGGAAGCAGAAAGATATGAACAGGAAGGAAACTATCACTAAAATAAAAATACAGTCCGCAGAACACAATACTAACTGTACAATAGTTAGTTTCATTACATAGTGATACAATTCATTCATAAGGAGTTGTGGCTAATCCGTGCACTCTTGTATTTGGCATTTATAGCAATTGTAAGTGCTCTGTTAAGAACTCTACTTAGTTTTTACATTGTAACGCAGATGTTTTACCAGAAAGAGACAAAAATGCCATTAAAAAACAATTCTCTCCACTGGCTTTGTATTGCCTTATATTACCTTAGCCACTCACGCTTGCTAGCAAAAAGAAGAAGAAGGGTTTTTGGCTGCTATATTGCTGTAAACTGTGCTAAAGTGTTTCCACAGTATGCAGCTTGTGATATAGTGGAATACTGGTAAATGTAGAAAGCTGTGCAATTATTATGTTTGCAAGTTCCTTAGCTAACTACAGCGTCTTGCTAACACTCAGCTAACATTAGCTGTTAGATACAGAGAGCTCAAATAATCCTTTGGCATTGTGAAAGCTAGTGTTTTGGCTAGATACGAGCACGTAGCAAAGGACGTCATTTGTGCTCTTCTATCTTTCATCAGTAGAGCTGCCACGGAAGGTGCTCGCCTTCAGTGTCTCATCCGTAGACTGTGTATAAATACGGACAACATGTCGCCACTTCCTTGCCTTGGCTAAACTGACACTATTTTTCCGGGGATATGGCGCCATCTTGCGAGTTTGGAGCCAGAGCACGGTCCGAGAGTGGAGCCACGCGGAGCCACGATATCGATGACCCGCCAACGCTTCCACCAGACTCGCGTTTTCGTTCAGTTACTGCTACGCTCTGCTCTACCTCCATCAGTTTTTTTTTTTTTACATCTCTCACGGCCCCATTGGCATGGCAACAGGTAGTCAGCATTATGTCACATCTTGTTACTATAGCGTCATATAACTAACTAAAACAAAACTTATCCAAAAATTTGACACGTGAACATTCATCAACGTTATATTAACTACCTAAAATGACAGGAACCATCCTTGAAAAAAAAAAAATTGACATATACTTTAGTGTTTTATTTTGGCCCAACACCCATCCACTAACATGGAGGAGGTGGAGCTTATGACCTATACTGCAGCCAGTCACCAGGGGGAGCTCTACTTGCTTTGGCTTCACTTTTGAGGAGCTGTTCCAAGTCCATCTTTATACTGTCTTTAGTCTTACCCAAGGACACTTGTGGAGGTATGTGGAGGGGCCAGAGATGGAACCACCAATCTTGCGATTAGTGGACAATCCACTTTATGTGTTGTATAAACTGCCATAAAACTACAATGTGTGCAGTTGTTTTATTTCCACTTTGTTTTAAAAATTGAGCATGTGTTCCCAAGGAATTAATGTGAAATAGTCTCACGTGTTGGCAACTTATTTAAAATCATGATTTGCTGCAGTGCTACTGCCTTAAAAACATTTGATTCATGACTACATGTCAGAAAACTGCTCTAAAGATAAAAGATTTTTAGACAATTTCCCCTCTGATCATCACTCTTAATCTTATTATTGTGATTATTTTCTTGTCAGTAGGCAACAAGTGTTCACAAACACGGCGTGAGTTGATTTAATTCTCTAAATTCATAAACACATTTTGCTGCTTTGGAGTGTTATCTGGGCATTATGTGGAATTACAACAATGAGCTAACGTCTTGTGCTTGAATGAGTAGAAGAAGATTAATTTCCTCTTCCTGTCAAACAGGAAACTGTTCAATACATGAGTCGCCTGAACAAGTCTACGACTTCCTCTCTGTCAATAAACACAGAGACACACACGAACACAATCTTTCACCCTCCCTCCCACACACACACACACACACACACACACACACACACACGCACACACACAGGTTGGCAGACATCAGTCAGACCCTGTGGTTATGAGTTTTCATCTCTCTTCCATTTTCATTCTCCAGTTTCATCATTCTCTCGCCTCTTGCACTCTCTCGCCCAACTCTCTCCCCATTCTCTCCTCTCTTTCTTTTCCAGCCTTATTGTTTTTCATCATCTCTCCATCGCTCCCCGTTCTGTTTCTCATTCAAGCTCATTGCTTTTATTTCTGTCTCTTTCTCTCTCATATCAAACCTCTCGCGCTTGCTCCGTCTCTCTCCCCCAGGCTAGCTGTGTTTATATTTCAGTCGTTTATTTCTACAAATGTCAGACAGTGTTTCTGCCCTCCGTCTATTGATCCACAGAGAGCGAAAGGGGATGGGGGGGAGAGAGAGAGGGGCGGAGAGAAAAGGGGGGAAAGCCAGCGACGAGGAACGAAGCAGAAAGAAAGATACATTGGAGGAGGAACGGGGGAGATGAGAGAAGCGAGGACGCAGGAATGAGGTGAGAGAAGTAAAAAAAAAAAAAAAAAAAAGAAGCAGGACGAGAAGTGATAGAAGGTGGAGAGAGCCTCCAGTATTTTAATCACTCTTTCTCTCAGATCACTGAGCAACTACAGACTGACTCAGGCTTTTCCCTCCTTTCTTCTCCAATTCTGCACCACCTAGTTGCTCTTCTTGCCTTCTCATCGCACAAATATCAACCACAAAAATATAGATGTCAAAACAATAGATGGACAGATCGATAAATAATCAGACAGGCTTAGAAGAAAAAAAAACTGTGCATGAGAGAAACCTTTGACTCTAGATCTAGTTTACCACGTTTTAGGGTAAGAGAACAAACACGTTTATTAAAGTATAAAGAGGAAGGAATTTATTATAATGATAGGGTAGTGGTGGAAACTTTACTGCGTGGGTTTTTTATATAGGTATATATAACAACAAGAGTGTCCTACCTGCACATTTGGTCCTCGTAATGAGCGGTGGTCCAGCTTTGCCTGTCCCTCCCTCTCCCGGTCTGGTTAGCAACACTCTGATCTCATACTCTGTGTCTGGGTCAAGGTGCCATAACTTGTAGTTGGGAGAGTTCACGGCGTGAGTCTCGATCCAGCTGCCTGATGTCATGCGGTACTCAACCTGCAGGAATCATACATATAATGATTATACAACTGTTGGGTATTAACTGTCATTGTCCATTGACGATCTAAGCATTCTCTTAAGGTCAGTCTTCTGGTCGGGAATAAAACCACTGCTAAATATTTAGTCGCTGAAAAACCTTAAGAGCCCGCATTTAAAAGTTACTTTTTAAGAAATCACTGCGACACAGGAAAGACATTTCAGTAGATGGTGCTTAAGAAGCATAAGGAGGGAGAAGTCTCTGAGCTTGTCTCGCTGCTGACAGATGTGGATGAGGAAATGCATTCTGGATCATACACAGATGTTGCCGCCTATGTCACCGCAACATCTGACTTGTGCGTCACATTACAACACAGGGTACAGAGCTTTACCGTACCGTGAATGGAAATGATCTTGGTATTACATTGCCACTGACTGAACTTGATGAACTTTGACTGAACGCAATCGCTTCGATGCCTCACTCATCACGTCATTACATAGATTTTACAGCTTAAAAACATCCCGTGTCTTGTAAAGAACTTACCTCCTTCAGTATTATAGGTCCGTCTCCAAATATGGAGTTAGCGTTGAGCTGAATCAGCAGGTACGTAGGGCCGACCCCGAGCAGCTGGGGCGGCGCAATGGGGTGAGGAGGCTCTGAGGAGAGAAAGCAAATGTCACACGGTCATGAAAGATGGTTTCAAAGCGCCTCAGCAGAAGAAGGAAACACACTAAAACAAGGCCTGTGGTTACACTTTCAGAGTTGTGTAACCATGATGGTCAATTGATTAGTTTAACATGTGTGCTCATGCAAAGGACTACAGAGAAACACGTCTTTTCACTCATCAGTATATTTGCTTCAGTCTTCTTTCTCATCTTTACTTTCTGACCAAGAATATTACAGAAATACATTTTACTTCTAGGACTCTTTTGTAGATACACTTCACATAACAAGCTTTAGATTCAGTTACTTTCATCCAACAGCAACTGTGGTGGCTGTGTTGTTTCACGCATTTATACACTATACATCAAAAGCTTCCCACCTTCAAAGAAAGAAACTGGAGGGCTTTTTATTGGGAAGCAGCTTCAGGAAATGTCAAACACAGTGGCCGGTACTTTGAGTCCTTTTCAGACATAGAAGGTGTAAATTGAATCATCTTATCTATTCAGACAAAAGTGTCTTTTACAGAAATGCTTATGCAAAGAGATTAATGCTACTGCAACATTTTGCATCTGGTACGCAAGCAGGAGTGCACGTGTGAATCCTGCGCAATTTGGCAGACGTTTCCCTGTCGTCTAAGGTTCGGAGATACAAGCATTTATGTGACTCGTCTACGGCAAGATTTTGGCCAAAGTTTTAGTCGTCATTGTTGAAAGCGAAGCAGGAAGTGGAAACAAAAATTAACCCGACTGGCAAAAAAAGACACAGCTCTGACTAGGGCTTGGGTGGCGTTTTCACAGAGCGAGCCAGACTGACGAGCGCACAAGTGTAAATAACTTGCACCTTCATAGGCTACGTGAGTAGCTTACGGCGCCTATGACCAGCAGCACCCTAAATGAGCCTTTACTGAGCCCCTCCACCACCCCGGCATCCATCTGCAGTCTCACCACTAATATTTACTCTCAAACATCTCTGTGCAAATATATATTCTACGGGCAGTGAGGAGGTCAGAGTATGCCCTGTTCGTAAAGGTGTTCAGTATGTCTTTACCTAGATAATTGTCTGCTAACTGCAGTTAACAGAGTCAATACATCTAGAGATTTGCTTCATGTATCAGAACACGTGGGTGATTTTCTATTTCTTTTTTTTTTTTACGTATAGACATAGCAAGGAAAAACATAAAGGAATAATAGCCTTTACGTACTTGGATAAAATTGCACAAGTGAACTGTATTGAAATAACTAAACCACTCTTTTATAGTTTACATTACATCCTTGTATTACAGTCGTGACGCACCCTCTGAATACATTATTGTCTGTATGAACGTAGAAATGTGACGGATGTGTGATGGTTCAGGGTCGGTCAGATCAGCGCCAACTGTCACACACGTGTGTGATTGGCAGTTTGAAAACACACAATCTAAAAGTGCATCAAATATTCATCTGCTTGACACATATACACACACACACGCGCACACACACCACCCATCAGTGCATGAATCCATCACTCTCCCCACACACGCACTGTGATCTGTCTTTCATACAGTAAATCATTCAGATTTTATCAGGCACATTCTCAAACACACTATCAGGCGCTGTTGTTATCAGTATTCAGATAGGAAAATATTCCTTCTTTTTTTTTTTTTTTTAGCATTCCAGCTTCAATCACATCATATCAAAGAAAATCCTGTTTAATCTAAATTAAATGTGTGTGTTACCGTGCATGCTCCAATAATGGCTATATTTTGCATTACTGTCGCCTCTAGTTTTCTGTGTGCGCTGAGTGTGGCTGTCAGAGAGGTGCACGCTGGGAAGTGTCTTTTTAGCAACAGATGAAACACTGAAGTTTGACAGCACATGCACATGTGCAACCACAGACACACACAAACACGCGCACACACGCGCACTCACAAACGGGCCGACCAGATAATGAATGTTGAAGCGACTTCAGAAAACCAACAACGTCAACAACATGTCAGCTCGCAACGCCGTCAAATAAACAAAGTAAACAACAACATGATTAACAAACAGATAGAGAAATAAAGAAGAGATATGCATCACATATGAGAGCGGCTTTGTCTATTTCCAGCTTGTGTTAGCTCGAGCACACATCTTAAAAATCTATTGAAAACATAAATAATAGACGTAAAAATGAAATGTAACTGGGTCGTTATGTGACTCCAGAGAAAAAACAAGAGCTGGAACGGGTTCACATTTTAGATTCCCTTCTTTATTTGTTCTGCCACTCGTCATCTGTACAGTTGATCTAAAAAAAAAAATCTAAGGAACCATCAATGGAGTTGTGTCAGCATGTTTTTTATTATTAATCACATGTGTGAACCCTCGCAACATTTATTTTTTTTTTTTTGGGTCAGATGTAAATGATAATAACAAAACAAATCAACACTGGGGAACACTTCAAATGCATCGTGTCGATTCTGACCTAACCCGCCTGTGTGATTAATTTGTTTTTAGTGTCATTCATTTTCCTCGCTGATATTGGAAAGAAACATCCCAAGACACTGAAAGATTTCTTCTGATTTAAGTTTTCTAGGCTAGTAAATAAGCCTCGAGACTAGAGACTGAGAGACCAAGAAAAGGCACGAAGAAAGATGCAGCTATTTCATTGGCGACCGGCGAATGGCGCCCACTAGGCATGTTCTTCTTTGTTGACCAACGTCAGCAACCTTGTCAATAAAGTTTAGCTTTTACAAACCGTTGCTGACATCACTAGGAAACTTACTGGAGGACATCTGACCTCCAGGGCTGCAGAAGTGTGTGTGAGATCGTGCAAGAATGTGTGTGTGTGTGTGCCTTAGTTGCATCAACAGCCAACAGTGGTAGTAGGTTGTCTATAGTTCCATGACGCCTGAAGCTCCACCTGTCACTATTACTTAAGAGACCGTGTGTGTGTGTGTGTGTGTGTGTGTGTGTGTGTGTGTGTGAGTCTGTGTGTGGTTTCTTAAAAAGGAGATATTTTAGATAATTACACGTTTAATAAAGCTGAATAAAATAAAGTCATAATTCTGTGTTTGTATTGTCATGTGTGTGATTGTAAGGTTGCAGGAGATTATTAAGCCACTTGTGTATAATGCAAGCCGGCATGAGGATGTATGCATGTGTATGTGTGTGTGTATATGTGTTTGTGTGCTTGTTTGTGTGTATGATGCGAGCTGGCATGATGATGCCCTCTGTCACCGTAGGAACCAGAGGGCAAGGCCTGATTAGAGGCTTGCCTCTGACCAAACCCAAAGTGACACGCAGACACATATGTACACTCAAATACGCTTAGACTTCTACTCTTCATACTCTTTATCTAAAGTAAAACCTATAAAAGCAGTGCTGCCGTTTGCCATCATCCATCTACTGGATCTACCCATCCAATGTTGCAACTTAGGACTTAAGGCTATTGAACCTCAGTATTGTTTTGGTATCTGTAGCGCTGTGTTTTGAAACTAGCCCTTGGATATTTGGTCTCATTAACCTGGTTTACTTTTAAATTTTCATGATAAGTGAGTCACAGATATTCAGTCGAGTCCTAGCGAAAACCTACAAATGTTCTTGAGAAAAGCCACAAGCGTTAAATCGTCTTGCATTTTACTCAAACAGCTTCTTAAAAAGTCAAATAAATGAACTTGCGTTTGCACTATTCATTGCACACCCACTTGCCAAAACATTATACATTAGTGAAAAGGTGACAGTTCAATGAAAAAAGGTGGTGATTCAACTGGATGATCATTTGGGAGGGTGGTAGTTTGTGGTGCTGTTAAACTGGATTGATTGAACACTGAATCAACAGCTCTCTTGGTTATTTTAAACAAATGCTGAATCCAATAACCTTCAAGAAGTTAAGACTAAGTGCTGGACTGTTACATTAGAATGTATTTGTTTGACTAGTGTACCTAATGTTTCGGCAGGTTTAGGATCATTTAAAGTACTGTGGGACATAGACGTATGTAGCCTATGCCGGTGCTAGCCATTTATATTTGTGCGCTCTACTTCCTGTTTCACTTTCAACAATGGCGACTGCAACTTTTGGTGAAATTTCATGCAAATGTCTGTATCTCCGAACCTCCTCAGTTAACCTTTCCGCGATGTGTTCCCTCTTTATTGATCCAAAACAATCAATTTGAAAATTGCGGAGAAGAAGACGCAGCTGGACACAGTAAAGCGGGAAGATGCTACTCCCAAGAGTTGCTGTGACGCGTAGTTACATTTCTGGGGAGGCCCACGTCAAGCTACGCCGTTAGTTACTCTCTGGGCTGTCAGATTGACACAGAAGCCAAAACCGCCTATGAGTCTCATGTTTGGGTTTGCTGCTGCACATTTCCTGCCATTTTTATCCTAAGAAAATCCTAAGAAGACATTCATGCACGTTCTGCTGAAGGAACAGAGAAAAACGTCTCAGTGCAAGAATCATCCGAGAATCCCATGTCATGGCTCTCGTGCTCTCATGACACACCTCCGTCTTGAAAATGTGCTCCTCTTCTCTGATCTCGGCGGCTCCGGCACCCAATAATGGCACATCTTTGTCATCTACATGTTATAAATATCAATAGACTATGCCTGTGAGTACCTGCACCGAGGCAATCTCACATCCCCCAGCGGACCACTTTTCAGGCTTTGAAGATGAAACCCGGGTTAGTGTCCCACTGCCAAACAATTTGAATGTATACGGTTCACATTTCGGTTACGATTTTCTCTCCCCTTTTCCCGTCCATCGTGTATTCCTCCACCCCATTTCTCGCCGTTCTCCCCGTAGCTTCAATTTGATCATAAATAAATATAAAATAGTAAAAATATTAGCAATGCAGCTTAACTCCGTCCATATTCATGGTCGTCAGTGTCCTGCAGGAGCCTCAAATCTCCAACAAGCGTACTTTTCAAGAAGCGAAATAAACATATTCCCTGTTTCTTTGATTTCTCTCTGGCTCTCATCTCCCATCTGATATTTCTAATAAATAAACATGAGGCTCCTCTCCTTCCACACATTCAAACACGCAGTCCTCACTCTTTTATTGTGATCTCTTTCTAACAACCAGGCTCCAGATCAATATTCATAATCACCAATATCCCTCAAAGCTCCAAAAGCATCTCTTTCACAGATTGTGAGAGTGTCTGCTTTTCGAACTGACGCCCGGCGATGAAACGCGCGGCGGCTTTCTCCATCTGTCTTATTGAACCTGAATCTATTTTCATATATGTAGATTGGTCCTATTCATGTTTAGACACATGTCTCCTGCTGTGAGGATTCCTCATCTCCATCTTCTTAGTCGTCTTATATTCAAAAAATGTGTTCTTAATAAATAAACATTAGCTACTTATGTATTCTTACTAAATCAGCAAGGTCCTACAAAAAAAAAAAAAGAAAAAAAGAAGACGTGTCCCAAACTGCCAGATGTTTTTGACTAAAGAATAAACACGTCTATCTGCTCGCAGCGTGGATTCGTGTCCGGCGAACGCAGACGGTTGAACCGCTACCTGACAGTGTAAGAGCTCCATTAACCGAGATAGCCCATCAAATATTCATATTCACGTTGCTCGCCTTCCGCTTTGATTTTTCACTTCTTTCTCCTCAGCCATCTCTTATGCTGAATAATAAACACGACTCTGGCTCTGCTGTTTACATATTCAGACATATTCCTGATTCTGATATGGATATTCTTCGGATAATGAGCTGACTATTTACATTTAACTTTTCCTCCACCGTCTCCACTCCCCTCTTTGCTCGCCCCCTCCTCTGTCTCCCCCCACTCTCCTTTCTGTCACTCCCGTATCATTCTTTCTGAATCTTTTCCGCTTTCACCACCCCTCTCTCCCCTTCTCTCCCCCTCTCTCTCTCTCTCTCTCTGCCCTCCTCCTCTCTCTCACTCTGGGAGATGAATTGAATATGTAAGCTATTGGATGTGAATGAATAAAGCATCCCATCTCAAACACACATTGGTGACACCTTATTAACCACATGTCAGATGCACATGACAGCTGGAGCACGCACACACACATAGCGTCCACGGAGCTAGCTCATTCAAGCACCCACACACACACACACACACACACACACACACACAACACAGAGCATGTGCACACACACACACATCCAAACACAAGACTGGCAAACTCCTATCTACATACACTCAACATGAACTCTCCTCATTAGTATATATATTGTGTTTTATAAGTCAGACACAGCGGATTGCGGATTAGGTTGGAATGTGACTTTCCAAAAGTTACACCGAGTTATTTGTGATGCCAAATATATAACTGGGTCAAGGAAATGATGACGATCCGATAAACCTTACAGAGATGAGCAGTGATTGTCCAGATGTGGATAACAAGCAGGCGAGGGATGTTGATACTGGATTTATAAGACTATAGAGGGTTGCGTCTCTTTATAGCGTCTCTAAAAAACAGAAATCTGTGAGAGTAAATGTGAAAATTTAATTAAAAAGTGTGTTAGTTGTTCTAACCTGGTGTTTGCCTATGAACCAAAGAGTTTTAACATTCATAACTGAGTAATTAGGCAAATCCTGATCAAGACAGCATGCTGTTGGATAACTTTACCGCCATGTTTCTTCCATGTTAAATTTGCAGTGAAAACATGACTTGTACTGTCTAAGTCTACACTGCAAGACACAAATAATGAGCTTGTACATGGATCATCAACTGGACTTTTGTAGCTTCGGGCTGCGTCCATAAATCACTACATATTTACCAGATGGTGCACTACATTTGTCGTCCAGCATTTCTGTTGTATGTACATTTCTGTGTGTCCAAATTAGCGAGCTAGCGACAGCTAATAAAACTGGCTACGAACAATTGGCTGGCAAAATTTGACGGCTGGCTGAAGCCTGCTGTGTATCTCTGCCTGATTTTGGTGACCCTTTGTTTTAAAAAAATGACAAAAATAATTAGCCGGTTGCACGTGTGATGGCACACTGTGTGCGCAATGTGACAGCAGAAAGCTTGAAAGGCATAGAAGTTAACTAATGGAGAGCAGGGCTTAGAAAAGAGTCAGATGACCTCCAAAAACACTGAACCATCTTCGCTCTAAAAGCTGCCTGCTAAATCTGTAAAAATAATCTTCAAAGAATCTGATAGGGAAAATAAAATCAGAGCAGCAAAGAGGAAAGAACACAAAGAACCACGGAGCTGACAGCAAATCAATCAAATAACCTTGAAAATATTGTTATGTATTTTTTAAATCCTCACCTCTGACGATAAGACCCGCAAAGTTAGACACCCCCGAGCCACGCTCTGATTGGGTGACGCAGCGATACAGATCTTGATCCTGATTAGTGACTTCTTTGAGGTGGAAGGAGGCGGCGAAGCGTCTGTGGTTGATGTTTTTGGTCAGGGCCACGGGAATGTCTTCCCCATTTCTCCTCTGAGTTACAGACAGACAGAGAGAAAGACAGAAAGATCAGGTGCTGCAGAGGCTGTGGACAGTTAAATGCCTTGCTCAAGGTCACAAGTCAGTAGTGGACCACATACGCCCACATGTGCACACACACACGCACATACCCCCCCGCCCACCCCATCCCCCCTGCTTCACTGACAGCAGGTTTGAAGGTCATGACTACAATAGAGCCGTAATGAAATCAGCAGCTATTAAACGCTTAATCACGTTAGCTGCTAGATGTATGGCCTGGAGTCACTCTGTGGCATACATGTGTATGCGTGTGTGTGGACATACCAGTCTCTTAACGGTGGCATGTTGAGCACTATGTTTCTCTTTGTGTTATCTATTTCTATATCACTTACCAACGCAACATACTTGTATTATTTCAATAGGGGCATTAATCAACATTGGATTTAGAGACGACTCACTTGGCAATGAACTGAATATTAAAATGGCCTAGTTTGTGGAGATGGACCGTATCATATTAAAGGGTTGGTTCACCCAAATTACAGAAAACGTATTTTCTTATTTAGCTCCAGTGGTGGTATCATCATCGTTAGACTATTTCTTCAGATGCAAATAGCTGTAACAGATGTTGAATTTTTTGGAAAGATTTCTGAATGACACATGCACCAGAAACTAAACACCATTCAACAACATTACGTTGATAGTCACTGACTGGTGAGAAAAACGGGGTTCTGCAGTGGCAGCGTAGAGAGGGGTGACTCCAGGACGCTGGAATTCACTGTTAAGCCTTCTCGAGGTGTCGTGGGCCTAACTTAACGAAACATCGGTGAAGGGAGGTTCAGACTTGAAAACCCCAATGACATGCTGCATACTGCTGTTGACTAGGCCAGGTATCTGATGTCTTCATGTTGGTTGGTAGCGATATTACTTTGTTTGGTTAGCTGCTGAGCGGGCCATACAAGCCAGCATTTGGTTAGCTTATAATTCACAAGGTTTGAATGATCCTCTGCTGCTCTGTGGGCCTACGAGCCAGCAGCATTTACTAAGTTCATTTAGATTGTAGGTTAATCGTCATATCACATGATCATAGGTTTGTTAGGGTTTCTCAGTTGGACAGCGCCTCTAAATGTGTTTTGCCTGGGATCTTGGCACAAGGGATTGTAACATCTAATCCTGTGTATTAATGAATTGCGAAACAAAAGAAATCTAAACAAAAAAAAACCAAAAAACATTAGATACGAGGACTTGCAAGTGAGAAAATATGCTGCTACTAAGTTAAAGACAGTCAGGCAGACGGAACCTAATTTTTCAATGAAAGGTTTATATGCACTTTTAATGGGTCATTAATGGCAGGTTCAGGATTTCAGTGATTTCTACACTATTATTTGTCTGTAATTGAATAAATGAATAAATATGCATCCAATTTGTTTGATTTCTCTTATAAAAACAGCTCAATAAATTACTGTATAGCTTTTCAGTTCCAGTGTGGATGCAAGTGGTTTAATCCACCTTTAGACAGAAGGCATGCATATATAACACGAGACAAACGTGTGTGCGTGTGTGCATGACTGTACCTGTAGCCAGAGCTTATTGTTTGTGTCCCGTCCTGTGGCGATACACTGAAATGTGGCATTTTGTCCGGCGTTCACCTCCACGTCCCCAAGGCGCAGGAAATGAGGGGATTTATCTGCAGAAAGCAACGAGAACCAGATTTAGTTTACAGCAATGCCATTTGCGCTTTTAAATGTTTTTGTTTGACTTTATTTAGCTGTTGAAAGTGGGAATTAGGTGACAAGCAGGTCAGGTTATCACATTTCAGGACACGGTGTTATCCCATATTTATTATTATTGCAATTAGATTTGACTTTTCTTTCACTTTTCCCAGTACAATATAATATGATTCACATAGCCTCTTAACTACCATGCAAAGATATGAAATAAGCCTTGTGGACCCTGAAGATGCAGCTCAGTTGTGACATTTTCATTCTGGGGATGTGATTGCAATCATAGATAGCAACTCCTATGGTGAGGGGAAAAAGCAGACACACACACACACACACACACAAGCTAGCAAGCACACATGCATTCATGCAAACGCACACACACACACACACAAACCTGTGTGTCCAGAAATGCAGCTGTGAGAATGAATGCTTCCACTGTGGAGACTAAGTACTAATTCCTTTTCAAATACTTGCTCCTTCCTATTAAGAGTCCCGCTGCTCTGCCTTTAAAAGACTTGGGGTTCCTCTTTTTATGTTTTCCTAGATTTCTGGCTGAGGTCTAGAAATGTCATATCGACAACTTCTGACAAAGACAGGGGCCACTGGGATACCGGGACCTCACATGCTGTGCGCTGGTTGGTGCAAGACAGTTTATTTTTATGACTTATAATCAATAGAATCCATTAGGAAACAGAATAGACCTGGAGGATTTCAGTGCCGCTGCTAGATGGATGACTAAAAGGAGTTGTAATAGCTTCCTTTCCAACTTGAGGACCCTCCAGGAACATGCCTATGGCTTTAGATTAACAGATCTTTCCATGAACAGTAACAGTTTGTCGTCACAACTCTTCTTCTTCTCTTTTCTTTTTTTTGCCTCCAGTGGTAAGGAAACACTCAAGCGAAGGAGAGAAGAAGACTTGAGACGTAGCGAGAATTTTAAAATGGATCGCAGCCCTCATCTCTTTCCTGTCAGTACAGAGACAAGACAGCTACTGTTCACCCTCTCTCTCTAGGTGTGTGTGTGTGTGTGTGTGTGTGTGTGTGTGTGTGTGTGTGTGTGCGCCTGTGGGTTAAAGAGAGAAAATGCTGAGTGGTCAGAATCTTCTCTCTCCATGATTGCCCTAATACTGTCTCATTTCCCGCTTCACTCTCTCCTTACTCCCTCTTTCTCCTCGCAATCTCTCCCTCTCTCTCTTTCTTTTTTTTTATTTTATTTCTCTCATCTTCCTCCACGGGCTTGTCTTTCTTTCCTCCCGCCGCATCCCATCCCCTCCTCTCCTCTCCTGTGTCACCTTCCCACTTATCTACCCATTCAGCTGCGACAGAAACCATCCCAGGTACGGTCTAATTAGTGGCCAAAGCTATCAGCGTCTATTCAGCGAACTAGGACTAATTGCTGGCATGCTAATGACTCACCGCATGGGTAGCTGAGAACCTGAATGTCGTCGATGGCGATGAAGCCGGCTTTGCTGTCCGAAACCTCTGCTTCAAATATGACCTGAGGAAATAAGAGAACGGAGATTTACCAGTTATTGACATTATAATCTAAGAATTAGTTATTATTTTATTTATTTAAATAGACAGTCTCACACAGATCATGGTATTGTTAGACTGGACAGACACACACAAACAGACACAACACCCAAAATCTAGCATTAAAATTAGTTTTGTTGGTTTTTTGTTTAGAAGTTAAATTTGTGTGTGGTTGTATTTGTTCAAATCTCTGCTGAGTGTGCAAAGTGTGCTTACTGAATTATGCATATTAAATGCCATTAGTCTGTGAATGGAACAGCTTGTGCAAAGAATCTGAAGAATCGAGCAACGGCAAAAAACAATGAAAATGCAGTTTTTGCAGGAGATAAAAACAACGCAAAGGCGCCGCTTGCAATCCGTTATGGTTAAATCAACACTTTTAAGCACCGCTACCAGATCACAAAAATGTTCAGATGTGCTCCAAGTACACTGGGAGGTGCAGAGTAAGACAGCCGCCGGTTTAAATTGGTGAAGGATCCAGTCGGTGACAGCTGCTGGGGATGTGCGTAAATCTGGACAAATACAACGCAGCCATCTCAACTGCTGCTGGATTTATACATTCTGGCCGACGCGGCAGGGAAGGATAAATGAGATACTTCCTGTTGGATCATAGTAATCTCCTTCGGTACACATAAAATGGCTTCTGCAGAAACGATAATAAGTAATGAAAGTTGGGGTGGCACGGCGGAGAATGAAGGAGTAGGATCCTATCTGTTTGTTTTTCATTCCCAAGGCTTTCCGTCTTCTTTCGCTTTATTTTACTTTCCTTTCATTCCTCTCTTGACTCATCTTATCTGACTCGTTTCTTTATACTCTAAAATAAGTATGACTTCCACGAGTGCAGCGCTAATGTCTATTTAAATGGTGAAAATTACAAAAATAACACATGGAAATGAGCTGGTGGTTATTTTAGCCGTGGCGGCGCGCTATGAATTTTTACACAGATATTCACGTTCCCCAGAGGATGACTCCTAATTTCCTCCGGTGCCACCAGCAGGTCAGGGTTTGTCCAAGGTTTGGCGTGACAGGTGGCTCATTGCCATTTAAATCTCAAACAGATTAAACGTCTGGAAGCTTCAAGGCAAGCGGCAAGACGAGTGAAGTCCATATACTGTCAGTCAGTCGTATATTTTGAGAGGAGTCGTAATATTTCAGTCAACAGGTGCTTCGGTCTCCCTCCAGTTCATTAACTACAGATGTGAATAAAGACAATGCTCCTTCTTCTCTGCCTCCTCGTCCCTTCATTCACCTTCCACCACACTCTATTTGTTCCATCATCACACCTTTCTAAGCGTCCCTCCACTCTAATTTCTCTTTCCCTGTCTCTCTGTTTTCTAACAGTGTTTGCTCAGAAAGGAGCTCTGTATGAACAGAGGAGGAGGAGGAGGAGGAGGAGGAGGAGGAGGAGGTAGCCATCAAAAAGAGAGGCAGAGGGAGAAGGAGCAAGGGGGTGAGCCGTTGTTGTCATTCATCACCTGTAATAGGAAATCTGCCGTGAACTGTTTACCCATAGCTTATCATCTCCTGCTTGTCACACGCTACCCCCCCCCCCCCACCCCCTCCACCCCCCTCTCGGTCTCCCTCCCTCCCTCCCCCACCAATCTATCTTGTCTCTCTCTCCTATCATCTTTCACTCATAGCTCGCTGCAGAGCACAGCAGAAAGACATCAGCTGACTTTTAATACCTTCACCTCTGTCTGTCTGTCAGTATGTCTGACGGCCACCTCTCCTGTCTGCTTGCCTCGGTCCGACGATCGTTATAGTCGAGTTTCTTTAAGATAACGAGACCTGATGACTTGTTCTCCGCTATGTGCGCAAAGGTTTAAATCTGAGGCACATCCACGTCAAGTCCTTAAGGTCAAATCCTTAAGGTCAAATCCAAGTTACTAAACTTCCCCCATACACAACATTTTTTGTGGGGGAAAGTTAGTCTGGAGTCACTCTATTGAGAACAGATTATGCTCAGGCAAGGGGCCAATCGAATTGTTGGGGTCGGCTTTATGCACTGATGGACAGAGTCATACATGTCATCTTTTCAGCATTGCTCGCAGGACTATACAAATCGGTTGAAACGTGGCCCAAATTGAGTTTGGCTACATCAGACTATCAGGTTCGGCTGCGCATATCTCACCTGTGTCTCATTGTTCCATTTTATTTAGCTTCTGTGTTCCCTTCCTACTGCGCCAGGTCATCTTTATTCTCCGTGACAGAAATGCACCGGCCTGTTTCATGAGTATTTAGTTATTTCGATCTGCTCCTTTTGCCTGTTTCGACAAGTAAAGACTTTCTCACCAACCATCTGCGCCTCGGGTCGTGCCATTGAATCCTCCTGTACCATCTCCTTGTTAACACAGAGTCAATGCATAGGCCACGTAATGAAATAAAGAGTGTGGTCAAGGCTTTTCTTTTAGTCTTTTTGATCGAGTGGAATATATTGTAAAACATGGGGTTTGGCTACGTGCAACGGGTTTGGTCAAACAAATTATGTGTTGGTTTGAATTTGTTTAAACTTGACAGAAAATATCAGCTGTACTGTGATTACACAAGGCCTGAATGGTTCTTTCCAATTAATTTGTATCACTCAGGGTCTGTAATAGATTAAAACTTCAGATGTGAATCTGTGGTTAGTCGTTTTTCAAATCAGAAGCCAAGTCTTTTGGCAGTGAAGTCACAAATTAGTCATGTTTCCCGGCAGTCGAAGCAAAGATTTATTTATTTATTTATTTTTTGAATTAGTCTCGAATCTACAGCTCAGGTAGATCTCGCACAATGCCTAAGGTCAGTGCAGACTTTCCCTCCTCGTAGACTGTAATTATCAGCCATATGTGGATCTGATTCTGGTCACCTCTGATCGTACAGGTGTCAAACACTCATCGACCGACTGATCTCGGCATTATGAATCAGGATTATTTATAGCTTGTGTTTACAAGTTCTCACACAGCCGAAATGACTGTGAAACGCTGAAGGCTGAGGACTGACATATCATCATTCCTGAGAGGAGTCGGGCGATAGCATACATCCTCTTATCATCCCATTGCATATATATCACTCTGATGTATTTATGTGCGGGCACCGACCCAAAAATGTTTAAAGCTGCAAGCAGGGGATATTTTTTGAATCCTGTTAAATGTAAATTGGTTTTGGGCCTTCTAAACACATATTTATAAGAAGGTAATACATGTTAGAGTGGTGAAAAACAGCAGATCTTTACTACTGATGGAAAACAAAAACTTTACGAGTGTCACATATCCAGACAGGCCCATATAATTAATTTAACTGCCAATTATTTTCTTGAGCAACTATTTAGTCTATTAAACATCAAAAAGTAGAAAGTAGTAGTAAAAATAAGGACAATGCGTCCCCACTTCCCTGCATTGGTGAAACTGACGTTATTTTCCCGGGGATACAGGCGGCGCCATCCTGCGAGTTTGGAGCCAGAGTCTGCGCAGTACGGCCCGAGAGTGGAGTCGTGCGGTGTGATATCAATAACCCGACCACATTTCCGTCAAACTCACTCGCATTTTTGTTTAATTAATACTACACTCTGCTCTACCTCTACCAGTTACAAGGAAATGTTGGATTATACACTGTACTTATTGATTTATTTAGTTGCTATGGGACGCTGCGCTGAGTGGCTGGCATGGCAACTTGTAGTGATCACGATGTCACATCCCGTTTCTATAGCGTCAAATAGCTAAAACTAAATTTCTCAGAAAAATGGATACTTGAATATGCACCAGTATTATATTAACTACCTGAAATAACTGAGACCAAAACAAAAATTTAAAAAATTATTTGACTTGTATTTTAGTGTTTTAGTTTGGCCCACTAACATGGAGGGGGTGGAGCTTATGACCTATACTGCAGCCAGTCACCAGGGGGAGCTCTACTTGCCTTGGCTTCACTTTTGAGAAGCATCCACGATGTTAGCCATGAAAACAATGCTAAGCTTTAACTCAAAAGTCAAAAACAGTCATTAAAAGCTCTTCTGAAACAGTGCTGTTCAGGCATGTGTGCATGTTGCGTGTTCATCTGTTCCTGTGTCAGTGTCTATGTCTCCATGTGTCAAGTCTTCCCCCACGGTGAAAGCCTTCTCATTACGACTCAAGCTAAAGTGCTAACACAGAAACGTGTTGGAACATGAAAAGAAATTGCTTCATAACCTCAAATCCAATAACCTGCTTCACAGCCCGAAAAAAAAACCCAACAGTACATAAGCCTCGGCAAACCAGGATGATTATGTTCAATTAAAACATGTTGACACATGAGTTTCATGCCGGTGATCTCCTCCTGTAGTCACTGAGGGGGACTGGGCTCCAGATGGGCCATTTGGAGGATGCTTTCACACTTCGCCTTATAGTAATATTATATATTCCCCAGGCTGTGTGTGTGTTTATATGATCCGAGTCTGTGCCCGCTAGAACAGTCGCAGACAGGCTATTCAGGAACATTTGTCAACATCTGTCAACACCAGCCGGCACACAAACACAGATTATGTTGACGAATATAAATTAAGAAAGAAGAAAAGGCAAGTTCAGAGCAACACAAACTACTGCTGTTCGGGTCAGGTCAAACGGGCGCTCATTACAAACACAAGCAGAGGCAACAAAGTCATTGTCCAGCATGGTGACGCACGAACATGCATGCAAACACGTGTGCATGTAAACACACCTCATCTCTCTCTCTCTCTCTCTCTCTCTCTCTCTCTCTAAGTGTCTTTCTAGCCTAATCGTCACCTCCTGAGCCTCAGTCAACACTAATAAATCAGCTGCCTGCCTCACAGCATGCACATGTGTTTGCCTTTGTTTGTGCATGTGTGTCTATATTCACATCAACACTGGAAAGAAAAGAAAGAAAGACAGAAGCACACTACGGAGGAATCGCTCATGTATGTGGCTGTTATTTAGACATTTACCTGATATTCATTGGGCCAAAAGGTGGAGACGGCGAGCTCGGCTCTGAGCCAGTCTTTACCTGATAACGACAGCATCGGAGTCAACATGAGCAACTGAAATCCAAACACAGTCAGAACAAGTGAATTAAATGAGACTATGTGGTGCTCTCAGGAAGTCTTTACCGGTGTAGGATGTCACGTTCCATATGGGGTTGGCCAGAGGACCCTTGTTTACCTAGAAATGACACAGAAGACACTGTAAGACACAGTAGATAGTTCACCTCAGAGCTCATAATGCACTGCCTTTCCTGATACACTCGGAGAAGCTGCGTTTCTTTTAACGGTTTGGATCACAGGATACTGCAAGTCATGTCAGAAAGGAGCTCTGAGGTCAGGGTCGGCTACACCTCTAGACTTGTAAGGAACTTTGTCTTGCAGAGGGATTAAGACATTTCCAGAAATTCTGCTTTTGTTGTATGATTATCATTACCAACTCATAATGCTTCTGCCAAAGTGAAAAATAGCAAAATTGACATCTTTTGTGTAAGCTTCTTCTAAGAGTTTTCAGAAAGTGTATTTAATTTCTCCATACTTTGTACTTTCACACATGTGCAACAAAACAACATAATGTCAACATTAAAGTTGCTTGTAAGCAAAATGAACTGCTGAGTACTTAATTAAGAACCCCTGCATAGAATTTTTGTGTTGACAATATTTCACAAAATCAAGAGCACATTTTCCCATAAATCCTGTTTTGTTTTGTTTTAACTGAAGAGGCTCTGGTCACCATCTGCCATTGTGACAAACAAAGCACTTAAATTTAATTTTAAATGAGGCAATGCAGCTCGTGTTTCGTAATATTAAACCAAGGCTAAGAGGATGTAAACGGCAGACAGGCTGAAGAAGATTTTTTACATTTGGTCTCGAATCCTTTTGTTTGTAGGATTCTCATTAAGACAAATAAACTACTCTATTTCTAATCTGTTCTTCTGGGGTTGTGCTCAGTACCTTCACCAGGACGTTGAGGGTGCCAGGGCTGGAGCCGTCGGGACTGCTGAGGAGATAGTTGAAGTCGATACAGTGAGTGTCGTTCTCCTTCATGACGGGCAGCTGAAACCTGGCCTTCTCTCCGACGTCGTACTGAGAGACGTCGACATACATGTAGGAACCTGAAGGCAGAGAAAGGAGCGGTAAGCATAGCTTGATTGGATTGGGTTCAGAGCCATGACCCATGAATCAGCTATGTTTTTTTTTGTGTGTGCAGCTGTTTGTGCTTGTACACCACATACCTACTGAAGATCATTACTTGAACAGGCTAGCAATGGTTTTTGGAGCAACTACTAAACCTACAAGAGAGTCTTTTTCAGTTCCATTGTTTTTCAATTTTTCCTAATAATGAAACGATTTCTGACATTACACTGATCTTACGACTTCCTAATATTGTGTAGGTCTCCCTTGTGCCTCCAAAACAGTTGTGACTCATTAGAGAATGGACATAGGCCTTCTTTGGGTGTCCTGTGGTGTCTGGTAACAGAATGTTGTTAGTGGGGGCCTTTGGGTTCTACGGGTTGGACCTCTGTGGATTATGCCACAGATACTTGATCAGTTTGGGACCTAGTGAATCTGGAGGCCACCTTGTGCTGTTCTTCAGGTTTTTTTTAGTTGTTCCTAAACCGTTTTTGTGTGTGTGCACGAGTCAGGCTGCATCCTGCTGGGGATGGCTGCTGCCATCAAGGAGTGTCATTGCTATGGGATGGGTGTGCCTGGTCTGGTCTAGGTGGGTCCAAAAGTTTCCCATCAGAACACTGAATTGTCACAAGATGATCAGTGTTATTTACTTCTCCTGTCAGTGGTCATAATGTTATGCCCGATTGGTGTAGAGGACCTTAAGGAATGGAAGTTAACCTTAACACATTTCCCTACCCTTTACTTTGATGGACCTGATTGTCCTCTTTGGCGTTCCCTTTCAGACACTTTTAAGCATTTGGCTTCTTATGAGAACAAACCCGCCCAAAAAGAGCCTTCATTCTCTCCCTTTATGTCTGCACATTTTTAATCTCTTCTGTTATCTTTCCTTTCATTCCCTTTGGACTCGCAGTACAAGAATCAGATACATGAAACAAACCCCTGCTCCTGCTCCTGCATCATTTGTTTCTCCTTTGTGACCGTGGGACTGTTCCTGAGCTAGCCAACAGCAAATAAATGCAGAAAAGAAGAGAAGAGAAGAAGAGTCTTCTCAAGGGAAAGAAAATCATACCAATTGCAATATATCACGACCTGCAGCTAGCCAGGACTGTTGTGCACACTTACTTGCTTGCATTTTTCATCGCTATCCTCTGGGCTATGCTTTTCTGGTTTCACTTCCTTTGTTTGCATCATGCTCCTCTTTTCACTGCTGAATGCTTACTTTTGTTATCCTAACACGGGACACCTTTAAGTACTTCAGACTGTACCTACAGTGGGGCACTGCAGGGAATGCAGAAGAGAATACATAACATACTGGCAGGACAGCCATTCTGCCCATCCAGATGTTCTGGTAATCAACTCAGACCTCAACCAGATGTTGCTGGACTGACGTGATGTGCTATGATAAATTGTGATCCTTTCCTGCTTGACGTTTAATCTCACATTAGCTCATCACAAATTGAGAGAAACTAGCTCACTGGCACTGCTTAATTCTATTTGAAGGGTGTTTTCTATTTAACAGAGAGTAAGACTAAAGCAGAAATAATACACTGATTAAACTATTAATCAGTTTTTCTTACTGATTAGTCATTTATTAAGTAAAAAATATGACTATGAACTAGTTTCAGCCTCTCAAATGTGAGTTTTGGGTTGTTTGTTGGACAAAAGTTGAAAAATGAAACGCACAGAATAACACTATATCCTGTGGGATACCGTGCTCTGTACTGTTTTAGTATCCCCTGACATTTTTTAAGCACCATTTGTTTTAGCAGGATTTGAAAATAACACAACTGTACATTTTTTAATCCTAAAACATAGGCTCGAATAGAAAAGAGCTGCTTAATTGAATCAAATCCAAAACAATAAAATTCTACATAAAGTGCCTAAACAGTAACTAGTTAATTCTATTTGCATATTATACCATAGACATTATATACTGTTCAATAGGCCGCAGGACAATGGTGATTATCTGTTATTGTTTAGCTAATCTACCGTGGGAAAACTCATTTCTCTGCAGAATAGAGGCTTTAAACTGATGCACGCAAACGCAGGCATGGACACACACACACACATCAGCCTTTCACCACCCTAGTTATTGGTTCTCCTCTTCTTCTCTTCTCTTCATCTCCTCTCTTTCTCTATCATTGCTACCCCATGCCACACAAAAAAAAAAAAAACTCTGCTGTGGAGAGGTAGGACTGTGTAATCATTCTGAATGTCACCAACAAGACACAAAACGACTACATCCAAACTGGACTGGAGCCAGACAGACTAGGAACAAATCAAGGCCAACACTTTTTCTCTCTCTCGCTCTCTCTCTCTCCAACACCATAATCTAAAATGAAACACACGATGGACGCCACTCCTGTTTCTTCATTTCTGGCACTGGTACTAAGATGGTGACATGAGAAAAGTGCCTTGCAAGATGGCTGCCAAGATGATGTGCCGGCTAAAAATACTCCTATCAGTCAGAGACCCAGATATGTCAAAACACACGCACACACAACATCGCAAAATACAGTATAATGCAGCGTGCTGCAAAATCCGTCAAACGGATTTAGCACAGGTAGAAATAGCTGGACAATATTTACAAAATTGCCAATAATATTCCCCGACAAAATACACCCAGTCTGGAACAAAAATAGCATTAGATAATTAGAGTAACGAAATACCGAGAGGTTATGAAACTGATGCAGCCCTCATGTTAAGAGAGCAGACCTTGTGATGCCAAGAACATCTGACAACCAAAGTCTGCCCGCTTCCAAAATGGCTGATGTCTTTGAACTGCCAAACGTCCAAAATGGCCGCTAATAGAATGATTACACAATATAACCGTGAGGCTAAAAATATGCCGCCGTGACAGCCTTAAGACCCAGATATGTCACAACAACAGCAGCGTGGCAGACTGAGGGACGGTATTCTTCAGCGAAACAATACCAGGTCGCTGGTGGAGCAACAGCTAACGGGGTAGATTCATTTTTAGCATTTTAAGGTGCCAATCAAACTGCGTGGGATGCAGAATAACTAGCAACCGCGTGGAGATAATATTCCACGGTGGCACACTGATAAGAAGGGAGGCCATGTACTTTACAGGCCCGAACTATTTTCTTTAAATAAATGCATAAACTGACACCACTGGCGTTGGATAAGGCCACGTTGAAGTCTTTCAAAGCTACTGCCCAATCGTTCCTCTTCATCCCTCGTTCAAATTTAGATTAAACATTTTATATTGCCGTTATGTTTGAATTTGTTTGCTTCATTTTCGTTCCAATTATTCAATTTAATTTCAGATTTCTCTATAAAAGCCCTTTGTTCATTTGTTGCCTCCATGTTATTTTTTATTTTTTTACGTAAACAGCAGATTTAGCAAAGCAGATTTCAATTTACCATTATATTAGACAAAGAAAATGTAACCGACCACCAAAGTGCAGGTATTTTGTTTCTTAAAATTAAGCAATTATAGACTGCCATCTTCAGCGCTCTACAAATAAACAGACTTGACTTAACAATCTGAATGATTCACCAATTAATCTACAATTTCAACTTTTCTTTGTGAGAAGTAAAAGGACATGGAGTGAATATGTTCAATATACAATTCAACAAATACGTGTTTTGTGAAGCTTAATGTTTAACTTGCAGAGGAGGTATCAGAGACGCTTAATTAAATTGATATTATAAGGCTGTTAAAACGTTGCTGCTGTATTCATCATTATTCCGTCTTTATTAAAACACCCAGCAGTGGACAAGAGGTCGGCTCTGTTGCAGTTTTTAATGGCTTTTTTTTTTTTTTTCTTCTCCTCCCTTATTAGAGCACAGCAGACAACGAGAGGGAAGGGAGAAACATGGAGAGAATGGCATGCCAAATAGGCTTAGAGTGGTACTGGCTGACAACATTATGAGTAAAGAGTATCTGCTTTAGTCCGCTGAGCCGCAGAGCCCCAGCCCATGAATGTTCAACTGGCACAATGCGCATTGCCAGCATAGCATCTAGACCCTGCCATGGTGACGAGTGCCAGCATCAGCCCCCGGAGAGATTACATAGAAGAGTTTTTATCTCCATTACAAAAACTGCCAAACCATCCCTCAATGTTGCCTTAAGCACAAATGGTGATTAGCAACTGGGACAAATCAATACGGGCTATAAGGGACAAACGTATAATTGTTGGCTATGAAATGACTCTAAAACGGTTCTGAATTAAGCCGCTGCTAAATGACTCAATTTTCTCTTGCCACTACCTTTGACAAAATAAACCCCCGGAGCTACTAATCAACAAAATAAAGTCACTCCCAGGGGTCTTTTAGATGCTAAATACACTTCCCTAAAACAATGGGACTAAGTATCCCTTTGTTTTTAAGGGTCAAAAGATAAAACGGGCTTCTTTAAATCATGTCACATCCTCAGGGAGATTGAAGCCAGCCAGACCAGACTACAAAATTACTGGTGGCTACGATTGCTAGAGAAAACAATTCTGATAATAGGCATTACCAAAGTTTCCCCAGGCAAGGCATTTAAGCTACAAACTCCAGCCCTCAGCCATTTCCTACTACTCCCTCCAAATAGAAAAGCTAGCCAAGTGGTTTATCTGTAATCCCCTCCAGCAACCTCGTCTTTCCATCCCCTGCTCCACTGTTCCACACCCTGCTGGCATTATTAACACATCAAATGTCAGTTCATGCTCCCCGTACCTTTAGGCAAGGCTCTGAACCTCCCCTTCAGCAACCGGCATCTCCAAACCATTAACCTGCTCTGCCATCCTTGTGCCCCCTTCCTCATTCCACTCGCTTTCTAGGGGCATTAATGCTATGCTAATTCCAGGCATTACTACCTCTGCACTCTTGGGCAAGGTATTTAACCTCTTCAAACTGCCAACTCTGCCCCCTCTGCATAGTGACACCACTTGGTATTAATAACGCTAAATGTTAGACTTTGGCTGTGTACCATCGGTCTAGTGTCATTGCTTAAATATATGCAAGACCACATGTACCAGACAGCAACACACAATTTTTAAGAAAAAACGTGTGTGTGTGGTGTGTGTGTGTGTGTAAACTGCAAAGAGCTGGTGTTAAAATGAACCTTTCTCTAAATGTCAGCGAGCCTGGGTTGTCATGATGATAAGCATGAGAGATAAATAACGGCATTACATTGTCATGGTAACAAAGTCCTAATCTTTGTTACCACGAGGAAGAGGAGAGGAGGCAAGTGGGAAGGAAAGGAAGGGAAAAGAAAGGAAAGGAAAGAGGCGTAGACAAACAAACCAGTCAACATTCCTACTCTGTGGTTTTAATTTCGTGAAGCAAGTCACTGCTCCAGCATCGCTGGTTACTGTTATAACATTTTTGCTTTTAACATTGTAAAGTAGGCAACCTTCCCTGTTCCCTGTCGTTGATTAATGACCTCATATTCTGTTAATTAGACCCTCAGCCCCGAGGCAGAAAGATTTAATTTCCCCTTCATCATCATCATGTAGAAAAAAAAAAACACAACTGATTAAAGAGGAGAGGAGAGGAGAGAGGAGAGAGGAGAGAGGAGAGAGGAGAGGCGCAGGACTGTCAATGGAGAACTCCTACAGATACTAAGTACCCAGATTTTTTACAATAACATCTCCCTATAAATGCTCCTTCAAATTAAAAGTCCTTAAATATTCAAAATAAAAGTATAGGATCTGCAGAGCACCTATGCATCAGCACGTAGGAAGTATTTTGCTGCAGAAGCTGGAGCTAGTTTTACTGCATACGCTCAGGGGTTTTAGTCCAGTAAATCCCAACTTAGGGGCCTTCCAAAGGGCCACAAATACAGTACATGTGCAGAGCTGACAAATGAGTAATAGGAGAAGAAAGAATTCCCCTGAGAACTTGTTTGGTTTTGACCTGTTATATAAATTGTGGCTCTAAATATCAGATGATTTTCCTCTCTTTGAGTCAGTCATTTAAATGAAATCTGCTGAGCTAGTCAGAGAACCAGCTTACAACAGATCAGGGCTATTTTCCTCGGTTTGAGGTGTTGAAGGAGGACAGACATAGTGATTGGTGGACGCGACAGACACAGGAGAAAAGAAGCTGACGCTCACCTTGTGGCAGGTCTGGTGAGACATATGGCACTTCCTGGGTGTTGATGTGCGTCCAGTCGAAGTCATCGTAAGGGTCTTGTTGGTAATCACACTGAGAGAAGCCGTCGTCGAACGTACAGCTTCCTGTAGCAAAGAAACACAATAACATTTAGTTAACCTGTTTATTTTAAAGCAAATAAAGGCAACTTCCTTCCAGCCCTATTAGGAAAACTTCAAGTTCTTTATTGTCTGCTGTTTTTTCTGTGTGTGTGTGTGTTTGTCTCAGCTCATTAGCGAACCACCAGACGCCTCATCTCCGACAGTCATCACTCAAGGCCAGTCACAATCACCTCTGACTCAACCAGCAGAGCCTTCAGCTGATCATCTGAGCCCATCACCACAGCCTCGGGTCGGCCATGTGTGAGCCGGCCGCCTTTTGGCCACGCCTAAACAGGAAGCTGCTCTAACACAGAGAGACGCCGCCTGTCCCCGACAGCTAGCTCGGCTGATCAACTAGCGATGATATGTGGCTCGCCCTGGCAATATCGCTGATAGGAACAGCATGCTGGCGACTACTAGCTATCTGATTCACTGACCTAGCAGTGATGCACAGCTTGCGCTAGTAAAATGGCTAGGAGAAATGTGGCTAAGAAAAGCCACAACACCATCTGACTCAAGTCCCTGGTGGTTAGTGGTCAAATGCGTCCTTTGTGCCCTACTTCACTTGAAGTAGACGTGGTTGGATTTACATGAAGCAACACGAAATTAACTGGAAAAGGTTGGTTGGTTAAGATTTTGAAACACAAATATCTTAAAGTCTATAAAATATAATGTGGGAATTGCTATTGTTTGTTAAGAGCAACAGAAAAACTGAAATTTCAGACAACACCAACAAGACTGAGGCGTGGCATTGCACTTTTATTTATTTTTCTTGTGTATTCTCATTTCCTGCAGCACCTCTTGCTGTCCGGAGACTGAAAGACAAGAAGGAGCGACCAACCTCAGCGCCGAGCTGCACAGATGGCGTGTTTATATTCAGAAAAAAATCCCTGACATAGAAGGTATAAGCGAGCGAGCCACCATCGAGCCGTATCAGCAACCAGCACTGCCAGCAACATAAATCTCCTAGCATTCAGTTAGCGCTACAGCTTTGCTACCTGTGTCCCGGAGCAAGCTGTGGCGGCTGTGATGGAGAGCAGAACGACAGGCCCTCAGATACCCCACTGATCTGAGCTCCCGCTACACAGGCATACCAAGAGGTGACAGCCGCCGCCGGAGGAGAAACAAGTTAACATCAAACTAAGCGAATGTCTTCGGCTGCCGGCTGTACGGCTGCCTGTGACTCACAGCCTTCGGAGAGGCACTGGATCACACTCCTCTCGGCATCCTTCTCTAAACCAGCCCGTCTTTGTGCAACTCAGTTCACTCCCATTCAGTTCAATTAAGTCTTTGTCACAGCAAGTCACCTCTATTTTGGGGACATGTCGAGGGCACTGAATACAGCGCGACATGGGAGTTTTTTATTCATCTTATATACCAAACTTGAAAAGCAGTTGTGTGCTAATCCGAACTAATTCTGATTCATGTCTCCGAGTATGTGTTTGTGTAAAACTCCATGGCTTCCTGTCTCCCACTGTTTGTGTGTCAGCTTACATCTTGAAGTCAGGTAGCTCTCTCTGCATGGGTTAAAAGAGCAAACTGTGCTTGCATGTGCACGTGGGCGCATCAACACACAAGATAAAATGCTTTGGAAGTATGTTCTACGTGTGCTTTTGTTAGCTGTTGGTATATACTGTTTTGCAGATATAGTGTAAAAGAGTAAAAAGAGATTGACCATCTAATGGAAGCATGGTTAAAACAGGTATTTCTCTTTATTTGAACAGAAATGTGTCTATAACTCAGTAATTCTTACAGATAACCGTGTTTCTATCTCCAAAAAATGGTTTAGAGCTAATTCGTAATCCTCAAAAGGTGCTAGCATAGGTCACGTTATGCATGGCTGTAATAGACACAGTAGAAGAAGTAGAGGTCATTAACCAAAAATAAAAAATGAAACTCGCAGACAAAGAAACAAAACCCATAAAAATAGAAAGAGGGCTTCAGGAATTTTTTTAATCAGGCAAGTTGTATTTATTTTTTCGTGTCAGCCAGTGTTGGCAGTGGAGACAAAGGCATGCGTGATTCTAATGGATGCAAGATGGACTACTTATGTGACAACAATGGCCGCCATGCACACACAGAGAGACAGCGCCGCCTTCTCGAGAAACAGCTGATCAGTCACATGAGTTAAACCCTCGCTAAGCTAAAACTTAAGCATTTTTCATTTCCATCCACCTTTTCTAATGAAAACCTTTAAAAAGTACATCGGGATACATTATTGTAAGATAGTCTGTGTTACTTTACGCAACCTTTTATGGCTTCACAGTGCTGCCACTTCTAAATATAATCAAAATTAACTGAATGAAATACTGATGTTTTGTTAAACTGTCCATATAAAATCCCTACAGTGGCCTGTTTTGTGTGTTGCCACTGTTAGGCCGTGTTCTGACGATGCAGACACACTTAGTCTTGTTTTACCTGCTACAACATTTGTTTGGCCTTCTCCGCCCTCGCTGAGGCTGCAGAGAAAAACACAGTAGCTCTATTCACACCAAAGCCTTTTCAAGCAAATTCTGCTTCTAAAGGCACAATTGAAAGTATCGGGAAATTGAATTTAAACACATCCAGAGTCTAAAATGTGGGCTTTTAACTGTTTACACATCTGCACACTGGGCTCCACTCAGCTTTGATGTAGCGCTTTTGGTACAAGAGGTATTTTGCCTTGGCTTAGCAGCAAGAAAATATGTCCTTGTTTTAAATTCCACTTTACTGGCTGCTTTAAAAGAAAACATTTCAATCGCGGAGCATTCCTCTCTTCTTGTTAGCACACTTCTGATAGACATCCACTTTCAACCGCTAACGTAGTAAACAAAGTATCTCCGTGTGTGTCTTCAGAAACTAAATGTGCGTGAAGAATTTCTGCACACTCAAACCTCGCTCTATCTCGCCCACATCCTCGGTTAACACTTCTCCCTTTCCTGAATGTCCTGCCAACACACACACACACACACACACTGACAGACACATGCATCTGACAGCAAATCCTTGTTGCCAGTAATGAAATGAGCAGACCTTGAACTATTCTTTTTGCTTCTGCCTAAAAAACAAAAAAGACCTAGTGACAAGCCATGTTTTGCCCAAATTTGGTATTAACTCAGATATTAAATCACATGTCAAAGATCAACAACCACAGAGCTAGAGGTAAATATTTAAATTTAACACGCACTAATACTTGACCTGTTTGGGATCTAGAGAATTTGGAGGCCAGGTCAACACCTTGTGCTCATGTTTTTTGTTCCTAAACTGTTTTTGTGTGGCTGCATCCTGCTGGGGATGGCTGCTGCCATCAAGGAGTGTCATTGCTATGTCACTAAGTAACATCAACACGAATGCCAGGTACAAACGTTTCCCACCAGAAAACTGAACTGTCATAAGTTGGTCATTCTCCAGCCAGTGGTCATAATGTTATGCCTGATCGGTGTATAGTTAAAAACCTTATCATACATTTGGATCTGTGCTTTTGACCCCCTAATGAATATAACTCTGATTTTAGTTCCTCCTAGTCCCTATTGGAAACATCTGGCTGCTAAATGCACCACTGTGTTTACTAGCTAGCGGCTAACTTTGTATGTCTGCCATTCGGTGCCGAGCAGGTAACATACAGTGGATAGTTTAGAGCATATTTTGCTGAAAACAGCTGCGTCCTCTTGCCAAAATCAAAGCTATGAAGGCAATGAGAGAGAACCAAAACAATCAAGCTGCGGGCCAGGAAAACCAAATGAGCAGAAAGGAGGGAAATTGTGTATTTTTGTTGCCGCTACAATATTCTGCATGTGTTAACCGGATATTATGGTATAACTAATCCCTACAACAATTTGCAACGCACATGTATATGCATGAGTGTGTGTCCAGATGGGTCATTATTGCCACCCTCTCCTCCATTCACAAGGACACAGAGAGAAACAGAGAAACCGACTGCATGCTAATCACTTTCTAATCAGCTTCTGTGATTGGCTGCCTCGCTAATGAAATAATGGCGACTCATTTGCATAATAAAATAATTAGAAGGACTTGATAAAGGCTCAAGGGCAGAGAGAGGAAACCACACACACACACACACACATACACACACTAGCAGTGACACGGGAGAGCTGCAGTCTTTTCTAAAAGATTGTTGAATGGCATCGGGCGCAACATCTGCCACCGTTGCTCAGAATCATTTTGCGGTGATTTGCGTTGACCTCCACCTGCAACGAGGTGAATCAAACAAAAGTGCTTTGACCAAAAGTGTTTAAAAACACGGGTGCAGACAGACCCCAGAGGGTCCCCGGCTTTCTCAATTATTAGCTCATATCAAGGTGATTAGCTGGCAATGACAAGGATGTATAACAATAGCTAGTTTGATTAGCTTTCACTCCCTCCAACGAGATCAAATGGATCTGCAGAACAGGCAAATCAGATCTAACAGCTAGAGAGTGCTCAGATATTAGTCCCAGGGACACTTTTGAATCAAATGAAGGTCTGAGGAGTATTTTCTTCTTCTCTAGAAAATTTTTAAATAAATATCTGCTATGGAAAAGCAGCTAAAAGAGGGATGATTATCCACACTAATGCCAGGTCCAAAAGTTTCCCAGCAGAACATTGAATTGTCACAAGATGGCCAATGATATTTACTTCTCCTGTCAGTGGTTTTAATGTCGTGGCTGATCGGTGTTTAAATACAAGACCATTTACTATGAACGGCACCCTCTTGTGGTATTTACAGTCCCGTAAGTGGAAGTCACAAGTTGTGACGCGTTTGCTGACACATTCAGAAACGGCGGAGGTGGATGGTAACTTGCCGTCTTTCCATTTCCCACATATCCTCGTCTTCTCCCAGCAGGACACTGAACTGTCACAAGATGGTCAACGTTATTTACTTCTCCTGTCAGTGGGCATAATGTTGTGGCTGATCGCTGTTTGCTTCATATCAGGATGCGCTGTGTACGAGGTCACATACCAGCCCCCACACCCCCCCTCCCCCCCGCGACCCCTCACAGGACAAGCGGCTACGGGAAATGAATGAGTGTTTTCCGTGGGAACATCATCACATTTTTGCCCTGACGGCAGGCTGAGGTGAAGGAACATAAATCTGCAGGATTAAGGAGCATGCACGCTATCTCACCCCCGAAACAAACAATGCACTTTTTATTCCTAAAGTACAGTTAAGTGCGTACAGTGCGAACTCCTTCGCTCCGTCTCTTTTACTCTCGCCCCTATGCCCGTCTAGGATTTATCAGCAGAGCTCTGTTTCAGTCTGCAGGCTGAGATATGATCACTGGAGAGCAGATAAGACAACACGAGCCAAAGAGTGGGAAAGCAGGAGGAAAGGGTATGGAGAAAAAAAATGGAAAGAGAGAGAGAGACGGGGGTAGTAGGGAGCAGGAGAATTAATTTCTTAACAAGTTAAGCCCGTTGATTAGCTTTGTGATACAGTAATAACAGTTTTCTTTTGTTTCAGTGGCCTTTTGTTTTTTTTGGTTTTTTAATGTATGTTATATTAAGAGAAGAGAACAGGAGGGAAGAGAAAATGCCCATTTCGTAAATGGAAATCATTTCCAAGGACAGTAATTACATTTACATCATTAAAATCCAATTCCAACCACCAGTAATCCTGTTTCCTCCCAAATCATTGCAATTTTGGCCAGTTAATAATTCCGTTTGCTGACCTGGATTCATAATCGTACGTGGCTTTGTGGCACATTTCATTTCCGCGAACCACTAGAGAGTTTTTGGCTCAAATGCACAAGAAAAAAAAAGAAAAAAAGCGTAATTAATAGTATAGTAGAGGGTCCTTATAGCAGCATTAGGCACTTTCTGCCCTGACGTACATTATATTACGTACTCCCGTCGCTGGGTTTGTTGTTTTTAAATCTGTGCGTGTGAATCACCGAGCTGCCCCGACGCCGGCCGCCTCAAGGACACTAATAAAGTTGCACCTTATCATTTACTTTCTGTGTCATCCCTACATTTTTGTTCTCTCTCTTTCTCTCTCTGTCTCTCTCTGTGCCTCTTGTTCTCTCTTTCCCTCTCTGAGAATAGGTGAAATTAGCCTGAAATGATACAAGGTGACATCAGAGAGGCTGACACACACACACACACACACACACACACACACTCACAAACTCTCTCTCTCGTCACGCTTCAGTAGCCCTCGCAGCGCAGCGCGACGCCATCAAAGCCCGAGACCCATATACACACACACACACCTCGCTGGTTAAAACATACACAGTTATGGCACGCGCCACCGCACACCCAAGCGCACGCGGGTGACACGCGCGCACTCGTGCACGCTGTCCCGCAAAGAGTGACACTCATGCATGCACACACTCAGACTAGTAGTTTAATTGGAAGTGCTGAAGGCTGAAGAATTTCTCCTTCATCTCACAATGCTGTAATTGAATCTGAGACGTGTGTGTGTGTGCGCGTGTGTGTGTGTGTTCAGCTGATTCAGGAGTTTCCATTGACAGTAACAGTAAAACAGAAATGTGTGTTCTTTGCCGTCTGTGAGGAGCCTTTCTGTCCTTCCATCCCTGACTATCTTCTCCACTCACCCCGCTCTCCTCTCTTGGGGTTAATGCGGCTTTTCAATTCAAATCCAAAACCCAAGCAGTTTTTCAAAAGCCACATTATTTCCCACAAAAACCGACGATGATTTGGTTCGCAGTGGGCTCCTCGGTGAAAGGCGGCCATGACCTCCGCCTGCCGCGTGTTGGCATTTCATGGAGGGACATTTCTGGTCCGGAATCTGTTTTTCGGTGATAAAACCGTTCCTTACCGAGCCGTTTTTTTAATTCCCAATTGTTATTTTGTAGTACAGTCTAATACGAGGTGTACTTTGAGTGCTCTCTTTGTAAAATTGTGATTATGCAGACGTTTGCGGGTGAATGAGGCACTCATTGCTACATCGTGTGACAAAGGAAGTTCAACGCAGTACCTGAAAACACGTCTCTGTTTGGACGGCGGCAAACAAAAAAGCCCCATCGGCACACACAATGAGGCGTGAATGACTTACTAATGACCTGCCATCACAGTATCACTGTCACACATTACAATAGGAACAAAGCGGAGCGGAACTCTTTTTTTTGTTGTGTGTGATACAAAGAAACTATTTGGTTCCACATGGCAACCTTATCATTAAAAGGCTTCAGTGAGAAAACAGAAAGAACAGCCTGGCTCACTCTTTCCAGTGCTCACATAGTCTGGAAATGGCTTTAGTTGGACTGCGTGTTGGTGTGGACACTTAATTTGAATTAAAACACGCCGACTCTAATCTGCTGTGTCAACATGACTGTGTGCTTGGGCTGCACCTCATGGCTCACTTCATTATGAGCTAATTTATTTATATTTTTTCAACCAATATTCAAACCAAAAATGGTATCTGACCACTGACCTTTCACTGGAGCTGTTGAATTGATTAGCGAGAGAGCACAGCAAACCAGCAGTACCCAATAAAGGCTGTGACATACTCGGCAAGAAGCGAGAAGTTTAGGTTCGCTTGGGAGTTCTCACAGCTAGTTCTCGACACATCCACTGGGCAGAACTTTTTTCTCGTGTCGTGTCCGGCAACTATTCTGTGATTGGTCAGAAATTAGAGCAGGTGTGGTTAATGCGGAAAAGCGGAAATGCTTGCGGCTACTCTGTGAGCTCCCAGATGCTAGTATTCTCCTGGATAGAGATCGGCATACCTACTGCGGCGTGATCCGACAGTCGTCAAAACGACTAGCTGATATCTGAAAATAATAAGAAAACTGCCTCTCGTCGTCCATCTCCTGCATCTCCCACAATGCTTAGCGTACGTGACGTATGCTGCAGTGGGAGGGCCCTGTGAGGACTCCCCTGGAGTTCAGCACTTGAGTTTCTCGTGAAGTATAAATTACCTGCCCAGAACGAACTTTGTTCTTGTTCTTGCAGCCCTAGCAGCGAGAACAGTTTTCTGGCTTCTCGCAGAGTACGCAACAAGCTTACGAGACATGAAGGTGATGTCATCTGAACTTTCAAATATGCAAATGTGCTGACGACAATACGTTCATCTGGAAAGAGGAAATTGATCTGTACGATTCAGGAGAAACCAGCTCTGTACAATGGTGCGTAGCTCTTCCCAGTTACCTAGCTTCCTATTTAGTTCTTACGGTTTCCCCTTTTAAATGAAGAATCCAGATTCCTAACACATGCCGGTACGGCTTATTTCTTTTTTCATGCGGGTACAGAGCGTGCGTGCCAGTGCCTGTAGTTTTCAAACGCAAAGTTTTCAAGTCACAAGCCTTGGTTGGCGGTAGTTCTGTAAAACAACGTCAAGTATTTTTTACACGATACTTTAAAGTAATATTTCCTTACATTCCATTGTGATTATAAACTGATAATCTTGGTTTTTGACGACTAATTGGACATTCTTCGCTCTTTTTGGACATTTTTCAGACTTGATTGATTCATCAAGGAACTTATTCGCGCGCTCACATCTGAGAAGCTGGAACAAAAGAACTTCTCCTTGATAGCAGATTAATTGCGTTATCATTTCAGCATTAGTAGAACTTCACCGCAGATTAATAAGATGATTATTTTTCAATTAAGCGGTTCATTGTTAAGTCTAGGATCATTCGGTCTGAGCGACATTTCTAAAACCTAGGTTTAAATTCCTCATGATAGCAACATATTTAAACTACCTTAATGAATTGTTGACAGTCAACATGACACCTTGACCCTAAATGCATCACACCTCTTTGCGAATATGCCCCTCTTCTGTCTTTACTCTCTCTCTTTGTCTGTGTTTGTTTGTGTGTCTGGAGGTAGCGCCGCTAGCGGGGGTCGAAGCCTTCCATAGACGCTATCTTTAAGATATTCACCTCTCTCCTCGCTCGTTCTCCCTCTCTCCCTCTTACGCTCTGGGTCTATCTCTCCATCGTTAATCTCTATTACTATTCAAATGCTGACATTTAAAGCAACTTCCCGTGCTGACTGACTGGCTGACTGGCTGGCAGATAAGGCAGGGGAGGAGAGGGCAGGAGACGAGTCGGGGATGATAGAGCGACGTAGAGGAGAGTTTGTCGCTCACCAAGAAAATTAGGAAATCCTCCTCACCTCTCCTTTACCACCCCCCCACCCTTCACACCTCCCCGTCTGCGAATGAGTTCCCCCATAAGCCCCGGAGGGAGTCAGATTTCACTCGTTCTCATGAAAGCTGAACCGTCCCCTGCTTTTTGTGTGTTTGTTCAGGCATTTACCTCTCCCCACACCCACTGCTCTGTTCACCGTCTCCCTGTCCACCCCCTTTCTTTATTTCTTTCTTTCTTTCTTTCTTTCTGTCAGTGAGGGGTACAATAGAGTTTGGTACAAGGCTGACTCATTTAACAATTCACTATAAAACATAGTGCTCTGGGAACACTGACACACTTCAGCTTTTTGTCAAGACATTGGCAGGTCAACTTTTCTCTCCTTTTCTGTTGCAATAAAGAGCAAACTGAAGCCAGCAGAGAAGTTTTATGGCTGGCAATTAAATGCTAAGATGACTGCGAGCATTGGTAACCGGTAACGTCACCGAAAGACCGACCCCTAAACCATCTCCAGGATCATATCGCATATCAGTGTGTGTCACTCTCAATGAGTCAGAGGGAGGTGGGTAATTATTGAGCGTTTAGTCAGGACTGAGCTCAGCTTAGACCTGAGAGTACAGCTGGTATGTTTTTGCCTAAAATCCCCCAAACAGCAAGTCTCAACAGGCTGCTTCCCTCCACCCTTCGCCACACACTTGACCTCAAACATGCTGACTGGCTGATTCACTCTCGACGCTCGGCAGGCACAAACATTAACCATATTATGACTCAAAGACGAAAAAATCCAGGAAGCAATTAATATTTTATTACAGCTCCCCCCATCACCAGGAATCTGTGGACGATCTGTAAGTCATAAGAAATAAGACTTGGTTTTACTCTACATCTCAGTGAAGCCTCTCATTGAGGCTAGATTGGACATTTCCCATTGAGTTATACAAAAGGAGCCCGGACTGAAAACGGATCAATACTGGACAGAATGGGGTCAGGGTGATTGCTGTTAGTTTGAGGGCTGCATTTGGGGCGGAGCCTAAAACGCAGCACCTGTATGCGACGCACACGCCACCAGAGCCAGCGGAGCTCCATTACACCGCGACGCCAACCCATTCATCACGTTTCCCTGATAGCTAACTGATGAATTACCAGGAGAGTACAGTCAAATAATGCTTCATCCACTGCGGAAGATTTGAACGGGCCAATCAGAGGGAGGACAGGAGGCAGTTTGTTTCTGAGCCAATCAGGGTGCAGCTGAGGTTTTTGGACTGGAAAGCAGGTCTGGTGTGGACGAGATAAGGGCAGAACAAACACACATTAAACACCAACCCCCACAGACATGAACACACACACACACACACTAGGAAAGTAAGGCCAGATGGAGAAAGAGGAAAATTAAACAAAAGCGAAGGACAGTGAAGAAAGATTGAAGAGGAAAAGCCTAAAAAAAAAAAAAAAAAAAAGTAAGAAGAGGAGGAAACTAAAGTGTGAGTTGAGAAAAAGAAAATCCCACCCTAGAGCTATAAGCAGGTTAAATCTGAAGCAGCTAGCTTAGCAAGTCAGCACACAGGCTGGTGACACACTGAACTGCCTGGCTGACTTCTCCAATTGTCCAGCTGGTTCAAAGGCTGGCTGACTGATTTACTGACTGACTTACCGACTGGCGGCTTGGATTTACTCTATCCTGTGTTTGTGCAGCAGAAGCACTTCTGTTGTTCAGCCTGTCGGACAAAAAGCAGTTTTCCCCGCCGACACACAAAGAACAACCTGAAACAGCACTAATACCAGAGAGGCCGACAGAGACGAGGAGAGAGAGGGGAAAAAACACAAACAAATAAATAAACACACGTTGAAAAAAAAAAAAAAACAAGAAGAAGATGCCTCTCCAACATCTTACTTCAAAGAAGACGAAGAAGAAAAAAAGAAACGCCTAAAAATAACAATTGGAAAATGTTTCTGGGACGTGTGAAACCAATAAAAATCAAATATGAAAAAAGGAAAAAGAAAAACGAACGCGTCAAAGAAACTCTTTTATCCGCGGTTGTGACACAGTTCTGTCGAACAACAAAAGATACCTAATGATAGCATTTACTGTCCTGGAGGAAATTTACTTTTCACTGCCAGCACAGAAAAAGAGCACATTGCACAGCAGTGGAAACCATAGAGACCCAAACAAAGGGAATAACACACAAGTGGGAATAACATGCTAGCAGGCCAGACAACTACCAAAGCACCTCGTTCTGAGACTGTCTGGAGAGATAAACACGCATTACACATTTCTGTTAGTGTGTCAGGACGGCCGCGCTGGGCCCAAAAACTGGTATGTGCACGGCAATAACAGGCTCTAAATGAAGGCCACAGCTGTGTGTCACAACTGCCAGAATCATGTGTATACACGTGCAACAACATAAACCCAGTGTTTACAGGGATGTTAGCACTGTGGTCAGTCTGTTTACTTCCAGAGGCAGGTGTATATTAAAGGGGAGTTCTGTTTAAAGCAGACCGGGTGTTATTATTGTCGTTCGCAACCATTACCATCGGTAATAACAACGCGGTGGACTTCAGTTTTATTGCCGACATCTGGGAAGACGACAACAAGGCTCAGATGGATGGAGGGACAGATGACGAGAAAAGTTTTAAATGCTGGAAAGCAAACTCTGAAATTAGCCAAACTGTCCTTCGCACGTATTGGTCACAAGCTTAAAGACAAACTGTCTGCTTTAAACTTGACCTACCTGTATTCTGCAAACGTCAGGTATGCTCAGTTTCGGTTTCCCCCCCACATAAAGACGACTGAGCTCAGATGTTGGCTTGCTCACAATCTTTTAGATCAACTGATGGCTCATGTTTTGAAGGGATAACTATGCCCGCATGCTGACTCCCTGACTCCCAAACAGTCGTCTGGCCCGAACAAAGCCTCGCATTGTGTCAGACTTCACATCTGAGCGATTGAACTTGCTGCTGCTGTGTGTTGTCCTGTGTAATGAAGGATCACTGTTGCTATTTTGGCAGAAATCACTTCAAGCTTTATTTGGAAACGGTAGCGATTAGGGTTGCAGCAGTCGATTAATCTGTAGATTATTCTTTCGAGTAATCGATTAATCTAAAACATAATCGATTAATCTGTAGATTATTTTTTCGATTAATCGATTAATCGAAAAAATAATCGATTAATCTGTAGATTATTCTTTCGATTAATCGATTATTTTGTAGATTAATGTATTGACTATTTTCTGAGTTGATTGTAGCAATACATATAAGTGAACTTTTCCTAATAAATTTTATTCCAGCATAATGATGACATATTTGAACACACTATAAATGAAAAACCCATTTTAAACTTTAAGTTTTACCAAATGATACTATTCATTAATTCATTAATTAAGATGTTTTTACAATATTCTGTCATTAATCATCATATATAGAGTGTGTTTTAACTTCGGTGACTTGTGCTGATTGTAATTGGACATGCATCTATATTATCCTATAATAGAGGGTCATTCATACACACATTAACCTAACATGCATGTGTCTCTCCCCATGTAGCCGACACAGGGACAACATGGAAACGCCACATAGAAAAACCCTTGTGCCGTGATGATAACCTCAGCTAAACGTTGCTTCCAGCCGCACAAAGTAGAACATTCACGGAAATGCGTGTCGTTTAGTTTTAGAGGTCTATATGTGCAGAAACGAGCTGCTCACAGCTTGTGAATGCGCTGGAAAGTAGTGAGGACATGCTGTTCTCTTGTTTTTGTTTTAGTGTTCATCGAGTTTTCCTTTGAACAAGTTTGAAGTACAAATCCAAAGCACAATCATATATCAGTAGGTCAATCAAACATCTTCCTCTCTGTTGTAAATGAACCATTTCCACCTTTTATTACTAAAAACATTTCCGCTCACTGTGAGTTGGTGAGTCATTTCTAGTACAAATGCTATGTGTGTTCTCAAATGTCATCAATTATTTTTAATAAAATACAAATAAACTGTTACCCTTATGTGATCCCACAGTGGGTATTTGTTTTCTGCATTCAACTCATTCATTCGTACACTTGGAGCAGTGGGGCAGCCATCTTTCCAGTGTAGGAGGGATTTGAACCAGTGACCCTACTTCTCTATCCAATACTCCACAAGAGCCCAGTATGATGGTGGTGGTATTTAAGGCTTGATTATCCAGGTCACACAAATCAACCACAAATATTATTTAAAATGCTGTTAAGTAGAATTTTAAGCTCCCTCAGGAAAGAGGGTCTCTTACTTGAGTTTGTTTTGGGATTTTCTCCAGTGAAAATTCTGTATGCACGCTACAAAGATAACTCAGACTGAGTAACTTGTCACGACTGGGAGAAATGATTATAAAAAGTCGGACCTAAAGTTGTAATAGACCAGAACACTTCTTCAGTCACAACTCATCAGAATGCATTGCATCCTGTGTTTTAATTATAAAAGCTACTCCTTACAAAAAAAAAAAAAAGCGAAACGACAAGAATGTGAACATGCTACTACTTTCTCCTTTTTTCTCCTCCCTCTGTCACAAACACACACTCGGGCGCATTGGCCCGGAGCGCGGAGCGAGAAGTGCGTGCTGCAGAGTGCGCATGAATATGAGTGTGTACGTTGTCACCTTCAGCGGTAAAATGTGGTCAAACATCACTTACAGGCTGGGGAAAAAAAATAATAAAATGAGAAACCGGAGACAGAACGAGAGACAGTGAGAGAGTGAGAGAGAGAGAGAGAGAGAGAGAGAGAACAAAAAGGGCAAAATGTGTGCTTCAGGGACCTCCACTCCTCCTCCTCCTGGTTCGCAGCATGTGTGTGTGTGTGCGTGTGTGTGGGGTAAATGAGTTTTGGGAGTTGCCGTCTCTTTACGATAGCTGTAACTGGCCCGAGGACAGCTGTTATTACACTTCACAACAGGGAAATACTATATGTGAGCGTGCGTGAGAGAGAGAAAGACAGGAGAGAATAGTTTTCAGACCCTGAGAAACATTACGGTCATGTACTTGTGTCCTTGCGTGAGTGTAATGATAATGAAAATTAAAGATGGGCGCAAAATTTGGAAGCCGTTTTAGCAAAATATATACGTACGCCTCGATTCACTTAATTCACCCGGGACCAGTTCTACAAAGCCTTATGGCTCTGTGAGTGTGTGCATGTGTGATTATGTGTGTCTCGGAGCTAAGGATGTAGCTCATGGGAGGGACAGGCCACTTACCTACATGGGAGTGGTCTTTTAATAGATATGTGTGTGTATATATATGTGTGTGTGCGTGTGTGTGTGTGTACATAGTCAAATGACAAAGCTCTGAGCAGGAAATGAGTCCAACCGGTTCCTGACTCACATTCAGGTTACACCGCCTCGGGGTTACTCGGGCTGACACACAGACACACACAGAGAAGCACTACAACTAATGTACACACTTTTAGACACCAGACACCATTGTTAAACATGTCCTTTCTCTTGCTCCTTTAACTTGCTCTGTATTTATTGAGGTCACATATATGAGGTGGTCTCAGGATTAGTGGTCAAAGACACGACTGGAGGGTTGCTGGTTTGAATCCTTACTTTTGAGACTTTTCTATCCAGGTGCACATTCGTGCAAACAATAAATTGCAATATTGCGAATCCACTGCCACTAACAGGCTCCCTCCTCTGAATTAAGGGTTTTAGGATACGTGTTGTATGACGTACGGACCGCCAAGCCCCTTGAGGCAAATGTGTAATGTGCGCTGTTGGTATATCTGAATGAAACTGACTTTATTTGACTTGGAGAAAAAAAAAAAAAAAAAGCACAGCCCCGCGCAGCTAGTAGATATACTCGTATCCTGTCAGCGTTGCGCGGACATCATCGTCACTTTTACTCCAGCTGACAGCAAACACTGTCTCTTGTAAGCAGAAAACGTTTCCTGACCTTGACCACTGATTTGGGGACAGCATCGCATGGAGTAATCTCTGGCATTGCGCACTACCATTTCCATAAAGCGAGCAAATGTAAAACTTCTGAGATGCAAGGACTCTGACGTGCATGATCTTGAAGACATTTTAATACACCGCACAGACTGCGGACTCTTCGCGAAGAGAATACACTGCCTCAAGAATGTCGGCCATGAAGCTGACCCCAAAATGTCCCTTTCGCGGGGTGTTTGTGTCCGTTTTGAGGGGATGTGGCCTACTGCTCCGGGGCATCATACCCCGGGTTTATCATGCATGGACTCACTCTAAGACGGACCCTGCAATGTCAGAGCCATGGGAGGAGATGGGGATGAGCATCAGTGAAGCATACACACACCCATGCCGTGACTTTAGACCTAGACACGAAAACAGGCCACACATAACGAGTTGTACAAGTCAACGCACAATGCACGTCTCATAATGTCACTGATTACGTCCAGAACGGGAAGCCTATGCTACTCCAACAAAGCCTACTGTTGCCGGACGCGAGTTCCCTACATTCCCGTCTTGTTCTTCCCGAGCCGAATCAGACGATTTTCCTTAACTGCAACATTTTGGCAGCGCAGCAACATGTAGCGCAACACTTCGTTGACCCTTGTGGGTATATTTATTTTTACGCCTCTCTGAAGACGAGAGGTCAAATTGAAGAGCGGAAGAGGACGCCTGCGGCTGATAATGAATTAGCGCTTCACTTAAAGACGTTTCAGCAATACTACGACCTACAGCGAAGCGTCATGCATATTACATGTAAACCAAGTCATCCCTGAGTATATCCACATATTCCAAAATGAAACGAGCCCCCGTTGCCACTTGATTTCTAAAAACAGATTTATAAATTTATAGAGTATATGAAAGTGGCATGCCGCTGTCTCCCTCATTAGAGTCATTATTTAAAAAAAGCACCCCTCCCTCCGTCTGAATCATTAAATTAACAAGTGAATTCATGAACAGACCATCAATTAGCGCAAATTAACGCAATTAAATTTCTCTTAATTGCAGCAAGGTGTTTGAGTGTTGCACAGTCTGGCAAACAACAGCGGCTCTTTTCTTGAACTCGGCGATCCGTCCTCCTCGTGTGGTCTCAAGCTTCTGATGACTGGATCTTCAGTGGTTTGTGTTTCTGCTTGCCTTACGCGCCTTTTCACTGACCTGACCCGAAACACGGTGATCACAAGAAGCGTGTACTCCACGAGGAGCACGGCTCTGTAGCTGCCCGTGATCGTTCCGTGCCCTACATCTTTTTTTTAAACTTTCCCACAGCGGTGTCCTTTCAACCCTTTCAGACATACAATATTTCATCCTTTTGTTTAATATACATGCGCGCACATTCACAGGCCCTCACTCCCATTGTGGCACGTACGCCACAATGTGTGCCAAGTAATTAACGCTGTTTGTGTTTGTCCTGTGAACGGCCTGGAATCTTGATAATGGAAAACAAGAGCAGACCGGCCGCGTTTTCGTTTATACATCTATCTGTCTACCCGCGTCTTGCCGTCCTTCCCTCCCTCCCTCCCTCCCACCGCGACCACTAAACACACTATCACTTTGCTTCTCCTCCTCCCTCCATGCCAGTGCTGTCATTTGTGGCAGCCAGGCAGAAAACGCTGGGTTCCTTTCTGGTTTGTCGCACAAGGAAACCATTGGTTGTTATACAACGACCCAACAATCACTGCTCTGTTTGGTGGTTGACTTGTGTCTGAGTTTAACACACACACACACACACACACACACAAACAAACCCGGCCTCTCTGTCTTTTTCTCTGGAGCGAAACGCCGAGGCAAATCCAGAGCGCAGTCTTTTTCTTGCTCATGTTAATGTAAGTAATCAAAGCGGACAAGGGGCTTTGTAATGCTGAGAGAGCAGAGGAGAGTCAGAGAGAGAGGGAGAGCGAGGGGTCACCTCCTTTAACTGTCCACTCCTCTCTGCCTCCTGTCCCGCAGGCGAGGCGGCGGGAGACAAGGAAGAGGGGATGGGGAAACTGATAGTGACACAGACGGAGCAGAGAGGCAAAACACGGACGTGATGAAAGGGAGGATCAAGCTCGTACCCCACTTTTCCTGCATTAACGTCCCACTATGTCGTCGAACTGGGATGTTTTTTTCGATCACGGCATCTTTTGCTTACTCCCAGAATAAACAAATCCCCCGGTGATGCACAACGCGGACCATTTTCCGAACATTTACAACATGAAATCGGCGAGATGGACTATAATTTTCCCAAATCACAGCCCGATATTACCACAAAAAGCATCAACCAGCGGACCGCCGCGGCTCCGTCCTTTGATTTACAACGGATCCGCACCCATACAGAATTTGCTTTAAAAAGTTTTTTGCCTGAAAACAGCAGATGCAGTTTTGTAAACAACATACAAACACACATACACACACATTAACAGAATAATTGGACTGCGCAGTGTATCTGGCAGGTGAGCTACACTGATCTGGCTGTTGGTTTTGGATGGCACCTCTCACTACTGATGCTGCTGCTGCTGCTTCAACACGATACAAAGCAACTAGAAAATGTATATGAGTGTGTGTGTTATTATGATATGCCCACAGGAGGAACCATACAATCAGGCCTAAAAATGTGCATGTGTCCACATGTCTCTATGAATGTGTGTGTGTGTGTGTGTGTGATGTTATGCCAAGGGCATTGTGTAAAATCCACTCAAACAAACAACTTGAAGAGCAAAAAAAAAAAAAAACGGTTTCCTTGGACTGGATATGTAGCCACGGGCAATGTGGCAGAGTGTGTGTTGGTGAGTTTGTGTGTGTGTGTGTGTTGGCCTGAGGCAGAGGGTATGTGTGTGTGTGTGTGTGTGAAGAGTGGATTGCTTCATGCCTGGATGGACATGAAAGGTAGAAAGAGAGCGAGGACATGCCCACACACACAGACACACACGTTACGAGCAGGGAAAGCTTTTGCTGTAGCACGTAAGGATGCGCGAAACAAACGGACAACCGCTTGCGCCCATCTCCTTTTCAGAACGGGAAATGCAGACGACGCTCGCAAGCAGCGAGCCGGAGTCTTTCGACGTCTTCTGAAGCGACGGAGGCGAGAGGAGAGGAGTATTTATATTTTATCCCTTTGGGTTTGAGATCGTTGCATTGTGGGGGATGACAACAAACGGAAGTTTTATTTTTACCGTCTTTATCACGGGTTCATTAGAAGTTATTTTTAGGCCGAAGAAAGAGTGATGCTTTTTGGTCTAATTTATGATCTAAACACTTTGTTGTACTGTGTGCAGGTTGGATGAAAATAATGACAAAAAAAGGAAACCACACAAGTCCTTAAAGAAACAGATTGCTTCAAATTCATGTCCAAAACAAATGCACATTTCTGTCATTTTGCTTGATGTGTGAGTTAAATATGGTCATTCTTTCTTAGACTATACAATTAGAACACCACCATAATGTATACACCCATCAGCCACAACATTATAACCACTGACAGGTCTTATTATCATCTTATTATGGCATCTGTCAGTTGGTGGGATACTTTAGGCAGCAAGTGAACATTTTTTCCTTAAAGTTGATGTTTGAAGCAGGAAAAATGGATAAGTGGAAGGATTTGAGCAACTCTGGCAAGGGCCAAATTTAGGCGGGTAGATAACTGGGTCAGAGCATCTCCAAATCTGCAGCTCTTGTGTGGTGTTCCTGGTCTGCAGTGGCCAGTACCTAACAAAAGCGGTGCAAGGAAGTAAAAGCAGTGAACCGGGCGACAGGGTCACAGGCTCACGGATGCACGTGGGGTCCGATCCAACAAACGAGCTCCTGTAGCTCAAACTGGAGAATACACAGTGCAAGTTAGCATGAGGCTGCATAGCTGCAGACCGGTCAGGGTGCCCTTGCTCACCCTAATCCAACGCCGAAAGCGCCTACATTGGACACGTGAGCATCAGAACTGGACCAAAGAGCAATGGAAGTAGGTGGCCTGGTCTGATGTATCACACTTTCTTTTACATCCCGTTGATGGCGGCACGGTGTGTGTGCTCCGCTTAAACTAGGGGACACATGGCGCCAGGATGCACTATGGGAAGAGGGCAAGTCGGCAGAGGCGGCGTGACACTTTGGGAAATGGTCTCCTGGGAGACCTTGGGTCCTGCCATTCATGTGGATTGTTGACACGTACCACCTTCAGAGGTCTAGCAGGGCCTCAACACGTCAGGGGAACCTACACCGTATTAGTCAGGAGGTCATAATGTCACTGCTGACCAGTTTGAGTTGTGCGCTTCACTTTCCCTGGACCGAGTTGAACATGGCGTTAAAATCACTAGTCGACAAAAATGTATTTGTGTATCTCTGGTAGCCTGCGATGATACTCTTCCCCCCCCGTCAGCAAATCATAAGAAGTATTAACTTTGCATTTTAAATAAGACTAGCCAGTTAGCTGCACCTCCTCAGCACCCAAACGGTCGGCGTGTATCTCCTCGCGCGGTTCTTCAGAATATTAAACGGGCAAATCTGTCTGTAACAGCAGAAAGGCTGAATCGAGCACATTCCACTATACAGACTGGGGCTGATTTCATTATAGATAAATCAGATTCATCTATTCAATCTCTCTTTCTTTCTATCTGTTGGTCCCCTTTCCATTTCCCTCCATTTCTTTCTCTCTATGTGTTTCTTTTCCCAATTTTAGGCCGCTCTCTCTCTCTCTCTCTCTCTCTCTCTCTCCCTCTTCCTCCCTTTCTCTCTCAGAGCCTTCCCATTACTTTTAACTCTGTCTGTCTGTCTCAATTTCTGTCATTCGCTGTATCAGTCTGGTTATCTGTGTAATACAATAAATGTGCGCATAGATGAGGAAGAGAGAAGAGAAGAGAAGAGAAGAGAAGAGAAGAGAAGAGAAGAGAAGCCATGGGGGAAAGGAGGGGAACAGAAAAGAAGAAGTGCTCCGTTAAAAAGCTGAGTCCACCAGAGCAGTCACAACAAATTCATCTCCCTCTCTCTCTTCTTTCTTCCATCCTTTCCTTCCTTCTTCCTTTCTTTCCTTCCTTCCCTTGCTCTCCGATACAAGCCGGCCTCGGTAATACAATAAAAAACTTGGCTCAGCTCTGTGCGTCTGCATGCATGGATGTGTACGCGTGTGTGTGTGTGTGTGTTTGTGTGTGTACGGTAGACGACACCTCTTACTCCCTACTCTCTGTCTCATCATTGCAGCTGTTCCACAGAGGTGTGTTTCAATATATCACCCTGTCACACACACACACACACACACACACTCACGCACACACACGCAGACGCGGTCCCTGCTTAATAAGCGGTATTCAGAGCTCCTGGGTTTATAGAAGCTGAAACTGCACTCCTGCACAAAACTGGAGCCTTTCCGACTTTCCTTTCGGTCCCTCTTCTCCGCTCCTTGCTTTATTCCCTCCGCTCCACCTTTCTTTATTCTTTCCCTTTGTTCGCGTTTCTTCCATCCATTTAGATTTCTTTCACTTCACTTGGTTCAACTGGCTTTCACTCGCCTCACCTCTGCTTCTTCTCTAAGGGAGAAGAGTTCTGTTCTCAATTTGTTGTCTTAGCTTATTGTTTGTAATTATTATTTGGGATCCTTCCTTTGAGTAAATAAGCTAAATATAAAGCTCTAAAACGAAAAAAACACAAGTTTAACTCTTTAACTCTTTTTTGATTTTACATTAAACCAGTGAAACCATAATATCTACAGGCTCTTCTAAAATGTTTTAAAGCCGTGCATTTCCTTCTTCTTACATGTGAAAAAATTCCAGTGTGTTTTAATGTAAACTTAAATGAAACATAAATGCTTAGTTAAATGAAAGAAAACTTGAAAAAAATGCATCAAATTCCAGGTTTACAGCTTAAAGATTTGCAGCATTGCAAATTTTTATGAGTAAAATAAATTGATTTGGGTTTTAAACTTTGGTTCAGATGAAACAAGCCATCTCAAGACATCCATTTCACTACTTACTGTGCTATTTCCGACCTTTAATGATTAACCAATACAATTAACTAATGAAAACTATCATTAGCCGCTGCCCCTGTGACACAAGGACATTTTTTATCTCCGTCAAGAGACGCACAGTCTCATTAAAGCCGCACAGTTTGTGTTAATGTTACACTCTGTCCTCCCGGCGAATCGAGTGTCACGCCGAACGCGAGGAATCCGTCGGGGGTCCAGTGATTTTCAAAGACGGACGCGACAGAAGGCAGAAGGAGAAAACAGGAAGAGAGAAGAAAAAGAGCAAAGGAGCCAGAGGAGGAGAGTGGACACCTGGATGAGTCCTGAGGCTCTGCAGGGGAGGAGGGGAGAAATCAAGGAGGAGGGAGGACGGGCAGGAGGGTGGGCAGTTTCTTTCAGCTGTTCCTTCATATGGGTGTGTGTGTGTGCCGCTGCGCGTGTGTGTGCGTACGGCCCATATGCGCATTAGTGCTGGAGGAGTTGAACAGGGGGTCATGCCAGATGGACACACACAGAAATGACAGATTCCACCCACTAGCATCATGTAACAGTACGGCACTTCTCTTGCGCGCATGCAGTCGGCATACAAGCCTTCCCTCTTTTTGAAAGTCGCGACATATGAGCAGGGGGTGCTTTGGCACGGGAAGCTGAGGATTTCTTTGTGGGATTCTGCAAAAAACGCCACATAAGTAAGACTTACTGCTACTCCCCGTCTCTGAAAGTGTTCTCATGCGGCGTTCGCTTCAAAAGTTTCAACCCTCGCTGACAATTTGTCGTCATCGACCTGCGCGTCAAAACAGCTGTTCTGCCTCCGACTGCAGCTGGAAACACCTGCTGTAACACGACTGATTGAGACGGTGCCAGAAGTGGTGTGAGCTGCAACCTGTGCAGCTGTGATTTATTGTGATCGGGTTTGTTGCAGGTTTAATTAATGTCGGAAGAAGTAAAAAGCTTTAATGGACTTCAACTTGCAATCATTCTCATTTGCAGTGTCCCAGAGCCCAAGGGGGTGTCGTCGAATTCCAAATGGGAATATATATTTAATTTACTGTCATAGAAGATGAAGTAAACTTGTAGATATTCACAACGGAAAAGGTGATACCATGTTGTGATGACTTTTCTTTGAACAAAGTGTTCAATTATCACACTTGCCGTCATTAATTTCTTACCAGTTAATATAAATAAAAGCCCTGCGATAAACTGGTGACCTGTCCAGGGTGTACCCCGCCTCTCGCCTAGTGGCAGGACCCCCCCTCCTCCAGAGGACAGGCGGTTACAGAAAATGAATAAATGAACTAATAATATAAATAAACTCATTAAAACTTATCGGGCTTTAGAGAATCGTGAGTTCTGCTACCTATCAGGTGGAAACAGAACCATTTTCGTTAAGAGCGGATAGCTCTTAGAGACAAATTGTGTCTATTGACCCCGATCAACCTCCCAACACACACACACACACACTCACAAACATGCAGACACAGACACTTTCACTCACACAAACACACTCAACTTAATATCCTCAGCGCTCCACTCACCACGCCATTCCTCATCCACTAACGCGGCTCTTTGTGTGTGTGTGTGTGTGTGTGTGTGTGTGCTTTTCTCTCTCTCTCTCTTTGAGTGCCGAGGTGAAAGGTTAAACGATGGACCATTAAGATTCATCTTTGAGTTCACTTCCAGCAAAGCCTCCCAACAAACACACACACATAATTAGATGAGGGTGGTCTTCTGTCAGAGTGCAGCAATTGCCTCTCCTCCTCTGTTTGTCTCTCGCCTGTCATTTAGGCCGATAGAAATCACTGAATGCATAATGAATGCAATAATTGCAGCACTAAAGCGGCGGTGCTAAAATTTCTTTCTCTTTGTTGCTTCTCCGCTCTCCATTCCTACTTTGTGATTTTGTCAAGGGACAAAATAACTTTCTTTATGACTGCGTAAATCAGCATAAATCTGGTTTTCTTTTTTTTTTTTTGGTACGGCTGACCGTTCCTCTGCGGATCTGTTGTGACATGCTGTCGGCAGATTTCACAATATTCACTGTGTTTGCCCTCCCGCTGCCTCCCAGGGATGAATAAAGGAAGAAGGGGGATGAGGTGGAGAAGGTTACAGGCAGAGGAGACAAAGAGCGGGATGAATAAAGCGCTGATTGAAGTCATTCCGTCTTCACACCTAAAGATTGGAAATCACCAGGCAATTTCCTACTTTCACTATGTTTACCGCACAAAAAAAACGGTGTGTGTCTCTCTGTGTGCGTCTGTGTGCGTGTGTGCGTCCGTATTTGCGTCTCAGTTAATCCTTTCCACGCTGACGAATTCGCAGACTAACAAGGAACTAACTGACAAACTGTCTCATTTTCTTCAGTCTGAACTTTTACACGCACGCACGCACGCACACACAAACATCATACACAAACACGCCGCGCGATGACTGAGCGAGCCCCGTGTCAATCCCAGCATGCCTCTCTGCTCCGAGGCAGGATGTTCTGTCATCGCCACGGTTACTGTCAGGACGCATCACCGGTGGCCGTGGCAACTAATTAAGACCTGCCTGTCAGGCCTGTGGTCAGTGTGTGTGCGCGCGGAAACGCATACGAATGGACAAACACGTTCCCGTAATTAACTACCTGTCATAAACACACACACACACACACACACACACTAGGCAGAGCCACTGTATCTGCCAGTAGGCATCAACATACATAGAGTGACTCACTAGTCATTAGTCACACACACAAACTTCACTCCATTCAGACTTACTCTCTCCTATACTCCCATATTTTTCCAACAACGTCTTGAAAGTCAGAGGTCATGCATGACAACTGAGCAGAGTACTGCTAAATAACGGTGGCAACGGTCCTGTTACTCACACAACTAAAAGTGAACATGTATCATCAGCAAAGAATGTGAAGTAAAGGGACTCAGAGCAGAAAAATGTGAATGTTATGGCAAAGTTAAGTGTAATATTAAGTGTCGAGTGAAGAGTTGAGCGCTTCAAGGCTGTAGACGGTCGCTGTTGAGAAAATTTGATATTTGTGTCCTATAATGAAGAGCTGAATCATTTAGTTGATCTATGTATAAAATGTGCATTTTGAGAAATACACCATAACATTATGACCTACTGAAGATCATTGCTTGAACAGGCTAGCAATGGTTTTTGGAGCAACTACTAAACCTACAAGAGAGTCTTTTTCAGTTCCATCGTTTTTCAATTTTTCCTAATAATGAAACAATTTCTGACATTACACTGATCTTACGACTTCCTAATATTGTGTAGGTCTCCCTTGTGCCTCCAAAACAGTTGTGACTCATCAGAGAATGGACATGGGCCTTCTGAGGGTGTCCTGTGGTGTCTGGAAGAAGAATGTTGTTAGTGGGGGCCTTTGGGTCCTATGTGTTGAAAAGAGGGGCCTCTGTGGATCATCCCACAGATACTTGATCAGTTTGGGATCTAGTGAATTTGGAAGCCAGGTCAACACCTTGTGCTGTTCTTCATGTTTTTTATTATTTAGTTATTCCTAAACCATTTTTTTTTTGTGTGTGGCTGCTGCCATCAAGGAGTGTCATTGCTATGGGGTGGGGGTCCCTGGTCTGGTCTAGGTAGGTGCTACATGTCTTAGTAACATCCACATGAATGAATGCCAGGTTCAAACATTGAATTGTCACAAGATGGTCAATGTTATTTACTTCTCCGGTCAGTGGATGTAATGACATTTTAAATTTAATATTGAATTGCTTAACTAAAATGTTTTGTAACACAGTAAAGCAAGTAACATGGAATGGCAACACACATCTCACAGGTATGTCACTGCCTGCTCTTTGAAAAACAACTAATAGACACAGCTCTGTTGGCTAAATAGGATTAAAATCATGTTTCAGTCAGTAGTTTTCTCCCTTACTTACATTTAAGCTATTCAGAGTCCACATCCGTCCTCACCACATTAAGCATTGATGCAGGTTCACTGGCTGAAAACTGCGTGTGCGTGTTTGCGCAGTCAGTAATGAGGTGTGACTCGCTCATGTCAGTGAAATTTGAGTGATCAGCATAATGAGAACACAAGAGGGGGAAAGATGGCAGACGCGAGGAGAAGAAAGCGAGAGACGTACAGAAAACCAAGAGGAGGACGTATTAATTTCTTTTTTAATAATGACTGATCGCACATCTGAAGGCAGTCTGTGTCTGCGCAAGTTGATGTGATAGCGCTGGAGACGTGACAGGACAGAGCAAAAACACTTAAAAGGAAGTCACTTCTCAGCTTCAGAAAATGATATCAGTGCTGTCGGTGTGAAATCTGACTGAAGTTATGCTTTAACTTTACATATTACGCTTATGTCTTGCCATTAATGGTGCGATTGATCAATATTTACCTCTGTCTTCATAACTAGGATTATATCAGTTAATAAATATAACAACTGGTTTCACTGGTATCTCAAATACCTGTTATACTGCATTACCTGACTAAGAGGAAATATATGTATTATTACTATTAAAACAGATTGTACCACTCAAACAAGTGATTACATGAAGTCAGTTTCCTAAAATATCACTAATTTAAAGCAGGTAATGTGATGGGGCTCTGTCTTTGACCAGGTGCTTGATCAAAAAGCTGCCGAACATATGCAATTTTAGACTTATTTAACTTCTTAAACAGGGATCTGAACCAGTTACAAAGTCATTTTACCCTCCACTACATCTGGCCGTCTGAATCAAAACAGCTCCAGCCCAAAACCTACAAATGTGAAACAGAAACACTCCCCTGAAAGACAAACAAGCTGATTTCAAAGCAGAAACCTACCAATCTCTGCACCGGATTCCTGCCATTTAGCAGTGCAAACAGACACACTCACACTCACACATGAGAAAGAGGAACAAAGTCCACTTCTCCAGTCTCTGCCTCCACCTGTGACCTTGTCTTTGTCTGCCCTGTGCTGATCTAAAGCGCTACTGTGTAGCAGTGAGTTTGTTTAAGGCATTAAACTCAAAAAAAGTCGCAGACGCACCAAAAGACGAAAAGAAAATCCCAAAACCTGCATCCTATCAAGCCAGCATAACTTTCACTCCCTCCCTCCGGTTTCTCTCCTCCTTATCAGCAGATATGGAGGAGGTAAGGAATGAAAGAGTGCAGCTGCAAGTGTTTGTTGTGTCAGTCTGCTCCGGTCCGCTCTGTTCTTTCGTAGTTCCTTATCATACTTCAAACAGCTCTTGCTCCCTCTCCCACGCGCTTTTCCCTGCCCACATCCATTCTCTACCATTTACTCCCTTTTCATTTTCCTCCATTTTGTGGAGGATTACAGTCCAAGCTCGTGTCACTCGGGTCAGGGTCTGCAATGCACATCTAAATAGCTTCTTATCACGCCAACCTGCTCTTTTCTCTTCCCCTTTCTTAAATTCTGATTTGCTCCATTCAGCAGTGATATTAGATCTTGTCAGTTTCTATGGCATACTGAGAGGAAACCATAGACTGTATAGAAATATGGACAATGCGTCTCCACTTCCTTGCACTGGACAATCTGACGCAACTTTCTCGCTGATACGGACGGCGCCATCCTGCGACTTTGGAGCCAGAGTCTGAGCAGTACGGTCCAAGAGTGGAGCCACATGGAGCCACAGTGTCGATGACCCTTTCACACTTCCTACAGACTCACTAGTTTTTTTTCCATTTAAATAATACTAAGCTCTGCTCTACCTCCACCAGTTACAAGGATATGTTGGATTATACGCTGTTTTTATTTTTTTTTTACAACTCTTCTTTAACTCGTATATAACTTGTAGTCGCCAGTATGTCACATCCTGTTTCTACAGTGTCAAACACTAAACAAACTAAAACTCTTCATTTTACTCTTCATCATGCATCCACATTATATAAACTGCCTAAAATGAGAGAAACAATCCTTGAAAAAAAATGTATTTGAGGTGTATTTTAGTGTTTTAGTTTGGCCCAAGTCCCATCCACTAACATGGAGGAGGTGGAGCTTATGACCTATACTGCAGCCAGACACCAGGGGGAGCTCTACTTGCTTTGGCTTCACGTCTTATACTGTCTACAGAGGAAACTGACCAAGCAACTGCAACATTTTTTTATTTTTTTATTTTTTTCAATTTTCTTTCTTATTTATACGTCATATCCAAAAACATATCGCTATATAACAACATGCTATGTCCTCTTTCAAACGCATGTTACTTCCTATCTAAAAAAAAACAACTGTAAAATGGGAAGAAACTGAACCTTAGCAAAGATAACAGCCATGCAAACAAAGCAATATCAATGCAACTGATAGTGGTGGTATTCCACAGGGACCTCATCATGGGATTCAATTTCCATTTACAGGTCTCATGGTTCTAACATGATCTGATTTAGTTGACATTAACTCCAATGAACTACCACATATCATGGTTAGATCTTGAAATAAATTAATTTACACTCATTTTTTTTTCAGGTTTACAAATCCGAATCAATGGTAGATTAAAAAAAAAAAAAAAAAAAAGGATATTTGTAATAACAGAGACGCTTTCTAAATTGGGTTAAGGAAAATGGTATTTTAGTCCCAAGGTACATTAAGCGTGCTGAGCTGCTTCATTAAATTGTAATAATACACCCAACTGATATCACCACAGCCAAGAAAAAATCATTTACAATTCACTTAAGATGAAAAACAGAGTGCACTTGTCATAACAGGCAGAGTTAACAAAACTAAAGTCTGAGCCTGCTGCTAAGCCCACTCTTTGTTCACAGTGTCATTTAGAAAAGAGTTTGGCTTTCGAATTAGTTCTCGCGCGTAGGTGGAGGTTCTGCACTGTTCTAGGATGCGTTGGTTGCAAGCAACATTAGGCTGTTGGGTTTTTTTTTTTTCTCTGAGAAAACAGGCAACGTGATTAATGCGACTCATGTTTTTCGGGAATCCCAGGAGAACATGAGTACTGAGTGGTACACGCCGGTGTACAATCATCCCACAAGTATTAAATATAGACCAAAGTATGTTGAGGAGCCAGTTAACCCTTTCACATACACAGTGCCGTTCCCTTTTGACGCTATAATCACATGTTTATACTAAGCTTCTTCACAAAATCTTCACAAAATCGTCAACAGTGTCTGGACTGGACCAAAATTCTGTTCAATGTATTTACTTTTGTGATTTCCACTAGACGTGTAAGTAAAGTTTGAGCAATGTTTAGCTGCCAAACATGAATGTGTAATTGCTAAGTTACAAAAGTTTATGACCCATAATTTGAACTAAACTGCTCAAAATTTTAAATCAGGGGATGGGGCGAGGCTGGCTATGGTTGCAGCCAAGGAAAGGGCAGAGAAGCTATGAAGCAAAGCTGTAACAAAGGCATCTGGACTTGTTTGGACTTGAGTAAGCTCCTTGGATGGGTGGTGAAAAAAAAAGAAAAAAAAAAATCGCTTCATTTGCAAAGTTGTTTTAGCTTTGTTTTGGGTATTGTGAAATGGTTTCTCTAAAACCAGACTATGATATAAACCTGACCAGGTTTAATTTGACACACTTAACCAAAAAGTGACTGTAAATAAAAGGGATAAACAAAAAGGGAATAATAGTGTGTTCAATAAACTAAATAGTAATGGTCTGTGACATAAACCTCTGTCTTTTGGCTGGAATACTCATCAACTAGTGGATGCTTTTTATACTAAATTACGCCTTGAACTGTTTCTGGAAACAATTGTATACAAGTTTCACCTTTACCTCTACCTAACCAGTTGTGTGTTGCAATAGTAGGCACTCTGAAAAAAAACAACATCAATGTCATGCTTGGTCTATTTGAACTGGAATCTGGCATCTCTGTAGAGAAAGATTACACCAAAGAACAAAAAGACATTTTTCATTTTTATTTTTTTTTATATTTAAAATTCAGAGCCCAACTCCCTAAATACTCAATCAATCCATATCCTCAAGCTACGTTAGGGGCATAAACAACAGAGGAATGATAAAGTGGTACATCCATCTGTAGCATTATGGATCTATGTATAATCTTGTAAAATAAACTTGTGGTTTTGTTGAGTACAAGTGTTCACATAGATCTACCGTATGAGAAGAGAACAACAAAATACTGTAGCCTATAGCCTATTATTAGCAACAGTAGATGGATCCTCTAATAGCAGATTATTTTTGCTATAAGCCTACATGAAATAAAATCCCCGCCATGGCCCGTTTTATTAAGTCCACGCATCGATAATCTTCGACATCAACAGCTCAACGTGATAACTGTTTATGGCTCAATAATTACGTTTAGTTCAAACACACAGGAAGAAGTGAATTCACCGAAACCGGTGGCATCTCTCTCACTCTCCATCATCAGTCCCTCTCCCTACTTCTGCTGCCTCGATTAAAGTCCCCTCTCTTTCAGTCTCTCTTTGCTCTCTCTCTGGACCACTAACCTTGATTCACTGTTCTGCTCAACTCTGCCTCGGGCCGGGACGTGCGCACGCTCACGCGAGCCATACACAGGCACATGCACAGACAGGCAGATTTACAAGCAAGCACGCTACGGCATACGCTGCACGGGAGGTATACACATGTACTTGACCGTGGTAAAGTAGAAGTGGTGAGTTTGGGGCCAATGTGAGGGGAAAGTGCGGCTAACCGAAGCCACATGTGGCAGACTTGGCTCTCGCGCTACGTCCAGAGGTATGTAAGCTTCTGGAGTGTGTTTGCGAAGGGGGAGGTGTGATAAAGAGCAAACCTTAGAGAAAAAAAAAAGAGACAGAGAGGCTGAGTGAGCTCATGGCTTGACTTCAACCTTTATTTGTCCAGGGAATAGTTGTGTTGAGCAGAAGTGCGGTTTTGTAGTCACACTGCTGTGCATTCACATGGCTACACACCCAGGAGCTGCCGTGTTGTAGCTGTGTTTTTTTTTTATATATTTATATACTGGTGACCAGGGCAGCGGTGCAACAAGTCACAACAAGTTCAGTGTAGTAGCTGTGAAGTCAAGCTGTGTATGTGTTAGATATGAAGCTGTCTCCAGTAGTTTTTCAAGATTTTACAAATAAAATCCTTCTCTTCTGTTTTTTCTGCTTTGTGGCAAAATATAATGAACGTCATAGTATAGAAACATACTACATTTTAACTTGAATGGAGGCAGATTTGCACAGACATTGAAGCCCTGGTGACTGAACTTTTATATTAACTCAATAATTTGGCAGCATTAACATAATATTATCATAAAGCACAGTGTTTCATGATGAGCTACTGCGTCATACATCTTACAAAGGAAAATTGGGATACATAAAGGATTATATTATCTTATTTTTCTATCTGGGTCTCATTCTCATAATTGTGGACTGTGGGACATAATTTGCACTAGCCACCATTATTAAGATCTAGGACATGTGACTCCTGGAATTAAAAAGAAAAAAATCATACCTACAATGTTTATCTTGGCGTCAGACCGTAAACACACAGAAAGCAGCCACCCGTTACTGTGTCTTGCAACTTTATTTGGGTGCGTCACAGTAGCTAGCAATCAGAGTGTGTTGATAGGGGTGTACACTCAGGATGTAACCTGAAGCGACGTGATAACAAGAGACCATGTCATGTAAATAAAAGTCTGCAAGTTGTAGCAATGATAGGCAAAAAAAAAAAAAACCTTCAGCGACACCAAGTGGGTGGACACCAAGTTGAACTAAGCTCAACTTTGAGGCGATTTAAGGCTGTTACCTACTCTGTGAGAAGCGAGAAGTTTGTTCTTGTCACGTTTGGGAGTTCTCGCAGCTTGTTCTTGACACATCAACCGCGCAGAACTTTTTTCTCGTGTGGTACCCGCCAACTATTCTGTGATTGGTCAAAAATCGGAAGTGGTGTGGTTAATGTGGTAAAGCGCAAATGCTAACGGCCACTCTGTGAGCTCCCAGATGCTAATATTCGCAGTGTTACCGCTAATCTTACATGCTGAATGAACATCGTGATCCGATGAACACTGTCGTCAAAACGATTGGCCGACATCCGAACATAACAAGAAAACTGCCTCTCGCCATCTATCTCCTACATCTCCCACAATGCTTAGCGCATGTCACGTGTGCTGCAGTGGGTTGGCCCAATGAGGACTTCCCCAGAGTTCTGCATTTGAGTTTCTCGTGAATTATAAGCTACCTGGCCAAAACAAACTTTGTTCTTGTTCTCGCAGCCCTACGAGCGAGAACAAATTTCTTGTTTCTCGCAGAGGATGTAACCAGCTTTAAGCAATGACCAATAAACCCAAATTTTGAAGTTTAACGCAGAAACAATATACAAGAGGGTTACCGTGGCAACCAGAGCCTTCAACAGCCACTGGCGACCAACAAAGTGATGGAAAATGAGCGAATCAGGCCTTAATGTGAACACACATTCAATATAAACATGACACTACAAATGGTTTTCTGGAAACTTAAGCACACTTTGCCTCGTTCAGAGCTCAACTCACACCAACAGCTGTAGTTCTGCTACCAACCTGCACTTACAGTAACTTAATGTAGCTCACTTTGTAGTGAGAAACTAACCCTACGAGACAGAGTGACGCTGCGTGTTAAGGTAGTATTGTGTGCATGTGTGCGTGCGTCTGCCGTCCCTGAGACTGAGCGCAAGAGACAGTTTGTGTCATGGGGAGGTAGCGCTGTATCTGCTAACCGTTACTCCAACAAGACAGCTCGCTCGGCTCCCACAAACAACACACACAGACACACACGGGTTTCACACACAGCCACTTTATTTACCTTCGGCCCAACACAGACGTAGTGACGGTTAACCTTGCCACTTAATACAAAGAGACAGTTTTCTTCTACAAAGACTTATATTTAGAGAGGTTTGTGTGTGTGTGAGTGAGTGTGTCTGAGTGTGAGGAAATCTGGATGAACTGAAAACAGTGTGGGCAAGAAAACACTAACAAAAGCATTCCAGAAAACGGGTGAGAGAGAGATATAGTGAGACGGGTAAAAAAAAAAAAAAAAAAAAAGAAAAGAGGGGCAGACCTTGGAGTTAGATGAGATTGGGTGAGATAGAAACAAAGGGGTGAGGGTGTTTTGTGACAGTATGACACCGGAGAAGAAGAATTTGTACTTTAGTCTTGGAGCTATCAGATAAAATATAAAGATACATCTTTGTTTGCTTTGGTAGCGGCATCAACTGACACACAGCTGAAGTACATTTACAGTTTCTCTTGTCGCTATCACTGAGCAGGTTTTGAGTTTAATTTTAGTGTTTTCCGAGGAACAGCAGGAAATATCTTTATCTTTTTATTCCATTTGCATTTCAAATATATCTTTCCACAGCTTTATCTAAATGTTAAAATAGATTTGCTAACAGGATTTGTTTTACATCACTGCTGATGAAACTTGTTGGAATGATCAGATTTTATCTTAATTTTAAGATGGCATCTTTGCTGTTTGTCACTAACTTCTCATGGACCCTTGCCAACATTTGTTGAAGCCGTGTCAACAACTTACAGACAATTAAAGCTTTATTGTCCAGACTCGAGTTTAATCTACTCTAAAAGCACCCTATTGTCTTTTTATCCCCGTTGCTCAAGTATTGTTTCTACATTGCCTCAAGAATAACTACTTTAACAACTGTGATTTCCACCTTAAATAGAATCCACACGTTATCCCTGTAACACAACACCAATCGGTCTGGATTTGGAAATCCCACCCTTGCTCTGTTGTGGGGGAAACATGGAAACTGGAGAAACAAGGAGAAGGAGGAGGGAAAAGAAGGGGTATTAGACAGGAGTGGTTAGGAGGAGGAGGACACCAGGGGGGAGAGAGAGAGAGAGAGAGAGAGACAGGGAGGGGGGCAGATAGAGGAGTACATGAGAAGGGGGGAGGGTTTGATAAACGTTGTGTTACTCTGTTTAGGTTAGTGGGCCATAAATTCCAAGGGAGGGTCGGAGGGAGGGAGGGAGGGAGGACTGGAAGAGGGGACCGAGGAAACAGTTAGACGGAGGTTGAGGAGAGGAGAGGGGAGTTTGTTTGACTAAACTGACTGATTTTCTTCGACTCCACCAGACACGGTGGAGTCTGCATAGTATCAACATCGCAGGGGAGTGTGTGCGTGTAGGTGCATGGTGACTATCAGATTAAAAAAATACCTTTGCAATAAGAATCTCAGGGCTTCCTTCCAATGAAAACCTCGCATTTCCTAATTTGGCAACTTTCTCGACTCGCGTGTTGCTCTACAGCTGCGCGTCCGTTAGGAATTCCACTGCATTTCACCCCTCTCTTTTCTTATCACTTCCAGTGGAAGCGCACTTTTTTTTTTTTTACTGTTCTCTAGTTGGAGAAGCACAATTCACAACCAGGGTTTCCCGCAAGCATCAAGGGCTACGGACCTGAGCTCTAAAACACAAGTGCCTGTGGGAGTTGCGGTCTCAGTGGGTGTTCTGACTCCACAATCTATGCAAAGCGTGGAAAAAGCTTTGTTTAGCTTCGTGAATGCAGAGATATAAATCTCAAAGGTTGGCTGTATGGAGGTATGCGGTTGAAAATCAACAGGCAGCCCTGGCCCCTCTCGGTTGTAGCCGTTGGTGCTGCTGCAGCGTAGCTTCATTTGGATGTAAGCCCCTGACACTGTTGTTTACACATCATTTGCGACCTCTTCTTAATCCCTGAAAAGTATGCATTTCAGTTGCAGTATCTCATACAAGAGTGTTTTCGAAATCTGCCTTTGGTTTGATACTCACATGCCCACGAAACATTGGTTGTTTTTAGTTGCTATAATTATTCTGCCTCTTTGTAATGGCCATGCAAAATCTCTGATGGATGAGCGAGCATACAAAATCTAAAGTGCTTTTTCCATGTAAAACCAAACTTGAGAGTTTAGCAGGAGATAATACAGGGCTTCATCCGTCTGTTGGTCCATGACGGTTTCCAGTGGACAGTAACACAAAGGGGGAATTATGTACTAAAAAGACTCAACTCAAATCTCCTCTAAGGACTTTTGTGACTCAAAAGCACATTTGCTAAAGCAGGTATTACACCAAATCTATTACATGTTAAGAAGGAGGATTTCTTTCACAGCTAGTTCAGAAGGAACAATTATAGCCAACATCTGACACTCTCAGTACACTGTACATGTTGATACGTGTTTATTGCTTTAGAGTAGACTTCAAAAACGTGACACGTGCTTCCTCCTGTTGAGTATTTACACACTTTTATGTCCTATCACTTCTCCACTTGTCCATCACTATGCTGCTTCTTCAAACGGACCGCTTAGTGCAACCACCACACCAAAATCCAAAGATAATTGAGCTACACAACAACAAAAAAAAATCTACAAACTCTCTCTCCTGCAGTCAAAGTTAGTAATTTCATCCCGTTAAATGGCTTAAAGGACTACTCAGTAATCACATTTGCTGTAATTTCATTTGATATTGATTCATTAGTTCATTAAATGTTTCATCATTTTTGTTTAATTTAATTTGTGTGTCCTTGGGCTCAGCTTTCTGTGGACTAATCTCTACCAGTAAATTGGCAAGTTAAACAAGATTGGGGAAAAGATAATGCATTATGATTAGAGACATCAAAGGTTTGGGATCCACATTTATCATCCACTTACCAGCAGAAATTATAATATTTCATGCAAATACGGCTTGTTTCTGATGTAGAAGTTAAGCAAACTTCATATTCATGCATTCGGAACGCTTTCCCTCAAATGTGTGAACGCGAAACGCGGTACACGTGTAGAACTTTTAGCGCAGGCGGAAAGGGTTTTCAGAAATCAGGGCAGAGATGGGCCAGCCAGACAACTGAGAGACAGACAGATGCTCAACATTTAAATGTCTGTCTCCAGACTCCCACACACAGGCTGTCCGCGAGAGTGATTGACTGTAGGTGCGCATACGCGATCACTGTCAGGCGGGCTGACCATGTGTCTGCAGTCATCTGCGGTGAGGAGGGACGCACACAAGCTGCCAGACAGACAGGCAGACAGACAGACTGAACGACAGATTAGGGTGGCAGACAGACAGATTTTAGACACACACACAAAAAAAAAAAAAACCACTATGTAACATGATTTGGAGGAAAAAAGATAGCTCGGGAATATCTGCTAGAAGATTTAAATCTCTGCTCACACAGGCAGAGTGGGGTGGAGGCAGCGTGGTGATGTGAAGATACATGCTCAGGGATGGAGATGATAATCTTAATGGACTGGCCATCTATCGGTAAGCTCCTGATTCTCACACACACACACACACAGAGAGGCAGGAGGGTTTATATATCTCGAAAGCTTTCTACCACTTCTGACCTGAAATCAGCTTAAAGAGGGGAGAATTATTAGAAATGAATGTAAGGGCGGTAAAAATAGTGTCCTCTTTAATACACGTATACACAACAGCCATATGGATGGAAGTGACTTCAGCTGAATGTCCTGTGGGAATTTATCATTAGACAAACTCACACAGAGATCAGGAATGACCCTTTCTATGGTACGCTGCACATTCATTGCTTATGGCTACTTCTGTGTGAGTGTGTGTGTGTCTGTGTGTGTGTGTGTCCAGCTGCATGACAGATGTCTTCTTAACTGGACTAATGGAAACCACTTCAGCCACCGCCTATAGCTCCACACACAGGAACACACACAAGGGCCCTTTGGCTATCAGATCCACCTGAAGGCTCACATACTCGTAGGCGCACACAGAGCTGGGCTGACACATGCACTCAGAGAATATAAACTACTGCCTAAAGTTAAAGTAAAGAAACACTGAGGTCATTTGTATGCAGGGTTTGTTTCCCTCTTAAACAAATTTGAATATTATCCATCACTTTAAAGACAATTTCTTGACTTAATTGTCTCTTTTTATCTCCAAAACAGTCCCACTTTCTGTGATCTTCCAACTGAACGTTTCTGTTTAAGATACATTTTTAACGAAATCAAAAATGCAATCTATAAAACGCCAGAAAGATTGAAAAGAAATGGGCACTAGGTTGCATTTTAGCAATGAGTCACCCAAATTCCCCTGTAGTTTAGTCTTCAGTGGTTTGGCCGGTCCCTAGTATCATCAAACATTTGCTAAACGTGGAGGCCTAAGGCAGGGAATGGCTGCAGTGACAACAGGAAAAAGGTTTCCGTCCCACGGGTTGCCGGGATCACTTCTTCATTTTAGGTTTTTAGAAACCGAGACTTTATTTTCCCAGTTGAGTGTTAATGACTGAAGGGGATTAAAAAAAAATAAAAAAATCAGCTAGCTGCCCCGCTATGCTGTAAACTGTGAAATGACCGCAGATAGCTAGCGTCCCCGCAGCGGTTAGCTATCTGTGGTCATTTCACAGTTTACAGAAACACTGCACTTTCTCAGTAGTGAAGCAACTGTATGGATTTTCCCTATCAATCACGTACAATCAAATGTATGGGAAAATACAGCCTCGTGTTTTCCTTTAACCTCCCAGGAAGAGAGGTGAGAGGTACAACTCAGACAGATATTGGTTTTCTGAGTGTTTATCACAGGCACATCACATAACGCATAGAAAACCCTCCCTAAGAGCCAACACTGATGAGTTATGACAGATTCTGGTGTGTTGTTACATGTACAACACTTAATTGGACGTCGTTGGAATGGATTACGACCATTTTACAATGTTAGCACAAGCATAAGACAGTAGTTTTCTGAAATCTGTGTTTGGAATGGAGCTAGATCCAAGTGTTGCACTGCCAGCTGTTTGTTGCATTAAGCTTGCCAGTAGCTTTATTGAGAGTCTGTTGTAGTTAGTCAGCACTAACAGTGTTTCATTGGCAAAGTTTAGCCTGAAAGAATTCCTGATGAGTGAGAACATATCCAAAATATGTCATTTTATGGTCAAATAAAATGACCTGACTTGACTGAAATGAGTAATTCTTGGATTTGTTTGATGTCTTTGTTCACAGTGAAGCAAGAAACTCATAGAGCCGGCTTTCTAAGGGGTTTTGATTTAACTTTTTCACTAAAACACTACACCTTTATTAGTCTTTATGTGACAACAAAAAAGTTCTCTCTTAGACAGAGATGGGTGACATTGAGAGCATGTAGAACCTGCCAAAGCTATTCTCAAGAACCTGTCCTCCTTAATATGAACTGACAGTATTTCCGCCCCACTGGGTTTCATTAGGTCTCTATTAATTTCATATTTACTAATTAGTGTTTTTGGAACATGGCACTCCAAATCCTCCCATTACTTTTTGAGGATTAACCAGAACGTGACCTTGTGTACAACAAAGCGAGGATTTATGTTTACTCTGATTTCAGCGAGGAAAAAAAAAAAATGCTACTTTGATTTTGTCTTAGCGAATCCTGGTGGGACACCAGACTCAACAGTTACACTGAGATCTTTCTGTCTGTCTCGGCAGTGTGAAGAGTCTGTGGTGTATTTTACTCACTTGTCACTTTCACAACAAAAAATCAACTCCCTCGTTAACCAGCATCCGCTCTGTGTGTGTTTGTGTTTGTGTGTAGAAGAGAGAAAGACAGATGGGGAAGAAAAGATAGAGGGTATCTGAAGAGAAGAAGGAAGAGAAGAAGAAGAAGAAGAAGAAGAAAAGGTGTGTTCAGCTTCTGAAGGAACAAAGTCAGCCAGAGCTCCTTTATTAGAGACTGGGCTCAACTAAACAAACAGCACCTGGAAACTTCAAACCTCCCGACAGCTGTCTAGCTACACAGACACACAAAGACAGGGGAACGAGACATACAGACAAATGGCAAATAGATTAACTGACAGCCAGGTTGGCACAGTCACAGAGACGAGCGACAGCGAACCAGGACGAGAGTGCGTCAAATGGTTCACAAAATTCACGTCTGCCACGGCAGAAATTATTTCCAAGGAGCAAAATAACTTCAGACGTGACCTCAAGGAGCGTGAGGCACGGAAACTATTTTGACACCGGAGCAAATAGTTTACAGCTCCACTGTGCAAACATCTACATCTAAAAATCACTACATTGTGCGCTTTTAAATCTGGCTAAACAAGTCAGTGCTGCAAACAGGATGGTTAGTAATGACATAAATAAAAAAATAAAAACATTAACAACAGGGTGATGAAGGACGACAGAACTAAAAGACAACTGACGGATGTCTCGACACTAAAACACTACAGTGGATGGAAGATGAAGCTCAGCTCTCAGCCGGCCAATCGTAACTCACCCTTCTCAGCGCGCCCCATGTGAGCTGGGTCCAGCGGAAGCAAAGCAGAGAATAATAAGACAGAATTAGATTGGAAAGCGTGCACAGGTTCAGAAATACAAGAGAGAATTTGCACATTGAAAGAGAGATTCAGCATTTTATCTGCTGCTGAACTTTCTTTCAGAATCATATAAAAGACAACATATAACAGTGCAGTCTCACATTTGGCACACAATCACTTCCCAGGCACAGACTTTAACCTTTAGAAAACACTTGTGCGACCTCAGCCTTTTACCCTCTGCTTCAGCTAACCCGCACGGCAACCCTAAAAATAATCTTTTCCCAGGGTTGTCTTCACCTGCCAGCATTACTCCCAATTCCTTATATATACACACACACACACACACGGCGGCCACAGCTTCACTGTATATGTGATTATCACCGCAGACTAAACTACACAACTGGTACAGAGGCTGCTTGCATCTGTCTGTGCGACTGTGAGGCAAAAGCTGTGTGTGCACGCACTGTAATGTAATTAATCAGCTGTGAGTGTTGATTACTTAATCTGTCATTAGCCAGCCGTGTGTATTAGTGTGTGTGTGAGCGTGTGTGCATGTGAGGCAGCAGCATTTTTCAAGGCCCCCTTGTACCAACAGCTGTGACCGGAGCCAAACAGGGCAGAGCAGAGATTGATGATACTGGACCGGCATCATCATTCATCTGGGAGGTGATATGTTTCTGGGATTTGCTTTGGATGTGTGCTGTCTCTCCTCACTTCCAGTGGAAGTTTCTTGGTTCGCTTCCTGTTTGCCTGATTGATGATTTACGCCCACGGGTGTAGCGGTATCCAAAGTTTAATCCTGACCATCTCATTAGGCGCACACGTTCGTCCAAGTGCTTTTGGAAAATCATGAAGTGAAACTGCTGCGGTGCGTATCGGCCCGCCTGAAGTGAAAAGGCGGCGAAGACGCAACAAAACACACCTCAACGTCGCCGTGTTCGCCTCTGCTCCTTCTACTAAGCATCCGTGTGACGCGTCCACTCACTGCAGCGGGCTTCCAGTCTGCCGCTAATCTCGGCAGGATGAATGATGAGAAGATCACGAAGAATAAAAAAGAGCAGGGGTGTACATGAATGCAATGTCCCTGGTTCAAGTCCAGGCAGGCACTCTTGATTTCCTCTCAATGTGGCTTCAGATCAGAGGGTTTTAGACGTTAAAAATATAACATGCCATGTTATTTTGTGGGAAGCCACAGCGTGCAGATCCATTGCTCATCTTCAGCACGTCCTCATGCTGAACCCCAAAAACTTTCTGCTTCCCTTAATCTCACGCCACAGCTAAGTGCCCATGCTTTGTTGCATTCGGAGGAAACATTTGCACCTGACTAAGATGCTACTACGAGCAAAATGTAGTGAAGTAAAAAGGGAGTAGTTAACACTCACCAATCAAATGCTGTGATTTATTAGTGCTACTTGGGAGTGCCCAGTTAATTATACACTCTGGTCACATTCCTTTGCATGTCTGAATGACGCCGATGCAAACAGGCCCTCATCTGTATTTTTCCTTTCCCAAAAACCTCCCAAAAAACCTCGCAATTCACACGACTACTGCATCTAAATACACCGGGGCCTAGCATGGGAACGCGCAACAGCACACACTTGAATCGCAACCTGTCAGTCGTGTCATGCTCGCAGTCTTCCTCGCTCCCCTCAAGTCTCTGACGGGAGGCGAGGCTCCGCCGCCGCTGTGTGTCGCTAATCCGTTTCCACGACACAAAGCCCTCGAATTCATTCAGTCAAACACACACAGGCAGCCTAATGAGGGATTAGCTAATGAATTCTCTCAACAGATTAATTACATTTTACAGACTTCGTCCCCAAACAGCTGAAGAAATGAGCCAGTACTTTCAAAGAGATGGATTTTCTTTTTTTTTTTTCTTTTTTTTTTTAAAGAAATCTATCACTAAATTGAAATCCGTAGAAACAGATTGGCTCGGAGCAAAGGGACGTTTGATTTGAGGAGAAGACATTAAGACGGATCTGAAGGACTGCGGGCTGAGGCGTTACTTTTAACGAGAAACTAAATAAAAACGGCCTTTGATTTGGCGCCATTTTACATGCCACGGGTAGAATGAGAAGGCATTCTCACATGAATCTAAATGAGAGGCAAACATTTCAGATGCTCGCCTTTGTACCAGTGTACTCCGGAGGGCTTAAAAGCATCGGGCCTCCCTGCTTTCTCTTTAAGTGACAGCAAAACACATGAGCCGACACGCACGTTTACAACACACGCACACACACACAGGACATGACAGACACACACTGTGATTCACGCACACATTCCCCTCCTGCCGCTTTCACAGTCTCTTGAGTGGAGGAGATGCCCACGGCCAAAAACCAATGGCTTCTTGTTTTTTTTTCTCCCCCCTCCCCCCTCCCTCCTCTCTCCTCTCTCTCACTATCACTCTCTCGCCTTTATCCATTAAAACACACAATTTTATTTCATCTTCTAAACGGAGCGGAAAAGTAATTATAATTAAACCAACTTGGTCCTAATGTTCAAAATACTGAAATAATTTACAATTCTAATTAAACCGTGCTCAGATGCCGCGTTCAGTGGCAAGCGGCAGCCTTCTAATTCGTCTGGAGACACCGACGGAAAACAATTATTTCACTTCATTAAGATTAAAGACGCCCGGAATCTGTGTCACAACTCGATCAGAGAGGGGACAGATTTAGAAAGTCGTCGAATTAACATAAACCCGGCTACTGACTTTGTAAAGACAGGCGAGGCGCACGCTCGTTCGCGTTTATTACACCGACTTTGTGAGTGATTAGTGGAAACAAAACCGAGCGAAACACAGCGTGATAAGACGAGGCAGATTGATGTAAATGCTCTAAATTATGGTTTGACTCATTCAGAGCAGATAAAAATTTAAATGAATTTGGAGGACGGACTCAAAATGACTTTTTAATAGTTTAAAATGCGGATATTTCAGCGCACTAAACACTTGTTCAAACATGCACTTCCTTCATTATGAACTTCTGATCTAATTATTACCACTTTTGCTCTCTGCAGACAACAGCTCATACTGGTTGCATTAATTATCTGCTTATTCACCCAGTCTCAGTCTCTCTGGTTAGACATTTGACCAGAATTATCAGATAAGGGTGCTGCATGTGAAAGCGAAAAGACTCCAACATCTTGCATGTGAAGTGCACAACATGCAATGCAATATGCTGTTGTGGCTGTCTGATAAATTGAAAGCTGTCTTGTTAAACTCTTAACAGTATTTTTTTTTAAAAAAATGCAAAAATATTTAAATGCATCCCCCGAAATAAAACAGTCCTTTAAATCTGTTTTTTTTTTTTTTTTTTGTCTCAAGGTGTACTTCTCATTCTGCAACACAACCAACCGCAGGTCCTCCCTGTCCACACTGATGACAGTCCATGACCTGAGCTCTGTGAGCAGCACCCAACCACTAGTATTTACTTGCAAATTAACAGCGCCCAGATTCCCAAAGAGGCCTCAAAGAAATTCCACACATTTGTTACCCAGAGGACCAAATGGCCCCAACGGGAGGGTGGGAGAGAGGGGGGGATATAGAAGGGGTGTGGAGGAAGGGGGGGGGGCAATAAAACGCTCACAGATGAAGTTGGGATTAATGTGTAATTTCATTGCAAAACATTAACAGGAGAACAACGGAGCAGAAAATGAAGCCTGGCCATTTCCATCATTTATTAGGTTGATGTGTTCTTCAGTATCCTATAGTACAACCTTGTGTTTTTAGTATGATTTTTGGAGGTCAGCTTTCAAACAGCTGTTTTTTTTTTAACCATCTCCGTGTTGGAGTTAGGAAGAGAACAACTGGTGAATGCGGAAATCTAAAAAAAAGAAAATAAAAAAAAGGGCACAGCGGCCACGCAAGCAGGTACGGAGCGCTTTCAGAGCTCGAGACAACACAAAGAGTTTTCTCCGGGTCCGATCAGTTCTTCTCCAACAACACGGCTGCAGAATAACTCCGCCGAGTTCCCTACTTTTTGCAGAAGCAGCAGCAGCCCGGGGATCAGCGAGCAGCGCTGTTGCAGCTCTCACACCCGGCTGTGCTTCTGCAGACGAGCCCCGGACGAAAGGTGCGCAGGAGACGCTGCCATCCATCCACACGCATCCTCCGGCAAATAAAGTTTAACGCCAGTGGTCACTTCTCTCTCTGAACAGCGATCACACACGCGGCTGCTCTTGCGGTAGTTTGGCTGTGGCTGTTTTGGTTTCAAACAGTCCGTGAAATCACATATAACATCGCGAATCTCTGCAGATTCCACGCAGTTTTTTTTTTTTTTTTTCTTCACGATGTCTTCGCGGAAAAAAAAAAGTCCTTCCTCTTTCTTCTCCTCGAGTCAAACCACACAGTGCAGAAAAAAACAAACAAAAAAAAAACAGTAACACTCGATCGGATTACAGGCTATATTCCTAACCATTGCGTTTTATTGCATGCAGCGCGAATAAAGTTGCAGCAGAAGAGGGTTTTCAAAGAGTGAAAAGCTCACGGGGCTTGCGAAAACCATTTGCACTTACGAGAGAGAGCAAACAATGCTCTAAAAAATACTTAAAACACACAAATTATGCTACGATTGCTACACTAAACAGTCCTGCAACCATTTAAGTCAAACGGAGGACAAGACAAACGCTCTCAAATGCCGCGACGTTAGTTTAATGCATCGCAGAACTGCAACATAAAGTTCAAGATCTCTGCAATTGAGATAATACGAGCTGTTAATACTACACTACGTGGATCTGATAGTTAACAAGCAGCGATCTCCGTGCACACAGCAACTTTTTCCTCCATTCATGCGCTGCCTGCGAGGCTGCACGGCTGAGCTGCGACGATCGTTCTCCACACTATCATACAAGCTCTGTACGCTCCGCTGAAAACACGCGTTAATAACCGGTAACACCGTGCAGACCCAGGACATGGGTTTTTGTCTACTTGCACACAATTGTGAGTTACTGCAGATGGCTTTGTCCCCCAATAAGACCATGTTTTTGCACATTTGTAAAGAAATTCTCGGATCCTGCAAAAGAAGACCCGAGAATAAAATCGCACAACTTAGTTTTTGATCTTTAAGCGTTCACGACCCGGAGCCTGACTCGGAGTTATTCATTTATTCCAGTCAGCGCAGCCTACTTGGCAAACAGACAGAATTCAAACTATCTCGCACGGGCTTATTTGCGACTTACGTGCAACAAAAGCAACGCTTCACATTAAACGTTAACTTTTTTTTTTTTTTTTTCCTGAAAGCATCTTCAACCCCCACGAAACACAGCCCGTATCGCGTTTAAAAAGCGGAACCGAAGAGACGGCACAAATTTCAACACGGCGGCGAACTTTTCTCCCAACACCTAAACACACCTGTCAGGAATGCGTGCGCTTAATACGGTGAGGAAAAAAAATATTAACTTTACTTCAATTCAAAAAGAAACGGTTCATCCTGAGTGTGCTTGCTCTTACCTGTCGGAATTTGGCCGGAGACGTTACCAAGTGTCGAAAAGAGAAGCAGGAGTCCCGTGAATACGGGGGAAAGTGTATCCATGTTTTAAACCGTGGCAGCCGTGGCGAGAGTCTGTAACAGTTTCCCTCTCAACGAAAAGTTTTCTTCCTCCGTCTTCGGTCTTCTATCTCTGTGTCTAGCGTGGTATTGTTATTATTCCTCCTGGTGTTGTTGTGGATTCAGTCGCCCCATTCTCTCCTTTCCCCGGTTTCTCTCTTTTCGCTTCCTACGGGCTCGCGGACACTACACTTTGTTTCACGCGGAGTGAGGGAGCGCGAGGCGGAGAGGGAGGGAGGGAGGGAGGGCGAGCGAGCGAGCGAGAGAGAGAGAGCGAGAGAGTGACGTCACAAGGTAGGATTTGATTGAAGGAAAAAAATCACAAATTAAGAGAAACAATGTAACAACACAAATACGAATTTCCTGTCGTGTTCTCTGTTAATTTACATAGTGTTATTATCCACTCATATTTATTTTAGTGTTTTATTATTTTTACTTTTTGCAATTTTTATTAAGTAGATAAAATTCAGTGCATTTCTTCACGGCGTACAGAAAAATCGAAAAAACATTTCTCTCCCCTTACATAAGAATAAAGATGAAACCAGTCACAAAATAAACTTTACCTAGACTTACAGTGATTTCCTGGAGACTGAATTTACACTTCTATGTAACATCCAATGTAGAGCCTACCTTACTGCCTACTCCAGTGGTCAACAGCTTGGTTAGCCAAAGCTGTTGTTGTAGATTTGGTAACAATTGTATTACCTTGGTCAGTTTTTTTAGCTATAGTAAAATTTTAGATTAATGAAGAGACCAAAATAGATGAAAAGGGGAAACAAAGCTGAAATCTGGATGATCTGCTTGATTATTTTATTTCTTTCTTGCACACATACTTACCCAGATCACTTTTGGGGACATTACATAGACTTACATTAATTTCGTGGAGACTAGATTTACGCTTCTGCATCAGATCCAACCTACATTACTGCCTACACCAGTGGTCAAAAGCTTGGTTAGCCAAATCTGTTGCTGAATAGATTTGGTAAGTTTTATTACCTTTGTCACATTTTTCAGCTATGGTCAAGAAGGAGGGTGACTTCTGAGACATGGAAGATGAAATGCATTTCGTACCAAATAAAACATCCGCTGTCTTTGTCGCTCTAGTTATATTGCTGAGGGGGTGCATGTCAGGTGCATTCACAGCATAGGATATATGGCTATGGTGTACCTATGGCATAGATCCGATGCAAAAACATAAACTTAACTACTTTTGTAACCCTGACCTCAAATTACTCAGATTACTGTTTTCCTTTTACTTTTGTTGCAGGTTGCACAAGTTGTCCCCAATGAACCGGTTTTGAATCTTGTATGTGTCCTCAAAAGTAGCATAAGTCATGACTTCAGCCTCATGTTTTTATAGCCTTAGAGGATATTACACTGACTACAATCATTTCCTTGTGACTAACCCTAAACCTAAAAATAATCACCAATATTAAACCAGCTCTTTACCCTAAAAGTTAATGATTTATACGGACTTGCTTTTGTTCCTAAAGGGGAGGTGAGTCCTCGCAACGAGATGGTGTAAGCAGATTTGTATTCCCACAACATAAACAGGCGACTACAAGTAGTAACACGCCCACTCATAACAATATAAAATATGTTCAGACTGCCTTGCTAATATGTGGTTTAATTGGTGCTAATGTTTTAATTAAAACTTTATTACTTTAACTTATTTGAGTAGACCTTAAGAAAGGATAGAAGTAGAGAATAAGCAGCAGTGTTGTAGTGTTTACTGATTCATTGTAAGCTATGTGGACTTTTAATTAACCACCTATTTAAAATAACTCAAACAGTTGGTCAATGATGCAATGAAATTTCAAACATGACTAATTTTTGATTTTATTTATTTATTTTTATTTAACCTTTATTAACCAGGGAGATCGCATTGAGATTAAGAACCTTTCTCAGCAGCAACTACAAAATACAGCGTCAAAACTGCATAGTTAAAACACAACAAAAGAGAAAAAAAATATTAAATTTACAAGCCGATTATAAAAAAACAGCGCATATCGTGGCGTCTGCGTCAAGTACTCTCAGTTTGGTTTTAAAAGCGCAGCACTTCTCTGTGAAATTAAGGTTCAATGTGATTCTACCTGTCAGACAATAATAACAAAACAACAACAACCCTAACCCTAACCTAACAACAAAAAAGTAAGTTTATGACCCCAACCCAACCCTGAATCCTAACCCCATTTGTGCTAATGAAATCAACAGCACCTTCTGAAATGTCATGTACAAATTTTGTGTATATATATACTATTGTATGTTATAACTATAATAGTAATAATGAAATATATAACATACAATAGTATATATTGTATGTTATATATTTCATTATTACTATTATAGTTTTATTTCATATCATTTATTGTGTCTTACACCTATTATATAGTGGTTTTCAAGAGTGATTTTTAATGTGCAACTGAGCTACTGTGACCAAGCAATTTCCTTTGGATCAATAAAGTCTATCTAAGTCGAAGTCTAAGAATCCTGACAATCGTGGGACCCAAGAAAAAGCCCTGACACAAAGACATTTATTACTCTTGCTACAAAACAGCAACCTGTCCAGCTCAAAAGCCCCTAAACCATTCAACCACACCAACCCCAGAAGGAACCCCTGATAATATAACATAATAAATGTAATAGAGTGGAGAATAGAAAAGAAGAATAGAATCAAAGCATATTCATGCCAGGCCGTAAAAGACACAGCCAAATTCAAAGGGAGAAGGTATTTCAAGTTCAAGCGCTTATATTAAATCGTTTGACAGTGTTCGTTGAATTCTGTGAACTGAACTTATTTAAAGTAAAGACTGATTAACCGGAAAGGAGTTCCGCAGGACAAAAATCATACTTCTCCAAAGACAGAAACCAGAGCAGTAAAGGCTTGGATATGCAAAGTCATCAAGATGTACAGCCAGGAGCTGCTTTCGTTTGATTTAAAGGAGACCTTGTGGATGGTTGGTGGACTGTGAACATAACTGAACTTTTTTATCTTTTGCTAAGAACCTTTCTCTCAAAGAGTGATTTAAAGTACTGCAGCACTCCTGGGGACCTTTACATCCACCATTTTATTCCACAAGTCCCCACAAGAAAACTGCATTTGTTGCAGTATGCATATTTGCAATATTTAGCTCATCTGCACTTGTGAATTACATAGAGAAGAGTAGATAACCTGCAAGTGTTGGCACCATTTTCTGTATGCTCCAGTTTGACTTAAAAAAAAACAACAACAAATCTTTTGCCCACATTTCACCATCTGCCAAGTGTAGTGACAGTATGTCATAGTGGGGCTGGATAACATCATGACAGGCCTGCCAAAAAGACAAAATAGATGTTTTTGATTTGGTACACAGTCGAGCTAAAAATATGTGGTGTGGATGGAAATGTATGAGAAGGAAACAGGTGTGTATCCCCTCCGTGTGTTTTGTCTCTCTTAGTGCCACCTCTCCCACATAAAAGGTGCGAACAATCTCTTCTCCCAAGTTTCTGGCTGTGGGAGACGGGACTATTCACATAGGCTTTACTTTGGTGTCTACAGAGAAAAGAAATTTAGTTTTGACTGTTGCTGTGCTGGTAATTATTGTTTTTTTCTCAGTGTCCTAACTGTAAATGTGACTGTCTAGCCTAGTGCCCTTGAACAAACCCATGTGTCCTAGGACAATATATCACTCTGATGCTAAAATGCTAAAAATGCGAATTTGCCGTTATTTTCTTGCACACGATGCTGTCGTGCCATATTTTGTTTTTGCATGTATGGATGCATGAACCTTTCAAAGGTAAAACTGTGCTTAAAGCGTTTTTAGTAGAGTACATTAACTCTTATTGAGTACAAGTTGCATGTGCTGATGTAAAAGTGTGTTACATACATCTCATTTCTGCTCCCAGGTGGCAAAAGTCAGAGAAAACATGACAAGTAGGTAGTCATCGCTAGATAATGGCAGCAATGTGAAAGTTTGTCTACAAGGAAAGTTCCCTGTGTGGTAAACGGACAGCTAGCATAAATAGATTTTTTTATTTGGAACCACTCAGTGACCCCTTTCGATCTCGATCCAGGTACACTGTTCCTGTGCAGGCAATTTTCGGCAATCTACCCTGTCACAGCACTCACTGGAGCTCACTGGTAGCACAGCTGCAATTTTGAGACCAAATGTTCCTTCCAGTATCGCTTTTATGATGGATTGCTGAGGAGGCTGGTGTGTGTTTTTTTTTTTTTTTTTTAAGTGTAGTAGACTAGAATATCCATCGGACTATTCAGCAAATCAAGTTTAGGGATGTGTTTTTATATTCATTTACAACGATTTGTAAAAATCATTACACTACAGTACATTTCATTATAGTAAGATTAAAGCAACTCCCTAAACATTTGTCTCTACTTGAATACTACTCAACCACAAAGTCCAACATAAGTGCATTTAGAGGTTTGACTTAGAATGATGACTAAGCCCTAGCTTTTAAAATATTAAAGTTATTCATTACTCCTTTTGTTCTGTCAGTGAATGGTCTGCACTTTTATAGCGGTTTTCTAGTTTAGTGGTATTTAAAGTGCTTTACAATGTTTCTCTTTTACCCATTTACGCGCCAATGGTGGAAGTCATCGTGCAGTTTTTTAGTCTTTTTGATAGTAAGTAGTCCTTAAAAGTTAAGCTTTGCCCCTTTGCAGGCACAGATGAGTCCTAAAAAATTAGGTTTGGCTCTAAGGGTCAGAAAAATCAACCTGTTGTTTGTTCTGTCAGTCCGTCCACTGCCTAGTTTGTTCTTTCATGTTCCTCAGAGGATGAATTCTACTGAATCTGATGCTCCTGAGGCATTTTCTGAAGCATGAACAGGTTGATTATTTTGGTTTTAACTAAGAATGGTTGGATCACTCTGGGAGGCATTAACATATAATATGGTACAGATATTCATGAAACCCAGAGGGTGAATTCAGAAGACTTTGTTTTGCAAGTATTGAACCAGTGCAAGTCACATCACTCTCACTCACATATCATCGTGCTTTTCTGTCAGCCCTTCAACCCCTTTATGTTTATATCTTAACAACTATTGCAATGAAATGTCATGCAGACATAAATTCTACGAATGTTCATGATTGTTTGACCTTCTCTGACGCACCAACTAATTGACCTTTTTGGTTTGCATTAAAATGGTTTGCCTACTCTAGGAAGGATTAGCGTAACATTTTATACAAATATTCATGGTACAATCTGAGTACGTAATGACAGTGAGCATGCAATTCAAGCTTTATCGTACCAAAGCAGAGCTGCTAGCATGGCTGAGCAGTTTTCTCACAGACACAGACACCAGAGATGTATGCTGTATATTCTGCTATCTGTCGATTCTAGTGTCTATCTGGCTACAGCTGGACTGACAGCTCTCGTGCCATTTTATACCCACCTGTAAAGGCAAGACGGCTTTTTTCTGCACTTGCCTGCCTGTCATTTGCTTTATTCAACGGCAGGTAGAAATGCCAAGACTGACTTCCCAGATCATCTTCTTGGTTTAAGCACATTTAGAAAGCTGAATTTTAAAATAAATAGAAATTGGAAAATCCTTTATGTCGTACCTCATAGCACCAGATTGTCTTTTCTGTTTGGGATCGCTGTCATTTATACGAAGGTATTTTGACCGTGATAACCAAACATGTTAACTGTACTTTGTTGATAATAAGGCGTCATCATGATTTCTTTTACAATGCAGGATGTACAGACTTCATTCTACTTGTCTGCTGACAAGTAACAAGATTTATACATTATATATAAATCAGCCTGTTTTTAAAAACTAAAACGCTACATTCAAATAGTATTTCTATCACGATACAAAAAACAATAATTAAAAAAGAGTTTTATTGTCTCTGATTTTGGCTGCCATGAAAGAAATTCCACGAAAAGAACCAACCAGGACTCAAGGTCAGCTCATTTGATTTTTTGCTTCAATCCACTCACAGTGTGAACAGAAACATCTATTAATTTTTTTTTTTTCCCAACCTTCACTCTGTCATGATGAATATGGTCATAAGTCTTTCAACATTTAAACTTTTAAAATAGAACTGGCTGAATTAAAATATTATAAAAAAAAAAGAAATATTATAAAAGCAACACTGGATGTTCCTGAGATGTGTCCCTTGTCCCTGGTTTGTTTGAAAGAAGAAACATGATCTTTCAAAATCCATAAAGAAGAAATAAGTTTTAAAGGCAGGACAACATAATTCACGGCCTTGATACAGCCAAAAACAAACAAACAAACAAACAAAAAACAGTATGAATTTAATTAATCAAGAAAAGATGACAGCAATAATGGCTAGAGTAACAAGTTAGACCACTCTGTAAACATAAACATTACTGTCTTGATAAAAAATTATATGTTGAACAACTTTACTAAATTCTGTTACATCCCTGAAAACGGTTGCTAGTGAAGACGACGTAGATTAGCAAACCAAAACGAAAACCATAAGGTTGTTAAAGTGGTAATGTCTAAGATTGTTATTTAAACAAATGGCTGTTAATCCACTGCCTAGCCCCGAATCACGTGGAAATTAAACAGAAATGTTATACTTATGCATTTCTTTATTTAATAAAACTAACCATTTGTACATATCTGCAAAAGTTTGTGAACCCTTGTTTTCATTATCTGGTGCAATCTCCTTGTCTAGTAATAACAGCAACTAAACATTTCCAGTAACTGCTGATCTGTCGCCGCATAGCATAGCGTAATTTTAGCCCATTCCTTAATACAGAACCGATTCAGTTCTAAGATGCTTGTGGGTTTTTCTCACGTGAGCAGCTTGCTTCAGGTCATTCCACAACATTTCTATTGCATTAAGTTCAGGACTTTGACTTGGCCATTGCACAACATTAATTTTGTTCTTCTATAATGATTCTTTTGTAGAACAATTCAGAATTCATTAGTCCATCAATGATGGCGAGATGTTCTGGTCCAGACAGAGCAAAAAATTCCCCAAACAAGGACATGTTCCATGGACGGGATGAGGTTCTGATGCTGGAATGCACTGTTGTTTTGTCTCCAAACATGAGCCTCTCTTTCAAACCAAGCCATTCTACTTTAGACTCATTTGTCCACAAAACACTTTCCTAATAGTCTTCTGGCTTGTGTACATGATGATTAGCAAACTGAAAAGAGGTAGAAATGTTCTGTTTGAAGAACAGTGGCTTTGTCCTCGCCACTCTGCCATGCACACTATGGTTGTTCAGTGTTGTCCTGATGGTGGACTCATGAACATTAACTTTAGCCAAATTTAGCCGCTTAGTAGTTACCCTGGGTTCCTCTGTTACCTCTGAGACTATTACGTGTCGTATTTTGGGGAGATCTTTGTTGGCTGACCACTCTATAGTAATGGCTGTTCACAGTCTGTCTGACTGTGGATTAATTTATTTGGCAAACCACAATTTGCTGATGATAGCTTATCATTAAAACAAAACTATGTTAGTTTAGTTTTAGTCATTTTTAGTTTTTAAAGAGGATCAAATTACGTTTTTGCCGTAAATAATGGTATAAGAAGGAGCAGCTACAGTGAGCTGCAGACAACAGGCTGCAATTTTCCCAACTTCCTTTCACCGTGCCCTGTTGTGCAGACTCATGCCATGTGCTGAATAAAATCAGTACATCGTTGCTCACAAAATAATGGACATTTGTATTAATAGTATACGTTCCTCATTAAATTAATAATAGTTTTGCTGCACCCAGAATTCTATCTCCTGTGGCATTGCTGAAATTCACCTCAGGAACAACACTGGACCTAAAAAGGACACCATGAACTTCTCAAAGTGGCATGCTTCTGCATGACGTGTAGCCTGTACTCTTGAACAATGCAAAAAAAAAAAATAAATAATAATTACATACATTGATGAACCCATTCGAAGAGTTTATAAAAAGTCCTAAAACATCACCTCCCCAGTGTGATGTATCAGAGGAAGGTGGACAGACTTGTCACTGATTATCCATTGTAAATCATGTCCTAATTGTACTCAGAAATACCCGGCAACCCCTCCCACCTCAGATGAGAGTTAAAATAAAAATGAATAGGAGAAAATTAAAGTGAATATGAGGACACGTTTGAAGGCCGGAAGCCTGAAAAGCAGAGCCCCTACAGTAGGCGACAAGAAGGAATAAATCAAAACAATCCTCAAAAAGTAAAGACAAAATATCGCTGCTGAACATTCCCCCATAAAAAGAAAATTGTAAATGGAAATAAAACAATCAAAATCCATTTAGTTGGCATGAAGGAAAGACTCACTTGTTTCCAGTGCGCCTTTGAATTTCAGAAAGGTTTCAGAAAGGAATTTTGCTTTTCATGATTCGTATTCAGTCACTTGTAAGAAGGCATTGAGGTATTTGCACATCCACATCAAAGGCACTTCTGAACATGGTTTTCTAAGGGACTGGAGTGAGCCTGATCCGTATAGTCGTGTTCAAAAGCTGTAAGTGTGTTGTGGCATGTGTAACTCAAGCCTCGAGCCAACTGAGATAAGTCGAAGGTGAGTTGAGGACTCCGGACTCTTTCGATTAAAACAATGTGACATTTAGATATTTTCCGTTCAAAGCTGTTCCAGTCGTTAAGTATGTCAAAGCCTTCAGCCGTATCGGATGGTCTTCATGAGCAGATAGGGTTTGCTCAGTTGTCGTGGAGATAGATTTGTCTGCGCAAGGTCAGTTATGAATTCACTGGCTTTTCGAGACTTCTCATCAATTTTGGCTTAAAGGTTAAGTGATGAAGACAGATGATAGCGCCGATAGCGTAAATGGAATTGGGAACGTTTTTGTTCAAAGTTACATGCACGAGCTAAACTTCAAGCTAATATGGAAAAAGGAGGAGAAAAGAAGAGAAGCTAGGATGGTTATTTTACATTGTAGACAGAGTTGGCCCAGCTCCATGTTAACACACATAACTAGAGCTAGACCATTTGGGGCCTGTGTGTGAGAGATAGGCATGCCCAGTCTCAAGGTTGCAGCTATCGTCAGAAACTGCTGTGTGAGTGTGTTTATATTTGAAAAAAGACAGATAGGAAGAGAAAGTTTCTCTCATGCATACTTGGTCTGAGGTATGCAGCGTAGTGCGGGAGTGTAAACTCACATGCGGACGAATATGCACTCCTGAATACTGCACACTCACACACACCTTACCTAGAAACATACTTCAAGCCAGTTTTTCAGCTCCTCGTTCAACACAGCGTTACACTGGGTAATGTGTTCACTGTTCCGGGTAGAGTTGTCCAACAGCTAGCTGACGCTCAACCTGACACTCAGCCAAGAAGATTACATAATCTCAGCAATTTTTCCCATTAAAGATAGTCCCCAAAATATTTAAAAAATCTAAATCATAAATGCAGAACAACCAGTGGTTTCAATTTGCAGCGATGGGGGAATTTTTGAAGGAGAACAAATGCGTATTTGTTTACAGGAAGTGCAGTTAAATGATCTTCCTGAGAACCAAACTGTATCACATGCATAAACCCACTCTGCATATTTGGCTTGTGTATCCGAAGCAGATCTAACTTGTCAGAGAATGGACATGGCCTTCTGAGGGTGTCCTGTGGTGTCTGGCAATATGATGTTTTTGGCCTTTGGGTCCTATGGGTTGAGGGGAGGAGCCTCTGTGGATCATCCCTCAGATACTTGATCAGTTTGGGATCTAGTGAATTTGGAGGCCAGGTCAACACCTTGTGCTGTTTTTCGTGTTTTGTTTTTAGTTGTTCCTAAAGCATTTTCGTGTGTGTACCTGTGTCAGGCTGCATCCTGCTGGGGATGGCTGCTGCCATCAAGGAGTGTCATTGCTGTGGAGTGGGCGTGCCTGGTCTGGTCTAGATGGGTGGTACAAGTAACGTCCACACTAATGCCAAGCCTAAAAATTTCCCAGCAGAACATTGTCACATGATAGTCAGTGTTGTTTTCTTCTCCTGTCAGTAGTTTTAATGTTATGGCCAATCGGTGTACATACGAAGAAAGAAAGTGTAACTGTTCCCAGAGCAGACACATGGACAGGGTTGGGTCAGATTACTTTGAAATGTAATCGATTACTGATTACAGATTACATGGCAAATTTTGTAATCAGTAACGTAATCTATTGGATTACCCAAAACATGTAAAGTAATCTGATTACTTTAGGATTACTTTTTACACAACTTGTACAAGACATACACAATCTTATTTTCCTCTGTCTTTAATTCAAAGTTGTGGCGATGTTGCCAAGTACTGAACGTATTTTTGCCGACTGGAACAGGTCTATTCCCAGATAGCAAGAGGCTGGCGGACCACCGTCAGCCCACTGGGGATAGACCTGGCAGTCCGCTGGAGTTTTGCTCATCGGTTCACTGGCGGTCCGCGAGCGAGTTGTCGTCAAATGCCCCAATATTTTGTCACTATTGGTCTAAAACCTTTTTCATTTATTCAGTTATACTTCATCCATCACTTTAATAACATTTCATGTATTTTCTTAATATTCATGATAAGTTAAATTTCAAGAGATGGTGGACCACAAGTGGCATGCCACCAGCGGTCTGCTATCTGCCAATCTGTTTTTTTGCTATCTGGGTTGGTTGACGTTGACGGTTCCTCCATCTTGGGTTTTGATTTGAACCTTTTTCTTGTCAAGAAACTACACAGGCAAATGGATGATAATGACATCTAGTGAACAAACAAATGGGCTGCTTGTCAAATGAAAACACTGGCTAGGCTATCATAAAAAAGTTGCATTGTTTGCATGATAAAATGTAATCAGGTAATCCCCAACAATGTAACTGTAATCTAATTACGCATTTTTGTATTGTAGTCTGGGCTGATTACAGTTACTTGATTTTTGTAATCTGATTACGTAATCTAGATTACATGTAATCAGTTACTACCCAACCCTGCACATGGACATATATTAAATTTGACCAACAGGACATGATCAAACTCTGAAGCTTAGCCAGCTGAATTTTATTTTTGGTGCGAGTTTTCCTCCAAATTTACATTCAGTGCCTCTCTGCCAATGTACAGTTATGTGTGTCCCTACAGAAGCCATGTGACCGAAGACATGGCCAAGAATGTTAAATTTAACTAAGAACATAAAGTCCCTGAGACTGTTGTTGACCGTGGTGAAAAAGCGTCTCTCTGAAGGAGCGCTTCTTTCTCTCAGCTTTGGGACTGCGTGTTGTTGTGCAGAATATTCAAATTTCTTATCAGCCTCAATAACTTGGCCACTTCAAATGTTCTTTTCCCGTTCATGCCAGCCTGTTCTCTCATGCATGAGAGGCGAAGGGTTATTCCACACTTCAGCTGTAGCCATTTTTACTCCCATTGCTCATCCTGCTCGCAGATTGAGCCGAGGCACACACAGTTGGCCGTGTTGTTGTCCAGCGTCTGGCTTTGCTAAAAGCTGTGAACCTGATTTGAAGTGATAATCTGCAGGATCACTGTTTGGTTTTTGTTGCATTGTGCTGTCACAAAAGAGGATTATTTGGATTGTTTTGAACGGCAGATGCAGAAAATAAACGGTACTGTAATCTGGCTACAGGTTGATGTCGCACAATTGGGGGATTAAAAAAAAAAAAAGTGGCAAAACTGACAGTGAATGATTATCACCAACAGTGTGTGTGTGTGTGTGTGTGTGTGTGTGTCCTATAGGGCTGGCACTGCCCACTTGTCTGTTCTGCCGTTGCCATGACGATTCCTATCACACCAGGCCAACACCATATGGTTGCTATAGTAACGTTCCTTTTTTCTTTTTGGCTGATGCCGGTGAGCCAGGTGTATCTGCCAGCTGGTGAGGACAGGTGGATTGTGGGAGTGACTGTGTTTTTGTGTGTGTTTCTGTTTCGGAGAAGATACAAACCAAAAACACTGAGCTTTCAGGAGATAGAATAAACCAGAAAACTACTCGTTCCCAAAGACTGATGTTGAGAATGATCACAGTGTGAACTCTTTATTTATTGCAAGTCCATCACATGATTCTGAATCATAAAGAAAGATTTTAACAGTCCTGACACACTAAGCAGTGACTGTACAGCTGAACTGTGGGTCTTGCAGGAGTCCGGCACGATTGATTCCAGTTGGCCCGCGTCAACGTCCGTTCAGCCAGTTAGCATTATGAGTCTGAGACAGAGAAAGTCAATGACGGTGACTGTTCTGAGAACTTGTCCAGTAGTGAATTGCCTACATCTTGATATCCAGCCAGTTTGCACTTGAACCACGACACAAGACAGTTTGTTCTCAGTGAAGTGGCATAAAAATAAACGGGACAGTCTGTTCTGGATGTGATCCATTGGGGCATTTGGTTTTCACAGCGCTAGTTCATTGAAAATGTGCTGCATTTGAGATCATTTTGCGTCAGTGGGTTTTTATAACATCAGGATTTAAAATGAAAGACGTTACCATGTAAATCAAACCAGATAACTGCAAAATCCAAAAAGTAAGCTCAAACGAGGGCATCTAGGCTTTGTTGCCACTCATCTGAGTATCTTCTTCAGTTCTAAAAGACTCTAAAGTTGGGCTGTACCAGTGCTTGTACTGGCTGATGTTTGCAGTATATTTACAATGACTGGCTCGTTTACAGCTGTGTGCCTGCCATGACATTATAACTTTTTATTTATTTGTACTGTTTATGGATGTGTTTATTACGGAGGATTAGCTTATTCAGCAGAATCCTTGTCATTGCGCTCACTCTTTCGGAGTTCCCTCAAACTGTATAACCCTTTCCTTTAAGTGGTCACTTCCTGGATTGGCTTCGACTGAAACAATGTTCTGTTTACATTCAAAACGTATTGTGTGCGTTCTTGAAGCCTAAGAAATGTACATTTCCGTCCTCAAAAAATGCTAACAAAGCTATTCTTGTTGTCATATTTTAAATATTTCATTGTTTCCATCATTGTTTACCCATGGATTCTAGTAGAGGAAGTGGAGGCAGGAACACATGTAGGGAAGTGTTCTATGCCCATCAATTTGCTAGCACACGATTTAGCCAAAAGATTGTTGAGTTGTGCCGCACCTTTTCACACCCGGGCTTTAATTTGTTTGGGCGTGCATGCCTATTGGAAAGTATCAGACACCAGAATCAGATTGCAACATATCCGCATTGCTGAAATAGTTCCGTGTGTGGCTCAGCTGTGTATACACACTGTTTGATCAACCAGTTTAGACTGATATTCAGCTGTAATGTACCATTCTTCATTAACTACTGCACGCCCAGTGTTAAGAGCAAGGCTGTATTTAATTTATCTTTGTACTCTCTCTTCAGTCAGCCACCATTCACATCAGCTGAATGCTATATGTCTATATGTCACTTGTGTGCGCTCGACATTGACCTTACCATATGCGGCTCACCCTTTTATTGTTTTTTTTTTTCTACTTCTGGTTTTATCTTGTAGCTCCTGGCTCCTGTTGATGCCATACATCCTTTACACAGCACTTCTTTAGTGTTCTCAAAGCTGAAAAAATAAGCCTTGTTGTTTATGGACAGGGTATGGCCCTGACACCAACACAAACAAATTAAAGCTAGCTCAACTGTGAAGAGTACTTGACAATAATGACTTAGGTGATACAAGTTATTATAAACTACAACATGACAATTGTTGCATGATAATACAAGCACATTCTGACGCATGATTTAGTGTCACAAAAAGATGATGAGCCGATCCTTGAGTTCGCCGTCTTACATAGTTCAGTAAAATGCTAGTAAAACAATCAGCTTCCCAACCTTAAGTGCAGACGCAAAGTTAGACGACAAAATTTGCCCGAACACCTCACTGTTGCAGAGGAGCGGTTAGCAATCACATGTAAAAGGATTTGTTCGTCAGCCATCTCTTTTCGTAGCAGACAGTTGGTCGCTAGTGGTACGTTCCAGGCTCTTGTTACCATGGTAATAGACTTGTATAGTTACCACCACAAATGTTTCAGAGTAAAACAAGCAGAACTTTAATTAAAAAAACAAAAACAAAACAACATCAACAAAAAAACACGAACAGTAGAGGTTGCACGGCTTCAGATTTTTTAAAGTCGACTGTTACAGGATGAATGTCATGTCCACATGACTAGTTGCTGATGACATCACTGTAGAAAGTAACGCCTTGCAACAATGAAATCTATATTCTTGACCTGAATTCATATGATAAGAACAGACAGCTCATCCCTACATACTGTGCTCTGCAGATATGTATAGCCTGTATAAAAACAGGCTGCAACTCAGCACCATCAATAGCATTTAATAGTACTCCGCAGCGTGTTGAAAGAAGAGATAGTGTAGCCAGGTTGAAAAATATGTTGTATTTCTCTGAAGCCTTCTCCATGTACAGCAACTAAAGGTCTAATAACTGTAACAATGAAAATCACCAGGAAATTGTTGATTTGAAGCCTCCTTCTCTGTTACTGCAGGGAGTTTGGTGAAGTCGTTAGCAAATGTCTTTTCAGATGAGTGTGCATTACAGCCATACTACTGTTGTATTTCATCACTGACTTACATATTTTGCATGTCACGGTAGTATGGGCTTCACCTTTAGTGAATTGTTTCCACACACTTCGCTGCTAGTTTGCTACAACGACCCTCTGGGCTTATTGTCACTTGATCAGTGACCAGTCGGCATGACGCTTAAAGCATCGTGGCACAGCTGTGAAGTCGACAAACCCGCTAGTCAACTAGTCTGTACAACCCCTAGTCACTCCCATTCGTCAACACCTGAACCGCAACGCCTCCGAGGTGAGATTAGTTCACAATTGATACCACCAATGGTTCATCCTTACAAGTTGAATTGCATTATCATCCCACAGTCTCTTTTCGCTTCATTTCTGCTAGTTGCCTCCTCATATTTGTCCACTCATATTTGTTTGCCTATATGTGATACCGCAGCATAAAGAATATGTAGGAATGCATTAAACCAGTGCAAAATCTATGATTCTGAATTTTTGCACTGAGCATATAAGATATCTATGTATTTTGCAGCTTTGTTCTAAAAGGAAATAATGCAAAACTTGTGCAAATGGACACCAACTCATACATTTAATTACAAAATATAATTTATTTTTTCTCCGTCAGTGTTTTTTATTTTTTCAGGAGTAGACAACACCATATTTTCCTTGTGTTCACCAACACAATGTGAACACACGGTTCCTCCAAAACCTGCTTATTATGGAGCTGCAGTACAATTTCTTTTTTGGGAAAGGGTGCAAGAAAACATCCTCCCGGTTTGTCATGGTATTTGATTATTTATTTTGTATATACCACACAGACGCATTTATCACGACAGCAGTTTTTGAATGGAAGATGTCACGAACCGTTGATGAAGTCCCAAACTCCGGGGTCCCAAGGTTTACGAGTGACATCAAACAGCAGGCTACAAAGAACATTAAAAAATTAGTTTGCTCTTGCCAGAGGAGAGGTGTGTGTGTCCTTATGTGTTTTTCAGTCTGTTGCTGTATATGTGTGTGTTTAAATACACACCACAAGTGTCTGAGTGTTGTTCGTGTGCGTCTGTGTGTCTTTGCCCGGAGAAGAGAGGAGGTAAATTCATGTCAGAGTGTTTTTGCCACGGGCGTGGTAATTATGGCAGTTTTTAATAACTGTGCTTTATAATCATTTAGCACTGATGATGCACGCACACAAATGCACAAACACACACGCGCACACATCTCTCGAGGCATTAATGAATTTAGATGCGATAGGCACTGGAGCTGAACTTAAGGGAGGGGGAGCAGAGAGAGATAGATGGATAAAGAGCGAGGAAGGCCAGGAGACGGAGGGGCGGGGAAACTTTGTTTTCAGCGTGACAAAATAACCGTTTCTGCATGAAAACCATCATTTCTCATCACGTCTGGGGAGAAAAAAAAGTTGATCACTGCTTCAGTGACGGTGAGCCCAGCCTCATTAGCAAGCAGAGAGAAGAAGAAGAAAAAAACACAAATATTTTCAAATCTCTAAAATTTCTGAGAGCCTGAGGGAACAGAATTGTGACTGAGAGTGGCTTTAGTCTTCAGTAATTTGGTTCAGAATAAATTGCATTTCTAGGAATTATAATAAATCATTAACGCTGGGTGCAGGTTATACTCACCTTAGACTAATCCATTCGTTTCCAAACTGGCTGTATGAATGTCTAGATTCAGCTTCTAATAATAAAGTTCTGCTTTTTTTTTTATCTCATGTGAAATAAAGAACGTTCTTTTACTTCTTCGTGCCTCCTCACAGTATTTTGCTAAAACAAGAAGTTCAAGGAGAAAATGAACGCTTGATTAAACTGTTCAATTCAGAGGCTGCAAGCAGGAGTCACTGGATTGATCTGCAATAAGCCTTTGATTGTCCAGATGCAGTCAGGAGGAACATGTGATGGCAGTTCTGGTTGGGCGTTTGGAAGCTACATGGTCATCATTTGTTGTTGGACCTGTCCTGCTCCTGCCTCCATAGCAAGCTCACCCATATAATGAACTTGAGGTTTGAGATAGCTACAGTGTAAATAAATTTTTTTCAGAAATGGATTTTTTTTTTTACTGAGTTGTAAGGACAGTTGTATGGACAGTTGGAATGTTTGGAATTTAAATCAAGAGTGCCATACCCTCCCACCTGAACCCCAATGCCTCAAAATTGAGATTCAATTAAATTGGTACCCACCCACTTCATGTCACCAACGGTTTTTTCATTTCATTATCGCTCCTTGGTCTCTTGTCGCTGTATTGATGCGAAAGACTACCAGTCTGTGCTGGAAATGATTCAGTGACAAACCTGTGGTGGCAGTCTTACCTGCTCTTCATGGTTGGCCATTTGAATCACACAAAGTCTCTGAAAGCTACGTGGTCATTATTTGTTGTTGGACCTGTCCTGTATCCATGCAAGCTAACCCACATAATGAACTTTAGCTCAGAGGTAGGTGTATTTTTTTTTTCTGAGTGGTTAGCGCGATTGTACAGTTTGGGTTTGCTGGAGACCGCAATGATGAGTTGCTCTTCCATTCTGACGTGGTTGAAGTGGTAGTAAATGAACTTGTGAATGGGAAACTCTGTGTGATATGTCAATCAAGAAGTATTATTCACTCCCATTGATCGTCACCTGAATGCCAACACCTCAAAGCTGAGATTAGTTAAGCCTATCACCATACGTGGTCTGTCCATTTGAGGCAGGCTTGAATACTATTGTCTTTAGAGGTTGTTTTACAATATGTCTCTTGACATGTATGCCACATGAAGCCTTGGGTGGGATCACGTTTGTCTGACATTCAGTTGTAAGCCGTTTGTATATCAAGTTTCTGTCAAAAGCAGGGGAAGCCATTTGTAGATGATGACGTTTGCGTGTATTGTGCATCTATATTGGTCTAAAAAATGCAAAAAATCTAATCTTTTCCAAAAACCTTACTGACGGAGTCTGTGTGTGAGTCCGTGCATGATTCATACAATGCGAGGTTGTATTTTATTTTTATTGGGCAGCCATTTCACACAATAAATGGAGACTCGGTGTGCAAAATCCTTTATTTTCAGGAAACACGTAATCCAGTGAAATAGCTTGAAATATTACATTAAACAGTGAAGGCATCAAACTTGTCCAGCTAACTGGCTTTCAGATGGATATAAAAATATCTTGGAGTTGACAAGGATTCCGATCAAGTGAGATGTTACATTTGGGTTCAAAAATTGGTTAGAAAGACAGCCAGCTTAGACATAACCACTCCTTCGTGGTTGTAACCAACATCATCATACCTGTATTTCAAGTATTAACAGAATGGCAAGAATATTTTTTAAAAATGGGTTGAAAATTAAATCTATTCAATACAAAGTATTATTAGAAAACATGTTTTCAGATTCAAGTGCTTGTTGGCCGCTTGTTTACTTCCTCCTTCAACCTTCAATTAGTCTGGAAGTTTTTTAGGACTGTGTGTCTTTCAGTTTGGGAACAAAAGGAGAAAGCTTTTCAGATAACTAAACCGGCTTCCTCTCCTCTCCTCTCCTCTCCTCGCCTCTCCTCGCCTCTCCTCTCCTCTCCTCATAGGTTTCGACAGGTACTGAGTGTGGCAGAGCTGAGTGAATTGGTTGCTGAGATGGGTCATTAGCTTTTCGCCCTCGCCATCGATCTGAGGCAGAAGAGACGGGGGAGAAAGAGAACGATAGACAGAGCGAGCGAGAGAGAGGGGGGGGAGAGAGAGACAGGCCAGGCCTTTAAATTGAGACGATTGGAGAGAATGAAACACTGAATGGAGTGACTGCAACAGGACTGGCCGGGTTAAATGGATTAAACTGTCCAGAATGCTTTGTTTTAACTTAATGTCACAGGTCCAGTAAGTGGGTCTGATAAGGCGGCCATTTTATGCCCTGCCGTGTCTGACACAGCGCTCAGTTTATGTGGAAGCACAAAATGGTATGAGTGAAAGCCATAACACCTGCAAAGAGGATTATTTTACTCTATTTTACTCCAGACCAGTTAATCTACTCAAAGTTAATGAACTCCTGCAATAGAGGAACGTGTCTGGATTGAAATGTTGTGATTTTCCTGTTGAGTCTTTTTATATGTTGGCCCATTGATGAGCATCCATTGCCTGAGTCTTAGCAGTGTTTTTACTACTGTCACAAGTCAGGAATGAAAGTGGCTAAAGTAGGCAAACCACAAAATCAAAGCTCTCTCAGTTTTCATCTTTATCTCATCTGAACATTTCAATACACAAATATTTTCACAATGACGAAGTGATCTGCAGTGAAAAAAACTATTTATGCATGATTATCGCACATATGTTGTGTTATAATGACCCCAGCGTGCTTTTACCGTAGTTTGGGAAATCAGGAAGCGATCAAAGCAGCAGTGAGCTGTGAAAAGCAAGCAGAATCTAAAGTATTGTCATAGTTTTTACCCTGAGGACGGCAGTAATATGCCTTGTAGCCTATAAACTGCCATAAAACACCAGAAAAAGCAGAAGAACGAAGACAAAATCATGTCTCTTGAATGGCAGCTCAAAGCCCTGCCAGATGATTCTCTGGGCAGGAAGACGCATGTCTTGTCTGGTTAATGGCTCTGATGGTAACCATTCAGAGCCATTAACCAAATTCAACTCCAGGGTACTCTGATGATGTGTATGACTCTGTCCATCAATGCACAAAGCCCGGCCAAATGATTTGAGTTGCCCAGCAGATCTTTGCTGGAGCATAGTCAATTCCTTACGGAACGATTCCAGGCAAACTTTTCTGTGTACTCTTTTTTTGAATGATAAATAAAGACCACTGCCACTTGCTGGCACGGGGAGTTACTTCCTCCCAGGCAGTTACAGAGCTGGCCGGTGACTGTAGTCTTTGTGGTGTGTTCGAGTGCAAGTCCAGACCATAGACTGGACCAATAAGCTTATGACCTATACTGCAGCCAGCCACCAGGGAGAGCTGTACTTGCTTCGTCTTCTCTTTTGAGACGCTGTCATGTAGTCCATGTTTATATACAATCTATGGTCCAGACACAGATGAGTTCCCCGTTCAGTCTTTCAATTCTATCATCTGAGTCTTTGTGAGCCATGCAGGTGAGGGTTGACAGTTTCTGTCCTTTTGTCCAGACTAACAATTTGTACAGTCATTCATGGTCCCCAGAGGATGAATTTCTGACCACTGACTCTCTCCTGCCATCTGGAGGTTGACATTTCTTTTATTCCATTATATTGACAACTCTTAGATGAATTGTCTTAAATTTCTTTCACATATTCATGCTTCATGGAGAATTCACTGTAAAGACTTTGACAATCCCCTTAATGTTCATATTTCTGTGAAATATTTACTACTGGATGTTTATACGGATAGTTCTTAGAGGACGAAGCGTAATAACTTTATTGCCCTCTCAGTCTTTCTGTCTAGCAGAATCATTTTGACAAACATTGCACAACTAATGACATTCTCATCAGCCTCAGCTGCACTTTGTGTGTCAGCTAATTAGCAAATGTGAGCATGCTATGTGAGCATGGACTCCGTGTAACCTTCCTTCCCCCTCCACCTTTTCTCCTTCCACGGCGTCATGAATTTCCCATCCCTTCGCCAACACTGTGTAATTATCTTGAAAGAAGTGCTGCGTTTGTGTTTCTCTTGTCACACTTCTTCCCCGCATGGTTTTAGGGAGCGTAGGAGGAAGTTCCTTGGATCCAGCCGCACGATAAAAACACCTCAGTCCTCTCCGCTGATCCCTTCCACCATCTCTACAGTCCTAACGATCTGTGACATCACCGCCTCGCCGTTCTAACGGACTGTGACATCACCGCATTTGTGTTTATTGATTAAAACGCTGGCAGCCTTCAGGAAGTTGAAATAAGATCCCAATCCAATCACGGCGCGACTTAATGGCATTAGTAGCCGCCATTGGCTGGGTGGTTGCTCGGTAACCTGATTAGTACTAAAGCAGTTTGATGTTAATGAGATTTGCTCTTATTGGTGTCTGATCTAATCACATCACGGATGCGTGTGCGCACATACACCTCAAAAAATGCAAGAGGAGCCACACACATGCAGCAGAATTCATGCACTCATTAGCCAAATTACATACATGCTTTAACGTACACAATCTTATATGTGAGACACCCAGGAACAGGGATGAGAATACGTAAAGGTAAAAAGAGGAAGAAAACGGGAGAATAGAAAGCAGAATGATGAGTCTTGGTTGCAACCCAAAAATGAGTCACAGCACGTTTACTCTCAGCGCCACAAATTGTTCCGTTAAAGCTGCTGATTTGAGGCACAACAGAGAGATAGAAGAGTTAGGGTTAGATTTAGAGCTCCACAGAATCCAGGTTCTGCAGTAACATCAATCTGGAGAAAAAAAAAAAAAAAAAAAAAAAACTCCTATCAATCCCCTTGGAATTGATCCACTTCGAGAGGAAAGGCTAAGCAGTAAAACGCCCCAGCGGGGTATACACAGGGAGATTCCCATCCAAGCCACGTAGGGCCGTTTATACATCCACACTTTACTAGACTGAAACATCTGCTTTGAATTTTTCATCAGAGGTTTGTCATGTCAGTTAATTCAGCTTTGACTGCTGTAAGAGGTGATTTCATGTAATTGTAGAGGGTAGAATGAGGCTGTAAACCATTAGCACCAGTATATGGTTAGTTACATACCTGCCATACATACTTGCACAATAACAATAAATACAAAAGAGTAAGGGAAATCTTGAGAACAGTTGAATGTCATGTTCCAAAAAAGTGAGTCAAGAATTCAAAGAGACACATTTCTAAAAGGATATCGAAGAAGTCCTTTGATGACAAAATTATACAGCTCGTACAGACTGAGTCCTCCTAATGCATTGCTATGATCATTAAGTATTGGTTTTGATGACTGCCTTGGCAAATGGAGCACGGCTCATGACAACCTGCCAACTGGCCAGGACCTGATGAATGAATATTCATGAAAGAGCCAGTCGACTGCAGAGGCTCAGACTTAATGTCCAGAATGAACCGGCTAAATCTGAACCCCTTTCTAATTCGTTCTCTGGCCTTCTGTCCACCTCGAACTTGCAAGAACGCCATCCAGAGCGGATGAATATCAAAATGATGGTCTTGTTTTTTTCAGTTCGGACACAGTCGAATTCTTTCTTAGAAGTCATGTTGAAAGTCGTGTTGTTTTGATTACATAATACAGTTCTTGTTGTTGACTCATGTTTCAGAGCAGTGGTGCAGCAGGTATTTGAACAGGTTCAGCCACAATCAACCAATTTGCTAATCTATGCAGGAACAAACAAACATGTGAGAACATTAACATACAACATAAAACGCCTATTCACCACCTTCAACTTAGGTTACACTCTCACTATGTTTCTGTTCAGTAAGATGTACCTGCACTCAGCCCTGAAAAGGGATTTTTGTCGGCCAGCTTTCAAATGGGGTCTTGTTTGCCATTTCCAAGAGAAAAGTCTATACGGACAGCTGTGGCTCAGTAGGCAGAGCGGGTTGTCTGTGAACCAGAGAGTTTGCAGTTCGCTGCCCAGTGCATTGTTTGGCAATGGTGTATGGATGTGTGTGCCTTTTTGGGAACAAATGGGTAGGTGTGTTGGGTAGCAGTACCAGTATAGTAGTACCAATTGATAGAAAACCATTATACACCGATCAGTCATAACTGACCACCTTCCTAATATTGTGAAGTTCTCCCTTGTGCCCCTAAAACCGTTGTAAATCATCAGAGAATGGACATGGTCCTCTTGAGGGTGTCCTGTGGTGTCTGGCAACAGGATTTTATTAGTGGGAGGCCTTTGGGTTGAGGTGAGGGTCCTCTGTGGATCATCCCACAGATACTTGATCAGTTTGGGATCTAGTGAATTTGGAGGCCAGGTCAACACCTTCTGATGTTCTTCATGTTTTTTGAGTTCTTCCTAAAGCGTTTTTGTGTGTGTGTCTGTGTCAGGCTGCATCCTGCTGGGAATGGCTGCTCCCATCAAGGAGTGTCATTGCTATGTAATGTCTGGTCTAGGTGGGTGCTACATGTCTAAGTAACATCCACATGAATGCCAGGTCCAAAAGTTTCCCAACAGAACACTGAATTGTCACAAGATGGTCAATGGTGAAGGTGGATGGTTACCTGTTGTGTAGTTTTGTGTTTCCTCAGTTGCTTGTTGACGCCAACAGTTGCCTACCAGTGGCGTTCTCACAACATATGGCTAACTGTACTGCTACAAGCACATTTCTAACACGGTTTTCCATGCTGTAACCACTGGACAGGACATGAATTCCACACAGTTGATGCCCACTGTGGACTCAAATGGTTTTCAGCAGAAGGTATGCATAGACCCTTATTTGGCAGCAGCTGCAGAAAAGTGTGTTTGGCTGTGTTGGCCCTATGTCTGCACACATGATGAATCTATTGCGTTCGTGTTGGGAGATAAAAATCCTTCTACAAGACAAAGCAGAGGTAAAAAAATCTGATGTCGGTGGATTTGCCTTGCATGAGTGTGTGTAGGTGCAACGTTCCCTTTTCTCTGTAGGTTGAAATGCCAACGCCTCTTTTCACTCTTACTGATTCCCTTATAATTAATCAGCCATGCAATTATACTGCAGAACAGAGAGAGAGGGAGAGAGGGGGAAGAGAGAAGGGGAGAGAGACACACGGAGAAAATGGAAAGAGAGAGAGCGTAAAAACTTACATTTGAATCTATTGTGGCGGAGCTGGAGGAAAAGAAAGAGAGAGAGAGAGAGGGAGATGGAGAAAGAGAGGGTTTCTCATGAAAGGTGATAATAAGGAGCCCTTAAAAGAACAAATGAAAATGTCATTTCTGCCCTCCACCTCCCTGTGCCCCCCTCCCCTCTGTCCTGTGGAGGGATAATGAGGGGGAAAGGGAGAAAGTGAGGGAGAACGAGTGTTTCTCAACATGAGACCTTTTGTCGAAACATCTCCGCGCTCCATCCCTCCCTCCCGTCTCCCTTCTTTTCCTTTCACCCTGACGTTTTTCCTCCTCCTCCTCCTCCTCCTCCTCCTCCTCCTCCTCACAAGCCAGCCTACCTTTTTTCCTCTGTCTCCCCCTCAGCACCCTTTTCCCTTTGTTGTGCGTGTTTTTTTCTTTTCCCAGATAAAGACATGTCTTCCACCACCCACGCCACCCCCCCCCTTCACCCTCACTTTTCCTCCTTTCGCCTGCACTCCATTGTCCTGGACATTAATTTCAGGTTGTTATCGAGAAGATAGGTATAGCGACATAGCGGCGTAGCCTCGGCCAGATCCGTGCCAGAGCCGAGGCTATGTCGCTCTCCTCAGCCAATAGAAAGGTCACTTATTATGGTAATGGGACACAGTTTGATATTAGAGCCGGCCTCTTTGTTCTACACAAGTTTCATTACTCTGGAGAAGCTCTCATTACAAAGAACAACGCCTCGCTCCTTCTCTCTTTTGTTGAGAGGATAATACATGAGGCGGGTGAATGTAGAACACTGTCTGCTCGCTGTAAATACGCTGCTGAGGTGCCCTTGAGCAAGGTAATTAACATTTGACTGCTTCGGCTGCTTTTATGGCTTCAAATGAAGTGCTTGTGCGGCACATTCATAAAATAAGACTCCGCTGTTGGTTTGATTTGCTTTATTCAGAGCAGAATTATGTAAATAAGAATCACGCTGAAAGGTTACTTCATCTCCACAAACACATCTTTGCCCACAATAAACACTTGAAATCACTCAAGTGTCAGAGCTGTGCTCTTAGCGCCGAGTCCACCGTTTGGTGCTGCCTCGCCTCCTCCGAGGCCGTTTCACATTGTACGCTGCAACCACTGAGAAATCACTCACTCTCAGTGAAAAGGTGAGTGCAGAGCCGTGGGCAGCCTCTGGCAGGCAGAGCGAGAAGCGGACTCCTCCTCGTAGAAACCGCTGTGAAGCCGCAGGTGAATCATGTTGAGCTTTTTGAGGCCGCCTGTGCGCAACACTGTGCTTGACCAGTGACATGACAGGCCTGATCCGTCTGTCAGAGAGGAAAATGAACCCCCCGCCGCTGAGTGTGGTTTTTTATTCTGGCGCGCATACTGTACTGGAGCTGTCTGAATCGTGAGTGCCAAGAGGTGCAGCTCTTTTTAGTTTTCTGTCGGCAGCACAGACAGCATGTCGCGACTTTATTGTTCTCTCTGTATACGGGGAATTATGTAACTTTTGGACGTGGACATATAAACAAAACCTTTCATTACAAGCCTGGCATTGATAACATGTAGGGCTGCAACAAACTGCTTTTTTTCATGTACTTGTACACTATTCATGCCTATAGATCACTTTACATGTTGGCCCTTGACAGAAGCTCTCAGAAATGAATATAATTTTGATGTCTTTGTGCAACCAACAGTCCAAACTGAAAGATTAATGAGGAAATAGAAGCAAATTCTTACATTAGACAATCTAGGACCAGGTAAGGTTTTGCATATTAAGCTTAATCCTAACGTCAAGGAACTGACTATTTGGTGAAACTGTCAGAAATGGCTTTGCTGTTTGAAGTAGCTCCACTGAGAGGCAAACCCTGAAAATAAACATACATGAACATAAATTATATCAACACAACAAAAGATATCATGTACACTCAAGGGAGAAGGTATGCACAGGAGTGGGGGGAAGGGACAGAGGAACATGCAGCAGCAAACAGAACATGAACACACTCAGCAGAATAATAATTTGGTGAGTGTCACATTATCTTGTTTTACTGCATAAATGTGATATTTGCCAGAACAAACGTCGTGCTTCCAGTTTTGCATCTTTGCAAATGAGGTCATGCGAAACGGTTACTGATGGAGTGATTGGACAGTAAGTTCACACATTTAAAGAAAGGGGACGTATGTATGTGTTGGTAAAAAGTGAAAAACATAGTTGACTGTTACATTTACACTCTTAGTCTAACAGTCGTGGAGCATGCAGATCCCTTCCAGGAACCGTTTTGGAAGCAGGAGACTCTGAGAGTTTATGCTGCTTTGATTGTCTTCTTGGCTCTGGGTGAAAGCAGTGAACCAAAGTCTAATCCATGGTTACTAATTGTTGGGGAAACGTCTCGAGATCCGTATCAATCTAGCATGCAGGCAAGTATTTTCAGGACCCTAACTCTTACCCACTGAGCCAACACCTTGCTCTTTGGAATTTGATATGTACGTATAACTGCAGGAACACATCTCTAGGACATACCCAGCTTTGTGGCAATGCATCGTTGATTGTGTGATATGTCATGGTCATGTCCCCGGTTTCCTTTGTAGTGAAGGTTCCCTCGTCCTATAGGTGATCCTGTAGGACCAAATTGACCTTCCAGGGTCTCTCTGCCATGTTTGACATCAGCAGCCCACTTCTTCACATTTTTATAATAAGGGACACCCTGTCCTCGTGGGCGTGCTTAAGTGATTAACTGAGGTATCAGATGATTCCACGAAAGGGTGATTTCCTCACAGACAATTTTCAGTTACCAGAACGGATATCACAAAAGTTAACTTTAAGAGTTGGACTTCACGTGTACATAGCAACTAGATAATGCATCTCCTTCTATTTTAGATCATGAATTCCCTTGTATTTCTTACGTCAACAAACTATCTGCAAACCATTTCATATCAGTATTTTCATTTTGGACTGTATAGGCAAGGGCCCGAGTGGTTCAAAAGAACAAATTAAGAGAAAATGGACTCTGTCAAATGTAAAGCTCATGGCTTTACTGGAACTAATGCTTAGTTCTATCGAATCCATGGACAGTTAACAGTCCTTGTATGTGCTTTGTGTACCCACGTTCATTCATTCATTCCTTTTCCATAACCACTTATCCTTGAGAGGGTTTGTGGGGGGCACTGTCCCAGCTGTCAGTGGGCGAGAGGCGTAGTACATTCTGGACAGGTCACCAGTCTATGACAGGGCTAAAACAGAGAGACAAACAGCCCCCACAACCAAACCTACTGGATTTTGAATACCTTGTCGTGCATTTTGGCCTGATCAATGCACCAGCAGTCTTCCAGGCCCAAACAGATTTGTGCTCATGTCAGTCCTCCAGCGCCTACTAGAAAACAAGTTATTCGCCAAGGCAGAGAAGTGCGAGTTCCATGTTCAGTCAGTGAGTTTCCTCAGATACATTATTGAGCAGGGCAAGATAAAGGCAGACCCTGAAAAGGTGAGAGCAGTAGTTGAGTGGCCTAGACTCACCACAAAACAGCAGCTTCAACTGTTCCTTGGCTTTGCTAATTTTTCCTGCTGTTCCTGCAAGTTGACCAAAAACTGCTAAGCCCTTTTCCTGGTCCTCTGATGCTGAAGAGGCATTTGAGGAGCTTAAGAAGCGGTTCACTGGTGCACCCAGTACAGCCTGATCCATCTAGGCAGTTTATTGTTGAAGTAGATGCTCCTGATTCCGGCATGGGTGCGGTTCTGTCTCGGCACTCTGAGTCCATTTCTGGTCTGGACTGATCACAAGAAAGAACCTCTCTTACATCCAGACAGCTAAGAGACTGAACTCCCGTCAGGCCCAGTGGCAATTATTCTGTAACTGTTTCAACTTCACCCTGACTTACCGTCCTGGTACCTGGAATACCAAACTTCCCTCTCTCGCCAGTTTTCCTCACAGGACTCCCCCTCTGAGCCCGAGATCGTCCTCCCTCAATCCTGTTTGGTTGCAGCCGTTACCTGGGAGCTTGAGACCAAGATCAGACAGGCCCAGTGATCCGAACCCGACCCAGGTAAAGGTGCACCTAACCGTCTCTATGTACCCACATCTGTATGCTGGTCAGGTTCTCCTCTGAATCCACACCTCCCGCTGAACATTTCACCCCGGTGTGAGTCGCATCATAGCTCACCTAAAACAACACTTCTGGTGGCCAACAATGGACAACGACACCAGGAAGCTTATCGCAGCCTGTTCTGTTTATGACCGCAGCAAGGCAACTCACCATCGACCTGCTGGTCAACTTCTCCCACTGTCTGTGCCCGCACACCCCTGGTCACACATTGCCCTCGACTTTGTCACTGGTCTGTAACCCTTCTGCAGGTAACACAGTCATTCTCACAATCGTCAACAGGTTCTCCAAAGCTGTGCACTTTGTCCCTTTACCCAAACTTCCCTTAGCTCTAGAGACTGCTCAGCTCCTGGTCCAAAAGGTGTTCTGCCTCCATGGGATTACCAGTGATATTCTTTCCGTGGGCCACAGTTCACCTCTCGTGTCTGGAGGGATTTCTCTCGGGCCTTAGGCGCTTCAGTGAGTTTGTCTTCTGGCTTCCATCCACAAACTAACGGGCAGACAGAGTTGGCTAACCAACATCTGGAGTAAATGTTGAGGTGTGTGACAGCCTCCAACCCTGCCTCTTGGAGTTCTCATCTTCCTTGGATTGAGTATGCCCATAATTCCCAGTCAAGTGCCACCACAGGTATGTCACATTTTGAGGCCTCCCTGGGATACCTGCCACTCCTATTCCCTTCTCATGAAGACCAAGTTGCGGTGCCTTCAGTTCAGCATCATCTGTGTCGTTGTCGCCGCATCTGGAGGATGACCCGACAAGCACTTCTACATAGTATTGAGCAAAATCGTCACCTTGCAGACCGTCACAGGACTCCTGTCCCGCAGTACCAAGTAGGTCAGTCTGTTTGGCTCTCCACAAGAAATATTTCCCTCAAGACTGACTCCCCTCGTTTCATTGGCCCCTTTCCGATAGATCGTTAATCCCGTGACTGTAAAGCTTTCTCTCCATCCTTCCATCAGGGTCCATTTTTTTTTTTTTGACTCAGGTGTGTGGAATTGAGCTGCTCATCGTTATGCTGAAGCTGGGCTGTCATCTCACCTGCTTCTCATCATCCAGTCAAGCTGAACCCTACTTAAGAACTCACCCACTCATCACCAGTTCTTCAGTTTACCCCCGTGGTAGTAACATTAGAACCAGCTATTGCCGCTTAGCCTATTTCCTTTGTTCCCAATCCGAATAACGTGCTTTTCTTTGTTTGCTCCAGGTGCAGCCCACGCTCCAGCCTTTTTTCGCCAGCCAGTTCCTCCTGATCTTTTGTGTCCATTTGGAACGAGTTTTGTTTTCATTTAAGTCCTGTCCTTGAGTCTGTACTCTTGTGTCTCGCGCCTGGATTTTTCCTTTGAGTTGTCCACACCACAACACCTACAGGCAAGTTAGAATTACCATTTAACCTAACATGCGTGTCTTGACTGTGGGAGGAAGCCCACGCAAGAACAGGGAGAACATGCAACCTCCACACAGAATGGCTGGCCAGTGGGTTCAAACCCACCGATGCTGTGAGGTATCAATGCTAACCACTACACCACTGTACCACCCTTAGTGTATTCTCTTCACAGCTAATTTAACACAATGATAGTTTTAAAATCCACTTTCCTACATGTGGAAGTATTGCTTATGAATGATCGCAATGCTTGAACAAATTCAAATGAAATACTATGCTGCACTGATGCTCTTGAGTTAAGACCTGGTTTGCAACTCTTGCTTCTTCCTCCTCGTAGCACCCCTGCAGAGAAACAAGGATGTCGCAGAGAGGCACCGTGGGTCTGCAGGCGACACATGGCTTATCTAGCGGCTGTGAACGAGTTTAGGCTGATTCTGTTATGCAGCCGCAGGGAGGCTGAGTCCAGCTGGACCAGACTGATCAGAGATCAGCGGAACACACTGTGGAATCAGGCGAGACTATTACCACAAAGAAAGAATGGCTTTGTGTGTGTGTGTTTGGGTGTGTGTGTGTGCTTTTCTATTATTTCCCCAGTCTTTCTAAAACTGCTTGTGTGCGTGTGTAGACAGCAGATGGGCGATGGGTAGAATCAGTAAATTAATCCTCAACACATCACAAAGCACTAATTACTGATTAATAACCACTGGACTGCTCTCTCTGTCACCTACACACACAAACATACACACACACACACATGTTTGTATGGCTATCATTGTGAGGACATTCATTGACATATTGCATTCTCAAGCCCTTTATCCTAACTGCCTCAACTAGCTGCCTAACCCTAACCATTGCCGTAGGCCTGTATAGCCTTTACCAATCTTAATTGGATACAATCTTAACCATGAAACAGCCTTGTAAAGAACTGAGGATAGGCCAAAATGTCCTTAGGTTGCACACACATGCACACACACTGATTTTAAACTGGAATTATAAAGAAAATGAGCCAGAACTGGACAGAGCTGGGTCAACAGAAACACAATCTGATAAACAGAGACAATGTGGTGAAAAGGAATGAAAGGACAGTGACACATGGGGAAAGGTTTGGTTACAGATGGTGGCCAAAACAAGTTATGCAGGGATCCAGAGGGAATGGAAATCATCGTCTATTCATTTTAAAACTCATTGTTTTCTAATCTACTTACACACCCAGGCATCACGTATGGTTGGAATTGAGACATATATCTATCTATCTATCTATGGACAGGTGCTTGTTTTCTTCTTTTTGCTATAAAAAGACAGATGGATAAGGGATGACTGTGTAAGGCCACAAATAACCGCGCAGCCGATCGATACAGCGCAGGTTTGTTCTTTTGAAATTGCTCCAAACATAACCGTAGTTACATCAGCTCTGTTCTTTTAATGATGTTCCATTTCATTTTCAGCGCTAAGTTGCTGTCGTTGTTTTTTTTTCTTTTCTCTCCAGCCAAAGATTAAACCTCATGATTTCAGTGACTAATACATTTTCACACACAGAAATCGTCGTCGCGAGCTGGTGAGGTTATTTTCGGCTGACGTGGAACCTGGTAAACACGTATGCCTGCTCGCAAGGCCGTGACAAATGGTTGCCTGCTTTTCCCCTGGGCCATTGAAGAAAAAAAAAAAAAAAACAGTTTGCAGCTTACTGAAAAGGTGGGGGTGTTTGGGATGTTCAAGCCAAGTCTCAAGTCATTCAAGAAAAGTCCACTGCTAGTTTCAGACTGACGCTTGCAAGTCTCAGATTGCTGACCATTGTCGGGGGGAAAAAAATGTAATTTGTAACTGTAATGATTTTAAATATAAGACATTAAGATATCAAGACCTCCTAAAGACAAAGGCAGAAACAGAGTAATGTGGTGCACGCTGTTCAGTGCAGCGAGGATTGTACAGACTTGTACAATGGGGAAACCAAACAACCCATCCACAAACGCATGTACCAACACGGGAGAGCCAGCGCATCAAGAAATTATCCACCTACACCTGAGGGACAAAGGACACTCCTTTGAGGAGTGACAGTAATGAGCCAGGAGTCACAATCAAGCAATCAACCAACTAAGTTTGAACAAACTGAATATAATGCATTGGACATGTAGTGTCCTTGCTACCGGTGCAATCACTGCCATTTTTGAACATGGAGGAACATCTTAAACAAAGGCTACACACGCGTGGAAGAGGAAGAAACTTTTTCCAGTGCATCTCAAGGGAAATCATTAGATTGACTATTAATAAAAAAATCTCTGGCCAGATCAACAAGAGCAAAAGGATGCGCACCAAGAGGATGAGAACTTGTAGTGTGAAGAGGTGCATGTTTTTTATTTGACTTTGTGGCAAATCATCTGTTCAGAGTACATGCCTTTACATAAAAGGATCAAGACTGTACTTTGTTCTGCTTACAATGCTTGTGTGTACAATAGCATTCAACTTCACAGTAAACTGTCAATGTGAGCAAAACAAATAGAATAAAAGTGATTTATTTACAAGAAAAAATTTCCAAGGTTGACTGCCTCTGTGGTTTAATCACAAAGACATTTTTGTCCTATACAACTCATGCAGTGACAGAACAACTTGTCCGTTTGTTGGTGTTGGCCAATTTATTGACGGTAAGTTGCAAGGAAGTCACAAAGTTGTAACATCCTTTGAAATGGCCGTTACAATTACACAGTTTGTAGACTGTTCAGATTGTTTTGTTCTTCTGGGATTTTATAACACCAGAACTGCTGCTCACCACGTGATGCACGTCTAAATGGTAATAAGAGTTGTGCACAATCGATCACAATTCTTACAACCAACAGACAAGCCGGATACGTTAAATTCAGGACGGCAGGACGGTGACCCGACATTCAGTGTGTCCCTTTAAGAGGACAGTGAGCGCTGGATGGACTGGAAACACTGCACTCATTACTCAACATAATGGACAGACGGAGAGAGAGGGGGAGGAAGAGATAGAGAGAGTAAGTGAATATGTCCCACACTTGATCATGCAATATTACCACTCTAATAGATAAAGTAAAAAAATGCTGAGTTGTAGTTTTCCCACCTCTCTCCTGGACCATCTATCTCGCTAACTGCTCCAGCCTGTGGAAGCTGCTGTTTCTACAGGAAATTACCATAGAGCCCCTACTTCCCTTAAGAATGACCTTACCTCTGACAATATGTGGAACTGTTTCCACCGACCAACTCCAATGTACACTCTATATTCCCAATGAGGCTTTCCATTTTTTGGAAAATAAAATTTTAATTGAAAACTTACACAGTCCTTTGTGCGATGATTAAAACCAGTGACCCCTGTGAAACCCCCAAGAAACTCATATCTGACTGGATATTTGAAGGTACAGTCATTTTAAATCTAATAATGAAATTGTTCATTTTTAATTCTGGGATTGGAATTTTTCTGGAAATACCTTTTTTTATTTGACCCCGCAGCAAAAATAAAACTCGGAGACACATCCACTCTGAGGGTTATAACCCCTGTGAACATTACACATTCTGCCCATTTCAACCAGGAAGCTGAGAGCAGTAATAATTTACAGTAAGTGATGTGGAGGTAATTCAGAGGGACTGCGTAACGTTAATGCTTCCTCTATGTTCCACAATTCATTCCATTCAGCGTTTCTGTGCAAAAGGACTTTTTCAGTCATTTAGCAAGGGTTAACTAAAACTGTAAAAAGTTAGAGACATTAAAACTTGAATAAGAACAACAATTTGTAAACCAGTGCTTTTGAGAAAACTGGAAATGATACATTTTTTTCCATGAAAAATGCTTCACAGTTACAAGCATTTCTAGACTTTAGAATAGCAGAAAAGTCTCTGGGTTAAATCTTCAGTACAAAAGACTGAAGGCGCTCTTACTCTAGCAGTGAAAGGGTGATAAGCTACAATACATCTTCAATGGGAGTAAGAAAATCTTATGGACGCCTTATACATGCTTCACCCTTTGCTGTGTTAGATATGCAATCAATGCCTGTTCCAAAACACAACACCGATGATGCCACCAAGCCACGGACACTTCTACGGTGACAATGTCGCTGGCAACGCTGACCAAGATTTAGCTTATGGTGCCCATTAGGCGGCCGTGGCTCAGTAGATAGAGCGGGTTGTCCACGAACCAGATGGTTAGCGGTTTGATCCCCGGAATGTGCCACATGCCGAAGTGTCCTTGAGCAAGACACTGAACCCCCAGCGTGGCACTGGTGTGTGAATGCGTGAGTGCTTGTGTGAGCGAATGAGTAGATGTGTCCGTGACTGTAAAGCACTTTGAGTACCAATAGGTAGAAAAGCGCTATATAAAAGCAAGACCATTTACCATTACCTCAACGAACCACTAGAGCTGCGTTGCAAAATCAAAAGTCAAGCTCCAAACATTGGGCTTGATTTGAACTTTCGTTGAGAAGCGTCCAAAGGCAGAGCTTGGAGTTCTGTCAGCCGAGTGAGCTCAAACCTGCGCTGTTGAGACAACTTGAGTTTAAAATCTGAAGCTTAATTCAACTGGCTCAGTGTAACAAATATTGTGCATCTTTTGTTCCATAGACAAAATATTGTCAGTTATCCTAACCCTAACCACTCCGACATAGATTATATTTATAAAAGAACCTGGCCTGAATGTCAAGCCACTGCAGAAGTGTGCAATACCAAGGATTCTCACTAGATTCTGGCACCAAAAAAACAAACAAAAAAACCCTAACTCAAATAACCTCCCGTTTAAAATTGGTCGGCTTTTTCTCGTGAAGTCAATACATTTCAGTCCTATGATATCTTTAGGTTTAAATGACAGGTGGGGAGTTTTAGGAACATCTTTAGTTAGTGGTACCAGTCACTGAAGAAGCTACTTGGACAAGTGGTGAAAAGTTTTCAAGAAACCTACAAACTAGTAGAAAGGCTTTTGCTTCAGCTTTGTTTTTAGACATACCCTGACCTGAGTGACTGAGAATCTCCACAGGGACATGTTTTTTTATTGAATAGCCTGCATCTGACAATTATGAACGTATAATAATCTGTGGTCACGTGTGCCATGCAAACACGAGTCGGCGTGGTGTTCACAATTTAAGCATTTAAAAAGCAGTGCGTGGAAAAGTGTCAGGGGCCGCTGTTCCCTGTTTTCTCTGAACTCACACACACACGCACACACACAAACATGCACACACAGATCATCCTGCATCCTGCTGTTGAAACAGAACAGATTAACAGCTGCTGAGAACCAATATCACTAATGACTGACCCCATAATATATTGCAGATACACAAACTGGCTCACACTAGACCTGGCTGCCAAAAGGTGGACCATGTGTGTTCAGCATTAGCACATGTGTTGCACAGTGTGTGTGTGTGTGTGTGTGTGTGTGTGCGATCTGTGTTTGCTGATATTAATTTTAATCATCATCTGTCTGTCCACACCACAGCTGCCACAGGATAGAACAGGAAAACTAGACTAGACTAGACTAGACGACCGCCGTTTCAAATTTCCGTGTCAGTAATGTGATAATAGTAATTCAGTTATCCGTAAACGTTGTAGCAGCCGTGAAGACATGAACTGCATTTCAGAGCAACCTGCCTTTAGGTTATGTAGGTTTTGAAAAATGAACACACAGACAGCGAATCAGGGCAGATTGAATGGATGCCTCCACTGGTCGCCCATTATTAATGAGGTCTAATGTGCTTCTTAAGTGTGCTTCAAGGATATTTTTTAGAGAACGGGTGACGTTAGGACAAGTTATTGTGTAATTAAGCACCGAAAAGCGCACAAGAGCCAAACTGAGAGCAGAAGCATGCACTGACGGGGAGTTCAAGTCTCTAGGCAAGACCTAAAACCTCCATGATTATGCTTGAACTAATAATCACTATTATCTCCTAAATACCCATATAATGAATATTTTAATTATTCAACCATCTTTAGAGGGAATATGAAGCAAAAAGCAGGCTAATTCCTCCTACACACATCGTACAGTACAAAATACTGTATGTAATGCAGTTTTCAAAGTGACTAAACCTACAAAATCTGATGTTTTGTACATGCTGCCTCAAACAAGTCGTGAACACCGCGTGGCTCCACTCTCGGACCGTACTGTGCAGCCTCTGCCTCCAAAGTCGCAAGATGGCGCTGCAAGGAAGCGGGGACACGTTGTCCATATTTATACAGTATATGGTCTAACTCCATGTTTTTGAATAAACAGATTATGATTGACATGTTAGGAATTAATCATATGTTAGACTATGATCTATTTCCTTTGCTCTTTGTTTTTGGACAAATACTAGAAGCAGCAGTTTTTTAAAGGGGAACTACTGTTTTTTACAACCTGGACCTTATTTCTGGCATAAAAAACGATTGTTTACTCACCCATATAACTTTTGTGTATAGCGTATATCCATGTAGTGGGAGTGACTGGGGCACCGAAACACAGCCTCTAAATAACACATTATCTGCCGCGAAACTCGTGCATTTCACCAAAACTGCTATTTTTTTGCAACATGGCTGAATATTTTTCCGATTCTGAGGTTGTGGACAAACCATAGCAGTAGCAAATTACATGGATATGGATATACGCTGATCTAATTTTCTCCCGAAGGAATAAAAATTACACAAAAGTTATATGGGTGAGTAAACGACCGTATTTTATGCCAGAAATAAGGTCCAGGTTGAAAAAAACGTAGTTCTCCTTTAAGAGTTTGGAGAGGCTTTGTATGTCATGTTGTTTCCGTATTCCATCAGAAAAACGACTTCCCAACTTGGGTAGTAAGGCCATTAATAAGACTGTTAGTTCACCATTGTCTATTTTGATCTGGCTATTTAACTGCTAATTGCATGACTATGTTCACACCCAATTTCTCTATGCAAAGTTTAGTGTATATTTGAAGGGAATGACACATTGAGATTAAGTACATTGAGATTAGTCCTACGGTGGCTAGGAAATAAAAAAAACATAGATCATATTAAGATCAGTAATTTGACAATGCATGGATTACACACAGAAAAGTCAAGAAAAGCAGTTGTACACAATTGAAAATATGATATCCTGCAGAACAACACTTGCAAGTTGTTCTACCCCGACCTTCTCCCTGTGAGGTATTTGTCACTCCACATCAGTGTCGCTTAGTTCCCCCTTCCTTTACTCCAGTCGTAATTGCAGTCCAGTCTTCTTTTGATGACAGTTTCAGAAAAACTAAATTGCTGGAGAAAGTCTTGCAGCAGCAGCAGCAGCAGCGACAACTCAAGTTCTTATTGGAATTGTGCAACTGGAAAGCTAAAATTATAAATAACAATGTTCACTCTTTCCAGCACCGTAAATTAGAGGTCAACAAAGCCTCACTGTGTGTTTATCTATCCATTTATAGACCTGCACTACAAACTACTTCAGTGTGTGACTTGCATGGTGTGGGTACGCGGTGTCAAATCTCAGTTTTATTTGCTTAGTCGACAACAAATTAGAGTTTTGCCAAGCTTGCTGTGCACTTTCTTCACTGCGGTGTGGTGTAGACTAGTACATAGTACTGATGATTGATCAAATTTCCAGTGTTTTGGGCCACTCCACTGTAGCCTGCGGATATCCTGAGAACAGACAACAGACTGGTAATTTGAGATGTGTGAATGGAGCTGGAGTTGGGAGACAACGTTTACAACAGGATTGTGTCGCAAGCAGCTAGAATGCGCTTACTTTATAGCTTTAGTTGACGGAATTTTCTTGACACACCCGACGTGTTCGCTTGCCAACAAGGTTTGACAAGGCTTTCTATCTCTGTTGCTCTCCATGTAAACTATGCATCTGCATGCAACCAAAGAAACTGTAAAACGTGGTTGAACCTTAATACTTGGACTACATATGGACTTTCCAAAAAAAACAGACAGCTATACAATAACATAGCTGAGTGGATTTTAGTACACGGCACTTAAATATTGTCCCTTGCCCACAGATTTCGCAGGGGCAGATACCTGTTTGAAGGGATTACATGAAGAGTGACTCATGTACTTGACATTTTCTTTAATTTTCCATTCGTAAATAATCGGTTCTTCATTAAAACTGGCAGCGTAGATGCCTAGGAACTATTTCATGACCTCACTTTACCCACTATTTAACAAAAAAACGATCAAAATGGGCAAATTAAAATCTGAGAAGCTAGACTAGATGTGTAATCACAAGCTCAATATTCTCCGTTCACCACACACAAAACCGTTTTGTCGATTCTATTAGTGGCATTTCTATGATGAGGCGCCCTCCACATCTGCTGACCCTGAACTCAAAGAGATTAAATACGACCCAGGCTTATTAGGATGTTTAATTATCATAATGCTCTCATTATGCTGCTAATGCCGGTGATGCAATACTATTATTATTTCATTATTTATGTTTGTTTAACCTTCTAGGTTAGCGGGGCATGAATCCTTATTTGCAGTGACAGCTGAGCCAGAGGCAGAGCCGGGGTCGAGGCCTAAATAGGAAACAACACTCCGGATGAAATTCGAAGCATGTAGTACAGTAAAGAAAGCAGCCAACTATCAAAGCTCGGGCTTGCGGGGAAAGAAAAGTCCTGCCTAGTTTGGACATGTAAGAAAGGCAGCAGGTGCAGGAACCAGAAAGTGTTTTGACTAGCCTATTTTTTTATTTTTTTTTTTAAAAGGATATGGCTGGGATGAAAAGATCAATTTTGGGGGATTTTGGAACTCACTGCAGTCGCTGGCAGCCGCACAGTGGAGTGGGTTACAGCCAAAGAAGGTGTGAGCTTCAGGGAGGAGGAGGAGGAGGAGGAGGAGGAGGAGGAGGACGGGAAGAGGCGGGGGAGATATCGCTGGAGCTGGTGGAGATGTGTGGACTGGTGAGCTCAGATAAAGCGGAGTCTTGCCAAGGATGGATTTGCAGATGAGTTGGTGTGATGAATGAGCGAGTACAGCACTGATAGACTTGTAGGTCTGCCCATAACTCGTTAATATTTATGACAGCGGGCCAGCTGACCAAAGTGGTTTTATTATAATGTGCAGGCCAGGTTGAGTGCCCACCTAGCATGCTCCACTCCCCTCCAAAGCAGCAGGTCTCTCCAGACCAATGTGAAATACAGAAATATATACTCCAAACCTGCCATGTAGCGAATGATATTTAGTATGCTCACTTAGTGCTGGCAACTTCATTTCTCTTGCTCTCCGTTAAGCTCTTAGAAATCTTGGCATCGAAATTAAAACATAAGGAATTAAAACACAAGCAGCTTCATAAAATAGCTAAAAATAGAGGCTAATCACTAACTAACTTTGGCAGCAAACTGGAAGTACAGTATAAACAATAAAGAAAAAAGCATATGCACGTTTAAATTAGGTCAAACTAACAACTCATAATCTTTTTAGATGGAGAAACTATTCCAGCATTCTAGCACTGCAGAGCAATATCCACGACGCTTTACTTTTTTGAGACTTGACATTACCGACTGCTGACCTGCACTATGCAAACACCTCATGCGAGATGCACCGATCGCGTGTCAAACCTGAACTCTAACTTCATGTACCTGATTGCCAGAGTACAGCTCCACCGGTCAAGTGCAGTTTGCCTAAAATACAGTTCTGAGAATGTGAGCCAGGACTGAAAAAAAGATGACCACATTAGCCCCGTCCTGACCTGCTTGCATTTGCTCCAATTTCAAGGTACTCCAGCTGACATATTACACAAAATTGCACCATCTGAAGCCTGTCTGGGCCCACAATGCGGAGCTGCAGACTAATCCTCTTGTAATGTAGAACAGACTTTTTTTTTTGGAAGAGTTGTTTCAGCTCTTAAACAGACACACTGTCTCCGTTTTTGAATTTGAGATTATACCATGCAACTATATCATTAACTAGTGAACTACCATACCCTGGTATTTGATTGCTGCTTATGTATATTATTATGTATCATCACTAATGGATGCCTTTACTGTATATTGACTTTTGTGAAGCCATTAAAGGCACACATTACAATGTCACCTTTAAAAGTAATGGCATTAATTGGTTTTGTTCATCATCTAATTTTGACCCCCTTTTGACTGCAGAACCAGACATCCTTGGTGCCACACTGGGCAGGCAGGTCGTCCCAAGCATCTTCTCATTGTTCTTTTATGGATCTTAGCAGTCTCGGTGTCTTTGTCTCTCCGTGCAATTGCAGAATAAGGCTGGATTTATGATACTGCATCAGATTTTCACTATAGCCTGACATGCACCTTCCAGACCTGTAACTACAAGCCACGGTGACACAGAATTCATCAGCTGTGATTGGTCCAAAGTGCATTTCCTCGTCCACATGTCTCTTTACAGAGCACAGAATATTCACCTTTCTACTGCCTCCTCCACACCATCTGCTCAGGCGCCTGCTCTCTTTTGGGTGTTTCGGAGATTTCAGTAAAAGAGACTGGTCTACGTTTACTAGCACTGATCAGGCATAACATTATGACCACCTTCCTATTATTGTGTAGGTCTCCCTCGTGACTCATCAGAGAATGGACATGGGCCGTCTGAGGGTGTCCTGTGGTGTCTGGCAACAGAATGTTGTTAGTGGGGGCCTTTGGGTCCTATGGGTTGAGGGGAGGGGCCTCTGTGGATCATCCCACAGATACTTGATCAGTTTGGGATCTAGTGAATTTGGAAGCCAGGTCAACACCTTGTGCTGTTCTGTTTTTTTTTTTTTTTTTTAAATTGTTCCTGAAGCGTTTTTGTGTGTGTGCCTGTGTCAGGCTGCAAATGCCAGGCCCAAAAGTTTCCCAGCAGAAAACTGAATTGTCACAAGATGGTCAGTGCTATTTACTTCTCCTGCCAGTGGTTTTGATGTTGTGGCTGATGGGTGTATATACTGTAGCAAACTAACTTTTTAGTGTCGTGATTACAGAACGATGCTGACACACCAGGTACAACAATAAATGCTTACAATGATGTAGAAACTCTTTGCTCTTCTAACAGCAGATCTTTTTGGTTGGTTTGGTGTTGAGTCATTGTCATGGGACCAATCATACCACCTCCATGAGGGTATGATAATACTGACATGATGAGTCTAAAGTTTTTCAAGCAATTGCACTGCTCTGTATTTTGTAGTTACTGTATTAACACATTTTTCAACTGTACTTCATCTACTTTTGCACCTCGAACGCCCTTGGACTCCAAAGATATACCCTTATTTATGCCAAAATCCACCAGACTTACTCAGAAAGCCGCTGCAAATGCTGAACAAAAACACCTTCACTTTGAAAACACAAACATTTTCACACAGCTGTGATAAAAAGGAAGGTCTAAAGGAGATAGGAGGACATCATGCCACAAAAACAATTCACCAAAGTAAGTCAACAAAGCTCCAGAGTAGCAGCGGGTTGGTTGGATTCCAGCGTGACAGTTTTATCACTCTGAAAGCAGCTCTGTGCTGGAGGCGACAAACTGACAGACAGACGGACACGAACTACATACGAATGCAGCCATGCAAGCATCCACATACTGTGCATGCACCCACACCGAATGCATGGGTACTTGCACTAATACATGAGCAGAGCTGATATGAACACTCACAGACAACATTAAACGGTCCACACGTGTGTGTGTGCTGACCTACAATGGGACTCCCACATACATAAACTCACAGTGTCTCTGCCAGCCAGATGTGAGAGGGATTAGCAAAATTGGCAGCCAGCACAGAGCTCCTTATCCACTGGAGCTAATTCACTTTACTGCACTACCTCCCTCTCTTTCTCACCGACAATCTCTATCTCCATCTTCACCTTTTGATCTCTCTGTCCGTCTCTGTTTTCTCTCTCTCTCAGGTCTGTCTCCACCTCTGGCTCCCTTCTTTCTCACCCGTTCGCTCACCTCCTCTCCTGTGTTGCTTTCAGCTTCACCAGGAGTGCTCGACTTTTTTTTTTTTCTACTTTTTTTTCATCAGGCAGGCGAAGATGTCTTGGAAAGCTCTCCATGCTTCGGGCGGTAAAAGCCCCGCGCCGATAAAGGTGCTGCACAGATAGGTGACGTTTTCTCGTGAGGCTGTTTCTGCATCTGTGAAAATTGATAAAAGGCATGACAGCGTTTCTCAAACTCTTGAAGCCATTTTGAGTAATTTGACCCGGGTTTGACTTGTGCAGGGAAGTCAGACGTTTAGGGTTTTCCTGGAAAAGCTAAACTGAGCTGCTCTGACACAATTTAGCATCTTGCTTCCAGACGCTAATGGTACATTCAGTGACATCTGAGAACTGAGAATTTTTGACTTTCATCTAAAATATCAGAGAAAACGCCACCAGAAGTCCAGTCGATGTAGAAAATTATGAAATGTTAAGTTACAGTTTAATGAGGTACATCAAATGCAGCATAAGAAAGTGGCACAGTAATTAGATTTATGCAGGTTTTTGTGAAATATTGGGCTTTAGAAGTTGGGTGAAATGAAAAATGAAGTTGCCATTCCTGGCACCAAAAAGGAGACCATCCCAACAGATGTTAAAATTTCCCACTTAATATCAGAAATAAATATGTTTTGGTCTCTATAACTAATTTCCACATCCATCTGAACTGTATTTGGCTGCCTTATTTGTATAACTTAATCTTTTAAATTGTATCAAGGTTGCTGTGAGTGACAGGTGGATGTTGGATGCTTAGAGGTTGGTATGAAATAATGATTTTGGACTCTATTTAAATATGGCAACGCTCAAAGTTATTTATAATTAAGGTGTGTGGCTTTGAGTTACTGATGGGGGATCCACACGGGTCTCTTACTGTCTGCCAAGATGTCACACATTCAAAAGCATTCAACACAGTCACATTGTCAAACAGCCAGGGGGGAATTAATGGTCGTAACTAAGAAATAATAATAATAGTAGATATTTACCATAGAGGCATAATCAATCTTCAATCAAGCATATTTCCCCAAAATGTCAAAAGTTTCTTTCAAATGTTGTTGTCATCGGGCCTTAAAGCAGACAGGTTAGATGCTTGCCGTTGCAGGGGTTTGAACTTTGGCCACCCGGCTGAAGGACAGTCAGCATGATTGCCAAATGTCACACAGTGGACTCTTCTATACAGAGCGGCTCGCAGTTTGATGAGTGCATACTTCTTGTGCATAATTGGCTCCGGTGGGATTGACTGAAACAACCTTCCAGCCTGACCCCAGATGACATGGCATCACCCCATCCCACGCACATGCTGAACCAGGCCCAGCTAGAAATCTACCCTGTACCTGCTCATCACGGCAAAACATGAGGGCCAAGCGGATGCACGCTCTTTTAAAATTCAGGCATACCTTCTATTACTGTAATTGAAAAAAAACAAACAAACAACTAAAGGTATGGGAAAAGAAAAGCATATGAATAGTATCATTTATCACTGGGAAGTACATGTCCAGTATACTGAATAAAATTTTGGTTACGACTGCAGCAATGACTGATAACAAGATATTAGGTCTCCTTTATAATAAATCAATAGATCCAGAGATCACCAAGCTATTTGTGCAGAGGGAACCTTGGTTCAGTGTATTTGGCTTCTGTGTGTAGTTTAAAGGGGAACTATCGTTTACTCACCCATATAACTTTGGTGTCATTTTTTCTCTTTCAGACGATATTTAGATCTGCGTATATCCATATAGTGGGAGTGACTGGGGCACCGAAACGCAGCCTCTAAATAACGGATTATCTGCCGCGAAACTCGTTCATTTCACCAACATTTTGTTATGATACACTAGTGCTATTCCCCGTTGAGTCCGGAATTACCTGTTATCTATTCGCGGACGTGCGGCAGTTTGTTTTTCTTTGGCCAGCTGTTCCTCTCTCTGCCTCCGCATCCTCCTTTCAGCGAACTCCTCACCTGTATACTCTGGCTCAAAACGGTAAGGACGTCCATCATAAACAAAGTCATCGTCCACAACCTCAGTCGGAAAAATATTCAGCCATGTTGCAAAAAAATAGCAGTAGCAAATTACAGGTAAACAAGCTGCGCGGGGTGAGCGCGGCGCTCAGAGATGACATCATCCAGGTCAGAGGCTAGTAGGTCAATCCACAGACCCCGGATGATGATAACATGTAACTCCAGCCTCAACGGGGAATAGCACTAGTGTATCATAACAAAATATTGGCGAAGTGAACGAGTTTGGCAGCAGATAATGCGTTATTTAGAGGCTGCGTTGCGTGCCCCAGTCACTCTCACTATATGGATATACGCAGATATAAATATCGTCCAAATGACAAAAAATGACACCAAAGTTATATGGGTGAGAAAAAGATCGTATTTTATGCCAGAAATAAGGTCCAGGTTGTAAAAAACGGAATTTCCCCTTTAATGGCATTTTTATTTTTTTTAAAAGATGACAGCAAGATAAATCAGTTCTGAGGATATCAAAGTTTTATCAGAGTTGAGTGTTTTTGACAAAGTGAAACTACTCACCTTCTTTCACAGCTGGGGTTTCGTTCCTACGAAATTCAAGACTTACTGGTCACCTACACAGATCATTAAATGTCTAAAATGTTTTGGTGGAGTGTTACTTCCCCAAATTTCACATTTTTATGTGACATAAAAATTTGCCGTTCAGTTGTTCAGCACTGACGCCTCACAGCAAAAAGTTTTCTGGGTTTTCTCTGGGTTTTCCTGGCTTCCTCCCACAGTCCAGAGACATGCTTGGTTGGTTAACTGGTGATTTTTTGATTGGCCGTAGGTGTGGATGTGAGTTTTTCTGTGTTAGCCCTGTGATAGGCCTGTCCTAGGTGTACTCTGCCTCTTGCCAGGGACAGCTGGGATAGGCTACAGCCCCCCACCCCCCTGCGACCCTCTAGAGGATAAGTGGTTGCATATCATTGATGAATGAATGAATGATACCCGCACCCTTTGCCAAAGGTTTTCATGCTTGCCATCGGTACTGCTCATTGAATTTCATTAACAGGTGGTCACTTGCTGCATGTCTCACCCTTTATGGATGACAGTGGTTGACATATATGGATGGATTGGCATGACAATAATTGGTAACACTTGTACCCTTGTCCCTACTTAATGAGTTCTTATGACTTTGTTGAAATGCTGAAATGCCTCAAAACCCATTGGAACGACTGTCATCAGATTTGGTAGATACAATGGAAATGTATTAATATCAGTTAAGTTTCCATCTGGGACAGTCTTCATCTCAATATCAACAAACATTTCTGACTCAATACCTAAAAAATGTAGTACATGATCATCAGCCTCACTCATGCTTTGTTTTTAGCGCTAATTAGCTAATCAGCTAATCAGCTAACTAGCTCATTTGCTAATCGATAGTAAACAGGGTAAACCTTTGGCTTCACATCAGCATGGGGGTCAGTGTGAGAACTTATTCCCTTCTTGTCTCATGCATTTATCATTGTATCAATTTTTTATCAACCTATCATGTGTCTGAAAGCACTTGATAGGCGGTGTCTAATGCTACGAGACAAGGCGGTATAAGTGTTACCCCCTGCTTCTGTTCTGTTATCTATTATTCAGTACGTGTAACTTGTCGTTTATTGCATGTTTGACCTTGTGCTTTTACTTTTCACTTATTTCGTAGCGCTTAGTTCGGCTGAAGCAGCGTTTAAACATGTTGTAGAAATAATCTTTATTTACTGTTCTGCATTTAGGTTGTATCAGTACAGGCCCTGCTTTATTAGCTTTACCACAGGGAATGTATTTGCTGTGAATACCATCCATGGGTGCAGAATTTAGCAGGAATAGTGACATAACGTCTGACTTGAGGAATTCAGTCTTGGTACAATTGGAGGTCAGCGCGACCATGAAACAGAAAAACTGTTAGAATTTGACTTGGACGAATGTTATCATTTAAACTACTAAATTTTCTTGTAGTCTTGTTGGACTGGCCCTGATCTTGCACAGTATAACGTCACATTACTGTTCAAAAACTCGATTAAACAGTGTTGATCACCGTTCTCATGACTCAGTGTGACCTATTACACATTGCAATCTTTTTATTTACAAAAAAAACAAACATGTTTCCTGAGATATAAATGATGTCTTTGCAGGCATCCAGTGTTTGAATCTGTCATTTCCTTTCAAGTGGCGGAGGGGCCGGATAGCCGACAGACTGACATGCTGTGTACATGCCACATCACCGTATGAAACTGACCTCGACTGTGCTGTCTAGACATACAACACACACATGAACGCACGCGCACACACACACGTCTCATACAGTAATGATGTCTGTGCGGACGTGACAGGTGTGTTGGCTTAAGGATTTTGTCACCCTGTCAGCTGTGTGTGTGTGTTAAAGTGGAGTGGGGCTGTAACATGAGAAGTTAGACAGTTTGTAACAATAAACCTGACAAAAAAAAAAGAAAGAAGAAGAAAAAATTGTGGAAAAACTGGACGAAGGATGGAAAGAAAAAAGGTAGGGAAAGAAGAAGACACATGTAGAGAGACTTTTTATCATCACCCAGTGTTAACATCAGCCACAAATTACATGTTTGATAGGTTGAGCTGCTGTTCTGACCCTAACGATAACACCGAACCATAAAGCTTGTTGCATACTCCACGAGAAGCGAGAATTTTGTTCTTGCTCTTGAGGTGAGCAAGAACAAGAACAAAGTTCATTTCGGCCAGATCATTTATACTTAACCCTATAACCCTATACCCTAACCCTATAACCCTATAACCCTATAACCCTAACCCCACCCAAACCCCAACACAGGGGTTAAGTTTATGTTTATCCAATAGCATTTTCTCATCTCTTTGTCCAGCCATTCTCCTATTTAACAAGCTTAATGATACTCTGTAGATTAATTATGCAAATCTGCAGTTTTCTACTCTACTTAAAAACATTTAAAAAAAGAGATGTTTTGTGGGACTGTTTTTCAAGGTTGCTGTAGTGCGGTGGCATTCACACCATTGTGTGTCTGCTTCATGTGTGTTTACATGTCTCACCAGTGACTAAGAATTCAGTGTTCCCACCGATGCCTGAACCGCCCAGGGTTACATAACAGGACAAAACTGAAAACTTTCTCTTGACCTTCTTCAATGTGTTTATGATTCACTTCTTTTGTTTTTGCCCTTTTTTCAGTCTTATCTCTCTCCTCTTGTTTCTTTTGTTCCGCTCCCTTGTTCACATTCTCATTCAGTGCACGTCTTTAACTGTGTGAAAAATGAAACCATCTCAGTTTCCTTTGTAGTTCTTTTTTTTTTTTTCTTTTTCCTACCTCGGTTTAGCGCAACCCACTTCCACAGTGTGTTGGAACAAAAGCGCATAAACAAACGGCAAACCAAAGCCAAAATCACTCCCACCTGCAAAGACCCAAACACACACTGATAGAGGTACGCTCCATATATTTGAACATTACCAATTCAGGTCCAAACACCAGTCAGTCTTCCTCAGCTTAAAAGAGCAGAAGATAAGCCGTAGTTTTATACATCTATATCTATTTGTTTTTGTGTTTTTACTGTGCAGCAAACATGTTCACCTCAACATTAAGTATTCAGAAACAAAGTTAACACTAATGTACTTCAGCTTGTCCCCTTTACGGCCTCTATTATCTTGTCTTCCTACAGAAACACAGAAGACTAAAACGACCACTTTTCCAGGGCATATGGAACAAGAATTGTTTGTGCTATTCTGAACAAAAACCTTGGACATTCTTCATGTTGTATTACCAATTTGTGTGGCATTTTTTTGAAAAGAAATAACTCCTTTCTTTGTAGTTGAGGTCAACGCCAAATTTTTTTCTTTTACCTACTCCTAACACAAACAAAGACAGCGCGGGCAAATAGATTGTAAAGTTTTGATGGTTTGTTTAAAAAGGATGCCACAAACACCTCCAATACTGACAGCATTAGAAAGCTTATAGAGACATGCCATATTGACTTTCATTTTGTGTGGTTGATGAAATTTCGACACTCACAATAAGACCTCTTATTTTTCTTACAATATTCAGTATAGACCATATAGTGGAAGGCAAATTGAAAAGCTTGTTGCTCACAATAAGGTAATCTTAAAAAATACAAAGGAGTTCTTGACCTTTAAATCTTAGTTTAAATAGTTGTGGCTTCATAGGTTGCCATAGCCTTGAGATGTTCAAGCAGTGTATGTGTGTTTTTGTTCCAGTGGGGAAATGTTCCACTCCGATGCGAAGATTCAACTCATCCATGGTGCGTACATTGTAGGTAGATAAGTAAATGTTAGACAAAGATGGATTTTTTTTTTAGGTTACTTATTTCTGTACTGCAATCCTAACAATTTGAAGTTATATACAAACACAAACATATGTACTGGGTTTTTGCTACATCATTTAATTATTATACTCATATACTGTAGTTAAATTAAGTTTCAGCGAAACTGTAAAATAAATGAAACAATACATTTTAATGTTGCCAGAAACTCACAGGTTTAAACTGTGAACCCAGGGAAAAGCAAAACAAAAACAAAATGGTAATAGTAAGCTAACTTTAGCATTTGGCTACCTTGGGCTAACTAATCACTCTTTTGAATAATACATTTATGCCTAGATACAGTCTTGACTAATACAGTTTTCCACCTTGTGTAACACTGTTTCTATAGATTTTAATAGGCCCTCCCATACAGAACACTAACATACTTAGTTATCCTTACTTAACATAAGTAGTGCACTTCGCAGCGCAAAGGTTTTGTAGTAATAAAACTAAAAACAGCATTTAGTGATACACTATATTACCAAAAGTATTCGCTCACCCATTCAAATGATCAGAATCAGGTGTTCTAATCACTTGGCCTGGCCCCAGGTGTATAAATTCAAGCACTCAGGCATGCAGACTGTGAAACAAGACATTTGTGAAAGAATGGGCCGCTCTCAGGAGCTCAGTGAATTCCAGCGTGGAACTGTCATAGGATGCCACTTGTGCAACAAATCCAGTCGTGAAATTTCCTCGCTCCTAAATATTCCACAGTCAACTGTCAGCTCTATTATAACAAAATGGAAGCGTTTGGGAAAAACAGCAACTCAGCCACGAAGTGGTAGGCCACGTAAAGTGACGGAGAGGGGTCAGCGGATGCTGAAGCGCATAGTGCAAAGAGGTCGCCGACTTTCTGCACAGTCAATTGCTACAGAGCTACAAACTTCATGTGACCTTCAGATTAGCCCAAGTACAGTACGCAGAGAGCTTCATGGAATGGGTTTCCATGGCCGAGCAGCTGCAGCCAAGCCACACATCACCAAGTGCAATGCAAGGCGTCGGATGCAATGGTGTAAAGCACGCCGCCACTGGCCTCTAGAGCAGTGGAGACGCGTTCTCTGGAGTGATGAATCACGCTTTACCATCTGGCAATCCGGTACATTTCAGATTGCATTGTGCCAACTGTGAAATTTGGTGGAGGAGGAATTATGGTATGGGGTTGTTTTTCAGGAGCTGGGCTTGGCCCCTTAGTTCCAGTGAAAGGAACATTGAATGCTTCAGGATACCAAAACATTTTGGACAATTCCATGCTCCCAACCTTGTGGGAACAGTTTGGAGCGGGCCCCTTCCTCTTCCAACATGACTGTGCACCAGTGCACAAAGCAAGGTCCATAAAGACGTGGATGACAGAGTCTGGTGTGGATGAACTTGACTGGCCTGCACAGAGTCCTGACCTGAACCCGATAGAACACCTTTGGGATGAATTAGAGCGGAGACTGAGAGCCAGGCCTTCTCGACCAACATCAGTGTGTGACCTCACCAATGCGCTTTTGGAAGAATGGTCAAAAATTCCTATAAACACTCTCCTCAACCTTGTGGACAGTCTTCCCAGAAGAGTTGAAGCTGTAATAGCTGCAAAAGGTGGACCGACATCATATTGAATTATATGAGTTAGGAATGGGATGGCACTTCAGTTCATAGAATGAGTAAAGGCAGGTGAGCGAATACTTTTGGTAATATAGTGTAGCTCACTTAATTTCACATGGTTTATTTTTACAATTTATGTGTTTAAATCACATAAATTAACATAAATTAAACATATAAGTCCTCGCCATTTGTCAGAATGCCAGAGACCAAAGTTGATGTCTTTAATGGTGGTTACTAATGTAACTTGGGTTCTATGAAGTCACCATCTCTGGTGTTAGAGAAGAAGCAATCGAAAAAAGTTCACAGTGCTCCAGGTAAACACTAAATGTCCAGAGACAAGATGAAAGAACAAGAAAGAAGGCATTCGAAGGCCAGAACAAACACAGATTAAGAGTACCGTGGCTTTTTTTCTTGTTGGAGAGTGATGAAACAAAAGAGACGAGTGAGGGACTAAAGGCATACATCATATGAGCAGGTCGACAGTGTTTGTGTCATTACTCTCACTGCAAGAAGGGGGAATAACAGTTCTACAACATAGCTATTATGTTTCTCAGTATTATATATATAAAAAAACAATGTTTGCAAATTTTAGTGTGTTAACTATGGTTGAGATGTACACTAACTCTTGCTTGCAGTTATCCTTTAAAGTGAAGAGGTTGACCTTTTTCCATCCATCCATCTGCCCCTCCTACAGCCCCTCCACCAGTCTTTTCACCGAACAAATCACCCCAGACACGCTACAGATGAGCCCCAGAATCAGTATACCCACATCTATCAGCCGCTCCTTCACAGTGAGGCGCCCCCACCGCAGTCTAAGGTGAAACAGACACGGCAGTATGAGGGACACTGCCGCCCCGGTCACGCTGCCCGTCAGACCCATCAACAGGGAGAACCTGGGCACCAGCAGGGCCAGCAGGAACGACGTCACCAACAGGGCGCCGCGGACCACCAGGGCCGGACGAGACACACATCGGCCTCCGTGTTTGGAGCGAAATGACACGGCAGCATCTGGAGAGAGGTTGGAAAAGGGAGGTTGAAATGTTAAACAGTGCCTGTTGTGGTGGCAGTTTGTGTTGAACATGCAAGCAGTGTTTATTTATGGGTCAATCCATTCTGACTCATTGTTTTCCAGTCACAGGGTTTCATCACCTTCCAGGTTGGGATCATGTTTACATCACAAGATGATATAAGCGTAGAATCACTGTTAAAAAAAATGTAGTGATCAAACAAATTTTAAAGGACCAGACAGCTTTTTGTTGTTAGCCATTACAACATGTTTCCTAATCAGATGACTTCATATTTGTTGACAGTCAACTAGGAAAAGTTCAACCATGGTGACGGTCAACGTAGACCGTCAACATACGGGTTATGTTTGACCTAATTTCTAAAGTTTCATTCCATATGTTTGCAAATGTTTTATTGCATTATATTTAGATATTTTGGGATCTATGCCAATTTCCATATGTACACCGATCAGCCACAACATAATGACCACTGACAGTAAGTAAATGAAATGAAACTTTTGGACCTGGCATTATTGTGGTTGTTACTTAGACATGAACCACCCACCTAGACCAGACCACACCAGACCAGACCAGACCAGGCACCCCCACCCCATAGCAATGACGCTCATTGATGGAAGCAGCCATCCCCAGCAGGATGCAGCCTGACACAGACACACACAAAAACGCTTCAGGAAAAACTCGATAGAAACATGAAGAACAGGACAAGGTGTTGACCTGGTCTCTAAATTCACTAGATCCCAAACTGATCATAGGACCCAAAGGCCCCCACTAACAACATCTAGTTGCCAGACACCACAGGACACACCTCAGAAGGACCATGTCCATGTCTGAGGAGTCTGTTTTGGAGGCACAAGGGAGACCTACACAATATTAGGAAGGTGGTCATAATGTTATGCCTTCAATCACTTTCTTCCGTGAACCATGCTTTCGGTTGTTCCAGGAGCTCAAAGGCAGACACCGACTAATAACATGGCTGTGATCACTGGGTCAAAGACTTTAAATGGAAAGCCAAGCTGGTGCTCGCCCTGTGTTCCATAAAGACCTTCATTCAAACTGCAAACATTCCCACCTGGACACTGTCTAAAACACACAGATTTACTATCTGTGACCTCTGATCCAATCGAGTTTCTTGCTCAAGGGTAACTCGAAATCATGAGGAAGTAAAAGTGTAATTGCTTCACTTTCTTCGAGTCATTTTTATGGAGCGGCATCCGGGAAGAGATTGAAACCTCCAATATGAGCTTTGCTGCTCCACAGTGAAAATAAATGTCTAAAATAAAGTGTGTGATCTACATGTTAGTCACAGTAACTCAGCGGTTCGGACACATAATAGGTTTCTCTTCTGGTTTCACCTCTAAGCACACAGGTTTGCAATATTTCAGCAGCAGAGTAGAATGGCAGAGGGTAGGAGAGAAGGGCTTTGGCCAGCAGACACAGGTTGACCAGAGGTCGAAGGTCAGAGGGAAGGTTGTCCGTGATGACTTCTCTGGTCTCTGCCCCCCAGGTCAACACTGCCTAATGGAGGAAGGAAACAATCGATATCATGAGTCAATCAGTCACTCCTCATGTCTGTTCCTTTTCCATCACTTGATTGAAGCTTGCTGTTGTGAGACAGATGACCAGCCAAATGTAGACTCTTAATTTGTATTTCTGTTTTTTGACTATTAAAAATCTGTTACATGGTAAAAATTAAAATCTGTGTGCATAAACAAACCTTTTAAAGTCTGCTTTTATTGACAATATACCACAAATGTTTCTGTGTATGTAAACTACTCTGAGTTTGAAGTGTGTATTGTTTATTTTCCTCCAGTTGTCACTAACCAGCAAGGAAAACATGGTTTTCATGATGCAGGCAGCTCCGTGAGTCCAACCCAGCATGGCATTAAACTGCCCTCTGTCCTCCATACTGCCCTCAAGAGGAGGCAGGAAGATCTGCGAGGTGTAGGAGAAGATAATGACGCCCACTGAGACGAGGAAGTCCTCCGGTCCCACGGACGGAGACAGGGAGGACCAAGACCAGCTGCTGGCGCGACTCAAGCAGTAAAGCATGACCAGCAGGCTGAGGGCAGGAAGTAAAACGTTAAAAATAAGTTTACAATAACCTTTTAATTTATTTATGGATAGAAGACATTTGATTTTTACTTTCTCGTGCGTACAGCAAACAGAAACAGGGAAATGGAAAAAGAAACCCTACCTAAGGACAAAAGAAAACAGTAAAATGTAGATAATAATAAATTGGGTTACACAACTGAAACAACAAAAACAAATGTCCAGCAAAGCTAAGCTCATGCGAGGTTGATGTTTTGTGGGTGCATAGACAGTGATGTTATGCTTTTCTATGTAATAGAATCATAGTATTAAAATAATTGAATCTACCCAATCATACTAACAACATTGCCACAAATGGAAAATAAACTCAATTCAATATAACCTGAGACAGATAAAAAAGCAGCTCCAATGGCTGATCGTAGCAATAAATGGTATGACATGCTTTTTTTTTTGTGTGTGTCTCTGGGACACAACCATTCATACCATTTAGTGAATGCAGCAGATGGTTACATGCTTTTATGAGGCGTTTTAACCTCTGCCTTTGAGAGTGCATTAATCCAACAGAGAGCAGACGAGGGTTCAGGAAAAACCCAAACTATTTTCTCTCAGTGAAGGTCTTGAATTACCAGAGGCTGAACTGGGAGGTAATGTGCATCTGCACAGGACTTAATAGCCCAAAAAGAGACCAGACAGCTGTAAGAACTCTAACAGCCAGGGAAAACCCGAGAGTTTCTTATATCATGCAAGACACCTGCCATTAGAAATAAATCAAATGACCAGTAACAGGCAGCAGGTGCGAGCAGACAGCTTAACCTGGTATTTTTTATTATTATTATTTATGACCTCTCTGTCACCTGATCAGTATGTGAGCCAGAGAGCAGAGCAGGCTGAGAGTGGAGACTGGTCTGAGATCAGTCAGCAGCAGGCAGGGCAGGAGGAACACCAGGGACGCCAGAGAACACGCCCACCGAGGAACGGCCACGGCTGACAGACTGTCAGTCAGCAGGCTGGTGGAGACGAGCAGGTACAGCGTACAGGTCATCAGCAGCTCAATCACCTGGAAGATACCACAGGGATGGGGTTTTACTTCATACATTCACAGAAAGACATTTATTTAAATTTTTTTGCCTCTACTGCTCTGTTCTTACTGAATCAAAACATGCCCAAGAGTGACCGTACGTCAAATAAAATATGTTTTTTTAAACTTATCGGGTGCGTTACCTGAGCTACATTAACCATCCATCCTCCCACCCCCGAGCAGTTCGGCCACAGTCCTTTGAAGCAGGCCTCCATAATGTCCTGGTAGCTGTGTCGTACTCTGACCTTTGACCTCTGACCTGACACTGAGCCTTCACTGAAATATGTGAAAAAAAACAGCAAAAAAACTTCAAGCTATGACACAAAGTGTTACAGAGTTGTGTCACTGCTGCATCAGTGGAATGTTTGTGTATTTTGATGCAAAAAAAAACCTCTGCAGTCTCTCTCCGCATAGCAAATTTTTTGAGTTTAAATTCCTCTTAAATGTCTGATTGAAATAGAAGAAATAAAAAGTTAGATGCTAAGTTGCTTCTTTTAACACACGGCTCAGCTTTATGTGATAAAAGTCATGCGACTCGACGAGCGTAAGAGAAACCATACCTTTGGTCCTCTTCATACAAACAATCCACCAGGTTCCTTCCCGTGTGGTTGCACACCCAGGCCGAGAGAACCAGCAGTACCAGACCCGCATACCCAGACCGGACCAGAGCGAAAGGCAATCCCAGCACGAAGATACCCTTGGGGGGAGGGGGGTGAGAGAGGAGAAGAGTGGAGGAAGGTGTGAGAAGATGGCGAGAAAAGGAAGAAGAAACGCAAACGCCCCCTCATGTGGCATCCTGCTAGCTGAAAGCACAGATAGTACTTTTTGATTTGCACGTCATTTCATCCTCTTTCTCACTTTGTTTCCCGTCTCATGCCAAACTTAAGAGGAAGGGATGCCATCTTCTGTTCTACTTTTGATCCTTTCTGTACTTTTCCCCCCACTTTTTTCACTTTCAACTAGCAAAACAGAGCTAATGTGCAGTTTTTAATATTATCACGAGAATTTGCTAAAAATATAGGATGAAAATCAGGGGAAATGAGAGAAATTGCACTACATACATATATGGAAGAGTGATATTTCTTTTTGGGACCTAGTGCCGCCACATCTCTTGTGCATATCTTGTTTAAAAAATAATCACTGAAAATGATTAAGATGTGAAAACTCAAAAGCACTAAAGAATGAGGAGGTCTGAGGAGAAAAGGGATGAAAGAAGTGCTCGTGGCTGGATGATGAGGATGAGGAGGAGGAGGAGGAGGAGACGAGAGGAGAGTTCTGGCGTGACGCCTGGAGAGTCTGAAGGATGCAGGAGACCAGCAGGAGCAGAAGGAGGAGGAGAGCCGAGCTTTGGCCCACCACCAAGGGAGAAAATGGAAGTGACTGCCAGAGAGAGAGAGAGACAGAGAGACAGAGAGAGGAGAAGGAGAGGGAGGAGGAAGCGGAGAAAAGTTAAGAAAAAAGAGAGTAAGGAGGAGGAGGAGGAGGACACAAAAAGGAAAGAAGGCTGAGGGAAAGGTGCAGACTCGGCGCTGGAGAGCACTAGGTTTGGATGATGGGAGATCAGAGGAGGCTACGAGGTACTTTGATGGAGCTGCTGTGTTTCTGAATGTTGGAACACGGAGATACGCAGACTCGCTGAGAGAGTTATGGAAGCACATCACTCACAAACACACGCCGCGGATGCATAAACCCACGAGCGCACGTTCTCCCTCTTTCAAGTTGCTATTTGGTAACTGGTGTCTGTTAGGCTCGCGCTGATGGAGCTTTGATGTTCAAATGGAGCTGCTGGGGATGAAAGCAGTTTGAGAAAAATCTGACGCTCAAGTATCTGATTTCATCTCTCCCTTCTCTCTCTCTCTCTCTCTCTCTCTCTCTTTCTCTCTCTCTCTCTCTCTTTCTCTCTTGCTGCACTTCTCTTTCTCTCTGTGTTTCTGCCAGTTAACTCCTCATTGGTTACTCTGGGCACAACCTTAAGCGGCTCCCAATCACAAAGGGCCACAGTAAGGGAAGAAGAAATCCCTGATTGGCTGCAAAGAGGACGAAGATCCTGCCACAGTCTCACACCCACCCGAGACACCTGTGATGTCTGCTTATTTAAGGCGTGTTGACCGAGCACATATGCTCTACTTTCATATCTCACATAGCCAATATTGGCCACCAAAGCGGCACGGGCCGTCTTGACGGGCACAAAATAAAGATCACTGCGCGCTCTCCGCTCCAAGATTACAACCGCCGCCCTTCAGGTCACGTCCAGTATTTTATGCAAGCGCATGCCTTGTTCACAAAAGAAAAAAAATGAAATGTCCTCCCTCACCATGGAGGGATTAGGAGGAGCTCACACGAGCAGAAACAGACAGGCCTGACATTTAAATAACAGAAGTGCTGTTTTTTTAAACCATGGAAAAAATGATTAAATCCTGTTCCCGAGTTTAATCAAAGTTGTTTTGTTTGTCTAAAGTCAATATGAATGTTCAGGACAAGTGTAATTTCCACATGCTTGTATGTAAGTAAAGTACATTCTGGGTTAATCTATGTAGTGCTACCATCAAGGAGTGTCATTACTATGGGGTGGGGGAGCCTGGTCTGGTCTAGGTGAGTGCTACATGTCTAAGTAACATCCACATGAATGCCAGGAACAAAAGGTTCCCAGCAGAACACTGAGTTGTCACAAGATGGTCAATGTTATTTACTTCTCCTGTCAGAGGTCATAATGTTGTGGCTGATCGGTGTCTTTAAGCTTTAAGCCTGACAGTTAGCTACTGACAATTGAAAATAACATCCGGTACGATGAAGGTTTGTTCGTGACGTGACAAAATAGAAGAAAACTACTTTTATTGTAAAGATGATGTTAGGTAATGAACGACTAGTCTATTGGTGAGAAGATCAACAGAGAATCTACAGTCAGCTATAGTTAATTTATTGTTTCAGTTAATTTTTAGGCAAATACACCGAAGATTCACTGTCAAATGCATGAGCATTCGATGCATCCAAAAGGGGCAGAAAAATAATAAAAAATAGGGACATTCCTAATTCCCCTGGAGTTTCCTTTTGGTGTGCAACTTAAAATAAACTTGGCTCTTCAGTTTTCAACATAGTATTAAGCTAAATCCTCATAACGGTTAAATTAATATCCATCTATCTCAGCATCACAAGCAGAAGGTCCACGACTCCAATCTGCGATGAAGACACACAAACCCGAGCTGCCTCATTAACAATCAGGCTGGAATTCAAACTATGAGTTTCATAATATTCCCAAGCCGAGAGCCTTCAGAGCTGGGGCGGCTGAGTTATTTATTTATTTATTTATTTTTGCATTTTTGGCAGCAAACTGACTCTCTAATATAAACTTCATCAAGGTGGCAGACGAGTCATTTATACTGGCATCAATAAACCACCGAAGGAAAATACACATTTTCTTTTTAGCCTTGATGGGAGATGAAACTGCTGTTCTTTTTTTACTTAGCCAGGATGTGATGTGATCCTTGCACACCAGATTCTCTTTTCTTTTACTGTTACTATCCGACCGTGTGTTAACGTGTCAGATTTTTGCTCCTTAAAAACTTAACCCGGCCTATCTGTAACCTCAAAACAAAAGGCAGTTCCTTCGGTTAAGGTCGCTGATTGCAATAATATGCAGGTAATGAGCAACCTATAAATCACTAACCAGGCCCGGGAAAGCAGCTGGTCCAGAAAAATACAAGTATGCAAGTCACTGTGGTGGTTTGGGGACCAAATTATATGGCTAGAAGCAGTTAGAGAAGTAAAAAGCCATAGATTTAAACAGGCAATTTGAATATATCACACTCTCAGTTCATTAGAGACAAAGTTTCTGTGCCTTGCCTGGAAAAGAAATTTGGTCTCTGTGGAAAACGAAGAAACACTCTGGCACTCAGACAGACAGACTAGCAGCAATAAAGCAAACATAGAAAACACTTGATTATATACTAAATATGGAATTTGTGTACCTTTGTGATTGAACATCGTTGTGTGCAGCGATCTAATGCAAAAGAGACTGATGTGCTCAATTCCTGGAGGGACATGTCTTCATGCATCGCCCTTTGTCAGCATGTAAATGTGTGTATGGATGCCGTATTGATGCCCTAATGTCATAATGTATTCTCCATGGACCCGGTGACACTGTTCAATTACACCACAATGGAACAATGGATCACATTTACATGAGTGCAGCAGTTGAATACCGCCCGGCGTTTACAGTATAATAAGCTATTAGCATTGCCGCCACGAGGACATGCTGTGACCGGGACATTTTTCAGTTCTTCGAAACGATTTGATTCGCGCTTAATTTGATTATGAACACAGGAGGGGGCTGGAAAAAAACAACAACAACAATCAGCAAGACTGCAATGAATTGTTCAGTAATGTGAAAAAAACAAGACAAAAAAAACAATGGGAGCGAATTAAATAGTCCGCCTCGTTCTTAATGTTTTCTTTTTTGAATGCGGAGTGCAACTTAACACCCAAGCAGGTGGGTTGACATTTTACATTTGTCCTTTGCAAGTGGAAGAATAGAGAGACAGATTGGAAAAGTGAGAAAAGAGGATTGAGATGCTGAAATTGACCCAGAAAAACATTTGCAATTAACATGAGCTTTTTATTTTTTTTGCTGTTTTATCAGAAGACAAACACGACGGCTTTCTTAAAAGGATTTTGAGAATTTTTCTAGCATTAAAAACAAGTGACTCATCAGCAGCACTTCACAAATGGACCTGCTGTGTAATGCTCAGACACCTTATCGTGACTATACAATGCGTGCACGCTGGTTAAATTGATTTGCTGAAGGTTAACATGCTTTCTGTCTCATTTCTGTGTGTTGCTCAATAAACAGAGATCCTCCTCTTGACCTGACTCTGGAGACCACTGACTGTATGTATATGGATGGATAAATTGTAGGTGACATGCTCGTAGGATTCCTAAAGGAAAGTTTTGAAGCTCAGATTGTGTGTCACCAACCACCGCTTAGCGAGACTTCTTGCTAATTTGAAGAATTAAAGAGAAAGAGACCATTGATGGGATCTAAATGAGCAATGTACAAAAAACTTTACCCCTATGTAGTTGTCATGAATTGTGCAATTACCAACCTACCTTGTCCAATCCATTGTTGTGCCACCCAATGAGAATGTTTGATATTGTTGTAAAGTTGGACATTTTAACAAAGAGGTCTATGGAGATTGACTCACTTTTGCAGACAGCCTCAAGTGGCCATCAGAGGAACTGCAGTTTTTTTTGACACTTTGGCTTTGGGTTGATTTTCAAAAACAGAACAACAGTATAGTTTGGCATCGATATGAGGGGTTAAAGAAGCCACAATGTGCTAAACCGTTGCAATGAAAGTTACTTTTCTACTTTTCTTATGCAAAGAAAACAATGTCGACCATGCATGTGTATTGTATTCGTGTACCTGTATTGCATTTGTGACATTCCAGCCTGCCTCCCAGGTGGTGATGGTTGGAGAGGGATTCACACCTGAGGTGCCGATGTCGGCGCTCTGTGCTGGAGCTGCCAAATTGATGCTTTCTCTCTCATTTTCACGACTATCACGAAGCTGAGAAGTCCCCTCTGCCGTTCCTTCCCCCTCTTTCTTCTCCTCTCCATCTTCAGAAAATCTCCACTTGAGCACATCCGCACAAAGAAACCTGGCCACTCTGTGAGACCCCTTGTTCTCCTGCATGTCCTCTCTCTTGCTTCCCATCTGGTCAGTTAGCAGCTCAGAAAATCTTCTTTCCTTGTGGCATTTTCTTGTGTTTTTGACCAAGAAGGAGTCTGAAGGGGAAACGGCCGAAGTTACGGTGATGTTCTTGGTTCCAGAGGAGATTACGGTAGCTCTGGTTTCTTTAAAAGCTGGACATTCGGTGCTAGTGGATCCCTCTTGATCAGATGACATCCTATTTCTTCCGGCATCGCCATTTTCTCTTGTGATGGTGTCATGAGTTAGCCTGTTGTCCTCACTGTAGGTTCGGTTCAGCTCATCACTGTGGGTCAGAACCTGCATCTCTTCCTCTTCTTGAAAAAACCTGTTGAGCAAAACTTCATCAACTCCCGTGCCATCATTCACTTCGCTAAAGACTTTTTTGTAAACTGCACATTTTTACACCGCTATGCATTTAAACAGTTAAAAAGAGGTTTTCAGGTTTTCATTATTGCTGTTCATGGCAATAATATTGATACTAAATGGAGATGGAGCGAAAATGAAGAGGAATAATTAAGTGCAAACTGTTTGAGTTTATTTTTGGGCACATTTAGCCACTGCAGCAGCTGCTCTGGTAAACTGTTGCAACAAAGTGGTGTTTAAATTAATCAAAAAGATTAAATAAGTAAATAAATAATGAAAAAAATCTGTTCCAGCATTATAAAATATCTGATGTTCATATGCAACTTTGACTTTTAATTCTCTGTGACTGAACAGATTACTGACCCTTGTTGTTAATAATACACCTGCTTATATTAATATACTTATTATTCTTATTAAAACTGTTTAGTGTGAATCTATAAATGAACATTTCTCATGGTGTGACTCACCTTGTCGTCCAGTCCAGTTGTAGCCTTGACACTGCCCAGCCCCACATAGACCCAGCGGCGCTCCAGGGCTGCGCAGAGCTTCGAGCCCCGCGCAGAGAGCCCATCTTCAGCCTCGCTGTCAACAGAATCAGCCTCTCTGTCTCTGGAGGTCTCAGTGTCTCAGGAGAATCTTGACTGACGCCGGACACATAAGCACAAACTCTTCCAAATTCACACACACAAAAATGTTGGCCCGCAAAGTAACTCCTCAAATACTCAGTCGCACAAGCGCATCTGCATAAGTACGCGCATGCAGGTGTTCGAGTGACTGACGGGTTGTTGAGCTGTAACATTATAATATGCCAGTGCTTTCAGTGGTGAAGGAGTAAACAAATATAATGGCCCACTCAGTCGGTAAGTACACTCAGGGATGTAGTGGCAGGCAAAACTCTGGCAACAAAATTCTATACATTTACACCATAAAACAAAATATAAATCCACATTACATAAGAGCTGTTCCATTAAAATACATCAATTCCAGGTCATATTTAGAGACATGTCATGAACTAAGGAGACCATGGACAACATTTTCCTTCAACGACTACTTGAAATACACTATCCATCTTTTGATATAAGAAAGATATACTGTATATGAGCACTAATTAATAATATCATTTATTTTCTCTAATAAGGATAAGACTGTACTATTACATTTGATGCAAGAAATCACACTTGCAGTTGGTCCATCATAGGGGCATTTCAAATGTAATGCTGCTTTAAAAAATCATTTAAACCCACTGTATCTGCAATAAAAGCAAAATTCAAAGTAAGCACATGACTGCTGTAGTTAGGTAATGATATGAGGCAATGTAGGCTTCCAAGCATATTACTATTTTTGCAGAAGCAACACTTATCTTAATTGCACATTGATTTTAATTGAATCAAGAATAGCCTTTAGTTTAGCTGAAACTGCTGTTAATGACAGAAAGTTATCACAACACACGACGTGTCACAGTTTGTTTTTCTATGGGTCTGTGTAGCCACAGACCCGTCAGGGTGTCCATGCTGACCCCTGTCCACTGTTGAAACCACCTACAATGGACACCGGACCAAGGAGCAATGGATGAAGGTGGCCTGGTCTGATGTATCACACTCTTGTCTATATAATGTGGAAGGCCAGATGCCTGTGCGTCACTTATCTGGGGAACACGTGGCACCAGGGTGCAAGGAACACCCTTGACATCGCCATTGGGGTTATGCTTGTTGTGCAACATTAAGCAGGCGGTAGAAGAACATCCTAGTGAGATCATCATTCACTTCACTAGTTTGTGGTTTTAAACTTGTGGCTGATTGTCAGAGGTGGGAAGTAACGAAGTACAAATACTTCATTACTCAGGTATCTGTACTTTACTTGAGTTTTTTTTCCTGACGACTTTTTACTTTTACTCCCTACATTTGTACACAACTATCTGTACTTTCTACTCCTTACATTGGAAAAACAGGCTCGTTACTTTTTTTTAACCTCCACGCATGACAAAGAAAAAGTAACGAGCCTGTTTTTGATTGGACATGACTGACTAGAACATCGATACCCTTCATCAGCTCTACACACCGGTGTGCCTGTGTTCTTCTTCTACTGGGTTGAACAGGCAGCCTGTTGATTAGTTTGAGCTCTGCTGCCACCTAGTGACTGGAGGCTTGTTTATCGTTCAAGCATCAATAAAGACACTAATGCTGAAAGTCCACCTGACCCCACTATTTGAGAAGTACTGGTCTAATGTGAAAAAACAAATTCAGGTATGGTGTGGTTTCTGTTGCTTGCTATCATTAGCTTTTTGAGCAGTTTTTGGAAGCCAGTTTACAACGTTAGCCATGCTATGAGAACACATCGTTTTGATTGTTTATAGCTAACGCTAGCTAGCTCTCAGTTTTAAAACAACAACCCAATAACCCTCAATTTATTATTAAAAATTATCCAGATGCTCATGCAGGACATCTGGTCAGTTCAGTCTAGATTATTCTTCTAGAACGTTTTTCATTAATGGCAAAATCATTTTTACTTTTTACTTAAGTATATTTCAGAGCCTGTATTTTCTTACTTTTACTTGAGTAAAGAAATTGAATCAGTACTTTTACCAGAATATATATTTTTTTTACACAAGTATCTGTACTTTTACTTATGTACAGAATGTGAATACTTTTGCCACCTCTGCTGATTGTTGTACATATACATTGTCTGGCCAAAATAAAAGCTGCCACCTGGATTTAACTAAGCAAATAGGTATGAGCCTCCTATTAGATACTTACTCCATGGGCGATTATCTTTCAGCTGGTAACAAGCTATTTAACCCCAACTGATGCAATGAGTAGCTTCTCATTTCTTAAACAACCATCTCTAAAGGCACATCCCGTGGTCTGTTTGAGAATAGTCAAATCATTGGCATGCATCAAGCAGAGAAAACATCTAAGGAGATTGTAGAAACTACTAAAATTGTGTTAAGAACTGTCCAACGCATTATTAAAAAATGGAAGGATAATGGGGAACCAGTGCATCAAGGTAAGAAGAGAGGCAGATGAAGTGATGCACCCATCATGCCTAGTGTCTACTATACAAGCCTGTGGGGACAGTGCTATGATCTGGGGTTGCTGCAGTTGCTCAGGTCTAGGTTTAGCATCATTATGTGCCCAAAGAATGAGGTCAGCTGACTACCTGAATATACTGAATGACCAGCTTATTCCATCAATGGATTTTTTTCTTCCTTGATGGCACAGGCATATTCCAAGACGACAGGCTCAAATTGTGAAAGAGTGGTTCAGGGAGCATGAGACATCATTTTCACACATGGATTGGCCACCACAGAGTCCAGACCTTAACCCTATTGAGAAGCTTTGGGATGTCCTGGAGGAGGCTTTGCACAGTGGTCAGACTCTCCCATCATCAATACAAGAACTTGGTGAAAAGTTAATGCAACACTGGATGGAAATAAATCTGGTGACATTGCAGAAGCTTATGGAAACAATGCAACAGCGAATGCCTGCTGTAATCAAAGTTAAAGGAGGTCCAACGAAATATTTCAGCGTGTGACCTTTTTTTTTGGCCAGGCAGTGTATATTCACAGAAAGTGACAATGGGGTCATGCTGTTAATGACTGCCAGTGGCTGCCATGACAGAAACTCATATGCTAGCTAGCGACACCTATGTCAAATAACGATTAATTTCCACTTTAGACAATAGAAAACAAGTAGTAAACACCAGAAGAGTAAATTTTATTCCTCAGTTTTTTTGCCTTTTCCGAAATCATACAGCACTGCTGGTTTTCCACAGGTCTGGAGCTGTTTTCTGAGTATTGACTTAAATGTGTCCACGACTCTCAAAACCACCATATTGTTTTCATTTGTTTCAGGTCTCTTCGGTACATCTGGCTTTGCTTTGTAAAGAGTGGCCATGTTTTGCCCCAGACTGTGGTTAGTAGTCCGGGGCAGCAGGAGGAGCCATAGAACAGTAGAGTAAGTTACAGGGTGGACTCAGCTGGACCAAAACCTCTGATGCGACTAATCAACTAATATCAACTTTTTTGTGAGTTTTAAATTCTCTTTAGTTGTTGTTGTCCACATGGTAGCCACAATACAACATTTTATTTCCACTTTGTGTGACATATTTTATCCCTGCTTTATTGCTGAGAGTATCTGTTTCATTATTTATATTTTTTAAACTCTTGTTGGATGTCTCTCTCTCTTTTAGCATCTATCTATCTATCTATCTATCTATCTACTTTAAACAAGTATAGGAGGAGGAGGGAAGAGAGGAAGAGGAGGAGTGGACAGAGTTTGGATCAACTTCTGTGTCACTTTCTGACATTCAACTCAACTCTGAGCTGCGCGAGAGGACCGCACGGACTCCTCACACAGCGCGCGCACGAGCGAAGACAGCGCATCAAGACCAGGCCGGACGTTGTGTGCAGCGATCTAATGCAAAAGAGACTGATGTGCTCAATTCCTGGAGGGACATGTCTTCATGCATCGCCCTTTTTCAGCATGTAAATGTGTGTATGGATGCCGTATTGATGCCCTAATGTCATAATGTATTCTCCATGGACCCGGTGACACTGTTCAATTACACCACAATGGAACAATGGATCACATTTACATGAGTGCAGCAGTTGAATACCGCCCGGCGTTTACAGTATAATAAGCTATTAGCATTGCCGCCACGAGGACATGCTGTGACCGGGACATTTTTCAGTTCTTCGAAACGATTTGATTCGCGCTTAATTTGATTATGAACACAGGAGGGGGCTGGAAAAAAACAACAACAACAATCAGCAAGACTGCAATGAATTGTTCAGTAATGTGAAAAAAACAAGACAAAAAAAAAACAATGGGAGCGAATTAAATAGTCCGCCTCGTTCTTAATGTTTTCTTTTTTGAATGCGGTGTGCAACTTAACACCCAAGCAGGTGGGTTGACATTTTACATTTGTCCTTTGCAAGTGGAAGAATAGAGAGAGAGATTGGAAAAGTGAGAAAAGAGGATTGAGATGCTGAAATTGACCCAGAAAAACATTTGCAATTAACATGAGCTTTTTATTTTTTTTGCTGTTTTATCAGAAGACAAACACGACAGCTTTCTTAAAAGGATTTTGAGAATTTTTCTAGCATTAAAAACAAGTGACTCATCAGCAGCACTTCACAAATGGACCTGCTGTGTAATGCTCAGACACCTTATCGTGACTATACAATGCGTGCACGCTGGTTAAATTGATTTGCTGAAGGTTAACATGCTTTCTGTCTCATTTCTGTGTGTTGCTCAATAAACAGAGATCCTCCTCTTGACCTGACTCTGGAGACCACTGACTGTATGTATATGGATGGATAAATTGTAGGTGACATGCTCGTAGGATTCCTGAAGGAAAGTTTCGAAGCTCAGATTGTGTGTCACCAACCACCGCTTAGCGAGACTTCCTGCTAATTTGAAGAATTAAAGAGAAAGAGACCATTGATGGGATCTAAATGAGCAATGTACAAAAAACTTTACCCCTATGTAGTTGTCATGAATTGTGCAATTACCAACCTACCTTGTCCAATCCATTGTTGTGCCACCCAATGAGAATGTTTGATATTGTTGTAAAGTTGGACATTTTAACAAAGAGGTCTATGGAGATTGACTCACTTTTGCAGACAGCCTCAAGTGGCCATCAGAGGAACTGCAGTTTTTTTGACACTTTGGCTTTGGGTTGATTTTCAAAAACAGAACAACAGTATAGTTTGGCATCGATATGAGGGGTTAAAGAAGCCACAATGTGCTAAACCGTTGCAATGAAAGTTACTTTTCTACTTTTCTTATGCAAAGAAAACAATGTCGACCATGCATGTGTATTGTATTCGTGTACCTGTATTGCATTTGTGACGTTCCAGCCTGCCTCCCAGGTGGTGATGGTTGGAGAGGGATTCACACCTGAGGTGCCGATGTCGGCGCTCTGTGCTGGAGCTGCCAAATTGATGCTTTCTCTCTCATTTTCACGACTATCACGAAGCTGAGAAGTCCCCTCTGCCGTTCCTTCCCCCTCTTTCTTCTCCTCTCCATCGTCAGAAAATCTCCACTTGAGCACATCCGCACAAAGAAACCTGGCCACTCTGTGAGACCCCTTGTTCTCCTGCATGTCCTCTCTTTTGCTTCCCATCTGGTCAGTTAGCAGCTCAGAAAATCTTCTTTCCTTGTGGCATTTTCTTGTGTTTTTGACCAAGAAGGAGTCTGAAGGGGAAACGGCCGAAGTTACGGTGATGTTCTTGGTTCCAGAGGAGATTACGGTAGCTCTGGTTTCTTTAAAAGCTGGACATTCGGTGCTAGTGGATCCCTCTTGATCAGATGACATCCTATTTCTTCCGGCATCGCCATTTTCTCTTGTGATGGTGTCATGAGTTAGCCTGTTGTCCTCACTGTAGGTTCGGTTCAGCTCATCACTGTGGGTCAGAACCTGCATCTCTTCCTCTTCTTGAAAAAACCTGTTGAGTAAAACTTCATCAACTCCCGTGCCATCATTCACTTCGCTAAAGACCTTTTTGTAAACTGCACATTTTTACACCGCTATGCATTTAAACAGTTAAAAAGAGGTTTTCAGGTTTTCATTATTGCTGTTCATGGCAATAATATTGATACTAAATGGAGATGGAGAGAAAATGAAGAGGAATAATTAAGTGCAAACTGTTTGAGTTTATTTTTGGGCACATTTAGCCACTGCAGCAGCTGCTCTGGTAAACTGTTGCAACAAAGTGGTGTTTAAATTAATCAAAAAGATTAAATAAGTAAATAAATAATGAAAAAAATCTGTTCCAGCATTATAAAATATCTGATGTTCATATGCAACTTTGACTTTTAATTCTCTGTGACTGAACAGATTACTGACCCTTGTTGTTAATAATACACCTGCTTATATTAATATACTTATTATTCTTATTAAAACTGTTTAGTGTGAATCTATAAATGAACATTTCTCATGGTGTGACTCACCTTGTCGTCCAGTCCAGTTGTAGCCTTGACACTGCCCAGCCCCACATAGACCCAGCGGCGCTCCAGGGCTGCGCAGAGCTTCGAGCCCCGCGCAGAGAGCCCATCTTCAGCCTCGCTGTCAACAGAATCAGCCTCTCTGTCTCTGGAGGTCTCAGTGTCTCAGGAGAATCTTGACTGACGCCGGACACATAAGCACAAACTCTTCCAAATTCACACACACAAAAATGTTGGCCCGCAAAGTAACTCCTCAAATACTCAGTCACACAAGCGCATCTGCATAAGTACGCGCATGCAGGTGTTCGAGTGACTGACGGGTTGTTGAGCTGTAACATTATAATATGCCAGTGCTTTCAGTGGTGAAGGAGTAAACAAATATAATGGCCCACTCAGTCGGTAAGTACACTCAGGGATGTAGTGGCAGGCAAAACTCTGGCAACAAAATTCTATACATTTACACCATAAAACAAAATATAAATCCACATTACATAAGAGCTGTTCCATTAAAATACATCAATTCCAGGTCATATTTAGAGACATGTCATGAACTAAGGAGACCATGGACAACATTTTCCTTCAACGACTACTTGAAATACACTATCCATCTTTTGATATAAGAAAGATATACTGTATATGAGCACTAATTAATAATATCATTTATTTTCTCTAATAAGGATAAGACTGTACTATTACATTTGATGCAAGAAATCACACTTGCAGTTGGTCCATCATAGGGGCATTTCAAATGTAATGCTGCTTTAAAAAATCATTTAAACCCACTGTATCTGCAATAAAAGCAAAATTCAAAGTAAGCACATGACTGCTGTAGTTAGGTAATGATATGAGGCAATGTAGGCTTCCAAGCATATTACTATTTTTGCAGAAGCAACACTTATCTTAATTGCACATTGATTTTAATTGAATCAAGAATAGCCTTTAGTTTAGCTGAAACTGCTGTTAATGACAGAAAGTTATCACAACACACGACGTGTCACAGTTTGTTTTTCTATGGGTCTGTGTAGCCACAGACCCGTCAGGGTGTCCATGCTGACCCCTGTCCACTGTTGAAACCACCTACAATGGACACCGGACCAAGGAGCAATGGATGAAGGTGGCCTGGTCTGATGTATCACACTCTTGTCTATATAATGTGGAAGGCCAGATGCCTGTGCGTCACTTATCTGGGGAACATGTGGCACCAGGGTGCAAGGAACACCCTTGATCGCCATTGGGGTTATGCTTGTTGTGCAACATTAAGCAGGCGGTAGAAGAACATCCTAGTGAGATCATCATTCACTTCACTAGTTTGTGGTTTTAAACTTGTGGCTGATTGTCAGAGGTGGGAAGTAACGAAGTACAAATACTTCATTACTCAGGTATCTGTACTTTACTTGAGTTTTTTTTCCTGACGACTTTTTACTTTTACTCCCTACATTTGTACACAACTATCTGTACTTTCTACTCCTTACATTGGAAAAACAGGCTCGTTATTTTTTTAACCTCCACGGATGACAAGACGTAAAAGACGAGGTTAAAAAAAGTAACGAGCCTGTTTTTGATTGGACATGACTGACTGTGTTCTTCTTCTACTGGGTTGAACAGGCAGCCTGTTGATTAGTTTGAGCTCTGCTGCCACCTAGTGACTGGAGGCTTGTTTATCGTTCAAGCATCAATAAAGACACTAATGCTGAAAGTCCACCTGACCCCACTATTTGAGAACTACTGGTCTAATGTGAAAAAACAAATTCAGGTATGGTGTGGTTTCTGTTGCTTGCTATCATTAGCTTTTTGAGCAGTTTTTGGAAGCCAGTTTACAACGTCCATGCTATGAGAACACATCGTTTTGATTGTTTATAGCTAACGCTAGCTAGCTCTCAGTTTAAAAACAATAACCCTCAATTTATTATTAAAAATTATCCAGATGTTCATGCAGGACATCTGGTCAGTTCAGTCTAGATTATTCTTCTAGAACATTTTTCATTAATGGCAAAATAATTTTTACTTTTTACTTAAGTATATTTCAGAGCCTGTATTTTCTTACTTTTACTTGAGTAAAGAAATTGAATCAGTACTTTTACCAGAATATATATATATTTTTTTACACAAGTATCTGTACTTTTACTTATGTACAGAATGTGAATACTTTTGCCACCTCTGCTGATTGTTGTACATATACATTGTCTGGCCAAAATAAAAGCTGCCACCTGGATTTAACTAAGCAAATAGGTATGAGCCTCCTATTAGATACTTACTCCATGGGCGATTATCTTTCAGCTGGTAACAAGCTATTTAACCCCAACTGATGCAATGAGTAGCTTCTCATTTCTTAAACAACCATCTCTAAAGGCACATCCCGTGGTCTGTTTGAGAATAGTCAAATCATTGGCATGCATCAAGCAGAGAAAACATCTAAGGAGATTGTAGAAACTACTAAAATTGTGTTAAGAACTGTCCAACGCATTATTTAAAAATGGAAGGATAATGGTGAACCAGTGCATCAAGGTAAGAAGAGAGGCAGATGAAGTGATGCACCCATCATGCCTAGTGCCTACTGTACAAGCCTGTGGGGACAGTGCTATGATCTGGGGTTGCTGCAGTTGCTCAGGTCTAGGTTCAGCATCATTATGTGCCCAAAGAATGAGGCCAGCTGACTACCTGAATATACTGAATGACCAGCTTATTCCATCAATGGATTTTTTTCTTCCTTGATGGCACAGGCATATTCCAAGACGACAGGCTCAAATTGTGAAAGAGTGGTTCAGGGAGCATGAGACATCATTTTCACACATGGATTGGCCACCACAGAGTCCAGACCTTAACCCTATTGAGAAGCTTTGGGATGTCCTGGAGGAGGCTTTGCACAGTGGTCAGACTCTCCCATCATCAATACAAGATGTTGGTGAAAAGTTAATGCAACACTGGATGGAAATAAATCTGGTGACATTGCAGAAGCTTATGGAAACAATGCAACAGCGAATGCCTGCTGTAATCAAAGTTAAAGGAGGTCCAACAAAATATTTCAGCGTGTGACCTTTTTTTTTGGCCAGGCAGTGTATATTCACAGAAAGTGACAATGGGGTCATGCTGTTAATGACTGCCAGTGGCTGCCATGACAGAAACTCATATGCTAGCTAGCGACACCTATGTCAAATAACGATTAATTTCCACTTTAGACAATAGAAAACAAGTAGTAAACACCAGAAGAGTAAATTTTATTCCTCAGTTTTTTTGCCTTTTCCGAAATCATACAGCACTGCTGGTTTTCCACAGGTCTGGAGCTGTTTTCTGAGTATTGACTTAAATGTGTCCACGACTCTCAAAACCACCATATTGTTTTCATTTGTTTCAGGTCTCTTTGGTACATCTGGCTTTGCTTTGTAAAGAGTGGCCATGTTTTGCCCCAGACTGTGGTTAGTAGTCCGGGGCAGCAGGAGGAGCCATAGAACAGTAGAGTAAGTTACAGGGGGGACTCAGCTGGACCAAAACCTCTGATGCGACTAATCAACTAATATCAACTTTTTTGTTAGTTTTAAATTCTCTTTAGTTGTTGTTGTCCACATGGTAGCCACAATACAACATTTTATTTCCACTTTGTGTGACATATTTTATCCCTGCTTTATTGCTGAGAGTATCTGTTTCATTATTTATATTTTTTTAAACTCTTGTTGGATGTCTCTCTCTCTTTTAGCATCTATCTATCTATCTATCTATCTATCTATCTATCTATCTATCTGTCTATCTATCTATCTATCTACTTTAAACAAGTATAGGAGGAGGAGGGAAGAGAGGAAGAGGAGGAGTGGACAGAGTTTGGATCAACTTCTGTGTCACTTTCTGACATTCAACTCAACTCTGAGCCGCGCGAGAGGACCGCACGGACTCCTCACACAGCGCGCGCACGAGCGAAGACAGCGCATCAAGACCAGGCCGGACGAAATGAAGCGCCCCGTGCTTCTCGCGCTCGCGGCCGCGTTGCTATGGCAGTGCTGCCACGGCCAGCAGAGAGGTAAGTCATCAAGCGTCCCGATAGGTAATCGATGCGCCAATGCGCGGCGCTGCCGGAGTCGTTTACGCACGACGACGACGCTCCGAGCTCGGCTGTCCTCCAGTCGAGGCTGCTGCTCTTGAACTTTAATGAGCTAATCAGTCAACTGCAAGCTACACCTTTGAGGTCTGTGAGCTTAATATTAAAACATACCGTCCGACTTTATAACCTGCAGTGGGGTAAGTTTGTGGATAGTTTCTCACAAAGTTGTCGAAAACTCCACTTTTGCTGAGGGGTTTCTCGAGAGGAGAGATGTAACCATGTAAAACCCACTCAAAATCTAATTAGAAGAAACACACTTGAATGGCTGTTTGCAGGAGCAGGCTTGTAGAGAGATGCTTTCTGAGGGGTTCTGGCCCTGCTCGCTTGTGATGTGTGTGTGATGCTGGAAAAGCACAGAGAGGAGCAAACTTCTGAGGTCAGGGAAGTACAGATGGATGCATTGTTATTTTTAGGCTCACAAATCAAATGGAGCGCTTGAACTTTTAACATGTCAGACCCCTGACATATGTACTTAGACAACACGGACAGATGTCACTTGGTTGCCTCTTTTGTGTTTATTTCTGTCTCACAAATAATGTCTAGGCTGTGGCGAGCCTTGCGTTTTGTCCCTTCATGATGTTTGATTGTCTGTGTAGACTGTACACCGATCTGCCGCAACATTATGACAAGGAGGAGTGAATAGCATTGACCATCTTGTGACAATTCAATGTTCTGCTGGGAAACTTTTGGACCTGGCATTCGTGTGGATGTTACTTAGACATGTACCACCAACCTAGATCAGACCAGGCACCCCCACCCCGTGGGAATGACACTCGTTGATGGCAGCAGACATCCCCAGCAGGATGCAGCCTGACACAGACACACACAAAAATGCTTTAGGAACATCTCAAAAAACATGAAGAACAGCACAAGGTGTTGACCTGGCCTCCAAATTCACTAGATCCCAAACTGATCAAGTATCTGTAGGATGATCCACAGAGGTCCCTCCCCTCAACCCATAAGACCCAAACTGTGACTAACAACATTCTGTTGCCAGACACCACAGGACACCTTCAGAAGGCCCATGTCCATTTTCTGAACTGGCAGAACTGTTTTGGATGCACAAGGGACACCTACACGATATTAGGCAGTTGGTCATAATGTTAGGCCTAATTGGTGTATAAATGTACACATATTGATATTTAGTGAATAAGCCTGAATGAAAAGTCCTTATGTAGAAGCCTTAATCAGAAGAAACCTTTGAAAATCTATTCAGTACAACCATATTAGTGCATAATATTGAATTGTTAGCATGTTTGTAGGGTAAACATCAGGTGATGTGACAAGTTTCCTGAAAAATGCAAGCTGTTAACACAAGTGTTTGGAAAAAGATGAATGAAGCAGGAGTCGATGTGGGCAGCCATGTTGAACACCTCGGTCCGTCTCGGTCATCTTCTTCTGTTGAATGGATTCCATGTTGTCAACAGGCGTTTATCAGTACGTGTTCTTGTGGACTTGTGAAATGTCATCACTCGCCGCCCATGTTCTAGGTCAAAGTACGCATCTGTCCCGCCGGATTTATCAAGGACGCATCGAGAGGTAACTTGTCTGGACTTGGGACAGCCAGCTGTCCCAGAATACATTTCTCAGGCGCCATCAAGTGTGCTGCTCATCCAAACTTGTCAAATCCGAACTACCAGCTACGCACGTCCGAAATTTGCATTCTAGCAGTTGAGAAACGTCCATTAGGTCTGGTTGAAAAACGAAACAATAAAAGAACGTGGAGGTAACATTGCTTTTTCTTTTTCTATGAAATTAACTGACTCTTGTCAATAAAGTACAGACAACAAAACCATATTCTGTTTCATTTCCAACTGATACAATGCACCACACAGGGCAGAACCACTTTGTGCATATCAAACGCGTCCATGTAAACGGTTAAACTGAAACTTGTGAATGTTTTCAATCAGGTGTAGGAAGTATTGTCCATTTAAAAGATCTTTCGTCAACGCAGTTGTGTGTATTGGCTCTGTGGTGTCATCTGAGGAAAAATCTGAGAAAAAAAACAGTTCAGATCTTCCAGAAGAGACACAGAGTCATTTTACTGATCACCAGGCTAATCTTCATTTCTTCAGAAAATCTAATTTCGTATCTTAACTTGAGCAGTTGATTTGAGTTACTTCTAGTCTATCAAGGCCAGTAGTTGTACTTTTATTTGCCCAGGGTACGTGTTTGAAAGATATTTGGTACCACCCAGTACAACTGTGATAAATGGAATTTCATTTATGGTCTTTGCAAAACTTATATTTGAAAAGCAGCTGTAATAATGTGCAATAATAACTCAGTGCCTTCGTAGGAAAATACCAAAGACTGCACTGTGAACCATTTTCATTTGTCTGTGGATTTATCCAGACTAACAGGATGCCGAGCCTGAAAAGACATGATTCTTTCAAGCCTTTTCATTGCCGTGAGCACCGCAAACAATATTTCATTAACCTCCAGTGGATGAGGGTTGAGGCCTTTTTTTTTTTTGTGTGTGAAGGGTATATCTCAAAGCCTGGGCAAAAAAAATTGCTTAAAACAGCCATGAGGTATAAGTAAGAATTATATATATATATATATTTTTTTTTTTGTAGAACCGCAGAACAAATTGTGCCGTGAAATGCACTTGAGAGAGAAACAGTGCTCTTTCACTCGCTGTAAATGGGAGGCTGTGAAAGATTAATTTGTGTGCCGTGCGTTAGGGCCGTGACACAGTCAACAATGAAAAATGAGCAACAATGCCTTGAGCACAGATGGAGATTGACAGCTGAGACAAAACCAATATAACGTGGCGCAACAATAAGAGTCAAAATATTCATGCGAGTACAGACTCTTAGAGCTGTTAGGCAAATTGCGCAGTTTAAGCATCAAATGCTGTAGAATTGTGTTTTTTATTTTTAGAGGATGAAAACAAATGCTTTCAATGCACGAAGACGATCCGTGAGCTCTTGGGACGAGTCTGTTCGCATGTGTGCGTCTTGGTGTCGGTTGCATTGAAGATGAGACAAATCTATTGCTCGTCATGCTTTTTTCTGTTTATCCTCTTCAAAACATCTCCAACTAGTGTTTAACCCAGGAGTGCTCTGGACCTCCTGCAGAGGGGAGCGAGGTGGTGGCTGGCATCGGGATGTTAGTGTTTCTGCATACTGTGTGTGTGTGAGAGAGAGACGTAGAGCGAGAGAGAAAGTGAGGGAGTAGAAAGAGGTGGTAGAGGCCATCTGCGTTGGGAGCCTCATTACCAGCCGTGTCAACCAGGCATGCTCTCTATCAGCGACAGAGCTCAGAGACACCAGGAGATAATCAGAAAGAGACGAGGAGGAGGAGGAGGTAGAGGGCTGAAAGAGGGAGGAAGGATGCTGCGTTCAAGAGTTATTAGGCAATGGAGGAGACACCAATGATAGAGAGAAGGTGGATGAAACAGGAAGGTCCAGAGGAGACAAGACAAAGGATGAGGTTGAAGCATACAAAATCGGCAGGTAGAATGGAAATGAAAGATTTTGAAACGGCTTCCTTAGTATTAAAACTAAACTTTCGGACCAGACAGTTCTGGAAAACGTCAGAGAACTACACCGATCAGGCAAATCATTACGACCACCTTCCTAATATTGTGTAGGTCTCCCTTGTGCCTCCAAAACAGTTGTGAGAGCATTCGACCTGTGGTCCTGTGGCGTTTTGTATGTTTTTAGTGTGGTCCTTTGGGTCCTATGGGTTGAGGGGAGGGGCCTCTGTGGATCATCCCACAGATACTTGATCAGTTTGGGATCTAGTGAATTTGGAGGCCAGGTCAACACCTTGTGCTGTTCTTCATGTTTTTGGAGTTGTTCCTAAAGCGTTTTTGTGTGTGTGTCTGTGTCAGGCTGCATCCTGCTGGGGATGGCTGCTGCCATCAAGGAATGTCATCAGTTGCTATGGGGTGGGGGTGCCTGGTCTGGTCTAGGTGGGTGGTACATGTCTAAGTAACATCCACATGAGAGCCAGGTCCAAACATTTCCCAGCAGAACACTGTATTGTAACAAGATGGTCGATGTTGTTTACTTCTCCTGTCAGTGGTTTTAATGTTGTGGCTGATCAGTGTATGTTCTTTTTAATTTATATATTCATGCTTCTTGTTTTGGTGTTGGTGTGAGGTTATGGATGGGAACATTTCTGTTGATCAGTTCCAAGTAGATTTACGGCAGAAAACACTTCAGGTGGCTTCATTGTAGAAATAATGATTTAAGTAGATTAACTCTCACTGATGTTCACTAAGCTGATTCATCTATCAGTAGATGAAAAGAAAAAAAAACTTTTAATTACTGAATAATTCTACAAAGGACCAGATGACCTGTTTATTTTTCAGTCATGAAGACAAACTTTTCTGCAGTTTTGATTAGATGACATGAAGCAGTTTTGTCTGTGATCTTCTCATTGGTTTGAAGTTGGGAAAAATGCGATGCTCTTGCATTTCTGTGCACCAATCACGATTGATCAATATTTGAATTGGTGTTTGTTTGCTTCTGTTGCTTCAGTATTGGCTTAGGGCTGTTATGCTTTTCTCCTCGAACCTCGACTTCGATTCTGTGTAAAATTTTAACATCTTAGGTTGTTAAACTCTTGAAGCCACCATTACTTTATAAAATTTCATAGACTGATTAATTAGATTAATCAGTGACAAATAAGAAAAAAACTGCTTATATATTTACATATTTTGAGCACTATGAACTATTCTGATCCAGTAAAACCTTGTTATTCTGTACTCCCATATAAATCCGTGTCAGTCTTCTGGTAATAACTATAACTTTCTCTCAGTAGAGAGTCGCTAAGATGCATGAGACCGTGGAGCCAAACCAAACAACTGTATCGACGAATGATTACCATCTTTTAAATGTCAAGAATATATGACTGTCACTGGGGAGAATTTGAAAAGTTTCCAGAAAAGTTTCCAGAAAAGTTTTTTTTAATGTTATGTGCGTGTAAATGTGAATGTTACCCACTTGATTTGCATGAATGGATGTGAACTAAAGTCGCCGGAGACGCCAGTGTGGAATGAATCCAGACAAGGCTTGTAAACCATCTGAGAAATCAACATTTATATTTAGAAAATCCATGTGACTTATTCGTAATACGGCTGTCCTGCAGAAACCTCATACTGCATCCTGGGGAAAAAAAAAAAGAAGAAACCGTACATATCCGGAACGTCAAGAAAACGGATTAATTACCCTGTTGATGTTCACGACACGTAATCAGAGGAAACATTTTCTCTTCAATGGGCCAGTGCCAAGAAATATATATATATATATATATATATATATATATAATTAAAATGTTAATTTGTAGGTAAGATGTCTCTTTAGCGTGAGTAGAGGTTTATAAGTTTATGGTAATGTGGGTTTAACCTAGTCGGGCTGATTGTCGGGTGATGTGAACTCACCAGAGGCATCGTGGCAAATGCGATGTGAATCCAGAATGGGGGTTTTCTGCCCATCAGAGAAATCAAGATTTTTATGGGCTGAATTCAATTCACTCTACTGTGTTAATATGAGAGCAGCCGAGCCTAGCAGAATGGATTTGACGGCATGCACCGGGGGGAAAAGCTCTGATATTCTCTGAGCCTGCTACACAAAGTTAGTGAATATAATCAATGTCTCCTACAAAATATGAAAAAGAAGGAATGAAGGAAAAGTAGTGGAAAGGAATAAAAGAGAAGAGACAAGGTGCAGAAGCGTTGGGTTTGTTAAAGCATGGTGATGAATGCAGAAAGCAAAGCATAATGGTGTATTTGTAAGGGATTTGAATGAATACAAACATTACGCCCTCCTCACCTCCTCCTAGACTTTCATTATTACAACACTCCATATTTTCATATTGATGGTGCACTTATGATTCAAATCTATTTTCATTTCTGCTTTTATTACTGCATTTTTCGGGCGGTCACTGATGATATGTTGATATGACGATCCAACTCAGACTGTGGAAGTACTCTTAACTTTGATTATCAATTATTAGTCATTCTTTTGGCATATTTTTTTTGCGGAGAAAATGTCCTTACAAGTGTCTATGGGTGTTTTTCGACAGTGACAAGGAACAAATTCTCATGCTTGACAAGCTTCAAATGTTTTTAACGCCCATGTTTTGTTCAGATTCAGGAACAATGATAAAGAACGTCACACCGTTGCCTATAACTTTGATTTGGTTTGTGCTCGGGCAATTGAGACAAAGCAATCGAGACAAAGTTCTCTCAACAGTATACGCTTGGGGGAAAAAAAATCAGTTTGATCTAGCACCTAGGCTACGTGAGGTAAACAACATTTGATTGAATTTGAAGGCGCACTGCTGTTGCCGCCAGATACCACAGAAGGACAAGACACGCTCTGGAGGCATAGAATATAGTCTATGCATCCAACAGTTTGTCTTAACAATGACGAATTAGTTAAACTGCTTGGTTTTATAATTAAAAGCAACAATTTAGGGTGCTTGTACTGGTACGTCGCTACAGAAACAATTGCAAGACCGCCTTCCCTTACTTGTCTTAGCTTCGTTGATTTGTTTGTGAATAAGGTGTAATTGCTGTGTTCACACCAACCCCAAATAAACTGTCTAGACCCTAAGAATGATCGTAGTTTTCTAGTTGTCTGTCAGGTAATCAGTCGACTATCTCCAGTTCTGATGACTTGGCATGAAGCAGTTTTGTCTGTGAATCTTCTCATTGGTTTGAAGTTGGGAAAAAATGCGATGCTCTGCGTTTCTGTGCCCCAAACATGACTGATCAATATTTGAATCACAGTGTGTGTGTGTTTTTGAGGTTTGATTCTTCTGTTACTTCAGTATTGGCTTTTGAGTGTTACACTTAAGGCTTTTTTTTTTTTTTTTTTTCTCCTCCACTTTGATTCTGTGTTAATATCACATCTGAGTTCGTGAAACCGTCTGGGAAAACAAAAATCTGAAAAGCTGACTCTGGAAGCCACGTCTATTTTCTAACATCTCATAGACTGATTTATTCATCCATTAATTTTCCATAACCGCTCCTCCTCTGGAGGTTCGCGGGGGGACTGGAGCCTATCCCAGCTGTCATCGGACACGTCTCCGGTCTATCGCAGGGCTAACACAGAGAGACAGACAACCACATGCACACCTACGGCCAATTTAGAATAACCAATTAACCTAAGGAGCATGTCTTTGGACAGCGGGAGGAAGCCGGATCCTGTACTGGAAAAAGCTGAACGCTGAATTCTAAATTACTCCTGATGTGTATTTGTGTGCAAAGAAGTTTACAAAAGCCAAATCAGTGTGATCCATGGTTCAGCTGTAATGTACCTTGTGAGGACAAATGCGCTGAGCTTTACGTCTAACTCTGTTATGGCAAACGCGTGTAATTCTCTGAACTCACTCCTCTCTGGCTTTCACCGTCCCTGTTATTGACAGGAAGGACACAACAAATAGAAATGTAGTGCGGCTTTTCTTATTTATGTATTTGTGTTTTTGCTGGGAAGCTCAGCATTTATTGTTCATCCTTATCGATCATCAGGGTCTCCAACCACGCTGATATTTATTTCACATTGTTAGCTGGTGCTTGTAGCCTGTGAGAAGTTAACAGCCCCTGTGTCGTGGGTTTGAACTTGTCTTTGGGTTCAGGGTGGCCAAGAATTAATAAATGACATTGTGCCAAAGTCATAGATCACATGAGCACCAACAGGTGTTTGTCTACTTCGGAGCAATCCACTGGGTGCTAAAATTAGCCAGGTGCTAATTTGGAACGTGGGTGCATCCTTCCTGTCAGTAAGGAAGAGAAGTGTTTGATTCCATGGACTCTGACATTTTAGGCCTCGTACTGTGAAAAAGCAGTAAAAATCAAGAGGCTTTCAAGCTACTGTCATATTTTTTGAACTATTCAAGTGACTATTCTCAAAGTGAACACAAAAACTAAAATCATTTAGTGACGGAATGTGGACATAACGCTAGGTAATACCTGTTGATGTCAACTGGAACATTGCTATTTGAAATTTATATATAAAACGTTCTACATGTAGCATTGTAGGGATGTTCGATTATTTATTGATTCTTTATCAGTGACCTCGTCTTCATTTCTGGTCAGTTGTCTGTGTGGCTTAGAGCTGATGAGTGACTTGAACTGTCAGTAGCCTGATTGCTGCAGTGGCAACATCTATTTGCTGTCATAAAATAGAAGAAATGAGAGAATATTTGCACTCGTGGTGTTAATGTTATATAACAGGATACTTCCTCTTGTTAATGGACGTGTGCCCTGGCTGAGAAGCAGTGGCACTCATACAGTGTTATACCGAATACAAGCCATTTCTGGACTCAAGGCCAGTGTTGCATAAAGAGGCGTTTCAGCTTGGTGCTGCTTGCTTCCAGCCTTTGTTGCAATAATCATTTTACATAAATTGAAAGTATCCCTGTTGTTGTCTCTCTTTGTAAAACAAGCAACCAGCAACCACTAGGGTTGAAAAATAATGCAGAAGTGCCTAAAACTTGCAGTTCCTCAAATGACCACTTGAGGCTGGTTCCGAAAGTGAGTCAATCCCCATAGACCTCAATGTTAAAATGCTTTACACTTTACTGCAGTAAAAAAAAAAAAACATGTTTACAGTCTGGTACAAAGAAAGATAATTGACTTTTATGTAACTGACCAGTTTCAGTTATGTCAAGGGTTAAAGTTATGCATAATTGGCTAGTTAAATACACAAGTGGGTGCTTAGATTGCACATTGTCAGTCTCAGCATCATCCGGTTGCCACAGCTACACTAATGCTCGGCCTCTTTGCCCCTTTTGAGTTAGCCAGGAATAAGGTGGAGTGGGACATTGCCAACATGACAATAACCCTATCCCGAACCCTTGCAACTGTCAGGGATAAAAGAAATTCAGGACATCGGAGGCTGATGATTCCGATGGATCAGACTATTTGATACCACAAACTAGTTCTCGTTTCTCTTCCCTTATCAGAAGGTTTTGGCTGTAGCTTTTGTGGAATATCTGTTGGAAGGGAAGGAGGGAAAGTGGAACACGTAGTGGCTTTCTCTATGGTATTAATTTGAGTTTCACCAACTGAGTCTGGGTAATTGATGTGGCCGTGGTAACATGTGGCTGCGGTAATTATACCAATGTATAACAATTAATTTGAGAATAATTTATCTGTTTGGACATACACAAATGCTACACTACTTATTAGGGAAGTGATGCATAAGCGCAGTCATATTTCACAGGCCTCGTTTGCACTAATGCATGTGTGATGCGGCTCTCAAAATGTTTGGTTGTGTTTGTTTTGCATTACTTGATTATTTGCGCGTATCATTCTGTATCAGTTTGTTGGTGTGTGCTTATCACAGTAGCATGTTTATATTTGACTTGTGCTCTTCCCTGTGGGGCTGTCTCGCTTCCTACAAAACACATCTTCCACTGAACAAAACCCGGGCCTGTGCATGTGTGTGTGTGTGTAAGAGTGTGAGTGTGCTCTTGCTGTTTTGTTGTCAGAACAGCATTGATAATGCTGAGGAGAAAATCAATAGTTAATTCTACCAGGGACACAATAGCTGCTCTGCCCAGCTCCATTCTACGGCAGGCTTAGACACAGAAAGAAACAGGGCATGAGTTGATGAATTGCTAAGTGTATGTGTGTGTGCATGTGAGTTCATACACGGCGCGCATGTGTGTGTTTGCACCAGCTACAGCAGGCGGAGTGTTTGCTGGTTCGGATTTGCAGGAAAAACACATTAAAATAGTGAAATACACTGGCTGACAAAACTTTTTAAGGTTGGAGTGCAACTCCCAGCACTGGGCTGAATACATTCATAATCAGCAAGTATATTTGCATCAGTAATGGCATCAATTTCCTCGAGAAGCTTCAAAATAAAATGCAGGTATATTGTGAAGTCGTGGCAACTCAACTCAAACGTGTACATTTTGGTGCTTCATTGCAGAAATAACAACCAGAATTACCCATCTTCACTCTGAAGCACCCGTCTAGTGGAGTTTGATGCTTTCATTCCTTAAACCTTTTTAGGTTTTTCCGACACATCCGCTGCTGCTGTGTGGGTGAATTGCTCTCACGTAGCATTTTTACTCCTAGCCCACCAGGTAGCTTACTTTGAAGGGCAGAATATAGGTTACTCATCGGAAGGTTTGCCTCATATTAAAGGGGAACTACTGTTTTTTAAAACCTGGACCTTATTTCTGGCATAAAATACGATCGTTTACTCACCCATATAACTTTGTGTTATTTGATGTCGTTCATCAGATATTTACATCCGCGTATATCCATATAGTGGGAGTGACTGGGGCACCGAAACGCAGCCTCTAAATAACGCATTATCTGCCGCGAAATTTGTTCATTATACCAATATTTTGTTATGATACGCTAGTGCTATTCCCCGTTGAGTCCAGAGTTACCTGTTATCATCATCCAGGGTCTGTAGATTGACCTACTAAACTCTGACCTGGATGATGTCATCTCTGAGCACCGCGTGCACCTGCGACAGCCGGCTTGTTTACCTGTTATTTGCTAATGCTAGTTTTTTGCAACATGTCTGAATATTTTTCCGATTCGGAGGTTGTGGACGACGACTTTGTTTATGATGGACGTCCTTACCGTTTTCAGCCAAAGTATATGTAATGCGGAGGCAGAGAGCGGAACAGCTGGCCAAAGAACAACAAACAGCTGCACATCTGCGAATAGTAACTCAACGGGGAATTGCACTAGAGTATCTTAACAGAATATTGGTGAAATGAACGAGTTTCGCGGCAGATAATACGTTATTTAGAGGCTGCGTTTCGGTGCCCCAGTCACTCCCACTATATGGATATACGCTGATGTAAATATCTGACTAACGACATCAAATAACGGCAAAGTTATATGGGTGAGTAAACGACAGTATTTTATGCCAGAAATAAGGTCCAGGTTGTAAAAAACAGTAGTTCCCCTTTAATTACTCAATAAGTCTTGGACTGAATTTTAAAGCTAATGGAAATAAATATATTTTTTTGCCTTTTCCAAATCAAATGGAGACAGATTGACACTGGCACCAACTAATTTGTGATTTGCATCGATGGTTGCTCTGATGACTTCATAGCTTGCCTCATAAAATGTCCAAAGAAATATAGAGGTAAAATATGAAAAATGAAGCTTTTGTCCAGTGAAGCCAGAGCTGTTCGGTCTAATGTGACATAAAATGCAAGTAAAACAAATGCAACCGGCAAATCGTTTTTGACATTTAAGAAGACGGGATCAAACAATTACGTCAGCGTTGAATCAATTATCTGAATGTTTCCAATTAGTTTAACTGTCGCTAACCATTTCAGCTCTGCAGAAGTCATCTTGATTCTATCACGCTAATCCTCTCCGTATTGTTTTAATCTCCACCAAAACGGCAGCACTGAAGTCTTTTAAAAAATTTAGTGATGTGTCTCTGAGCAAACTGAATGATTGTAGTATTCTTAAAACTCTTTCAAATAAACTGACATTTTAAAATATTCACACCTACGACGGACACAAGGTTGATTAGACTGGCGGACAGATCCCGCGGACGTCTGCTGCGGGATTTGACGTTGTGAACTTGCCGCTGAGGCGCTACACGTCTAACATACAGATGCGCCGCTGCGAAGACGGAGGCCGCTGACCTCCGCGCGCATAAACACGCATGTCTGCAGCTGCGGAGGCTCTGGAACGACCTCCGTTTCTCCATCCTCCTATGTCCTCCCCTCATCTCTCTCTCTCCCCCTTGCTCTCTGATCTTTCTGGGTGCTTATATTTTCCCAAGGAGCTTCCTGTGGTAACACATGGTGTCAATAATGAGGCCCCTGCGCACACACACACATACACACACACACACATTTTCCCCTCCTCCGCTACTCATAATCCTTCATCCCCTCCTGCCTGCTTCTCCCCCTCTTTTTCCCCCCTCTCCTCTCATTCCTTGGCCTCCTCCTTAGCACTACTCCTCCTCATTTTACTCCACCTTACTCTCAGTGCGTTCTTGTTATTTGTTGCTTCACCTCTTTTCCCCTTTCTTTCATCCCGTTGCAAACATTAAATCAAACAGACACCAAGATCTTGGTGTCTGTTTGATTTAATGTTTGCAGTTCCTTATGTGAAATGTTGAATAGATGTCCGCGTTAATTTATTTAGTTCTTAATCTGTCCTCATCTTTTAAAGGTCCACTGATGATGTGCATTTCTTGCACAATTCTAAAAGACTTCTTTTTCTTATTTTGTATCTTTGCCCCGCTCCTCCGTGCCCCCTCATACATTTTACCCCCTCGCCACCTCTTCCTCCTCCTCCACCTCCTCTCTGCCGTCTCCCTTTCATCTTGTGCAGGGGTACCGTTGACAACCTCTGCAGCCACAGCTGAGCTCCATGTCTGGCCTCGGTTTGTTTGTCTTGCTACTCCTTCACCGTCGGTTTCTGGGGGTCTTATTGTTTTGTTCCAGCTCAAATCACTTGAGTTCAAAACCTCTGTTTATCCACAGCGAGCACACTGTGAGCAGGCTGTCTTTTACAGGAGAAATCTGTCTGACACAGGCAGTTCAAAGACAGCCATAAAGCAAGACAGACGCCCCCCAGCTTTATTTAGGTTTTTTTTTTTTCAGTGTGTTGGATTTGGTTTGTGTAAGCCATTTTATTTATTTATTTATTTTTCTCCAGTTAAACTTTGAGAACTAGCGCTCAGCTTGTTGATTTTGGTTTGGGGTTTTCCTTTAAGCTGTCGATAAATTTTATCTAGGTCATGTAGCTGCAGCTTTGGGCTGTAGCAAAATGGTTTCTTGACTCAAATGATGATCTGCTTTTGGATAAAGCGCGGCGACGATCGGGTTTATCATTAGTCCTCCTTGTCCACGCGTCAGAGGTGTGGCCGTTACTTGAGCTTGACTCGGATTCGAGACACACATTCGAATTTGCATTGCGCCTGATCAAATCAAAACGGACGAGCAAATATTTTTGCCTCAGTTTTGACACTGATGCCTCGTGACTGGGGTTGAATACCGCGATTTGACATCTCTGTATTTCCTGGGAATTCTTGCCAATTCTATTCATTTTCCCCGAGGAAAAAACCGAGTGAACCTGGGGCTTTTAGTGTGTGTGTGCCTGTTCATAGTGAAAGCAGTTGTGTGTATTGAAATAAGAACGCATTCTCCAAACCCCAGTAACGCTGCATTGTGTAAAACCCACGGTGCATTAGCTGTTAAATTATAGAAGGCATCTGTTATATGATTGGTATCTGACTCATAGATGTTGATTTTCAATGGACATGTGTTCGTTACTGAAAAACTGCACCTGTCTTTACCACATGATCTTCTTTGGCCATTGTCACGTCCCTTTGCTTTGCTTTCTTACTGTCATGCTTAAAAATAATACAAATATTATATTTTCACAGAATGAAAGGATGATGTAGCCTTAATTAGCAGATCATCAAGCTAATGATCGCAAGGTTTAGCTACTGGCTTAAGCCCCGTAGACGTATAAAGTGACTCGGTCATTCAGCCTTCGTTTTCTAGCAGACGTTTGGTCGTTTGTGTTCCAGGATCTGGTCGCCTTCTGAATTAAACATGTAGAGCTAGTGTTTGGATGGACCTTGTTCTTTGTGTCGTCACTCCATGCCCATTATCATCATGGTGAATTTGGCGCTAGAAACCAAACTGAAACTGTGTTAAATCGCAGAAAGCATTGCCTCAAACCCCTATGCAGACAGTGTGCAGACCCTAGCGCCGTAACTGATGTGCACCTCCTCAGAACAACATGCCGCGGCGACACGGAGCGCAAGAACTCTGATTGGGCCGCTTGGTTGAAGCAGTATTTACAGCTTCTTCTCCATTTCCGCAATTTTCAAATTGATTGTTTTGGATCAATAACGATTGAACACATAGAGGAAAGGTTAACTGTGGAGGTTCGGAGATACAAACATTTGCATGACTCGTGTTCGGCAAAACTTTCAGTCGCCATTGTTTAAAGTGAAGCAGGAAGTAGAAACAAAAATGAACCCGACTGGCAAAAAAGACACAGCGCCGACTAGCATTCGGGTGGCGTTGTTACAGAGCGAGCCAGACTGACGAGTGCACAAGTAGAAATGGCTCGAACCGGCGCAGACTGTGTGCGTAGGTTACGGCGTCTATGACCCACAGTACCTTAAATGAGCCTTTAAGTACTAACTTCAATTTCAAGTCATGTTTGTCTTGAGAACAACCTTCAAAGCATCAGTCACTCAGCACTGCCGGTCGCCCACATGGCCTACACATGTTGTCATTATAAGTTTTTTGACTCTTCAAAGTCTTTGATTCTTTGGTTTCGTTGTGACCTTAGAAAGTGTTTTCTTTTCTATCATATTGGTTGCTAACCTACTTTTTATTAAATAGATCTACATAGAAGAAAAATAGCAGCCATGTTAGTTCTCGTGTGCAGAAAAAAATGCAGTATGGCTTAAACTATTTCAAGACACATTTCTATGAACCATTTTTATTTTTTCACAGAATAAGGGGCCCACGGAATCTCCACAGGAAACCCACTATACTAGTCTCCCACCAGCGTCACAATGCTTTATAGATCATGTTTCAAAAGCTGATTTTTTTTTTACACTTTTGTTGGCAAGTCTGCTGTGGTCCACTGCAGAGTAAGAATGTCTGAGCTGAGGCTTCTTGTTAGACTGAGGTTTCTCTGAAGTCCTGTATCGCTCGATACCGGCTGGTTTTAGTGGCTGCTAGAAAATTACCAACTACCTCACCCACAGCATCCTTGTTCAACACATGGTCCCAATATGCTTTCCAGAATCTGTGTGTAGGAAACAGACAGAGACATCATTGAGCATGACTTTGGATGTTGTTGCATCTGTTGTTCGTCTCCGCGTGTCCAGCTGCAATGATTTTGTGTCACGACCTTTAATATTAAGCAACCTTTACCCTCTGACATCCATGAACTTTGACCTGTGAGGGTCACTACCTCTATCTTGTGTTAACACGACCTCGACCATCTGTGTGGTCCAAGTCACGGTGCCTGAGATTGCTCCAGAGCTTGATGCGGAGACGTTGTTCTTGAGGTGATGATTGCACCAGGTTTGGGTACAGGACATGGTACTTTTAAGGGTAGCAACCAAATTGAAGCACTGGTTCACATCTGGGCTAAAAGGCGAGGATAATGAGGGACCCCTTCTGGTTGTTTAAAGCAACATAGTCTGCGCAATTAATTGAAGATTGTACTGCGTTTCATAGTTTCATGTGCCGCAAACCTGCAGCCAACACAGAAGATGTTGCACCCTCCTCGTGACATGCTGGAGGTTGTAATGACGGAATCTGGGCAATTTTGTACAGAAGTACTGCTCCCGGTATTATAACGTTTTTAGGGATACAAGGTAATGCATCATACTTTGTTCCAAAACTAGATCTGAATCTGTTGTGCGCCTCTTGAAACTGAACCCAGCATCCTCCAAGGTGGCCAACAGTGGGTGGATACTGTTAAATTATCCACTAAAAACCACATTTGACTTCAAGATGCGCAATCAATTAGGTTTAAAAAGAATAATATTAAAAAGAAGCGTGCCATGGGCTTTGTATCTGTCAATACAAAGCCCATGGCACTATTTGACTCTGAAAGGTGTGGTAAAAAGAAAGAGCAGATTTATTGCAAATCAGTACAATTCAGAACGGACTGACTAGACTTAACAGTTGAAACTGGTGTGTGTTCCTTCAGTACCTGGTCGCTTTTCCTCATTTGTAACTTTTAATTAAAATCAAATACGTACGGCTTGCCTGAGTGACGGGTGGACAAATGAATGAATGAAAGACCAGGACTCTCCAACCCAGTGATTGCCGTTTCTGGCTTTACTGACAGATCTGTATGCGGCGCACACTGTCTGTGCTGCACAGCTCCTAGATAGAAGCACACACACGCTCACACAGAAAGAGGCAGCAAACAGAAAGGCCATTATTTTTGGGACTGAATGTTTGTGTGATTGAGCTGATAAAGCGTCGGAGAATAAGAGTCTATTAGACTGGCCTGGTTAGCTATGGATTTAACGTTCACACACACCTCTGTTTGTGTGGCTGGTGTGTGACAAAGAGTGAAAAATATGGGCCGAGCGAAGGAGGGAGAAAGATGTGTATACATTTTTGCTTTTCCATTATTCCAGTTTCTTTTCTCATCAATATTGTGTGTGTGTGGGGGGGTGATTGTGTGTGCGCAGGCGGTAGAGAGGGACGTATTCTGTGTGTAATTTCACATTTCCATTATATTTTTTGTATTTCCATTATTCTGGTCCAAGGCAAACCCACCGAGAGCCTAATGCAGAGCAAATGTTCACATCTGACATGAGATGAAATATGTGAAAAATGGTTTTTGTGTGTGTGTGTGGATGGGGGCCACAGAACCTTTGCAGCCCTGCAATAATAGACCGGTGACACCCGGGAATTTGGGGCGCTGGCTTGTGATTGGACGAGGCTAGTGCGGAGTAAATTATTCCATAATGTCATTTCCTGTTCAGGAGCTGGGAGAGATGGAGCTGAGTGTTTTTTTTAATAAATAGCGTCATTAGTTGGACCTACAGAGGCAAAGCATTGGGGCCAAAACCAAAAAACACTGAAATACCAAAACTGACAATAAACTCGATTTGATGAAGCTGAGAGGAATGATTAACCTTGCTTGAGTGTCTCACAGGCTGCCAGAATCATTAGGTTTTTTTTGTTTCATCCTTAATGGGTAACCAAAACACCTGCCTTAAAATGTCAAAGCGTTTATTGAGGTTTTATCAAGACACTAAGAATACCCCTGGGCTGTGTCTCACTTCACTCCCTGTTTTTTTTTTTTTGGTCGTTTTTAAAGTTCTCATGAAATCAAGTCAGATGCTGAAGTGTTTTTATATGACATATCTTGCGCTGTATATCACCTCTACGCCAGGCACAGCAGTGGGAGTCATTTTGTGGGTATTCCCAATGGTGGTTTACAGTTTGTCGTTTCCTGGAAAATCATTTAAAAATTCATCTTGCGCTTGAGAGCGTAGACCAAATTTTGCATCCAATGAAACGCTTTGTCGAGTTTTCGCCTTCACCACCGACACTGTAAGCTTCGTCTCTCAGCACAAACATGAAGAAAAGTGTGGTATTCTAGTATTCAATTACTCTAAAACCTCTTCATTCATTCATTCATCTTCTGTAACCGCTTGTCCTGTGAAGGGTTGCGGGGTGGGGGCTATCCCAGCTGTAATCGGGCGAGAGGCTGGGTACACCCTGGACAGGTCTCCAGTCTATCTCAGGGCTAACACAGAGAGACAGACAACCATTCACACTCACACGCACACCTACGGCAGTTTAGAATCACCATTTAACCCAACGAGCATGTTTTTGGATGGTGGGAGGAAGCCGGAGTACCCGGAGAGAACCCACACAGACACAGGGAGAACATGCAAACTCCACACAGAAAGGCCCAGTCGGCCCATGGATTCCTAAAACCTCTTATTATTCTATTTTTTCAAATAGATAAGCCTCTTGTAAAACCAGTCTATATTGTCCATATAAGTTTAAAAAATGTCTTGTCCTGTCTTTGTGACACTTACCTGTTAGTAGTGGAGCAAGTGGCTGAAGTATAATTTCATTACCTACTGTAATGTTAATGAAAGTGCTGCTAAGGATTATTTTTATTATCGATTAATTGCAAATAAGTTAATTAATCGCAAATTACTTATTTGCTAATTGATAATTATTGATTATATTACATAACTAATCAAAGTAATTGACTCGATTGATTGAGTAATTCTTGCAGATCTACCTTTTTAACCAGTGATTATTTATTAGACACCGTGAATGTGTGAAAGTGTAACTAATGTGAGAAAAGACACAGCATTTAAGATTAATCTGACCTTTGACCTTGCTCCTAGTCTGAAGGGGATTCCTCTGTTGTGATCAAAGAAGTTTCAAAGTAGTGTATCCTAAACTCAGAAGTAGATGGCACATTCTGTAAAGCAATAGGCAGCATATTTGGAAAAAGTTTCCTGCCCCCTGAGAAACTTTTTTTTTTTTTTTTCTTATCAATGCTTGAGCATTCCGGTTTTTAATATCTCTGAGACTCATACTTTGTGTTTCTTCTGTTGACCTTGTTTGGCCCGGCGGAGGAAAGCCGACCTAAGCATTCAGCCGAGCCCGAGGCTTGTTCTGACAGTGGGTGGGAGGTGGGTAGTCTGTCAGCACATTTATTCCTAGAGGAGCCCACTGCTATCTTCTAGAAACTCAACGGCTCATTGTCCTCTGCTGTCTTGGCCCATGTTAACAAAGCCTTCTGTTACTTTGACTTGTGGAGGTCTTCATCTGCTCTGCTTTGGGATATTCATTTTTTTTTTTTTTCCCCTGCAGTTTTTATTTTTTTTGTTTTACTCCAACTGAAATCTGGTTTCACTTTGTCCTGACAGTTCCTTATTCATGTTTGATTCAGACTTTAAGAATTTAAAAGTATGCAAAGTTGACTGATTAAACAGGTTTTGATCAAAAGCAATTTCTTTTGGAGTTGCATATGCACAACTGGAAACTAGTCCAAAATGTCGGGGGATCCAATCAAATGGTTTGGGTGGGCTTTATGCGGTGATTGACAAGAGTAGCAAGAGTAACAGCAAAGTAACAACAAAGTAGTCGTACAAGGTGGGTAGAGTAGCCTAAAATTGTACTCAAGTAATAGGCGATTTAGGTTTCTGTGTCAATTTGACGCCGTAGCTGCAGTGACAGCCGAGTTTCCGCTTTAGTATTTCCGTCTGCTTCTCCATCTCCGCAATTTTCAAATTGATAGTTCTGGATCAGTAAAGATGGAACACATTGAGGAAAGGTTAACTGAGGAGGTTCAGAGATACAAACATTTGTATGACTCGTCTTTGGTGTAATTTCGACGAAAGCTTCAGTCGCCATCGTTGAAAGTAAAGCAGGAAGTAGAAATAAAAATTAACCCGACAAGCAAAAAAGACACCACGCCGACTAGTGCTTGGGTGTCGTCGTTACAGAGTGGGCCAGACCGACAAGCACATAAGTAGAACTCCAAAAACCAAATGACGTCATTTTGTTGTCGTAGCCCTCGTTTGGGAGTTCTCGCAGCTTGTTCTCTACACATCAACCGGGCAGAACTTTTTTCTTGTGTGGTATCTGGCAACTATTCTGTGATTGCTCAGAAATGGAAGTGGGTGTGATTAATGCGTAAAAGTGTAAATGCTAGCAACCACTCTGAGCTCCTAGATGCTAATATTCGTAGTGTGATCGCTAATCTCTCCTGGGTAGAGATCGGCAGACCGTGTGTCGGTGCATGCTGAATGAACAGTGGGATCCGACGGACACGCTGAAAAAACGACTGCCCGACATACGAAAATAAGAAGAAAAGTATCTCTCGTCGTCCATCTCCCGCACCTCCCACAATGCTAAGCGAGTGACACATGATGGAGTCGGAGGGTCCTATGAGGACTTCCCCGGAGTTCGGCACTTGAGTTTTTCGAGAAGTATAAATTAGCTGGCCAAAATGAACTTTGTTCTTGCTCACGTCAAGAACAAAGACAAATTTCTTGCTTCTGGCGGAGTATGTAACAAGCTTTGGAGTAGATTAGAACCCTAATGCCAAGTTTTAATTTCAGTTCCTTTTGCAGTCACACAGGAAGAAATTCATCACCGGACAGGAAGGGATAATAATCAGTCTACATCCACACAGTGACCTTGGTGTCCCAGAACGCAATGCAAACACAAAACATGTTGTTTCTGAGTAAGGACCAAGGCAACCCTTCTTTAAATGACCTGTTGTTTCAGCCCGATGTCACAAGCCTCAGAAGCACGCGACAAACACAGATCTATTTTCTTCATCAGTCTGAGAAACTTTTTGAAGTTCGAGCGTAGCCACGGTGGAGCTAATTTCCAGGTGGCCTACATAAAATTATTGGCAGGCTCCTGCGTAACCCAACAGCTGAATAAAACGAGTCCCCACTCTAGACTGGTGCGTCCTGGGAAATGTAGAAAGGTATCAAACGGAATGCAATGAGGTCAGGGTGATTAAGGGGAAAGGGAATAAAAAAATAATTACAACACTTAATCACAATTTAACTGCTGGAGATTCTTGACCGTTACAGATTAATATTATCTAACTGTATAAGCGTAGCTGAAGGTGTGTGTGTGTGTGTGTGTGTGATGGGGTTGTTCAATCACTCCCTTAAGGTTCTCGCTCAATTTCAAATCAGCTTGCAGTTTTAAAAGCGAATGTGCACATTACAGTGGCACGTACGTATCAATGACAGCCTAATGAAGGCGTTCATTTGTTATTTCACTGTTGCTAGAAGTAGAAAACTGGTTCTTAGGTCTTAGTCACAGCCATCACTAACATCGCCTGTTGCTGATTAATTACCAGACGCTTTTTTTTTCTCCCCCCACCACGTCTGCTGTATTTCTTCTAAACTATACTGTGTCTAATGCAGAAAGATCCATCTGTTTCATAGCAGACATGCCCATGGTGTGTGTCATGGACTCGGCAGCTGTTCAGTGACTGAAAGCAATAGCAAAACTTTGAATCACTCTGTTTTTTTTCGAGTCTCGTCTCGTATTTTCTTTCGCTACCCTCTGCTTTTTATTCTGATGCTGCTGGTTCCCCGTTGATAGGCCCTTTCCAGAGACTGATGGTGTTTTGTGTGATTTCAGTCCACAAAACCTGTGTTTCTGATTTACATACTGATTCAGAAAGAAACGGAGCCCTGACTTGGTATATATATATATATATATATATATATACTTTTGTGATGTGTTTGTTTCTCCGTGTATAACGTACATGTGCGTATTTTCGCTGAGACGGCAGCTTTGTGTACTAGTGGCCCCGGCCCACACCGCTAACTGGTGATGCATGGTGGAATCAGAGCTCCAATAATGAGCGGAATCGGCCTTTAACATGGTAATGTGTCATTTAGGGCCTATCCATTTAGCTAACGACTCGCTACCTTTTGAAACCTATTAGCCGTAATGGTAAATAGCAGCTCCCCTTTCAACTCACATTTGATCTATTCGCTTTCCCTCTTCCCTCCTCCTCTCTCCTGTACTTTTATTCTCTTAAAGTTCTCCCCTTATCCATCTTTTACTTCTCTCTGTTTCCCTTCTTGTTCATTTTTGCTTTCACATCCTCCCCTCCTGCGTTTCTTTCCTTTCTCTTAAGTTCTTTATTCACATTTTGTCCATACGTTCGGTGTAATAACCTCCTCTCCTCTCCGTTCCCCTCCTTTCCCACTCCTCTCCTCTCCAGCCCGCAGGGGCTCATTCATAACATGTACCCATTACCCACCAAGCTATTAGGTTTGCTAACAGTGAGATCCATTGGGTGAAAATCAATGTCTATCCAGGGAGCAGTTTGTCTGTAGCGCCACTGTAATGAATGCTGTGTACTCCAACACACACAGCGCTGTGTCGCTCGCTTTCGTGCGCACTCGCATAAACACAAACACACACACACAGGTGCAAGACTGAGCGCACCGGCGTAACGGATAGTTTTGTCAACCGTGCATATAAACTTGAGTGAAAACAAATCCAGTGCAACTTGAATGAGCGCTGCAGTCGAGGCTGTGCTGCGTTCGCTCATCCGTCTGTTTTTCCTAATCTCCGATACTTTTATCTATTTTTTTTGTTTGTTTGTTTGTCTCTCGTCTGAACACGCTCGCAAAAAACAGACCAGTAACTGCGAAGTGGCTGAATGTTTGTGGGAAAAAAATAAAAAAAAAAATTTAAATTTCAGATATCATTAAGCATAAAATACAGAATACTTCCATAAAGCACTGTATCTCGCATGCGCTCTAATGGATTCTATTTTGTCAAACACACATTTCAGCTACGCTCAATCTAACCTGAGCATTTCCCTACCAGAGCAGTTAGTGGTAGCCCCGGGGCCAGCTAATAGCAGATGTGTAGCCATCAGTGCTGGTGGAAAGCGCTGAGTCAGCCACCTTCAGTTCACTTCTGGCTAAATCCATACGCATTATTTAATGCTGTGTGAGGGCCACCTCACTCTTTGGGCTGGGAGCTTATTTTTATTCCAGTCATTTTGAATTTTCAGAGCTACGTAAGCAAATTTAAAAAAAAAAAAAAAAAAAAAAAAGGTCACTTGTCCTGAAATACAGCTGCTCAACTCTAAAAGGGACCAATGTGTTATGTGGTAACCCCTGTGATCTAAAGACTCAGGTGTCAGACAGGTTTTAATGTTTGCCTCTAATTTATATATATGGTCATCTTCTCCGGGAGCAGCAGGCCCACAAAGTATGTATGTACACACAAAAAAAGTGCTCTACTTGAGTATTGTAGCAATTTAATATACTCCAGTAAACATATACACCGATCAGGCGTAACATTATGAACACCTTTCTAATATTGCGTAGGTCTCCCTTGTGCCTCCAAAACAGTTGTGGCAATGGACCTTCTGAGGGTGTCCTGTGGTGTCTGGCTACAAAATGTTGTTAAAGGGGGCCCTTTAGGTCCTATGAGTTGAGGGGAGGGGCCTCTGTGGATCATCCCACAGACACTTGATCAGTTTGGGATCTAGTGAATTTGGAGGCCAGGTCAACACCTTGTGCTGTTCTTCATGTTTTTTTTAAGTTGTTCCTTTTTGTGTGTGTGTCTGTGTCAGGCTGCATCCTGCTGGGGTCAGGCTGCTGCCATCAAGGAGTGTCATTGCTATGGGGTGGGGGTGCCTGGTCTGGTCTAGGCGGGTGGTAACATCCACATGAATGGCAGGTCCATAAGTTTCAGAACTGGTCAATGTTATTTACTTCTCCTCTCAGTGGTTTTGTTGTGGCTGATCGGTGTAACTACTGTAATTTCGCCCCAAAAGCAGCTATACACAGGTGTCATGTTTGGAGCCCCAGAATTAAAATCTAGAGCTGTACATTTTCATATTAGGCACCCTTTAAGAAAAGATGTAGAAGAACCACTTGTGTATGGAGTGGTTGCATGGTATATTAGTCTTACTGGTTGACATGTTAGCACTGCTCTGTAAAGAAGTGGTTCTCACAGTGGTGATGTCTGAGGGTATTTGTAAGGAACATGTTGTTTAGCTGCAGCTTTGACTCATTGTTTTTAAAACAAGCATGATTTTTTTTCTCAGTTGTATAGCATTAACCAATATGTTTATGTGTTTTGATATTAATGTATGGCAAAAGTCCCTTCTGGTTTCTACAGACACCTTCATGCATTTTTAATGTGTGCCTGATCCACACAAATACCTATTTCACAAGTGTAAAATACTCAGACCTCGGCGGGGTCACGGTGCTTCTCGTCGGTATATTCATGTGCAAATAGGTCTAGACATCTGTTTTGTGTTTTAGTTGGCCTTCATTTATGTTTTCCTGGTCGACTCTCAGATTGCTGGCTTTGTTCGCTGTCAGCAGACTGTAAAACTGTTCGAACTAATCTAGAGATCATAGCAGCACCGCCAACTTTATTGTCGCTAACTAATAAAGAGAGCAATGGCAGCGACTCTCGCTCTTCCATCAGCCTCTCTGATGGAGAGCGGTCTGTATTCTCCTTACTACTGTGAAGAGCTTGTACCCTAGAGAAAACCACTGAGACTGTGTGGGTGCGCACACTGAATATTTCTTACGACTTGTGGCTGCTCCTTTTGTGCGCATTTTCTTGATTGGCCCCAATGGACCTACATACTCAACTCCAATTGTACATCGTTTCCTGTCCCCTCCCGGTGTCATTCATCAGTCAACTGAATGGAGAGTAGAAGAAAAGAGACGAGCCGTGAGACGAAGGACGAAATCAGGAGGAAAAAAGAAAAGTGAACGAATAAGAGGGGTGCACAGACGGAGATGAACAATATTAACGTTGTAGAGTGTGTTCAGTTTGATCTTTGTGGTAACCGCTTCTTCCTGGACGCTCATGCACATCCATCTGGATTTCCAATTACCCACAATCCCTTGTGACCCCCCCAACCAGCCGCCTCTACAAAATGATGTTATTTCCTGACCTGACAAATACAAAACACTCTGAGGATGGGCAGACCTGCACGGTTGTACAAAATACATCTACATACGTGTCCAAAGATATACACAAACACATGGTTGTTGGTACTTATACTTAAGCTAAAATGTTACACCATGTATCAGAATTAATTAAAATAAGTTGAATTTTAACGTGTTTCATTTTTTTATTTGGTAACTATGTATTGGCATTTAAAATAGTTTCAGGTGATTCGATTTTGTGAGCGTGTAACTGTGTGTTACTTTCCCCAGTTTACGTATCCTCACGTAGTAATTGTAGATTTCAGTACAGTTAATGTTCTCATTTCTACCATACGTATGGTATTAAAAATGTCATTTTCTCTTTAAAAGCTGACATGAACATTACTTCACTTACTGCATATTTCCAGAGAGCTGTTAATCATGGTTGTCAGTCACATAATAAGTGAGTCCTTCATAACATTGGCCATTGTGTGGCATATTTAATGGATGTTTTTCACCCATTTGTAATTGTCATACTTATCTTTGACTCTTGTCACTAGCCGATTGTCATGTTCGACTGGACATATCGGGTGCAAGTGCTCCACTGCTTGTGTACACTTGCTCACTGCACATACGTCAAATCATATGTCAAATGAAGCCGATGCCATTTCTTCCATTTTTGTTCGGGGGTTAATAGTTCACTAAGAATGACACGGTTTCAGGTTAGAAGGCAGCTTAGGCAGATTGTGCAAAGAACGTAGATGCTACAAGCATTTGAATATTGTGTCCTGTATTTATCTGACAACCGATCAGATCAAGGAAGCCGTGACATACACCAATCAGGCATAACATTATGACCACCTTCCTAATATTGTGTAGGTCTCCCTTGTGCCTCCAAAACAGTTGTGACTCATCAGAGAATGGACATGGGCCTTCTGAGGGTGTCCTGTGGTGTCTGGCAACAGGATGTTGTTAGTGGGGGGTCTTTGGGTCCTATGGGTTGAGGGGAGGGGCCTCTGTGGATCATCTGTGGATCTAGTGAATTTGGAGGCCAGGTCAACACCTTGTGCTGTTCTTCATGTTTTTTTTGAGTTGTTCCTAAAGCGTTTTTGTGTGTGTGCCTGTGTCAGGCTGGATCCTGCTGGGGATGGCTGCTGCCGTCAAGGAGGGTCATTGCATTGGGGTGGGGGTGCCTGGTCTGGTCTAGGTGGGTGCTACATGTCTAAGTAACATCCACATGAATGTCAGGTCCAAAAGTTTCCCAGCAGAACATTGAATTGTCACAAGATGGTCAAGGTTATTTACTTCTTCAGTCAGTGGTCATAATGTTGTGGCTTTTTGGTGTATGTAGATTAAGTTGCAGAGAGGTTGCAAGGCTTCAGTGTTTCTGCACATATGGTATCAATGATCACGAAAATTGTGTACCAAAATTCACGTAGACTTTTCGAGTTGTTACTCCTACTTGTGTTCTAGTCTTCCTCCTGTTCCACTCATACTAAGTTTGTCATTATTTTTGGTCGAACCATTTATTGTATATTAAGAAGTAGGAACCTTCAATAACGCCACATTTTCCTGAAAAGTACCCTTGATGCTTGTCAGTCGAGGTACTGTTTTTTTTTTTCACTTCAGTGTTCAGTGGCTTCATTTTTCATTCATACAGTTCCAGGGAACTTTTTAGCCTTTTTCCTAGAAAATGTTTCTATTCTATTCTATTCTATTCTGTTCTGTTCTGTTCTGTTCTGTTCTATATTGTTGTTGGGCTGCAGGGGAATGTAGTGGTTGTAGCTCTGAGAAGATTAGATCCTCCAGAGGGCCAGAGGTCAAGTTGCTCTCTCCTGTAAATCTACTCACTGGCATGTTTTCATTACCAGCACCAACATATCCCCCATATTCCCCAGACACTGTGTGAGTCTAAGTGTGTGTGTGTGTAGTGGCCTTGGCTTCGGGCTGCACTGTAAGTACTGAGCAAGGCTAGCGCCAGCAGTCCCTGCTTAAATCATACACAGCCACACACACACACACACACACACACACGGATATACATGCAGCCATTTCTCCGAGGTGCTTGTGGATGATTTAGCAAAGTCCTCATCACTGCCTCATCAGGTATGGATTGGGTGTGTGTATATGAGGGAGCAGTTGGACCATTGCTGGATAGATTTACCGCTGACTGGTCTGAGCTCCGCTAAATCACTTCAAACACTTATCCGGGAGTTATTGCACATAAACATTCTCTCTGTCTCCCTCTCTTCCCTTTAATTTTTTTTTGAAAGTTTTCAATGCAGTGTGGAGAACTTCATGTTTTCTGAATCAGTATTTCCATGTGAAGGTTGGTGCCTTCTTTTTATATGTATTCGTTATTCATACTGTAATTGCTTCAGTATCATCTTACCAATTACAAAACTTGTCTAAGTGATGAAATTTGCAGTTGACCCTTCTAAACTTGTGCCCTCAAATGGTAATTGTCCAGTCACGATCCTCTTTTACACATGCATCAAAGTCCTGGCATTTTCCGGCCATCACCTGGGGGAAGAGGGTTAGGGTTAGGGTCAGATCAGACACTTCAGGCTGCCAGCTCTGCAGAACTAAATCCATGTAAAATACAACTGAACTTTCTTTTCAATAGAGCACGTTATGTCTGGAGAATTCACAGCAAGCGAGAAACCGTATGAGGGTGCACTTCTTCGCTTCTTTGAACTCTTGTTCGTTTGCCTGTACATTGTTTTTCAGTCTTTCATTCATTGTTTGGATATTTCCAAATAATTTTAGTATTGATGGCGGTGCAAAAAGAGTCAGATACACTGAATTCATGTGGATGTTACTTAGACATGTAGCACCCACCTAGACCAGACCAGGCACCCCCACTCCACAGCAATGACGCTCCTTGATAACAGCAGCCATCCCCAGCAAGACGCAGCTTGACACAGGCACACACACAAAAACGCTTAAGGAACAACTCAAAAAACATGAAGAGCAGCACAAGGTGTTGACCTGGCCTCCAAATTCACTAGATCCCAAACTGATCAAGTATCTGTGGGATGATCCACAGAGGCCACTCCCTTCAACCCATAGGACATAGGACAATCTGTTGCCAGACACCCTCAGAAGACCCATGTCCATTCTCTGATGAGTTACAACTGTTTTGGCGCAAAGGAGACCTACACAATATTAGGAAGGTGTTCATAATGTTATGCCTGATTGGTGTACTAGTCTTCCTCCTGTTCCACTGCCATCCCTTGCATGAACCAAGCACAGTATTACCAGAAGGTAAAAACCAAGCAGCAACCTCTGAGAATGAAAAATGAAGCCCATGTGATCCCATAGACTCGGCGTTAAAACTTAACAGCAGAAATGTTGCAATGTATTATGTTGCCAGTCGATGGACAGATGGATTGGGTCTGTTCAGCTAATTTGCCCTTTCTTGACAACTGTACAGTGGTCGTCTGGGCGCGGTCATATTCCACTTCCAAATATTTTGTTAAAATGTTTTGCCTCTGTCATTTCCAGCAGTAATTTGACAAACCTCCCATACTGATTGTAAACCTTGAAAGTTATTAAAGGAGAATTACCGTTTTTTACAACCTGGACCTTATTTCTGGCATAAAACACCATTGTTTACTCACCCATATAACTGTAATTTGGAGTCGTTCGGAAGATATTTCGATCCAGCGCAGTGCCACGTATATCCATATAGTGGGAGTGACTGGGGCACCGAAACGCAGCCTCTAAATAACGCATTATCTGCCGCGAAACTCATTCACCAATATTTTGTTATCGTACGCTAGTGCTATTCCACATTAAGTCCGGAGTTACCCGTTATCTGTTTGCAGACGTGCAGCGGTTTGTTGTTTAGCTGTTCCTCTCTCTGCCTCCGCATCCTCCTTTCAACGAGCTCCTCATCTATATACTCTGGCTCAAAACGGTAAGGACGTCCATCATAAACAATATGTAATGTAATTTGCTAGTGCTATGGTTCCCGGATGATGATAACAGGTAACTCCGGACTCAATGGGGAATAGCACTAGCGTATCATAACAAAATACTGGTGAAATGAACGAGTTTCGCGGCAGATAATGCGTTATTTAGAGGCTGCATTCCGGTGCCCCAGTCACTCCCACTATATGGATATACGCGGATCTAAATATCGTCCAAATGACTCCAAATGACACCAAAGTTATATGGGTGAGTAAACAAAAGTATTTTATGCCATAAATAACGTCCAGGTTGTGAAAGCGATAATTCCCCTTGGGAATTGGGAATTGGGACAAACATCTGTCAAAAGAGGGGTTTAATGATCGAAGACTATTTACTAGAAACTGTAAACAGTACAACTTTCCACGTTGTAATTTAGCCTACGTTCAAGTCTGCAAAATTAATTTGACTGCCTCCTGAGATACAGGCACCCCACCCTCCAAGTCTGGAGCACAGTGACCACATTAGCCTCCAGCAGACGTGGCCACTTCATTGACGTTGTTTGTGTGTGTGTCTGTGTGTAAGTAGGGGATTAACTGTCTATAAATTTGTGGCTTTCCTGTTTAGTCTGAGTTTATGACCGTCTGGAAGAGGGCAACATTTGCAAAATGAACCACACAAACACATATTGACACACATACTCGAGCCTGTACACCTCTTCTTCTTCGTCTTCTTCTTCTTCTTCTTGATCTCTGTAATGAGTATGGGAAAAGACAACGTCTAAGTCTCTAATTTCCTAAAATTAGGTGCACTTGCAATTATAGATGCTTTATGCTTAAATGAACACAAGTATAATTTCCTTTTTGTAGACATGCAGTATAAAAATGTAAGGGGTAACACGTGACTTCTCACTGTGAAAGTGAGTAATTACAGTAATTATAGTGACTTAAGGGTGAAAACATTTAAAATCCAAACTGTGTTGGTGTTGCTTGTAGTTGTAGTTAATGGGTATAATGACCAGTAGCAGACACGTGGTATGTATGAAGGGGAAATAACTGGAAGAAGATCTTGGCATGTAAGCACATGAAATGAAATCTAATCAAAACAGAGATGAGAGAAATGAGATGGTTCAATGTCTTGACCCCCTTGATCAGCCTCACTATCTTGTTCGAGCATTTCCTGCCTTTATTTTCACTGAATAATAATTCATTCATTGCTCCCTTTCAAGGCAGAGTGACTGGCTTGGAGCTTCGTTGCTGATGGGAAACCGCACAGACAAACGCACGCACTCTCTCCCAAGGCAGGAAGTCTTAGTGAGAGCAGGATGTTGACTTAGTTTTTATTTCAACTTTCCCTGAAAACCCCTGAAGGTCGACAGAAGAGCGGCCAGCAGATCTAAAGCCGGAGATAGAAGTGGGGAAACAAAAGTACAGATTAATGTATACTTTCCAACTCTTATCTCTGCAGACAAGTAATAACAAGAAAGCTTAAAGTACACTGAGGAACACAGCAGGGGAAGGCAGACACAGATTAAGTGCAAAGGCAGATTGATTTTATATGCATTTACGTACATTATAACAAATTCTTTTTTTCCACTTAGCGTACGCTAGAGTGTATATTATGGTTCAGCTTTAAAATGCAAGATACTACTAGTAAGATTTCAAACTAATATATTAAGTGAGATAGTGACACACACACAGGCTTTTCAAGTGCTTTAACTATATTGTTGTGGACGTGCAGTGAGCGCGCACATTTAAAAACTTATGTAGTAATCATGACAATAATCAGTATTAGTAATGAAGCTACAGCCATGAAAATGTTGTAAAATAAGCATGAATCTAAAGTCACTGCCAATAATGTATACCAAGAAGTTAACAGCAACCTGCAGGAAGTGAAATTATCGCAGTGACAAATTCTGCAGTTCCACAAATGGCCACCCAAGGCTTTCTCCAAAAGTGAGTCAAACCCCATAAAGGCCAGTGTCTATAGCATGTTTGCAGCCTGGTACAACAATATTTCGGGTCGCTATAGCCAGGATTAATTGTCCTTTTACGCACTCATTTCAATTATATCAAGGCTTGAGTCATGTAGTTTTCAATTCAATTAGACTCTGTCACTGCCAAGATGGCGACGGCCAGCCACAACACTGATCTTGATAACTGCAGGAACTGCAGGGTTTGTCCATCTCTTATATACACAGTCAATGGCCACCATCATTAATTTTCTAATGTAAAGAATTGATAAATTACCTGCAAAAAAATAGCAGTCTAAGATGTTTAGTGCCGTGAACGATTAATTTTATACGTCCTAAGGAGGAGCCTGTTGGGTTTTTTCAATTTATTAGTATACTGGGCTCAAACCGTTGTGATGCGTAATTACTTAGACTTAGACTTAGATAGACTTTATTGATCCACAAGGGAAATAGCTTGGTCACGGTAACTTAGTTTAAAAAAAAAAAAAAACACTCTTGAAAACTGCTAGTAAAACAAAAAATAGGTTAAAAAAATCTACAAGAAATAGAAGTAAATATACACTATATACGTACAGGTAGTGTAAATGATATGGTGCACTAAAATGGATGGAAAAGCGGTGACATGAATAAGACAGACACAGACTCCTTCATTTGTCGTACATGCAGCAAACGGGGGGGCACTGACTGATGTGTGCGTTTAACTTATTTTGTTAGATGTGAGCTTTACTGAACTGTAGTCATCAATAACCGTAATGAATTGCAGCGGGTAGGACAAGTCGGCAGCTGTGTGTGTGTGTGTTTGTGTGTGATGTTAGCAAGATGAAAACTGATTACGTTCTATATTTAAACCGTCCATTTGTGATCGTTCATGAATTGATGCTTGTCACGCCAGGTTCATTTCCATTATTCCTTTCAAGAAATTGTTTTTTTAAAGTTCAGTTTCTGATGATACTAAATTTGTGTCATTTAGTAGTTAATGAAGAATTTCTGTCTTTATGCGAGGATGCTTGAGTTTTTTTTTTTTTTTTTTTTTTCATCTTATATGAAGACTGATACCAATGGATGTTATTGACGGGTACCTGTATATGGAGCCAAATGTATGGTGTATGTACATAATTTATTTATAATCCTCTAGATGTGAAGAGAAGCATTGGTTGTTCAGGTTTGATATCAATCACAATTCAATTACCACGGCCTCACTTTTTTAGAGATTATGATTTAATTGATATACTTATTTCACAAAAGGTCTTGGAACTTTTTATTGAGAAGTGTGCTTTGCTGTGCTCCGTGTGCGCTGCGCTATCTCGGCATCTTCAGATAATTGTCTTGTTATCTCAAGCCAGCAAATTACTTTTGTCTTGCTGCTGCTTTACCAGAGTTCAGCTCTGACTCTGACTCAGGCTGCGATCGTGTTCACTGTTAGTTTCAAAATGAAATCTTGCCTTCTTTTCATCTATGTTTTGACAATGGTGGGTGATAATCACTCAAGTTTCCGATGTTACTGTGGGTGACTCATAAGTTTTTACTGTTTTTACTCTTGTCTTGATCATTGTAAACTTTGTGTAATGTGGCAGATAAGTGGATACAGCCGAATGTATATAAAGAAGGACGAACCCTCCCAGATGTCACTATCATGAAGAGCCGTTTTGAAGCTCATTGTGGTGGCTACGATCATCTTCACCATCTTGGCATTTCTGATCTCACATTCCTAGCTAATTCAAAAATGTGCACAGAGGTGAAGTTTGGTTGGACCTGATCTGGCCAGGTGATGTTATTTTAAATTTTAACATTTTAAATTGCATCCCATTGCCTCTCAGTGAGGTTTAGAAGCATGTGGTTTTCATTCAGCCAATCAGCAAAGATCAAGGCAACATTCTCAGGTCACAGCAGGGTCAAATGTGGTCTACAAGGTCCACCTCTGTATGAACGCCGAGCATAACTGCTTTGTTAGGTGCCACGAAGAAGTGACCTAATGTTGTCTAATGTGATAATTTAGACAACATAAGTGCCCAAATCAGAACTTATGTTCTAATGGTCTAAATACATGTTTACATTTGTTTACCACTTAAGAGCAAGAAACCATATATGGTAACTTCATTAATCTTGGGTTAAAGCGGAGTTGTATAAAAATTTTTGTTAATTGTCATGTTTATTTATGCTGTAAAGTTGGACATTGTAACATGGAAGTTTGTGCAGATTGACGCCTCTATTGGAGCGAGGCCCAAGTGGCCATTCGAAGAACTGCAGTTTTCGACATAAGCTACATTTTACAGCCACCACAGACTGGCTGTAGGGCTGCATTGACTTGTCATTGATTAGTCGACTTCTTGCTCTTGTTTTAATGAATACTGTTCCTATTTGTTGTGCTTCGCGAATTATTAAGTTGTGTGAGTCATTGATGTGACCTTGACTCAAGAGTGGGTGCTAACCGCTAGCATGTCCGCACTACTTTCCAGTGCATTCATAAGTTGTAAGGAGATTGTTTCTGCACATATAGACCTATAAAACTAAGCAATGTAGATTTCCATTAATGTTACGTTCTATGTGGGTGGAAGCAACCTTTAGCTTTCCAGCATGGAGGTTTTTCTGTGTGGATTTTCCATGTTCTCCCTGTGTCTGCTACATATGGAAAACATATGTAGACTCACACTAACCATGCATGTTAGGTTAGTGTGAGTTTGAATGATGATTCTCTACTACAGGATAATACAGATGCCAATTTCCAATTCCAGTCAGCACAAGTCACTAAAGTTAAAACATACTGTATGTTTGCTAATTAATGACAGAATATAGTAACATCCTAGTACACTCGGTATCATTTGGTTAAACTTCAAGTTTAAATGGGTTCTTCATTCATGGACATCGTGTTCAAATAATACCATCATTAAGTTTGAATAACATTTATTAGGAAAAGTTCAGCTATATTTATTGCTACAATCAACTACTTAGACTATAGACTAATTGAAAAAAGAATGGAACGATTGTCATCGATTGAAAACAATAATCCTTTTCTGCAGCCCTAATTGGCTGACTCCAAAGTTTTCTCAAAGAGACACCGTGGTGGATCATTGACGATATTGATCACATGTCCGTGGTCATGAGCAGACACGGGCACTGCAGCCAGAAACGTCAAGAAGCTGTGGCCTCAAGAAAACTGTTTTGACTCCCTCATTGTAATGGCATGACAGATCCAAAAAATAAGAAGATAATTAAATTTGATTGATTTCGAGGGTGTCAGAGTTGATGCAGCCGATTTTGATTTCACCTCGACGAGTACATTTTGAGAATATTTGTCACTGCTTTGGGCGTGCGTTGAATTCTCCTCTCCTTGTTAAACTGTTAAAATCCCATTTCCTGGATCCCTGTCCTGGTTGTGAAACTCAAGTGTTGTGCACAGCTGAGCTAACAAAGTAGAGACGAGTCGTGGACTGATTCGTGTTTAAATTGTTATTGCTGGAAGGCTGGGAATTAATTTGAGTGTTGGGTGTCTTTGTGTATTGTTTGTGTATTGTTTGTGTATGCCTGGACGCTGAATTAATTCTCTGTCATATATTTGGGAATATATATATTTATATTTACAGGGATGTAACTGTGGGTGTCTCACTATTTTTTATGCACACTCACACACACACACACACCTGTAGCCTATGTAAATATCTATGTAAAAAGGTTGTCTGTGTGTGTGTGTGTGTTTAAGGGATTATCGCAGTCTCATCCTTCATTCCTCTCACAGCCCTGACCCTTTTAAACAACACTCTATCTTTCCCTGGGAATCCCTCCATCCATCTCTCGCTCTCCATCAATCTTTCTATCTTTTTCTCCATTCACGTCACTCCCTTTCTCCCTCCGACTACTTGGGATGGGAGGAGAGGCGGAAAGTTGCGCAGAGAAAGAGAGGGAGATACAGAGAGAGATGGTCCTGTCTTTTTCAACCTCCTTCTTATTCCATCAAGCATACATCTAGCCTCAGAACTCAACAATAACACATCCATCACGCACACACTCGCATATATATAAGCACACACGCAGGAAGGCAAACCGTGCAGAGTCATCTTCTATCATGACAGAAAAAAGCAAATAAAGTTTTATTCATAATTCAATAAAAAAAAACCTTTATAAGATAAAAGGAATATGCTGTCGTCCTCAGAAATGTGGTCACTGTGAACATTTTCTCCTTCGATTCAATGTGCGCTTCAATATTGATGGTCCTTACTACCCCGTTGATATTTCAGTATTCAACTCGTTGCATGTGTGACCGGAGATAGATAGATAGATAGATAGATAGATAGATAGATAGACAACTTTATTGATCCCTTTGGGAGGTTCCCGCAGGGAAATTGACATCTCCATCGCATACAGCACTGTCAGACACACATGTACACGAATTATATAGAAAGCAGTGAATAAACCCCAAATACCCAACACCCAGAAAAGAATAATAATAATAATAGATATTGTGACTGTACATACATGGTTATTGCATAAATATTGTGACTGCACATGGTTAAGAAGAAAAATACCAGCTGTGTATTGTTATTGCACTCATGTTATTGCAGATTAGTTAGAAGGGTCGGAGAATCAGGATATCAGGAAATCAGGAAACTGATCAGCTTCTCCAACCTGGAGAGGTCTGCTTTTGAGGTGCTCCCATCCCAGCACACCACAGCGTAGGACAGACCGCTGGCGACCAGATGTTGAAGGATCTTAACCTCCTCAGGAAGTACATTCTGCTCTGGGCCTTCTTGTACAGCTGCCCCGTGTTGCTCGTCCAGTCCAGCTTGTTGTCTAGCCACAGCCCAAGATATATATAGGTCTGCACGACCTCCACCTCCTCCGCTCCTAACAGAACTGGTCTGGGGTTGGGTCTGTTCCTCCCAAAGTCAATGACCAGTTCCTTGGTCTTTGAGGTGTTGAGCTGCAGGTTGTTCGTGTGGCACCAGATAACAAAATCCCTCACCATGCTCCTGTACTCCTCCTCTTCGTCGTCTCTGATACACCCCATGATGGCCGTGTCATCTGCGAACTTCTGAATGTGACACGTTTCAGAATTGTGGCAGGAGTCCGCGGTGTACAGAGTGAAGAGGATAGGGGAAAGTACAGTCCCCAGATGAAGAGGAAATTGCAAAATCGTGTGAATTCACTTCTTTTAGAATACTAGAACATAGTATGTGATTAAATGTTGAATAAAGGGAACTGGACGCAGGAAGAGATTAGCACTGATGACGACACAAGAGATCATAAAACGATAATGAAGTCATTATCAGTTGTAGTGATGAGAAAACCTTGGTGAACTAAGCTCAATTTTGAGGTAGTTGAAACGACAACCAATGACATACGACCGTAAACTGTTACAGCTAGGACAGACCGTGCATGACCATAGTTCCTGCCACCAATGTCGCAATGCTGATCACGGGCTTGGGGCTGATCACGGGCTTGGAATGTCCGTTGGAATGAACCCAGATGGCGTGGTGGCAACGTTGATACCTTCTTTTCAAATGGTGGTGTCCAGAAGCGCTCCATCCATGCGCTAGCAATATTTTTCTGTTTTGCTCACTCTGAAACATTTGGGATTGAAAATACCTAGGCAGCCAGTGCTTGGAACTTTCACTGGCGGCCAACTGTCAGCTACAAAGAGATGGGCAACGAGTGAATCCCTAAGTATTTGGGGGCTTTAACAGGTTTCTTTTTTGGCGTGTATTTGGTTGTACTTGAAGTTGTAAAGTTTGGGTTTGTTTGATATTGCAAATGATGTCCTGCTCGCCCATTTTGATGTGATTTGAAGTGGTAGGAAACAAGCTCAGGACGTTGTTTCCCAGTGGTAAATGTTTGACTATGTGTTGCCGTAGTGTGTCATTTGTCGTCTCAACTGCGTTACCTCTAAGTTCTTTTTGTGGGTACGCCCCTTAAAGGGGGACTACTGTTTTTTTACAACCTGGACCTTATTTCTGGCATAAAATATGGTCGTTTACTCACCCATATAACTTTTGTGTAGTTTGTATTCCTTCGGGAGATATTTAGATCTGCGTATATCCATGTAGTGGGAATGACTGGGGCACCGAAACGCATTATCTGCCGCGAAACTCATTAATTTCACCAATATTTTGTTATTGTACGCTAGTGCTATTCCCCGTTGAGTCCGGAGTTAGCTGTTATCATCATCTGAGGTCTGTACATTGACCTACAGACCCCTACTACTAGTTTTTTTGAAACATGGCTGAATATTTTTCTATTCTGAGGTTGTGGGCGAACCATAGCAGTGGTACAAATTACACAAAAGTTATATGGGTGAGTAAACAACCGTATTTTATGCCAGAAATAAGGTCCAGGTTGTCTTAACACAGTTAATTTTGTTTATTTGCCCAGTTAATGCATTTAAAAGCCCCTTTCACAATTGACACTTGATGGTTTTCAGCCAGATTTTACAACAGGTGATGGGTTAGTCTGCTCAGTTGTCACAAGTATGTTTATCACATGCCTTATGGAAGAAGTTTATACACTGATGAAGACCTCAACATGTGTCTGAAAGCTTCCAGAAAAAACAACCAAGTCAGTGAACCTCGTGGCGAGGTCAAGGTTGAAGCCAAATGCTACGTCAGCCATTCAATTCCAGTGAAACATCCAAAGTTTAGGACGTTGAAACGACTCTTTCGGCAATGACAACGCTCAGCTTTCATCGGGTACACTTATACATTTCAGCAGTATTATAATTTAGACCCTGCATGGCAGCAAATCCTCTGAGACATCTGGTTAACAGAGCGTAGATGGTGGGATAGAGAGACCAGCAGACAGACAGGTTACCATAGTTATCAGAGCGGAGAGAAAAGAATGGAAGGTGATGAACCTGAGTGGGTGTGTATGTGTGTGTGGCAGCCGCAGACCCGTCGGCAGACAATCATTGTGTCCTTGTCATTGAGCGAATCTGAAATGTGACCCCCTCCCCCCTCCTCGTCTTTAGCCGGCCCTCTCCGCTTCTCTGTTATCTCGCTTTATTGTTCAACATAAAAGGCTAGAGAGAAGAAAAATGTTATCAACATCCGAAGTCAGCTTTGTAAAAAACGATCAGACTTTTTGAGTTTTCTTGAAGATTGCTCTTGCACTGCTCATGCAAGTTGCTTCTTTGGTTCCATATGACTGATAGGGTTTTTACTGGGAACATCTGGGGGTGGTGCACACTTTTTAGATGACGGATGTTACAACACAGTCTTAAAATCTGTCCCCAAATGGTTTCACCCCCATTCACACCTTCAGTCTGAAGTTTCTGGGCATTATTGGGTTGTTAGATAATCAACCTGACTGTGAAACTCTGATTGCAGTTGAGTTTTAAGTCAACAGCAGACCCAAGTCATGTGAACTTCATTGTACACCGTCCACAGATGTTCCTAATAAAAACCTAAACTCCCCACCGGTCATTTAGACTGAAAAGGCCACTTGGATGAGCGGTGAAACATCTGCAAGACAACTCATACAAGTCCAGTTTGTTTTTGGAAAGGCATGATTTGGGTAATTTTACTCATACTGTAAAACCAAATGTTAAATGACGCATCTGGAATAACACAAAACTAAAGAAACCACCGGACTGAACTCGTGTTGATTGTCAAGCGCCAAACCAATAAATGCACTTGGAACAAATTAAGTTCCTGTTTGACTCTCTCGTGATTTTGGAACTCAGGCGCGCGGAACTGATAAGCTTAAGGTATTAGCCGTCTCAAATCAGAGTAAAAGGACACTTTTAAAGATTGCACGGTCTCCCACACACATTTGTATGCGGCGACTCTTCCAGGTTGTGGATCAAAACCCAGGAATCAGCAGGATGTTGGCTTGATTTCTTGGCAGATGCATGAGGCAGTAGTTATAAATAGTGTGAACAACAACCATAAAAAATATGTTCAGGAAAACAGCTGTTTTGATCTCGCATTAAGACCTAAAATCATTTTGTCGGCCACATTACAAATAGACGGTTGTTTTGTCTTTAGTAGATTCACGAGGTGCTAGTATATACAGGTCTTGCGTACTGTTACTTTCTTTGAGAGCTTTATCTTTTGCCTGTTGCCGCTGTTGAAATTGAGAATATGCGGACAAAAGAGTGAAACTGTGAAAGGAGGTGAACCTGCTCTCCCCTGACTGGCTTCTTTGAGAGCTTGACCAGATATCGGGCTCAAAATCTTGAGGCGACCAAAAAGAAATCCCACAATGATGGGATGGAACTGAAAAGGTTTTGATACAACATGTATAAAAGTGTCAATGTAATACAAAGCTAAGTGACAGAAATGGGAAGTTGCAGTTCAGCTACTTCGTTTTAGCATGGTGGGATTTAGGCACTGATGTTGTTGTTTATTGGGGGTCTGTTGAAATCATCATCATTATTAATGGAGGAAATGATGAATCTTACTTTCATACATCAACATTAACTGCCAACAAAACCTCAGTTTGGCTAGAGAGCTTCCATTGTGCCTACTTTGGTTCATGCTAATGTTTTTGTAGAGCCCCCCTCCAGTTATGATAATTTCATATGCTTGGCTCTGACCCTGAAAGTAGATTAATAGAAAAAAAAAACAGCCTGGGAAGAACATTTTGTGGCGATTTCAGAACAAACTGTTCTGTGGACTCCCTCAAAGTAACTACCCACTGGGGTGCTCCATTAGGAGCTACATATCTTCCAGGCCTTCTGCATTTGCATGGCCAGAAGGAACGCTGAAGTGATGTTTTAGCCAGCTGGTGATTGGTATATCTTTGTCGCGTCGGAGTGACGCCACATATACTGTAGACTAGACAAAGCCTGGACTTCACTGCCGAGCCATTTCTCCATATTTTTCTTGCATTTTGTCAGGCTTGTGTTAACAGCTGTTTTATTTATTTATTTTTTTTTTACACAGCTAATGTCTTACCATTGTTTACACTGCAGTTTTTAAAATGTAGTTGCCAGTGCTGTAGTCACGTGTTTGATTAATTAACTAACCAAACACCATGCATGCAGGTCGTTCAAGGTGAAGTCACCATGAAGTGGACAGAAAAACTATTTAAAACCTTAAAACACCAATCTTATGCTGCCATCAAATGGGACTTATGAGCTTGTGGTTACAGTATGGGAAGTTGCGTTCACAACTTGTGAACCTTGACCATGCTCTGGTCCGAAAGTGCGTTTTGGCTCACCACGAAAGAATCTACATCCGGGAAAGCTTGCCTTTTGACTTGATGTAATAGATCATTTGACAGCAGTAATGTGGGAAATTGGACTGTTGAGGAGATAAAACTGCAGAACAGCTGATTGTTGGCCTGATCCTAAACTTAGAGGGGTGCTAAAATCTATGCGGTTTCTGCCTGACTTAAGATGCTTAAGTTGATGCTATTTCTTATGTTTAATTTAATTTGACCTGGCCTCCAAATTCACTAGATCCCAAACTGATCAAGTATCTGTGGGATGATCCACAGAGGCCCCTCCCCTCAACCCATAGGACCCAAAGACCCCCACTAACAACATCCTGTTGCCAGACACCACAGGACACCCTCAGAAGGCCCATGTCCAGTCTCTGATGAGTCACAACTGTTTTGGAGGCACAAGGGAGACCTAGACCTATTAGAAAGGTGGTCATAATGTTATGCCTGATTGGTGTATATACAGTCAGAAGTAAGTTTCAACGTAGTGAGTCTGTGCTGCTATAGGCCTAGGCTGCTGGGGGACGATGCACCAAACACATGTCCTCCTTCTTTCTTCTCTCTCCTCTCTCGCATCCTCCACTTTCTTTTCTCTGGCACAGAGCTCTTGCCCTCTAATTTCCTATATACTACTAGTCATACAATTCTGTGCTATTACTATGTAGAATGTTTACTGCTGTGTGTGTCCCACCCCCCTTCCCCCCCCCCCCCCCCCCCCTTCCCCCCACTTCTTGTGAGTATCTACTACATCTGTTGTCGTGGTCTCATCAGCCTGCCCAGTCTTCATGGAATCCTGCAGTTATCCACTCCTACCTGAATGAACAATTCTCCAACCTGCCTATGACTCCTCTTACATTTTCAAACTGTCATGTAACATCATCAGTTTGTATCATAAGATTCCACATGTACACTTTAGTCAGATATGTGTATCTATGACAGATGTATGTTTATCTTGCTGTTCTCTTCTCTCTTTCTTCTGTCTGTACCCGGCTGGCCTTAGGCAGATGGGTCCCTCCATATGAGCTGGGTTCTGCTCGAGGTTTCTTCCTGTTAAAAGGGAGTTTTTCCTTGCCACCGTTGCCTTCAGGCTTGCTCTGGGGGTTTCAGGCCGGGTTTTTGTAAAGCGTCTTGAGACGATTTGTATTGTTATTGACGCTATATAAATAAAATTGAATTGAATTGAATTGAAGTGACCGTATGTTGTGAAAGTAGTGCAAAATGGTAATATGATGAGTATGAAGTAGTGACAAACAGTAGTGTAGAATTGTAAAACCAGACGGTGTTATTATGCTCAGTGGTGAATAATACGCTGTAATATCAGTATAAAAGCTGCATCATCTGTAACAGCGATGTCCTCTGAGATCTGGGCTTCCTAAGCGGCGGAGTGTTCTCAGATATCACCATGGAAAGGTCTTGGAAGCATGTTTGTTTTGACTGAGTGTGTGTATGTTACGTTGTGAGTATGCGCGTGAGAATGTGTACACGTGTGCGAGAGAGACTTAGGGTGTCTCAGATGTTCTTCACAGTTCATCAGTGCTGACATCTGGCCAAACAGCTGGACTTATCTGGACACACAGGCTGTCCACACTTCCACGAGTCCTTCTCTTACACTTCTTCTCTCCTTAAGCTCATCTTCCCTTCCGTCTGTCTCGTCTGTGTACAGATATTGTACATTCGTGTGCATCCTTTGTTTACGACTGTGTCCAAGGGCACGTTGTTAAAAAACTATAAAAGCCGATGATGACCTTAAACATGGACGTCTTATGCACCGAAAAATATTTATGTGTTTATCTGTGTGTGCTTTCCAGACAGGAAATGTGAACCATATGTATGTTCAACAAGCTTGTCTCTGAGTCTGTGTTGTTCCCATGGCAAGAGCAGATCAGACGGGTCACAGAAACTGGAAACAACAGATTTCTTATGCTACATTTGTGTGGTAATGACTTGTAGAGGCGATTGGTATCTTCTTTGGTTACAACCCTTCCAACTTGGCTTGGTGCATGCACATTTTAGAGCATTGCACATACTGTACAACACATGAAAAGCTAAACATAAGCAATCATTTTTTTGTCGATTGAATTATTGATCTATTATGAAGTCAAGGGAGAATTTTTTTCTGGTTTATGGCAGACCTAAATTAATTAACTAGTTCTCGGACTTGGCTGAAGCCTGATTCCGATCCAGTCATTGTAAAAATGTCCGGATTGTCCCTAAATCTGCTGCTGAATAACTGTTTAGACACAGGCTCTTTGAATATTAGATTAGAATTTGGGAAATGAAGCGGCAAATTTGAACATAATTATGAGTAATTACAACCATTTTAGCTTGTCGCCAGGTTAGAGGGATTACAATATGTTTCCTCTTATCACTGCTGACTGGAACCCCTTAGTTGTAGTGACATGGTTCAAAACTTTGACTTCAACACAACTATATGTGTTGAGTAGTGCAGTTGAGAGATGTTGTTCAACTTGGAGACGTCTTCTCGGAGAGTTTTGGTTTCAGAAATATACCCACTAGAGTTAACTTTATTAATGCTTCTGAGGATTTCCTGGAGGAAGTAATACACTGATCAGGTATAACATTGTGACCACCTTCCTAATATTGTGTAGGTCTCCCTTGTGCCTCCAAAACAGTTGTGACTCATCAGAGAATGGACATGGGCCTTCTGAGGGTGTCCTGTGGTGTCTGGCAACACAGTGTTGTTAGTGGGGGCCTTTGGGTCCTGTGGGTTGAGGGGAGGGGCCCCTTGATCAGTTTGGGATCTAGTGAATTTGAAGGCCAGGTCAACACCTTGTGCTGTTTTTCAGGTTTTTTGAGTTGTTCCTAAACTGGTCCCATCCTGCAGGGGGTGGCTGCTGCCATCAAGGAACATCCACATGAATGCCAGGTCCAGAAGTTTCCCACCAACATTGAATTGTCTCAAGATGGTCAATGTCGTTTACTGTCAGTGGTCCTAATGTTATGCTTGATCAGTGTATGTTTACTTCAGGGTATTTTCTGTAATATATGTTCTCCCTAAGTTCACATCCTATGGCTCCAGCAGTGAAACATATCTTTGAACAGAAACGGTATGTTGCTTGAGCCACATAATGTAAATGAACCGTCTTCTGATGTACTACATATTACAAGTCTACACAGTTGAAAGCTGGGCATGCAATCTAATGTCCATGCAGCTATCATGCTTTATCAGAAGATAAAGAACATGGCTGCTTTCTGTGAGGGGTAAATGATGTTAACTGCATTAAGCCGTCCTGAAAATACACCAGGATTAAATGACTTGAAAGGTATAAAACCCTCCCCTCCCCCTCATGTTCCAGGCTAATTAATCATAACCTCAGTACAACAGAAATGCGAGCGTTAGTTGGCTCACTTGGAACAAGACTAGGGAGAGAAACCGACATAATTTTAATGATTTCAAATACAAAACCTGAATGCAAAGCAGGATGTGCTGGATGTTCCTAATAACCCCCCACTGTAGCATTTTGGCAATTGAACATAATCTTTTGCTTTGAAGAAGAAAACCGGCCTGATCTCATTTGAACTGCTCCGAACAGGCTTGAATCTGTTGTTAATGATGATCAGAATACACAGTTAACTTGCTCCAAATTCAGTGTTCACTGTATTCTCATGATCGAGAGAACTGACATTTTTGGAAACATGGCTGCTTGCTCTCCCGCCCACTCTCAGATGAGAAGCTTAGTACAAGTGTTGATGCATGTTTGATATGAAATCATTTCCCTTTTCCTTTTTATATATTCAAAAAAAGAGAATTAATTATTTTTCTTTTTTATTTAATCTCCTCTATATGTGTGTTTTTGTATTTTTTTTACAGGACTGTTCCCTGCTGTGTTGAATTTGGCAACTATGGCGGATATATCAGCCAATGCTACCTGCGGTTCACGGGAACCAGAAATGTTTTGTAAGCTGGTGGAGCATGTCCCAGGTCAGCCTGTGAGAAACGCCCAGTGTCGCATCTGCGACCAAAACAGTCTAAAACAATTAGGTAAGAAAAATTTGCATCCACACAACACTTATAGCCTCGGTGATAACAACAATTAATCGTGCTAGATTAGCTAATTAGAGCATGATTGGCCACATGTTAACAAATCATTTTGTCTGAAAGGATATTTAAAGAATGAACTGAGGAATCAGTCGCTACCTGACAAGGTGACAATACAAGAGTAACCTGCAATCATCATTCAGTCAAGCAGACTTTCATAATAGATCAATAATTCAATCGGCCGCTCAGACAGGAAACTGATTAGTCAGTGAAGCAGCAATTAACCAGTATCCAGTGATTAGTTAGTAAAAGAAAACACTTAATTAGATATATCAGTCTGTTAGGGTATAATTGAGAAATTGACAGAACTGTTAAAGGAAAATAGACATTTGACATTTTAGAAAAGTTGGATGGAGGCCTGATTGCATTCTTACGGTAAAGAGACACCAAACCGACATCGAAGAGTTACCAGCAATCAAGGCCGACTGTAATGTCACCCGTTTGTAGGGGCACTTGAACGCACCACAAAGGCTAACGGCCAGTTGACACGTGATTTCTGTGCCTGCATGAAGTGCCACAGTTAGCTCGGAAGCTAATAAGAGCTGCAAACCATCGTTTGAGCTGGCCTTTGGTTGGTTTACATTTTACCCGCTATGCTCAACTGTTAATCAGAGAGCGGTTTCTGACTGACTTGTTCCACTGATGGTCCAACATCCTACATTTCCTGAAAATCAGCCAACAGGGTTCTGACTAGCGCCAGTAAGAGTTTGATGAGACAACAATATCATTGCTACATTTGTCGGTTTAGCTGGACACAAGCGATAGTTAGCACAGGGTGCAGCTAACCCGGCTGTTGGGGACAGAAATTCGGCACAATTTTACCAAGAAAATGTGAAGAAAATGACAAATACGTTCTTCTACAGAAGGATATGTGGAGTATTTCAGACTTAACGGAGTCTTGTCATATCCAGGCCAAAGAATGATCCGGACATAAAAACCCCAAGTTTTCTTTTTTTGCTAATTAAATTAATGAGATATAAATGTAACATGGCCTGCTATATTAAAATACACACACCAGTAAGTGATTAAAAAAAGAGCCAAGCTATTTCACCCTGGCCCTAGTATTTATGGTACACAAATCGTTTTAATTAAAAGTATACAGGTTAGTTAAAAAAGCCATCAAATGAATTTACTGGTTAACTGCTAGGTAAGTGATAGCAGTGACAGATTTATAGATGGAATAGAAGTATGTTGGACATTATTTATTCTGTATTCTGAATCCTCCTTCAATGCCAGAAGAGAATAAAAAGAGGAACCGTGTAAGAAAGAGACAGGAATCATACTAAATGTATAGCTTTTTTATTTTTCTACAAATAGTTGTCATGGTTTTTAAACACAAATGTCATGCATAAGTTGCCAGCTGACTGACAGGTGTCAAAGAAGCTGAAACATCACATCATCTTAACAATCTTGCGCAAACACACAGCGTACATACAAGCTCTCCATGGTGACCTTTTCTATAAAATAAACTAACCATGAGTTTTATCTGCCTGCTCCATTAAAGCTCTTGTGTAGCGTAGTAACAGCACCCAGAAGTAGATGTGCAAATGCGGAGACATTTTTTAAATTTATTATTATTATTATTTTATTTTTTTTATACAAAAGTGAAATGAAATCGTTTGAAAATGGAAAGAAAATCTGCCACTCATTATTTTACAAGGTGGAAAAAAAATGTGCCTTACATATTTGGCCTTGAAGGATTGAAATACCAGAGAGCAGAAGTACATTTTGTCACTTTTTGAAAAATGCTGTATTCATGATGAATATGACTTTTAGATTTAAATTGATTTCTTTTAAAAGACAACCTGCCCCCTCTCTCTTTCTGTGTTTTTGGATGTGTTCAGAGCATCATCCCATACAGTACGCCATAGATGGAACCAATCGTTGGTGGCAGAGTCCCTCCATTAGCAAAGGGATGGAGTATCACTATGTGACAATCACACTGGACTTGAAACAGGTACGAAATACACACAGCGCAGAGGTTGGGAGGAGTGTTATGTTATGTTTTATGTTGCTGTTACACAGCTTAGTTTTATCAAATGTGCCTTTAAATGACCAAATCCTTCAGTCAATAAGCTACTGACCATTACCAGATTGTCAACCCAAGTCCATTTTGGACTCATTTACTGACCATCTAATGTCAAGCGTAAAACAAAGGCGCTTCGGACTGACATGATGATTCAGTTGCGCTGATTCTATGATTCTATACACCAATCAGCCACAACATTATGACCACTGACAGAAGAAGTAACTAACATTGACCATCTTGTGACGACTCAATGTTCTGCTGGGAAACTTTGAGCCTGACATTCGTGTGGATGTTACTTAGACATGTAGCACCCACCTAGACCAGACCAGGCACCCCCACCCCATAGCAATGACACTCCTTGATCCCCAGCCAAAAAAAACCACAAAAAAAAACAGTCTAGGAACAATTGCAAAGCATGACGCACAGCACAAGGTGTTGACCTGGCCTCCAAATTCACTAGATCCCAAACTGATCAAGTATCTGTGGGATGATCCACAGAGGCCCCTCCCCTCAACCCATAGGACCCAAAGGCCCCCCACTAACAACATTGTGTTGCCAGACACCACAGGACACCCTCAGAAGGACCATGTCCATTCTCTGAAGAGTCACAACTGTTGGAGGCACAAGGGAGACCTACACAATATTAGGAAGGTGGTCATAATGTTTTGCCTGATTGGTGTACTTATATGGTACGTATATGGTGCAAATGTAAAAGCCCTCTTAACAAACAGATGAGATTAGAAATAATGCACACCTGATTCTCATAAAGGCGCTACTCACTGTAGTTGGCAATAATTGTCAAGTTGACCTAGTGTTACTGGGATTAGTAACTGTAATGTAATCACTGAATTTCTAATTCTAATTAATCATTTACACTACTTTTTCTGCCAACCAATGTAAAGCATTACTGATCAGTGTGTTACTGCCCAACGTTAAACTCCAACCAGCAGCTTTTAGAATAAATTAATACACATCCTGTGTAGAAATCAGACCCTATCATCTCTGTTTCAGTGGCTCTGTTTTGTATGTCCAATCTCCGACGGCCTGACCTAACCTCAAACTGATGCTGCACTCAGAATTTGTCTTCTCAGTATTAAACTGTCACTCCCTGATGGCTTCCAAGAGGGGCTGTGCAAAGTCTCCTTTCACAGAATGACAGTTGCGGCTGGCTTGGATTAATAATGGTCGGACAGGATGTTAATATTGACTCGTCATTATTGGAATCCATTGTAGCTGCCATGAATCAACCCTGACTACAGCCTCCATTCTCTTTGAAGAGACAGACCTCCTTTAATTGTTCATTTAACCACATCAAATAATGTGGATTTAGTTAGTTTAGCCTCGTGTGTGTGTATCAAACATCCTGAAACTGATGCAGTTACCATAGCGCTGTTAAGTCTGCATTTTTTAAAACAAGACTGACTCCTTTGTATAATGAATGTGGTGCATTTTCATTCATTGGAAGGAATGAAAACAAAGGGAAAATGGAAATGAAAACACTTGGCTAATAATTACTGTTTGCATTAACTGGTATCATAAAAGATTCTGACTTCTGGACACCTTTACTCATTGGATAAATAGCAGTAGCCTGTGGAGAGGTAATTTGGAGAGAGGTTCTCTATTCTTGGACAACTGTGGGGGACCAAGGAGAGGCCTAGCACATATACTATACATATGACCCACTCATACACTTGAAGAATTGACACAAAGTTCCCAATCAAACTATTTATTTGTGTGGAGCAAGACTTTTGGTGAGCCTAAAGGAGGTTCTGGCTAACGGTCCTACAACTCAACAAGGGACAGCAGGGTTTGACTCAGCTCTGTTCAGCTTGGGAGGAGAACTGCTGACTCGGACTGGGCTTGGTTGTTGAGTTTATCTTTTTCCTAACAATGATCGATGCCAGGTTTTACCCTCTTAAATGCCCATTTTTTTGTCAACAAGTTTTCTCCTTTTGCTTTTTGACTTTGTTCTAAGACTGTATTGACCATCACCTTGTTCAGATACAGTCAGCTGTCTGGTGCTCAGTCCGTCATGGTCATTTCTAACACTTATGCATGGTTTATACCTCTGCATCAATTTAATACCATAGCCATGCCTTAAGTCCAGACCCTACGCGGACCCTAGCCTGACGTGCACCTCCCCAGAAATGTAACTACGCGTCACGCTGATGCAGACCGCGAGACCTGTGATTGGTCTGTTTGGCAGTTGCATCTTTCTGCTTTAGTATTTCCTGCTGCTTCTCCATCTTCGCAATTTTCGAATTGATTGCTTTGGATCAATAAAGATGGAACACCATCGAGCAACTGAGGAGGTTCCGAAATACAAACATTTGTATGACTTGTCTTCAGCAAAATTTTTGCAAAAGTTTCAGTGAAGCAGGAAGTAGAAACAAAAATTAATTCGACTGGCAAAGAAGACAAAGCTGACTAACGCTTGGGTGGCACAAGTATAAATGGCTCGCGCCGGTGTAGGCTACATGCGTAAGTTACACCGTCTACGTCCTGCAGTACTCTGAAAGAGTCTTTCTGCCACTTGACTGTCAGAATGTTGCTCCTACAGCCACCGTCTTCCTACATTTTCATGCCAGGCTGCCAGTTGTCATGGTGGCGTCCAATAGGATTGTATACTCCGTACAGTTAGAGCGATCAAAGACTGTTTAAAAGTGAACTGTACGACTCTGTAGAAGGACCACCCAAGGAATTAAGCTGCCCACCATTGTTTCAGCAGTTCTGGAATTGGCTAAACCAATTTTACTCTCAGTCATTTCATAGGCAATCATGTCACTCCTTAAACAGGAGTTTTCATCTTTTGACTCGGAAAGGTTTGCCAGGACTCTTTGTGATTGCGGGGCTGTGTGCTGGCACTGGATGATTAAGGGCATTTAGTTTAGTCTAGAAGAAGAATGATTAATCAGATTTGTGTGCCAGATTGTAATTACATAGAAGTCACGAGAGTTCATTAAACAAAGCCATACAAAAATTGCTCCAAAGGTTAAAAAAAAAAGAAGCATAATGTTAAATGAGTATTAAATACACCAGTTTTCTAGAAAAATACGATGAAATAATAAGCATCTATGCAATCGATGAAAGAAGATTTTGGGATTGAAACTTCTATTTTTAATATTTTGTTAAATCCAATCCATTTTGTTTTGGGGTCTCGATGGACCAAGGTTCATACCTTTCTGCTGGAACATTGTGAGATTGAAATCTGGGTCAAGATCTTCGTCACTCTCCCATCTCTGCTGGCTCCCTCCACAACCCATTACAAAGATGGCTTCAAATTTATCAAAACAGGAAAAACAGCCTTCCTAGAATAGCTGATAAAATAAAGTACTAAGATGAAGATTATTAGGAGAAAAATTGCAATTAACGGGAAGTTATTTTTAACTTATTTTATATGAACAAATACAGTTAATATATTTGTTTTCAGCAATATTTCTGTCAAAACATGTTTTGCATTAATGCACACTGATCTAGCATAGAAACCTTAACCTTGGGTCAATTACATTGCGTTTAAGTGTGCTATATAAATAAACGTGACTTGACTTGACTTGACTATGTATTCATTGAAATAAATACGTAGTTTGCTGCTATGACTGTCACTATATCCACTAAGATTAAATCAAAAAAGCAACAAATAACAGCAACATCTTTAAAATAGCTAGCTATCAAATCACATCCAGATAAACAAAACAAGATAACTGTAAAATCAGAATGGTTATGCATTGGATATGACCGTGGCTCTTGGATTCTAGGTTCCCATCTAATTATGTTTTCTTTTGGGAATTAATGGTGAGAAGAGAAGGGAACAAAGTATTAATGGACTGAAGCCCAATCCTTTGTTTTTGTGCCATTATTCTAATGCTAACAAAAGAAAGAAGCAGACATATTTGAATTACAAGGTACAGTATAATGTCTTCAGATTCTGTTGCAGAGAGTTTCCTTTTTGACAGTCATGTAAAAGCAGTACATTATGTCTCATTTCATGTATAGCTAGCACCCATTAGCTGACTTTATTTCTATAGGTGGACATGCTAATATTACTATAGCAACGCAAGCAATAAACTCCTAACAGAAAGAGCTGCCAGAAAATGACAAGGATGACACTAAATAGAAACCAGTGGCACTCTTGTAAAATCTGCAAACAGCCGCGTTACCACCAACCACTTACAGCAACAAAAATGTAAAATTATTCAAAATGAACGTGGGGAAATCCTTTACACAAAACATTTTTTATAGCAACTTGCTATATCTGCGAAAGTGCATCGTCTTAAATGATTCAAAAAGTCTATTCTAATCTTTTTCTTCAAATCTTTTTCTCTTTAGTATTTATTTATTATAATTAAAGTCGAGACATGAATGATCGTTGGGTGCAACGGAATGATTTTGTTAATGCGCAAGGTTAAGCAATACCAAAATAAACCGGGTAAGATCAGAATGCTAATGCAATGTCTGAATATTTGAAGTCGGACTCCTATTATTCACGTGTAATTGAATTTAGAGGCACAGAGAGAATAGAAAAATAGTAAGAGGCAGAACTGGAGGTGAGCATGGAGATTGTAATTATACATCTGGGCAGGAAGTCGAGCAGCAGCCATCTTGACATGTTAATGCCTCCAGGCCCATCAATCAGACCTTTCACCACGGTGGCACGGCTGCTGAATAAATATTCAGTCTGAAATGGTCTGACAAACACACACACATACACACACGTGTGTTTTCACATCTGCCTCTGGCGTGGTGCAGCCAATGAATGCGTCTTCCTGTTTAATCTTACTCACTGACACGTACCTGATATTTTGTTCTTGTGCTCAATCAGGAAGTTGATAGAGATGCATTGTGAATGATCGCAAACCTTCATGAGCCGATGACCCTCATGCATCATTAGGGACATTTTTGTCCATTTGGGCAAATTTTTCCCCTTCATCTGGAATTAAAAAAAATAATAATTCTATTAAGCCAACAGAACACTGTGAAAAAAATGCACTACCCTCTTTAGTCAATAAGGATTAAAATATCCACTTCCAAAAAAACTGCTATTAAAAACTTAACCGACTTCTGAAGTGGTTTAAGAGATTTATGCAGAAATTTTTTTGTCCTTAATGACTCGAGGGTAGTCAATTTAAGCTGATTCCTGAGGGTTAAGGCAACGGCCAGGTTTGACATATTGAGCATTGTGTTATGTTCCTTTTCATTTTATATATACAACTACACATTTAAGGGTAGTATTATGACTGAAATTTAAATTACATATCAAGTGACTCAGTTATTTGTTCAATTCACTCCCACAAGTGGGTAACATCTCTTCTAATTTGTAAGATTCTTCCTTTTCCCTTCCCTCAAATCCAGTTCCTGTGGCTTAGCCAAAGTGCCTGTGTTTAGTTCTACAAAATTGCACTCATACCCAACCACAAATGCACAGGTGCTGGGCCTGAAAAAGTGCAATGAACACACACAGCTTGCATACTACAGGGCTCCAATTTTGACTGATTTATTGCGTACACATTGTGCAACCGGATGGTCCGATGAAGAGCTCTTGCGCTCAGAATGTCACTAGTATTTTGGGGCAGTAAATAAGTCAAAATTGGAGCCTTGCTGTCAGTGTGCAAGCCATTTGTGCTTTGCTCTTTTTGTCCCAGCACTTGTGCATTTTGGGTTTGGATGTGCATATACACTGCCTGGCCAAAGAAAAAGTCGCCACCTGGATTTCACTAAGAAAATAGGTACGACAAATTATTTAACCCCAACTGATGCATGAGTAGATTCTCATTTCTTAAACAACCATGTCAAAATACACATCCCGCGGTCGTGAAAAAGATGCAGAGAAAACTTCTAAGGTGATTGCAGAAACTACTAAAATTGGGTTAAGAGCTGTCCAACGCATTATTTAAAACTGGAAGGATAGTGGAGAACAATCGTCCTCAAGGAAGAAATGTGGCCGGAAAAAATCCTGATTGACTGTGATCGGTGATCACTTAGAACTCAGGGCTATGTTTAATCAAGAAAGTAAGATCATTTCCACACGTACAATGTGAAGGGAACTCAAGGGATTGGGACTAAACAGCTGTGTAGCCTTAAGAAAACCAGGCTTGGTACTAACTGTAAAAAAAAAAGGCTTCAGTTTGCTAGGGAGCATAAAGATTGGACTCTGGAGCAATGGAAGAAGGTCATGTGGTCTGATGAGTCCAGAGAGGCAGATGAAGTGATGCACCCATCATGCCTAGTTCCTACTATACAAGCCTATGGGGGCAGTGCTATGATCTGGGGTTGTTGCAGTTGGTCAGCTGACTACCTGAATATACTGAATGACCAGGTTATTCCATCAATGGATTTTTTTTCTTCCCTGATGGCACGGGCATATTCCAAGATGACAATGCCAGGATTCATTGGGCTAAAATTGTAAAAGAGTGGTTCAGGAAGCATAAGACATCATTTTCACACATGGATTGGCCACCACAGAGTCCAGATCTTAACCCCATTGAGAATCTTTGGGATGTGCTGGAGAAGGCTTTGAGCAGTGGTCAGACTCTCCCATCATCAAAACAAGATCTTGGTGAAAAATGAATGCAACACTGGATGGAAATAAATCTGGTGACATTGCAGAAGCTTATAGAAACAATGCCACAGCGAATGCGTGCTGTAATCAAAGCTAAAGGAGGTCCAACTAAATATTTCAGTGTGTGACCTTTTTTGGGGGCAACTTTTTTTTTTTTGGCCAGGCAACGATAGTCTGGTAGAACATGTCCAGCAGCTTCCAGCAGATATTAAACAACCTTAGCCACCTGAGGAAATAGCGACGGCTCTGACCTTTTTTGTATACTGAGTCTATGTTCGCTGACCAGCCCAGTTTGTGATCCAGCTGTAGACCCAGGTACTTCTAGGTCTGAACCACCCCTACACACTCCCCGTTGATGGTACTCCTGCTCTTGTCCATCCCCGATACACCCCACAATTGCAGTGTCATCTGAGAACTTCTGCATATGACATGACTCTGTGTTGTACTTGAAGTCTGAGGAGTACATGGTGAATAGGACAGGTGAGAGCACAGTCTCCCCTGTAGTGCTCCAGTTCTGTTGACGATGGTCCTGGACTTGCAGTTCCTCAACCTGACATACTGAGGTCCCCCAGTGAGATAGTCCGCTATCCAGGAAGTGAGTTGTGAGTCCACTCCCATCTGTATTAGCTTGTCCCTCAGCAGCAGGGGCTGGGTGGTGTTGAGTGCGCTGGAAAAGATAGATGGATACTATACTATACTATACTATACTATACTATACTATACTATACTATACTATACTATACTATACTATACTATACTATACTATACTATACTATACTACACTACACTACACTATACTACTCTTGCATCCTCCACCAGCTAGGTTGTTTTAGCTTTCTGGCTAGGAGCTAACGTCACATACCACGCTTGCATGTCATCATAAAATCATTTCTGTGTTTTGGGGGAAAGCAATGTCCAGTAATGTTGATCCTAATATAGTATATTAAATGATATTAATGTCATTAATGTCTGTGAATGTGTCTGTGAACATGTCTGCGCTTCAGTGGCCATTTTGTGTATATGTGCATGTGAGGCTCAATCAGACCAACAGAAAGCTATTTACCCTCCGGTGCACTGAATTTCCCCTGCGACCACAGTCATCTCACTCAGAAAATGACTGTGTGTGTGTGTGTGTGTGTGTTATCGCCTGTGACACCACCACTCTCATTTCCTCTCTTGTTATTGTTGAGCCTCTCCGGACAGAATGACTAAATAATGAGAGAGAGCGGGAGCTGAGGGTCCGCTTGAGCCGCCGTGAGTGTGAAAGAGACAGTTGATGTCTGTGTATTATCTTAGTTTTTCTTCATCATTTTTAGATGAATTCTTAAATTGTAGTCGTGCGTGGAGATGCATTTGACATGGCGATACACTAAAAGTCCTTTGCAGAGATGTTTGAGAAAATGTTTTGACCCTCTGGTTATTTTTAAGTCTCTTTTTTGTACAGGTTAAAGCTTATTAGGTTGATTCTTCAGTCATTCCATATTAAAACTGCACATAGATTCAGAAATTAGCCGAACATGTATTAGTACTATTTTACCACAACAGATTAAACCTGCCCTGCCATTGCAATGATGTTTGAAATTTCATTTTTTTTATGGAAATGCACCATTCCCTATGATTGATGGACAGTGGTCAAATCATGCAGACACTCTGCTCTAAGAGGAGGGGAGGAAAACCTGGTGATCCGGGCCCTGAAAGAGGCTGCCCGTCAAATTGCTTTTATCGACAACACTGAAATACCTCGACACGCGAAGCGTCCATATGCTCGTGGTCGCCACATGCGGAATTGCTGCCTTGAATTTCCCAAGGACTTGTTTAGTCACACACAGACATGCAAATGATTGTATAATGCTCTATATGATCAAATTTGTCCCTCCTTCTGACTGAGAAATCCAGCCCAGGCTTTGGTCGGTAGTGAGGTTCGGCCCACATTGCTGTTCCGCTCTTCAAGCTCCTGATTGGTTTGTAGATGCATTAAACATATTTGATCATGTCAGTACGTTTGCAATAACCAATGACAGAAATTAGACTGAGCAGCCGACGATGTTGTCAAGCCATGACAACATTCTAGCCCTCTAGGCTAACATTAGTTGCCAGTTACCGGGTTTGAATGCAAGCGCGTCAGTAAAAAGTGAAGAAATGAACTGGACATGCAAGCTGTGGCATCTGCACTAAAGACTTTTATCTAAAGTGTCATGATGCTAAGACTTTGGCCTTTATTTATTTGATTTGTTCTCTTGAGTGATACTAAATGAAGAGCCATTTGGGAGCCGTAAGAGACGAATTTTCTGAAGGCGTTTTTTGAAAAGAGCTGGACCTCCCATCAGTAATTAGTGCTACTAGTTCTGGCTGGAGAATGAACAACTGTGTTGACAACTGTGTTTGTCCCCAAACATTTTCTAAAACACACTTATTTAAGCCACTGTGTACTGTTCACTGCAAAATATTCCAAAGTATCAGTGCAGCTTCTTCTGGTTAGATTGGCGGTTGGCAAACCAGCTTTCAGCTTTATTGCTGCCACCTGCTGGACTGGAGCATACTTCAGTACATTTACAGGGGGCGGTTGCGCTGCACTGTCAGTTTTGTTAATATCTGCTATGAAATGTTCCAAACAAAGCCTCCTGATCTGGCATCATAATCCAAATAATGTCCTATGATGGGTGTTGTACTGTTATTTTCAAGTCATGTAGTGTCTACAGTGTTGACATTAGAGAGAAGAATATCAGAGATGTTTATCCTTAAGTGTGTGATGCAACGTGATTGATGGTCTTAACTCAGCTGTAGTCAGTTGAATCAGAAGGAAACGTGTGTGTTTTGAAAGATGTGATGCAGATGTTTAGGTCTGGGACCCTCCAGTTCTCATACCTGCTTCATATCCATCTTATTAGTCACATGGGTCTTTCTGTAAATGACCTTTAGAAACATACATCAAACTGAAGGAACGCGCTTCCTTTTCTTCGCTCTTCATTATGTAAGTAAGCCATCAAACATAAAAATTGCGCCAGAAAAAAAAAGAAATCTGTATTCATAACCGGGAGAACATAAATTAAACATCTGCTGGACCCAGTAAAACTTAAATATAATGCGGTTTTATTGTTTGACAGTAACTCAGGCCACTGCAAGAATGTGGGAGGGATTGCAGCATCTGGTGTTTTGTGTAGACTAAAGCCTATTTAAAAGCTTAAGGCCAAATTACGACCCAGTCTGTGAGCGTGTTGGTGAGTATATGCAGTTTATTTTTTGTGGGAACGTTTTTTTGTGGGCAGTTTAGACAGAAAGGCAGAATTAAAGAAAGTGGGAATCAGATGGCTACTACACAAAAGGCGATTCCTCTGTTTTATCCCATGACCAATGTTTTTAAACACCAGTCAGCCACAACATTATGAGCACTGACGGGAATAACATTGACCATCTTTTGACAATTCAATGTTGTGCTTGAAAACTTTTGGACCTGGCATTCATGTGGATGTTACTTAGACATGTAGCACCCACCTAGACCAGACCAGGCCAGGCCATAGCAATGACACTCCTTGATGGCAGCAGCCACCCCCAGCAACACATGACAACACATAAAGCATGAAGAACAGCACAAGGTGTTGACCTGGCCTCCAAATTCACTAGATCCCAAACTGATCAAGTATCTGTGGGATGATTCACAGAGGCCCCTCCCCTCAACCCACAGGACCCAAAGGCCCCCCACTAACAGCATTCTGTTACCAGACACCACAGGACACCCTCAGAAGGCCCATATCCATTCTCTAATGAGTCACAACTGTTTCGGGGGCTTAAGGGAGACCTACACAATATTAGGAAGCTGGTCATAATGTTATGACTGATCTGTGTAACCCATGTGACAAATCTTTCTGTCTGTAAATTGCCCAAATATTGAAATCTTCTAATGTATTTGCTGCTGAACTGTCAAGGGACAGTCATTCCAAACACTTCAGAATATCTTCCCAAATTGTTTTTATTTTTGTGGCAGCACAGTGGAAAAGATTCTGCAATGGGACGAGTGAAAGGCTCCACTGAATATCTGCTGCTTGTTTGCCTGCACTTAGTTTGGCAGTCAGGGGTGCTGGATGATTCACACTATTAAAACTGGGCCAACAGCTACTTTATTACTCCAGTGAGATGTTAACACATTCTCATTTGAAGTGACAGTAAATTTTAACGAGTCTACATACCAGTTCCGTCACTCTGACGACATATCCACCTGTGCGTCTGAATGATAATTGTGTTTATGTCTTACTTCCCGAACACAGCTTTACAATTTAGGGGTTTTAATTCATTGTGTGCCATTGTGATCTTGTCCAACTCTGTCTCTGACCTGTCTCTTGTTCTTTTGCGTGCTAAAATTGACTGGGCCACTAACTGGAGTCAGAGCTGGATGCCAGCTTTTCAGGCCAGAGAAATTTCAACACCGTTCCATGTGAACTGCCCGTAAACACCAGCTGCTCAGTAAAACCACTGTCGCCATGTTTCCTAATCGCACTGAGACAAAATGGATTCTTCACAGTCTATTTAATTGTAGGCAACCCAACCGTATGAGAAAAAGGGCTCAGACGGACTGATTGATCGTTGAATCAACATTTTAAGTGCTCATTTGGCTGTTTGGCTCAAATATCCGCCAAAAGCCGTTCCCTGGCACATCATGACTTTTTCCTGTCAAGCATGTACGATGGCAGCAATGACATGCTTGAGAACTATGTGGAAATGAACATTGATTTGTATGGTTTTTGGTCGTGATTTAATAAAATACATGTCTGGAGCATAGACTGTATATAAATATGGACAATGCGTCCCCACTTCCTTCCATTGGCCAAACTGATGTTAAAACAATCCTTAAAAATAAATATTTGACGTGTACTTTCATGTTTTAATTTGGGCCAAGTCCCATCCACTAATATGGACCGGATGGAGCCTATGACCTATACCGCAGCCAGACACCAGGGGGAGCTCTGCTTGCTTTGGCTTCACTTTTGAGGAGCTGTTCCGCCACCCATTTTTATGTTGTCTATGGTCAGGGGATATACTGTATGCAGCCATGTAACTTTATCGACTGTAAATGATTTTCCTCCACTCCCCTCAAATCTCAACTCTTCCGCCTGAAGAAAACTGAGCCAGTAGTTTATTTTAAAATCACAGAAACAAAGCACAGATAAGGCGCTTTATCAGGGGAAAAACATAGTCAGTAATTGTTTCACTCCTTAACTTGAACACTTTGAATCTCAACTAAACATGAACAAGCGGATACGCTGTGTCCTCCTTTGAGATAAAAGCAGTAGCAGAAAGAAGAAAAACTATGTTTGGTACTTTTTTATTTTGATTTTAATTAATCTGTCGGGATTCAGATTATTTGAATTAAGAACATATTTGCATGTAGCCACTCAAACTATTTTATCGTGAACTTTTGATGTCACTTTTTTTGTTAGAACTTGTTAATGACACTAACGGATAGCTCACATCTCCTCCTTGTTACACTTTCTGCCTTTCTGAACAGTTGCTGTCAAACAAACGTCCACTGGGGAACAAGGCACCGTTAACCCTAATTTGCTGGATAGTTGACTCGCTAATCAGCCGTAGCACATTGAACAATTTAAAACAGTGTAGATGCTACATGGTGTGATTATCATTCTTCAAAATCACCTCCAACAAATTACACGTCTAATGTTGTCTGCAACTGGCTTGCTATTAGCTCAACTTGTGAGCTGTCAATCAAAGACACGGCCACTTAAAGGCTTAAAGGGCTAAAGACACTTGTCACTGATGAAGATTTTGAAGTATTATTACACTAATAAAATCATATAAATCACTTAGTCATAATACTTGGCTCCAAAAAGGGAAGGGCTTTGATTTGGTACTCTGAAGGAGATGACCAGAACACACGACTTGAACGGTTGAACGGTGGTAATGCTATATTAAAGCTACAACTCTTTCACTCCATCTACCAGTAATTTTTTACAGTTAATTTGTTAATGGTCAAATCCTTCCACCTTTTATTCGAACAATTTCTCAGGATAACTATTTAAGCATGATGTCTATGAATGAAAATCCCCATGATGTTCACTGCTGAGATTAGACTGTATATAAAGATGGAAGATAGGACACCTCGTCTGGAGCCAAATCATGTGGAGCTCCCCCTGGTGTCTGTCTGCAGTATAGGTCATAAGCCCCCCCCCTCCTTCGTGTGTGGATGGGACTTGGGCCAAACTAAAACACTAAAGTCAAATAAACTTGGGGGTGGTTTCTGTCATTTCAGGTAGTTAATACAATGTTGATGTATGTTCAAGTGTTAATTTTTCACTTTTAGTGTTCGTTTTAGTGAGTCATTTGACAACATAGAAAGAGGATGTGACATCATAACAACCGCTCTGTGAGGCTGTCACGCAGGCAGTAGGAAAAAACGAATAAATAAGAACAGTGTCAAACTTGCATGATGGCACCGCCCATATCTCTGGAATTCTAGCGTCAGTTTGGCCAGTGGAAGGAAGTGGAGTCACGTCATCCATTTTTTATACAGTCTGTGGTCAAGATGCTTGTGCATAGCAGTTGTGCACCTGTGGTAGGCTGTTTCTGTTTTACAAAGCATGCAGAGCAGCATTTCATTAGGTCCCAGTTAAAATACTTTTTTTTTGGATAAAGAGACTTTTGGTTAAGTCAAATTTTTTGCATGCCTACCAGTGGGAGCAGCCATGGTTGTGGATGAATGCAAACAGTGCAACTTATTCCACAAAGATCAACAAATGTATGTAATTAATGTCACTGATTATGTTGATGCACCAGTACAGCCCTACTCCATACTAAAAATACTGTATTTTGCAAATCATTTTGAGATGTTGCAGTTTCTCTATAGGTTTACTTTGCACTTTACCCACTGAGAACATTGTGTTTGCTACATTGTAAGAGAAAATAACAAGGTCTCGAAAAACCTGATGAAACTTGCAGACACCCAGCTACTTTGAGCTTGTAGATCTTGCAGTACATAAAATAAAAAATAAATAAATTTGGAAAATCCTTATGAAACGAGTCTCTAGCCAATTAAATTTTATACAGACTCGGGCTCGCCATAAACGTACCTCTGCGACATTAAATGTCAAGAATACAAGATAAACTTTTATTTTCCAGCTGTGTGATTTTGTGCAGGACAGTTGTTGGTGTGTGTTTATTTGTTGATGCTGCGTTGCACTTTAGAGGCAAAAGAAAAAAAAAAAAAAAGAAAGAAAAAGTCTCTCGTCTGATCCGCATCTGATCAAAACTGGGAATATGACACGCGGCAACCCTGCACACACACACATGCACTGCATTAGTTAGCTCTGTTGATCTATGTTTAGCTGCTGGAGCTGCCGAGCTGTCCCAAAGTTGTCACTATCTTACAAGCTGCCGTTGAAAGCTCTCTTACTCTCAGTCATGCACACACCATCCCGTCGCCAGTGTGAATACAGGTAACAGTGACTCTTTGTAGGGGGTTTGAATGACTGCTATAAGGTTACCTAAAAGACACTTTCTCACACAGACTCACACGCACACACCCACGCACACCCACACACACACGGTAGCTTTCTCCCTATTCTAATTGCTGCAATGTGACACTGCTTCCCACATCATGAGAAGAAAGGGATGCAGAGAGAGAGAGAAAAGGATAGAGTAAGAGTTGAAGAGAGACAGGGGAGACAGGGAGTCAGCATTTGACCTACATCTAATGGTTGCATCTATATCTACACTTTCCACCTGTCTATCTGTTGGTCATTCCTTTCCCTATGTCTGTCTGTGTACATCTACATACTTGCCTTGGTGATCAAATATAAAAAAATGTGTATGTATGTGTAATATAAATGAATATAAACGCAGGAAACTGTTGTATATAGTGACACATTCTGTAGTTTTTCCAATGGGCCAGTACCAAGTTGAGCTAATATCAGCTTTTAGGTGATTCAATGGAGGCGCTGACCAGCAGGGAGCTGGTTGGCATACTGTACGACCCAAACCCTGAGCTGCCCAGACATTTAGGGCAAGAAAACCTAGTCCACGACTTTGGTTCCTACCTCCAAATTCACCACACTATTAGTGGCCTTGGAATGTTTCGGTGAACCCAGTTGGAGCAGCAGTGTTGCTCTTCAAACAGAGAGCGTTCACAGCAAGAAGATCTAGCTCCATCAATACGCTACCAATATTTTAATGTTCTACTTGTTTCCATCAGAGACATGAGGCAACCAGGACATGGAACATCCACTAACTGAATGCCAAATGAGGGCGTTTTATATGTGGAAGGTGCTTTAGTGATGTTAAAAACCTGTGTGATCAGTAAAACACTAATTGTTTTTGTTTTTTTTCTTCTGTGTGTATTTTCCAGGTTTTCCAGATCGCCTATGTAATCATAAAGGCCGCCAACTCACCTCGCCCAGGTATGTGTTCCACTGTACAATTTGTATTTAGACAGCCACGTGATGTTTCGGGTGTTGACATGATGCATTAACTTAGTGATTAAAGTGCGGGTTGGAGACGTATTTTCCGCATTTGTCGATTAAACGGATAAATACAATAATTGCGGCTTTTTGAGCAAATTATCCTCCCTGTGACGAATCGGTGTTAATTGAAAGATTACCATGTGCACATGGTAAAATGATAGCTTACTGAATGCAAAAAAAAAATGTTGCTGTGTTTCTCTCTAAACAAGCACCTTTTGCCCTCATTATATGAGTAGATGCACATAAACACAGTTTCAGTAAAGGCAGAAGACAGGAAGTGGCTTTTAAATAAGCAAGGTTTAGTCAAAAGTAAACTAGAAAACCAGTTGTCAGATTGATCCCTCATGTCAGGGAGGAACAATGACCCGTAAGAAATACAGCCCGTAAGAGTATGAGCAATTATTTTGTGGTTCTAAATTGGCTTTAGGTGTGTATGTGAGTGTGAATGGTTGTCTGTCTCTCTGTGTTAGCCCCGTGATAGACTGGCGACCTGTCCAGGTTGTACCTCGCCTCTCGCCCAGTGACAGCTGGGATAGGCTCCAGCACCCCCCGCGACCCTTCACAGGACAATTGATTACAGAAGATGAATAAATTAATGAATATATATACAAATAAAATTGATTTGAATGGGGTAAAACTCTCTATCAGCCCCTTGTACCCCTCTGTACTATAGTCTTCAAGTAAAGACTTCATAACTTATTAGCTGGTGATGCTACTTTGTTGTTGTTTTTATTAGCTCTAACAGAAAAGGCTGCATATGTTGATAGGTCACCTTGGTTGCTGTCCATACGCACTTTCCTTTGTGCCATCTAATACGCTTATTTTCATTTACATCAACTGGACTCCCTTTACTTTGCATTCAGTCAGTCAAAGCACTGAATTATAAAAACTTGGTCCACACTTGAAGAATATGGAATTGAATGTTCTGTCAATTTTCTATGTATATTAAGCAGTGTGACCTGAACAGAGGCTTGGATCTCCATGAGAATATTTTTTATTGATCGCCACATCACGCATTTGAAGCCTTTCATCATCACTTTCTTTACCAATATCTTTGCCCACAGGTAATTGGATCTTGGAGCGCTCAATAGACGGCGTGACCTTTGAACCCTGGCAGTACTACGCTATCACAGACACCGAGTGCCTGACAAGGTTCAACATATATCCACGGACTGGGCCTCCGTCCTACACCAGAGATGATGAAGTCATCTGCACGTCGTTCTACTCCAAGATTCACCCACTGGAGAATGGAGAGGTAACATTGGAAGTTAATGAACTCTAGTGTAGTAATCTAATAATCTCTTGTTTAGTTGGGATTCGTTTCGGGTTGATTGGATTGTGTCTGTTGGTTGTTTTGACTGTGGTCAAGATGCAGGGCTGTCAAATCTGGTTGGGTGTTGTTGGTTGGATTGAAATTGGTCAACCTTAATTGTGTCAAGCTAGTCTGAATTTAGGGATGGGGCTGGATGGATGCAGGTTGGATGGGTTTCCTGGATTTTCTTGCTAGGAACCGAGGTTTGGACCTGATTATCTGGTAGTGTGAGACTGTTGTCATGTCTACATTTTGCCAAGTAAGGGTAAATATTGTTAGCCCTCTAGGCTAAAGATGGCTAGCATGCTACCGTAGATGGCACTTTAACCATTGGTGGTTGATTGGTGGTTGCCAAACAAGCTTGCACCTTGCCAAGTAGATTTACAACAAGTGGTTACCCTGCAGTCTCTGTTTTCTTTATTATGTTTTATACATGTCATTGACAGATCATGCGGAGGGCACATTCAGAGTTCCTTGATCTGGCACAGTAATCTAAAGTGTTGAGCACAAATCTTGTAATGTATGCTAGTTCGAGATTAGGGAGAAGACAATCTGTAGTCTGAGGCCAGCTTTAGAGAAGTGAGTAGGATTAAGTCAGAGTTGGTTTTAGCCAAACTCTAAAGTCTGCTCATGCCTTGACTGTAGGAAGCAGGCAAGCAAGGGAAAAATCCAAAGCAGTCAGAGATCATAAGTAAGGCTGGCAGGACAAAGGCTGAATCTGTGAATCTGTGGCTTTGAGACGTATGGGACGATCTGGGAAAGAGAGAGATCAGGTGGACTCGTGATGTTCAGGTGAATGCGCTCAACTGTTATAGTATAATATAATTTGAATCAGCAGTGTGCACGCACACGTTGCTTTGATCAGGTTTGTGTGATTGCATCCACTAAGAGCAGCGGGGCAAGACTGCTATAACTGACGTTAATGAAGAGAATGAGGAGTGCAGAACGCACACACACTCATAAACAAACTGATCACACATTTACATCCCCCACACAGGACTCTAATTGTAGTTGCCTGTGCCTGGATGTGTGGATGCTCGGGTGCTGGTGTGTGTGTGTGTGCGCGTGTGTTCACTTGCTCGATGTGTGTTTGCACTGTATGTGCTTGTGTCCTGCGGGGGAGCGCTAGAGGGGGTGCGAGCTGGGAGATGTCAAGAGCTGCAAGTAACGACAGAGGTGTCTGAATGTGTGTGTGTGTGTGTGTGTGTGTGTGTGTGTGTGTGTGTGTGTGTGTGTGTGTGTGGGGTTGACAGCTCCCCAGCCGTCTGATCACAGTGAAACCATAATGAGTCGTAGGCGATGTGTCACAGCATCGCACACACATTCGCAATGTCACCCCACCACCACTCGTCACACACACACACACACACACACACACACACACACACACACACAGACACCAGCATCGCACACGTACACAACCAGCTCCTCGGTTATTTCCAAGTGTGCAGCTTACACCCATGGAGTGTACCCCATTGACACTCATGCACACACACAGTCACTAAGGCTTTTTTTCATTTGTTTACTTTTTTTTTTTTTTTTTTTTTTTACAGATGCCAAATGTTGCTTTTGGCCACATTAGTGAGACAGACAGATGGACAGTCAGACAGGCAGACAGAGCCTCACACTCATTATTATGTGGCCGCTTGTTGATTATTGGTGATACAGAATAGAAACTGATGCTTCTTTTCCAGAACAAGGTTAGAAATGTTTCAAATGCCTTTCCATCTCTGCTATTGTGTATTTTCCACATCAAAAGCTCGATTACTGGAGACGTCCGCGTCTCCTGCATCCGAACGAGTCGCAGAAAACACGCACGCTCTGTGCAGGCTGTAGGTTTTCCAAATCACACCGTGCGCGCACGTCGCCCGTTGGGCCGAGATTGAATCCAGGCAAATTGAGATGTTAGAAATTATTCCCCGCAGTTACACACCTAAAGTTTTTAAATGAGCTGGGGGAAACTTTCCACTTCCAGCACGAGCATTGGAAAACAGACTTCTGAGTCTCCTCATGCATCACCCTGTGCAGTGAGTCAAACACCCAGGAGGGACGAGGGGATTTAAACATCTGTGGTTGTATGTAAATATGTTAATATTAAGCTTTGCTGAAGAATAATAGATGCAGATGTATCAGTGTAGATGTCTGATGCCGAAAAGGTAAAGAGGAAGTCACTTGTTACTGAAAGTTTTTATCCATGGATTCTTTTTCTTAAAGCTGTGTTTGTGGAAGGTCTTGGGGTTTAGAATTTCCCTGTGTTTCATTAGTGCTAATAAGCATCACCTTTTTTTCCACAAGTTTCCACTCCCAGGCATTATGTGCTGCTCATTGTACAGTGTAGCAACACTACTTTCGCTACATCTAAGATGAGGCAAACGTTGGGCTAGTCTGAAGTTACTTAAAGTTGATTTACCGCTCATTCGAGTGGCCTCTTTACTTCTAACTGACTGTAGGGGAGTCTGAGTTTTCACGGCATGATATCCGTGGGTGGTGTCCACCTGAAACTCGCACGACTATCCGTGCAAAGAAGATACCTCCCAGGTTATTCTGAGTAACATCTTCATATTCGGGTGAATAGTGGGCTGTCAACAGGCCTTAGTCATGTGAGTATCTCTACCTGCCAGTCAGTTAGAACTGAAGAAGACACTTGGATGAGTGGTGAAATGTCTTCACCAAATCAAACCAAAGTCCACCTGGCTTTGTTTTAGATTTGGTTTGGGTATACCGTGACCCTGATGATTGAGAATCTTCTGAGACACTTGTACCAAGTGTATGTCATTTCTGATTTTGAAGTTATTTTTTAAAAATAAATAAATAAAAAACAATACTTCTACTGAGCTGTTTATTTGGCCACTCAAGGTGAATATTCAATTAATAATGCAGTTCACATTCAGAAAGATTTTTTCAAAGTTTTCCACCATAAGCAAACACAACCTGTTCCATTTCATCAACCATTTTTCTGGAAAAACCTGCCAACGCTTCTTACTTGAAATAAGTTTTTTTTTTTTTTTTGGACATACCTGCCATCCATGAGCTGTTGGCTACTTGGTTGGTGCACAGGCACAAGACGGACAGTAAAACAGGCATGTCGAATATGTCTAAAACACAAATGCTTCACTTTGAAGGTTCTAATTCACTAAATCCAAATTGAATATGTTCCTAACACACGCTGAATTTGTAATATTGTCATAATTTTAACGCGCAGATTATTTGTTAAGAGCTGTCGGCTACCTACATTTTTTCTGTTCCACACTCTAATTTTAGAGTAATAGCTGTGTAATTAGACAAATTGCATTTTAGAACATGTATTATCATCATCAAATTAAACATGATACTTAATTGTGTCTCACCTCTTCTCTGTTCGACGGCGAGCGACTCAGATATCACCTTGAGTGTCCGTCTTGGCAGGACTTCACCTCAGCTGTAACATGTAACTGTCACTCCGCCTATAGATCCACACGTCTCTGATCAATGGCCGACCCAGTGCGGACGACCCCTCCCCGACCCTGCTGAACTTCACCTCCGCCCGCTACATCAGGCTGGTGTTCCAGCGAATCAGGACGCTCAACGCCGACCTCATGACTCTGACCCTGCACGACCCCAGAGATGTCGATCCCATCGTGACGAGACGGGTGAGGCTCGGACGAGTGTGCACGGACGCGTCCTTTTTTCGTTTATAGAAAATATAGAGATCCTGTAGGAAAATAGAAAATAACATCAAGTTAAGATTAGGGTACTACATTTTAGATTAGATTTTATTCATCGCAACCCTTGTACTGTCATCATTTTATTTATCAGTGTATTCCTGCACATTTTCCTGGAGAATGACCTTCCATAAACACTAGATATATTCTTTTAGTCGTGACATGCTTTAATGAAGTGGACTCTTGAGTGCAGAATCTTGTTCTAATAATGCCTCTTAATCTGCCATGTTGCTCATTAATGCCGGCGCGGCCATTATAACTTCTTTTGCCTCTCTCTTCAGTACTACTATTCCATTAAGGACATCTCAGTCGGAGGGATGTGTATCTGTTACGGCCACGCCAAAGCCTGTCCACTCAACACTTATACAAAGGTAACATACTCTCTGTTCTCAGTTAAAAATACCATCCGGGTAATGGAGCTCCCTTCTGTAGAGCAAAGAGAACCCTCAGGCATCGGCTTTTTTTTATCTATCTCCTTATATCAAACTTTCTGTCTATGTGTGTGCGCGTCCGCAGGGGACACAGGTGACACAGCGAAGCGTCGTCTCTCGTGTCACTTCAAACAGAGGCGCGTTTGATACCAGACACCTGATCTCTCTCTCCCTGATTCGTGCCACGCCGCACACACACACACACATGCACGGACTTGTGTCCTTTACATGTCCTGAGGCTCAGTCGAGGGCTCAAACTCAGATGTGACACCGGTGTCTGGTCCCTCGGTGATGATGTCAGTGGCAATAAGTGATGTCACTGGTGTGCAAAGAGATCCAGTGTCTTCTTTTTTTTTGTGTGTGTGTGTGTTCTCTAAAGGCCACATTAAAGGGGTATTTATACAGCGTGTCAAGCCTAAATGTACTACATTAACTGCATTTTAAAGTATCTACCGGTGATTTTGTTGCCCCGTGTTCCCCCGGAGACGATTAGCTCCTTTGCCCTGATGCCAGTTCAAGCAGTGAGCGCAGTAAAGTCCTGGGCAGAAGTACAGAAAGCAGCAGAAGAGGTGGAGACCCGCGAGATGATTTGTTGATGATCGTCTACCGAACATTTGCTCAGCTGCACGCTCAGCACTAAAGGCAGCCCCGAGCTAGAGCTGCAGCGCCGAGGCTCGGATAAAAGGGGAAAATTCGCCCGTGCCAACAAATCCAAAACACGGCTCTCGCTGCGCTATTGTACTACTCTCCTCTCACTTAAATCTGGCACTCTCACCACATCAACCCATTTACAGAAAGTCCTAAATTGAATTACTGAACCTCAGAGTTGGCAACTACCCTGCTACATTCTGCTTTGACTGTGTTTCGTTTTGAATTTATTTCTCTCCCGGGAGAGTAACACTGAACCCATTTGCGAGTAACTGACGATCTGAAAAGTGTGCCAGTTTCTTTCATAGCAACTGGCTCTCCGTTGAGTGCATTGTTGTTTGATAGACTTTCAATGGGCCATGCATGTTCATAATTACCTGTTAGCAGCTCTGTGAATGCTTTAGTGCCACATGGTGGTACACAACAAAGGTAATTTTCTTAACCGCCTATAGAATATAGCTATTACGTATTATTTATGGCACTCAATATGTACTCATAAACTAGAGCATTGTATAAATGCATAAATCAGTGTAGAGTTGCTTGATATTTTGGACATTTAACAAGTAGCCAGCCTGCTTTTCTCAAGGTGTGTGAGTACACCCTGGCAGCATTATTACTGTAGTTGCAGTTACACATGGCAAGGACCACAGAGTTCACAAATGCTTTCTAATTAGGAGATTACACACTCCCTAAAAACTACTGCCACTTTAATTACGTCATAAAGATGGTTGCAAACGCCACTGGTGGCGGTAAAATAGAGCGAGAGATGAATGGTGCAACGTTGGGACTAATGCACTTCGTTGCAACCCTCTCCTCAGGTCATGAACTTTGTGTAATGACTGAAATAATGGATACAAGCACCTGAAATACGCCGATCAGCCACAACATTAAAACCACTGAAAGAAGTGAATAACATCGACCATCTTGTGACAATTGAGTTTCCTGCTGGGAAACTTTTGGACCTGGCATTCATTAGTTACTTAGACATGTAGCACTCACCTAGACCAGGCCAGGCACCACCACCCCATAGCAATGACACTCCTTGATGGCAGCAGCCATCCCCAGCAGGATGCAGCCTGACACAGACACACACACAATAACGGTTAACAAGGTGTTGACCTGGCCCCCAGATTCTCTAGATCCCAAACTGATCAAGTATCTGTGGGATGATCCACAGAGGCCCCTCCCCTCAACCCATAGGACCCAAAGGCCCCCACTAACAACATGCCAGACAGCACAGGACACCCTCAGAAGGCCCATGTCCATTCTCTAATGAGTCAGAACTGTTAGGGAGACCTACACAATATTAGGAAAGTGTTTAATGTTAAGCCTGATCGGTGTAAGTTTTCCAAGAAGCGTGGCTTGCCTCAGCCTTAGGAGCTCAGAGATCCAGAGGGAGCTCGGTGTAGAGCTGCTGCTCCAGCCTTTCCCTCTGAGGTTTACCAGGCACTGCAAGCCGAGAGGAGATCCCATGGTTAACCCAGCATTCTCTGAAAGCTTTGGGATTCCTCATGGGATGTCTGGAATACTATCCTTCACCTGTTTTCATCATGGCCTGACTTTGGATGAACAAATGGAAATGCATGGCAAGGTTGAAACAAGCTGGTTGGGGATATTTTTCTGTAGTCCAATAAACAAACATGTGGTTAATAGTGCAGTACAGGCTCCTAATTATGTGTGGGATTCATATAAAGTAGTGCCAAACTAAGCTCTGACATTTAATTATTTTATTCACTAGGAACCCAACAGACTGTGGAGAAGAAGTGGCGACAGTGGAACTCATATGTGTCCATGACTCAGATTGTTGCCACGTTTTTTTTTTCTCCACAGCTCGCAGAAGATCCATTGATCTGAAGAGCTCACGTCTGTGTAAGAGCAGCGCTGTTAATGTGTAATTTTCTTCTTATGTTTGTGTGTGGATGTTGTGTTTGTCTGTGCATATGTAGAAGTTTAGCTGCGAATGTGAACACAACACATGCGGGGAGAGCTGTGATCGTTGTTGCCCGGGTTACCACCAGCAGCCCTGGATGGCAGGAACCTTCCTCACTCGACATGTCTGCGAGGGTAAGAAAAAAAAAAATAATCTGTTCATCCACATCCTATTTCATCTTTACCAAAAACAAAATTTCTCAAGTTTTCCTTATTGCAAATGTTCTTTATTGTAACGCATGTCATTGTATGCATATAACATGCCTACAACACATCTATAACTGAGCTTAAGACGCACCGAAATTTCCATTCTCACCATCCAGTCAGAATCAGTCTTGGATACAGCCATCAAAAGTCACCTTTGCATCCATTAACCTTCATCAACTATGGAGCAGCAGAGAGATGAGGGTTAGAGGCTCCCACCTGTCATCATAAAACTAAGGTTACAACGTGTAATCTCCGTTTTATTTCCATGTAGGTTACACCTTCTGAAAAGCTCTGTAGTCCTAGCGACCCTGATAACGGCTTCTGCCGCCTTGACACTGACACAACGTGACTGAGGAGACAAAAGGGCCCGACTGTAACAATAGTAAAAGAACCAACCATGACAGATTCAACCCATTCTGGGTTTGACCCGAGTGCCCTTGTACGTAACAATTAACTGAGGGTGAAGTTGTGAATACGGCAGGATAATTCAACCTGGCTAACCGTCTGTGTAAAAAGTGTAAAAGGCAGAAACCTCAACCTGAAGTGAAGCATCGAGGGAGGACTTTATCTAGAAGTCATCCCAGAATCCCAGCAGCATTACACGTGTTATAGGAAAGCAGTGTCAACTCTGCAGTGGAAGTATTCACATTTTACCGGGAACTACTTGCACCACACTGTAAAAACACAATGTTAAACTGAAATGTCCTTCACTGGAAATTATAGAATTATGTATTATCCTGAAAATGTACTTATTCATTCAGTAAAACAAATAAATTACTCTATTATTGATTAAATCATTACGGTCAATCATAAACTGTCCTAGATAATGGGTAGATGGATGGATGGATGGATGGACTAAAGTTATCAGATAAATGTAGTGAAAAGAAAAGTACAATATTTCCCGCTGAGATTACATCACATTGGTACATAAGCACAGTCCTTTAGTAAATGTACTTGGTTACACTCATCCACTGCGAGGGGCCAGGCCTTAGAACCAGATTTTCCATTTATCTCATTCCAGAAAACACAGCTGTGGACACTGTTTATGTGGATTAACAGTTGGTGGGTGGGGGGTCCGTCCAACTCGTTCTGGCGAAGTAAAATATTCCATCCATCCGTTATCTATTGCTGCTTATCCTTAGAGGGTGGCAGGGGTGATGGACTTTATCCCAGCTGTCATTGGATGAGAGGCAGAGCTCACCTTGGACGGGATGCCAGTCTAACATAGAAAGACAAACAACCATTCGTACTCACGTGCACACCTACGGCCAATGTGGAATCAGCAATTAGCCTAACATGCAAGCCTTTGCACATTAAGTGGGAGAAGACCCACGCAGGCACAGGGAGAACATGCAAACTCCACATAGAGAAGCCCAAGTTGGCCGGCGGGCTTGAAGCTAGAACCTTCTTCCTGTTAGGCCACCGTGCATACTACGTTTTATAGTAATATTATAGACCTTATCATGCACTTTACAGTGTGAAACAACGTGTTACCTCCAGAATGAAGCTCAAAGGTACGGTGTTGCTTTCTGAACACATTCACAACTTGTACAGCTGATACCTGTGGTATGATCCTTATCACGCAATACCTTCTTAAATGATGTTCACAATCACGCTGCATGAGTCTAAAACGGCGTTCTCTCTCAAATCAAGAAAATACCTTGTGAAACGCTCAAGAACTGAGCCATGAAGTAAAGCTCTAGATACAAGAAGATCCACAAAAGTTCTCGTCCAAGCTTCTTCTTGGAAATTGCGAAGGACAACACCTATGTCTAACTTGTGAATTTTAGTAAATCTAGCAAACTTTATTAAAAAACGGCGAGACAAGCTGAGTGAATAGGAAGACCTTCATTTTCTTCTGGAACCCTGCAGATAACACCATGCTCATACTTGGCGTGTTAACCTCACGGCACTGTCTAAAAAAGCAGGGTAGGTTGTTTTTTCTAAACAACTTCTGAGCAGAAGAAGTAAAGGGATTAAAGAAGCGGCCCCCCGGCTGCATATAATACCATATGGTATTTTGACGGAGAAGGCAGGACTCAACAAATCCCATCAAATAAAGAACCGCAAGCCCACCAACTTCTCCATGTGTGTGTTTTCAGAGTGTAACTGCCACGGCAAGGCAGAGGAGTGCTACTTTAATCAGACAGTAGCAGACCTATCACTCAGCCAGGACGTCCATGGTCAATTCAGAGGGGGCGGAGTCTGCATTGACTGCCGCGACAACACAGCTGGCATTAACTGCCAGAGCTGCATTTCTGGATACTACAGACCTACTGAGGTATGCCGTGCGTACATGAATACATGCACCTTACAGGAAATTCAACTGTTTGAGAAATGCCTGCCTTCTTTCTTTCATTTATTCAGGTGAGTGCTGAGGACGAAGACCCCTGCATCCGCTGCTCCTGTGACCCGCACGGTTCTGTCAGCCAAACATGTGTCGCTGATTCAAGCCAAGCAACTCCCAGTATGCACGGATAGTTTCTTTTTTTATTCTTTCTTTCTGTTCTTGTGTCTTTTCAGCTTTGATTTCTCGAAGCATGAATAAATCCAACCCCTCGGTAGACATACACAGACGTTTGGAGCACATTTTTAATTCTTCTATAAAGTGGTCCTATAGTAATTTCAGCGTTTCATCGATTCAGTCCGGCTTGATTTCCTATGAGATTGGGGGTTCGGCAAGTTCAGCAGCTTGAACACAAGCCTCTGTTATTGAAAACCGTCTTTGACAGACCTAAACTATTTATATAAGAGATAATTTTACACCTCTGCGTATTTTCGTAGAAATCTGAGCTATTTTAGGTGCAGCAGTTTCAAAGAGATACAGGTTCTGTGTTTTACTCATGAACGTGTGTGTGTGTGTGTGTGTGTGTGTTTGTGTTTGATTGACAGGCCAGCCAGCGGGGTCATGCTGGTGTAAGGAGGGTTTTGGGGGTCTGCGATGTGACAGGTGAGCACACACACATGCAGAAAGAGATAGACACGTAGTGACAGGTGAGCAGAACCTTTCAGCTGCTGTCTGTTCCAATTAGTGTTCGGAAATTGCCAGAAAGTTTCCATTAAGATCTTTGATGATATTTATTATCAGACCTGCTTCAGTACCTAACACTATGTGCTCAAGTCATTGAATACATGCAGTCAAATTTGTTTTTGTTTGAATTTTATTGCTTCTATTCTTAGGTGTTTTACACACACTTAGGTCCATGCACCGATCAGCTGCGACATTATGGGGAAGTAAATAACACTGACCATCTTGTGACAATTCAATGTTCTGCTCAGAAACTTTTGGACCTGGCATTCATTTGGATGTTACTTAGACATGTAGCACCCACCTAGACCAGACCAGGCACCCCCACCCCATAGCAATGACACTCCTTGATGGCAGCAGCCATCCCCAGCGAGATGCACTTTAGGAAGAACTCAAAAAAAACATGAAGAACAGCACAAGGTGTTGACCTGGCCTCCAAATTCACTAGACCCCAAACTGATCAAGTATCTGTGGGGTGCACTGGAACAAGCCTGATCCACACAGGACAGATCTTCTCAGTACAGATGGACAATGACCCAAAACACACTGTGAAAATAACCCATGAGTTTTTGAAGGTTAATAAGTTGGGATATTCTCCAATGGATGAGTCAGTCAACTGAGCTGAATGTGATAGAGCTGTGGTTTACTCGAAGACAAAACCAGAACCAAAAGAACCCATGAACAAAGCATCACAAAGAAGAAAAACTATTCTTTGGTGATCTCCATATGTTCTAGATTTAGGGCAGTCACTTCCTACAAAGGACTCACAACTTGATTCTCAATTCTCAAAGAATTAAAAATGAATATTTAATATGCACTTACATTAATTTGACCAAATACATATGAGACCTTGAAAATAGGGGCTGTGCATAAAAAAATTATTGTTATTTCCTACATCTTTCCTCCAATTTGGATGTGCGTACCCTCAAATAAAATCTGAGAGGCTTCATTATATTCATTACGTGTGAAATAGAACATGGAGAAAATAAATAAAATCCAAGAAAAACAGTCTGCCTTGCTTTTATACTGTTGCCATTTATTTATTGACTTCAGAGAACATATTTGGTTAAATAAAAAAAAAAAAAATGTGTCTGTGTCCAAACATTTGTGACCCGGCAGTTCTTTAACCTTCAAACACGGTCGGAGATCACGAAGACAAATCTTTATCACCGGAAAATTGTATCACACAAACTTTTAACCGAACCTTTAAATATGTTGGTGTTGCTTGTGTTGACTTGTTAATCAGTTTCCTTTTTAATCTTTTACTACTGTAATTGCTTGTTGTATTGTCTTCTCTAGTACCGATCTAATCTAAAAAACCACAACTAAAACAAACTTTTCCTCAAACTTTTTTAATGATCTGCCCTCGGAACAGGCCAGCAGCACAAGCGTTATCTGTAAAATCTCTTCTTAAATGCTATTTAATAGACTTGCTTTAGCTCACATTCCCTGTTAATTAGAAAGTTGTTCCTTTGTGCATTTCTGCTTGAGTCATGCACATCACCGAAGTTGGCTATTTCGCTGCAAAGTAGAGAATCAGTGCCTGACTCAGGAGCACTTTATCCGGGATAGACGGAGCGGTTGTTAAGAGAAATTGACCCGATGAACTCATGGTTACGGGGCGGCCTTTGTAATAGTCATCAGCATCATTTTTATTATTGTTATTAAATTCATTTGTCCCCAGGTGTGCTGTCGGTTATATGGGCTACCCGTCTTGTCAGCGCTGTAACTGCAGCGTGGAAGGAAGCGCGAACGCTGACCCATGCATAACACCCTGTGTGTGCAAGGTACACGCACACACACACACACACACGCTTGTGTGCGCACAAATAATGATGAGTACTCTGCGCTAACCTTTCTAGCCTTGTCATCATTATTTTCACCACATTAACACTGCAATAACATGCCTTGTGCTCATAACGTCAGTTTGAGGGCAGCCCATAAACTTTGCCGCTTCTTTCTTCTTCTTCTCTCTCTCTCTCTTTCTTTCTTTCTCTCTTTCGCTCATGCAGGAAAATGTTGAAGGGGAGAACTGTGACCGCTGTAAACTTGGATTCTACAATCTACAACGTGACAACAGACGTGGCTGCGAAAAGTGTTCCTGTATGGGTGTGGCCAGTGTGTGCTCTGCCTCCACGTGGACCTATCAGAATGTAGGCAATGTTACGAACACACACGTCTGTCTGATTCTGATTTTAAACTGTCTTTTTCATGAATATAAGTTTTTTTTTTTTTCTGAGAGGGTGACTTGTATCTGACAGTCTAGTTTTCTCTATGTTTAATCACATTCAGTGTTGTAAAACTCATATTGTATTTGATTTCTGTGAAGAATTACCAGAAACTGAGGGTCGACTGCGTGACACAAATTGCTCTGCACAATTTTGTAGCGCGCTTGCCCTCGTGGCTCTGTCATTTCAGCGTTAAAAACTGACAAATTCCAGGGCAGAATTTTATTCAGCTGATTTTCTTCAGGGGTGAAGTAAGTCTCTTAAAACCTTTTTGTGCTTTGTCTCGCTTCGGTGAACTTTGGAACTTCGGAAATGTACAATTGATAATACATGGCCTTGATAACTTTGATGTTTGAGGAACTTGAATGCCACACAACCCAAAACATAGGAGTTTATCATGGCCTTTTTATTTGATGGTGCAAAGAGTATAAGAAAGGTTTTTAGACATGAGAGAGATATTAACACAAAGCCGTAGGTCTTGCTCAGACTAGGTGTTAACATGTGTCATGAGTGGTCTGGTCGCAACTGAGTATTTGCATCGCACCTATAAGCTAGTTAGCTTGCTAAGAGACACAGCTCTTTTATGTGGAGTAGCGATTCTGTCAGTTGTTAGTTTGTCCTCCAACCTCACTAGTCTCCAAACATGATTGATTCTGCCACTTTCTGGTATGAAAAAGCCTTAAATGTGTTGTCAGTGACATTCAGTTCAACCAAAGAGTCCATTGAATACATAAGCATAAAGGGAAAATAATTACTCATAACACATCTCGCACAAGGTACAAAATAATGCAAATCTAGCCTACAGCCATCTGATCAGCAAACATTAAAAGCATCTGGAAGTTCAACAGTATGATATTAAGCGTAAAGAAAAACAAAAGAGAAAAGCTTGACCAAATGAACAGCATGGAGGGGACGGAGAAGAGTGAAAATGGGGAGGAAAGAGTTGAGAGGCGAAGAAGAGGAGAGGACAAGACTAGAAAGGAGAAAGATGAGACAAGAGGCAAGAGGGAGGAGAGAGGTGAAGCAAGAGGAAAACAGTTTTTGACTGACAGGCGGGGTGGGAGAGGAGGGGAGAGCAGGGTCTGACAGGATGACAGCTCTGATTTAGACACCGATAGTGTGTGTGTGTGGGTGTGTGGGTGAGAGAGAGTGTGTGTTCAAAAGGGGAAGCCAAGGTTAGGTTAATTGCAACGACAGATGTGTGTCTGGCTATGTCGGTTTCACACACACATACACACACAATCCTTCAGGAGTTAAGAAAAGAAAAAACTCTTTCAAGGTGTCAGCTGAGAGCTTTCCTGGCTGACATGTGACACATGTACAAAACCAGTTAAAGATATTTTGACTTTTACATTTTTGTTGAAACAACCTCTCATTTGAATCAGGTGAGACCTTAAAACATTTAACTATGTAGGAGTTTTGAAAATGCATTACTTACACTGACACAGATATAAGTGTTTAAGACATACACCAATCAGCCACAACATTATGACCATTGACAGGAAAAGTAAATAACATTGACCATCTTGTAGCACCACATGTAGGACCCACCTAGACCAGACCAGGGACCCTCCTTACCGTGAAAACCAATGCAATAATTTTAACTTATTGATCTACTGTTCAGTTTATGAATTTAAAATAGTAGGTACTACCCTTCTACAGCAAGTAAGGACAATTTATAGGTTTATTAAGCCCTGGACACACCAAAGAACTACCGGCAAAGAAGGCCGACTGTGATGTTGCCTCATATTGCCTGTGTCTGGACCAACAAGTTGCACTTGAACGCCCCACAAAGACTACAGCACATGCAAAACTATAAAAATAATGATTACAGTAAAGCTTGATTGTGGATCAGAATAATTTAAGCTAGCAGTTGAACACATCTGTTAGTACGGTGACTGTTTTGTTGTTTACAGCAGCAGAGAGCAGCAAGTCAGAACCACAGGCGGGGCGTTATGTCTGCAGCTTGTCAGAGCATAGAGTCTGTCTACAGAGAACATGACTGGTGACTTGCTTTCATATGTTTACTGTCAGATGCTGCTGATCCGCTGACAGTCAGAGATCTGTTGCTTTTTTTTTTTTTTTTTATGCGTGAAGGTCAGTTCTGGTTTGAATGTGCTCATAAAAGGTCCACCGAAAATCTTGTATGGCATTCCTGTAAAGGAATGACTTCTATATTTCAGCATTTTACATCTCTGCACGACTCGCGACGATCAAGCTGTACTTTGATTGCAGGAGAACAGAGAAAAGGGTTGAATCCTGCTAAAGTCCTATCACAGAATGCCTCCAGATAGCGCCAGGCTATTTCCGGGTGTTGAGTATTTGGGACGTTTCAATGCACGTGAATCCTCTTTTGTGTACTTTGAAATGGAATAAGCTGGTCAGTGCTTATTTCCAATATCTAGCTTGTGGTGATATAACTGTACGGAAATTTATTTTTGCGGCCGATTGAGCTGAAACTAAACGTCCTCTTCTGTCTGGTTGCTGTGCTTTTAGGAGACCAGTCTGACAGGCTGGCACCTGGTTGGAGAGAGAGGAGGGAGAGTGTGGTCCGTCCACAGAGAGACGCCTCCGTATCTGAGCGTACGACACTCGGACGTCGTGAACGATCTCGGCTCAGCCTACTACTGGAACGCACCTGGACTATACCTGGGAAACAAGGTAAGCTGCAAGCGCGCACGTCTGCACCCATCAGGCATAACTTTATGACGACCTGTCTAATATTGTGTAGGTTAGCGGGGGGGCCTTTTTGGTCCTACGGGTTGAGGGGAGGGGCCTCTGTGTATCAGGCTTGTTCCAGAGCATCCCACAGATACTGATAAAAGCGCTTTACAGCCACAGTGACACGTCTACCCATTCACTCACACAACCACACACACACACACTCACACGCCAGTGCCAAGAACTGTGAGCAACTGGGGGTTCAGTGTCTTGCTCGAGGACACTTTGGCATGTGGCAACCCTCCGGTTCATGGAAAACCGGCTCCACCTACTGAGTAACGCAGTGGGGAAGCTGTAATCCACTGACCCAGTATTTTCAGCTAACTGTTAACTGTTTGCATTTCTACCCGTATTGCCATAACCATCATGGTAATGATAGCGGTGACCGACAAACACATTGCGCCTCACACATCATTTGAATAGGCGTGAATGCATGAACAGATCCAGTACGCGATCTAAAAATACATCCCCTGGGTGGAGGTCCTGGGAGAATGCGTCCTGCTGGGATGTCCACCTCCTCCTCTACCCCCTGCTCCTCTGGATCAGCTTCTGCTAATGAAAGTGCGCCGCGGCTTTTCTGCGGCCACGATTAGACTTTATCACTCCAGCTGGCAAATAGCTGCAGTCCATGTTTCTGAAGTCGAGTTGTTGCCCTACTACAACAACAGACTGACTGTGATGTTTGTCTGTGTGTCATGGCTTAGAGGAATATACCACTGAATTTCATTACTTTGCACCCTGCAGGCCTGGCTTGTCATCTCACTTCTTTGTCTGAACCTCCACCCCCCCCCCCCCCCCCCCCCCACCACCTCCAACCATCCCTCCATCCCTCCATCCCTGCTTCTTTTCATTGGTCCGCTCCTCCAGCTCTCACTCCGTCTCTCCAGGACTCCCATTTTTCACCTCCCTGTTCCTAAATCATCTCCCTCTACTCCCCCCGAGCTCTCTCCTCTCTCCCGTTCTCTATCTCTCTCGCTTGCTTTGTGTCTCTCGGGGTAAACAGTGTTTCGCCTGTTGAACTCGATAATCAACTGTTTTTCTCTTAGCGCACACACGCACACACACACACCAAACACATATTCACACACAGTAACGCTCACACAGACTCCCAGGTCTATATAAGTCAGATAATGATGTGTTTTGGAGGCATTAGGGACAGCGGAGCAGAACCGAATGCCTCCAAACATGGGAAACAAACAAATTACCACTGTGTGTGTGTGTGCATGTGTGTGTGTGTGTGTGTATGCATGCATGTGTGTGATTGCTAGAAGCAGTATGCAAGTGCTGTGTGAAAAAGTGATTCTTTGCTTCAATCTCTGATCGTGTTACTGAGATAGATGCTATGTGACTTGACTGCGCGACTCGATCGCACACACACACACACACACACACACACACACACACACTGTGGCCTGTCATGTTAGCGTGCATGATTTGAAGTGACAGGCCGTGTGTGTAATAACAAGCTAGCAGTGGATTTATAAGAGCATAAATGTGTGTGTGGTAACGCCGCCTGACCTCCCATATCATTAATGCAGCGGATGCTCATTGGCCCGTTAGCTCGCTCCGCCGATGCTCATTGGTCCAGAAACGTGTTCCACTGATGCTCATTGGGTATTTTATTGCTTGTGTCGGTCCAGGGACTGCTCATTCACAAGGATAGCCTTTATTATGATTAAAGAGGGCTCCGCTAAAAGAGCATTCATCCGGTCTTCCTAGATTATTTTGGCAGTAAAGAGCAAATAAGTGGGATTCAGAGTGAAGAGACAAATATATGACCCCTTGATCTTGCACGGATGAGGTGGTAGCATTATTTTAAAAACAGTTTTTAACATTTAAAACTTGTTTTAAGGGTTTGTGTCCGATCAAGTTTTTTTTACCCCCCCGATCCGATACCAATCTTTCAATATTCAGTAGCTATCGGCCCGATCGTAAATAAACAAAAATGCCCTCTCCTGCAGACACATAAAGCTTTTCTTATCTTACTTGTATTCTTCTAGTTAACGTGTGCTCGTTGCAACTGGAATAGCGCTTTCAATGCCTATGTAGCGAGGAGAGGGTAACTCCCCTTGGCTCAGGAAGCTCCAGCAGACGTTAAAAACCTGAGTTCCTCTGCTCCAGAAATGGACTGGTCATCTAACACCAGAAACTCTGTAACCCTCTCTGTAATATTTTTCACCTCTCTTTAAATTTATGGCAGCTTTTCCACTAGCCAACTGCCGTTAAAAAAGAAGAGGACCAAGACGCTTTGATGCTACAGGGACGTAGTTTTGGTTTATGGCAGACCTAAAATAAATAAATACAAAAGATTGGGATTGGTTGAAGCCCGATATCCATCTGATCCGAACATTTAAAAAAAAAAAATGCCCGATACCGATCCCCCTATATCAGTTGGGACATCCCTAACTTCTACTTTCTCACCCCACAATCCACTTCATAGGTCTTTTTGAACATACAGTTGATTCAAGCTGATGGCACCTGCTAGTATCATAGAAATAAGAGCACTTTTGTCTCCCCCTTTTGACTTTGAGAGTGATCACACCAACACTGTTGACGCTTATACAGTCTACACTTCCCTAGTCCCTTTACTTTTTTCAGTTTTCTCGATTAAGGAGAAACACACCAACTGTAATTTGTGTTCGTTCTTGCCGTCAGTCACTTTCTTTTTAGACTGTAATCTTTCCTAACAGGTCGTTTTAAACTACATCATCAGAAACTTCTAGGATTCCTGTGATTTGTTTTATTCTTCCTGACCCCCTGTCAGTGATTCATAGAACCCGAGTTACATTTGTAACCCCTGCTTCTCTGCCATAGATTTCTCCATACTCCTACATACTTTAGGCTACTCTGTCTATTTTTCTATTGCTTCTCCCCATGTCAGCACTTGTGGTATACTGATGCAATGGAGCGGGAAGATTTAAAATGACTTAATTAGCATTGTATAAACTTATTTGGCAAGTGACTGAATGAACAGACAGTGTAGCTTTAAAGTATAATTGTTGCACAGAAAGTGACAAGATCACAGGTCCCAGAAAAATAACTGGAATATCTGAGCCGGGACTAAATATGATAATAGGGGGTACAGAATTTGTCAGCGGCCTCATTTTAGCCTTCAGGAGATGACAAATTCTAACCTCCTTGTATTCATCGTGAACCTGGATTTGCTAACAGATTCACAAGAGACGGATGAAAGCTTCAGAAACAAGAAATGCTCATCATTTGGAGAAAGAGATTGGCATGGGTCGACAGGAACAGAAAAAAAGATAAGATAAAGGGATGATGGATGAACAGTGAGAGAGGAGAAACATTCTTTGCTGACACCTGATGGAAAAAAAAGCTCTGAATGTGCAGAAACTTGTGTACAAACACTCGACACTTCCATTTCCTCCTACCTCTTCTCTAACTTTACCTCTGTCTTCCACTACTTTCTATAACCAGTCCTCATATTTCTTGTCTTCCTTGTGTACTATACAGGAGAAAAATACAAAAAAAAACTGCTATAGGTGCAAACCAGAGGTAGAGGTTTAGAAAAATGCTTATAGTTCACCTTGGTTATAGAGGCTGACACCTTGGAGTTTTGATGAATGAAATCTGTCTCTAAAGTGTTTCTGTAGAATCATTTTGTTTTTTCCTGCAAGAGGAACATCAGCCTTTCTGAAGCTGCTGAGCTGTTTCTTATGAGAGACACAAACGTGTGTAGAGGAGTTTGTGTATAATGTCACTACTAATCTGGTGTTGATTGCTTGAGATGGATTCCTGTTTCCTGACTTTCTTCTCCATCCACTTACGAGGCTGATAAAAGTGACTTTAAATCAATCACAGCGGATTTGTTGCAGTTTCTGTCAAATATTGCGGTGTCGCGTGGAGTTTTTTTTTTTTTAGTCCTGGAAACTGTGTACGAAACTCTACGTGGTAATCCTGCAGCTTAGAAAAAAGAAGGGAAAATCATTACACCTGGATATCAGCACCGCAATCTAAAAAATCCTTGCAGTTCCCATGCGGATGCAAACATAATTAAAGTCAAACAAAATATATTACAGTGCATGCCAGGAATACAGTTTGTTACAGCGAGTTACTGAAATTAAAATCCTATGTCCTCTTCACATTATTGCTTTTTGTAGAACAAGGTTCTACTGTTTGTTACCCTTGCTGTTAACAATTAAACTGTGATGATTAAACCAATTGATTAGTTAATTAATCTATAGTTCATTTATTTTTATAAATTATTTTGTTTACCTACAACTAAAACATAGTAGCTGCCATTAAAAAACTGTTGGAGCCATATTGAATCTTAAGATATAATTACAAAATGCATAGACTTGTTTTGAGTAAATTATGGTATTTCTATTTATAAAAGAAATTATTATTATTGCAATCATCTAGATCTGGAGCCATCTTAGTTTAAAATGTATAAAGGACCTTAAGGACCTCCCACGGACAGATGGCTATTTAATTTTTGTTGAATGAGCGTTTCGAAGCTGTTAGGTGGCGGAGCATTAAAGTTTTCCGACCACACACTCACACACAAATGTTTCGGACCTTGCGTATTAAGTTACTCGTTTCATTTTGTTTTATAATTATGGAAAGTCAACCGGAGATTTATGTTCAATAAACATCAAACTTGGACGAGCGTCGTCTCTGCGCGTGCTTATTAAATAGTGTGTCGGTAACTCTCCACCTTAACGTCAGCTGGCTAAAAGGAGAAACACAAAGGATTAGCCACTTCAAAAACTGTTTAACTTCTTCCATCATTATCTCATGATAACATATTTTAACATGAATACTTTGAATGAGAAAACCATTTCCAACTTGACCTTTTAGCTAATGATAGCATTGATCAGAAAAGTAGACCTAATTAAGAGGTGGACAACGGAACAGCTCCTCAAAAGTGAAGCCAAAGCAAATAGAGCTCCCCCTGGTGGCTGGCTGCAGTATAGGTCTTAAGCTCCACCCCCTCCATGTTAGTGGATGAGATATGGGCTGAAGAAAAACACTCAAATACATGTCAAAAAAATTCCAAGGATGGTTTCTGTCATTTCAGGTAGTTAACATAACACTGATGTATGTTCAAGTGTCCATTTTTCTGGTAAAGTTTGTTTCAGTTAGTTATTTGACGCTATAGAAACAGGATGTGACATCATCATCACTACAAGTTTCCATGCCAGCTGCTCCAGGAGGTGACCAAGTAGGACTGTGAGAGTATTAAAAAAATAAATCAGTACAGTGTCTAATCCAACGTTTCCTTCTAACTAGTGGAGGTAGAGTAGAAAGCAGTATTGATTAAATGAAAACGAGAGTGAGTGTGAAGGAAGTGTGGGCAGGCCATCAATATCGCGGCTTAATGTGGCTCCACTCTCAGACCATATTGCGCAGACTCTGGATCCAAAGTCGTAAGATGGCGCCCCCCATATCCCTGGGAAAATAGCGTCAGTTTGGCCAATGCAAGGAAGTGGGTATGCGTTGTCCATATTTATATACAGTCAATGGACGTAACTGACGTATTTGCGTACTCCGCGTCACCGGCGACAGTGACGCGTCATTGCAACCCTAGTCCATTATCAATCGATTATCTTCACTGTCTCTTGACAGTGTAGACTTATAAAGGATCATAGTTTTGAATATGAACAATTGGCACTTAACGTTGTAGTTGTAACTACTGCGGCATATGCAAGTGTTACTGAGCTTCAGAGTTAGATCTGCGTTGAAAGTATTGTTTGTTACTTCAAGTCTGATGCACAGCAAGCTGCTGGAGTTGACTTTCAAGAGTCAGTGAGCCGTAGGAGTGCAGAACAATAATTGATTGGCTCTGAGAGACTGGAATCAAATGAGTGAGCTGCTCTTAGTCATCTTCCCGGATGAGATGTGCATACTGAGTTACAGTGCGTCTAACCTTCTCTCCTCTGCCACCCGCGGTAGTAATTATCATGTCCTGTGCACAACCACTTCAGAATTCAACAGTGTTGCTTCCTTATTCTGTGTTTCAAGTGGCACAGATAAATAAGTGTCAGTGCAGCACTTAGCAGCATTAGGGTTATCTGTATGTAAAGATGGACAAACCCTTCTGCGATATGATCCACAGGATTCCTGTAGTGCATCTGTCGCCATCTTTGCAGTGTCTGACTCTACTTAACTCTGCCTAACTAAAATGAGCTCCACCATTTGCTACCCCCCGATCCCCTTGAGACAGAAAAGTGAAAACCATGTTGACTTACCACCTGTAACCCCAAACGTCATCTGACGCCAAACCCCATGCTGAGAACTTCAGACAACCAGCCCATTCCCAGTCTTCCTTATTCGTATCCGTCATCAGAGTCAGGGTTCAAATTAGACTGACCCCTAACCAAGTCACACTGCAAACTACAAAGGAGGCTTGTTCTGGCACCATAGCGTCTCAAAGAAGTGCCCCCTCCTCTACATCTTGCAAGCAGAATCTTCCCACAGCTGCCAAAATGTTTTCACAGTCCTAGGAAACTGAAAGTCGGTGTAGAACCAACAGCAGGAACAACGTGGGAAGCTTCAGGGTGCACTTTGTCTGAAACAAGTGTGTTGCCCCAACGCACACATACACTGTGATTGATCTGAAATGGATCATTATTGGGAAAACCTTACCCAAAGCTGTAACCAGACTGGTTGCTCAAGATTAATTGAATATTCCATTGGATGAAAACACACGCCCATAGACATATTATCTGTCTACACCAGTCTCAATGCACAATTTGCTTCTTGGACACTGCACCAATCTCCACACCAACAGGCACAATGTAGGATAATTAATAAACTATCTGCACAGAGGACATAGTACAACTAAACAAGACAGTGGTTGGACACTGATACCGACCAGTGGATTTTTTGGCTTTGCTGCTTTGTTCAACTTTTTTTTTTTTCTATTTTCACAACATATACAACGCCTTTCGTTCGCTCGCAGATGCACACACAGAGGTCACTGATTGTGTGTTGTCCGGTATCCCACTTTCTGTTGGTCCATCTGGAGCCAATATAACCCTACCGCATGGAACAACAATAGTCTGTGTGTGTGTCTGTGTCGAGAATGAAAACTTGTGATAGCAATTGCAAACAACCACAGGCTTCAGAAAGACGACCCAGGTGTATGTGTGTGTGTGTGTGTGTGTGTGTGTGTGTCTACATTTTTCATGTGAGGGAAACTCTGTGTGTTGATGTCTGCCTGCATGTGTATGTCATTTAGGGGAGTTTGTTTTCTGAAGCTTTTGTGACAATCTGGTTTTCATTTCCTGAAGGATGATTTCCTTTGTCCCTCTCGCTCTCTCTCTCTCTCTCTTTTTCATTCCTTTCTTTCTCTGTCTCCTCCAAATCTCCTGAAGAGAGCATCGTCTTCTTTTGTCCTCGAAAAATTGACAGCAAACAGACGTACAATGTGCGACATATTCTGAGGAAGCTAGCATGCGGTATGAACAAAAGAAAGTAACGTGCTAATTGCATGTCATTACTCCCAACGCACAGTAATCAGTTTAATTGAAGTTACTGCACTTTTCTTCTACTATGTGGTGATGTTTCTGTGATGTTTCTTACCTACAGAATTCTCATAGTTCTGTTTCTTCTCAGTGTTTGACAATCGGAAATTCAACAGTTTAGAATGATTAAATAAAAGTCTGGATATAATATTGGAGTGACGTGAATGTGCCGATTTACAAAATGTTCTAAGGAACATGAAGTCATTTTGATTTGAGGAAACAACTACAGTAGCTGTAAAACTGACATTCTTGCCCATCAGACTACACTCAGTTACCCGTTATGCAACTAATTAAAGACATTTGTGAACATCTGAATTGCTTTAATAACAATTTGGCGAATTCTGATCAGTAATATTCCACAACACTGCTGAAATGTGATATTCTGAATAAATACTGTAGTTGCGCGCAGAGGGTCGAGACTGCAAAGAAGTTTCTTCAATTAATTGATTTTTATTCATTTGCCATGTACAAGATATGGAGTCATGGGAGTGCCTAAAAAAAAAAGAAAAAAAAAACTGTAAAAGAATAAATAAATGTTTTTATTTATATAAAATTAAAAGAAAGCTCTTGTTAAATGCATATAATTAACTCTGCTTTTTAAAAATTTAATATTTTTATATATGTCATCAATTCTTTTAGTTTTTCCTGATTATTCCTTTTGCTTTTTTAAAAACATATGAATAGATCATTTACTTATTCTTATTTTTTATTTCCACGTTTATTTTTTTCAACTCTTTTACCAACATTTGCGTCACTTCTGATACCATAGAAGAAACGAAGCCGTAATAGTGCATTTAATTGCAGACCATGTGATGTTGGTGTCCTTCTTTCTTCTCTATGGCTGTCTGAATGTGGTTTATGAGTTTACCTTCAAAACTCTCTGATTTTAAACAATTCTTGGTTTGTCAGGAAACTGTTTATACTGTAACTGCGGAACGATTTTGACCTTTTTCAAATAGCATTCGTTCTAAAATCAAGATGGATTAACACTTGTAGGACATTAAAAATGCTCTGACTTGGATATTTACAGTCACGGAAAAGTCATATTACAGTGCATCAGGTCTCCACTGGGAACCCTGGAGGAGGACTAAGGTCGATAGTGACTCATTTTCACACCTCTTCTCTCTTCAAGCCAAACCCACTCCTAAGCATTAGCAGCAAGCTACATCTCATAATCCTTCTTGTTTTCTCCATCGTCTCACTCTGCTGCTGTTTATCAGCTCGAGAAAGAGGAGAAAAGGGGTGAAAAAAGGAGGTTAGTGAATGAAACTTTCCTCCATTTTCTCACCTTTAAGTGGAGTCACTTTCAAATTTTAATTTGTACATTTGAGGCAGACGAAATACTTGTAAATGCCGCAAAGGCTGTAACGCACGACACCCTCAGCTCAACATGTTCTGTTCAGTATTTTCTCTATTTCTGTCATTCCTTTGTGTCAGAGGGTTTCACTCTTAATGAAGATCGTGTCAGGGTCTTGATTAGGGTCTTAACAGTGAGGATTAAGTCTTGCTCTTCTTATTCTGGCCACTAATAGAGTTAATAACAGGCTTATCGGGTTCACAGGGGGATTCTACTGATGCCTGTTGCAGCTGTGTCTGTGTGTGTCTGTTTATTGTTCCTTCGTTTCTACTACCCACAATTCTGCTCTCCCGGCCCATAATTCCATCTTCCCTACTGTGCTATTTAGTTGGACTTTATTCTTTTCCTGTGTTCCTTTTTTTTTTTCCTTACCCCCCACCCCCACGGTTATGATGGGTCATCAGGTTGCCATGGCAAAAACTTTGATTATCACCCAGGTTGAGCGGATGGCGTCAGAGAAATGAATTTTCCGAGAACTGTCAATAATTTAAAAGGAAGAACATTTGAAAACTCTGAACACTAAAGTGGACAGAGAATAATAGAGAGAAAGCTTTTTCTGCCACTTCACTGTTCATGTCCCGCTGAATGCTCCGGGAGCACCGTAACAGTGCAAATACAAACTTACACAAGTGGATGAACTGAAGTTCTTACATAGTTATGCAGCATTTTACAGTTTTCTGTACCCCCTGAACCTCTTAGTCTGGGGCCCGGGACCCCCTAATATGGGGAACATTAAAAATATGAGAGGTCTTGAGAAGTTATGGGCGAGAGAGATGGGAGAATATGCAGCAAAGGGTGCTGGTTCAAACCTTATCCTGCTGCAGTGAGGACTATATGCTCAATTTATCAGGTGCTCGCTCAACTAGCTGAGCTATAAGGGTGTCTGGTTTGACGCTGATAATTTTTTTTTAACCCCTATTAAAAAAATTTCAAAGCATATATTAACTATTAGGAGAAATCACTCACTGCTTATTGCTTTAAAGTTATAGTGCACAACTTTTATCTCCCCCTTCTGGCAGTAAGTAAGTAAGTATACAAACGGTACCAAATATATGTAGATATCAACAGTTTACCGTCCTGCATTCCTTTCTCTTCTTTAGTTAATTTCCAGTGGTAAACCATAATTGTCCTTGCCTTTGATTGTTTTCTTTTTTCTTTTTTTTTTATCTGGAATATAAGAAACTTTTCTTGGACACATTGATTCTATTTCAGGCCTTCAGACCACCAGAGACGGTAAATTCATAGAACCCAATTACATTAGTAACTACCGTTTCTCCAACATGGGCTTTTCCCGCTTTTCCACACTCCTGCTTGCCAGGTGTGTAAAAGCAGTGGGTAGCCTTCTCCATCGCTACATTTCCTGCCCCCTGCAGCTCTAGCAAACAGTCATTGCTAACTGATGTCATTGCTGACTGATGTCAAATGCGTCACTGCAAGTGCGCTAGTGCGAGAGAGTTGGCTCAGATTTACCTGGCGCTCATCGCCTTAATCATCATTTTGTAAACTCATTTGGCAACGGCATGATTGTTATATTTATTTGTATTTAAAAATCCACCACGTTAGCTTTAATTTGATGGGCCAAAAGCCAGACATATTGGGGAAGACTGCTTTGTATCACTGTTTGTTCAGTTCATATTGGGATATACCAGTACTGATTACAGAAAAAATACCAATTCTCTCTTCTATTGTTTTTAATCCATTCAGATTTTTGGGGGGGATCATTTAGACATTTTTGTTGGTTAGATATACAGCATTGTTATAGTCTTTTTAATTGTTGTTTGACAGCCCAAACCTTCTCTCACCACTTAAAGATCTATTTCCAGCTGCAGCGAGTTCAGCGGCTAAAGATACAAACATTACCGTCAAGGGTTAGGAGGAGAATTATGGATGGTATGAATGTTAATGTTTAATTGGCCGTGGAGAAAGAAAACAGTTTGCCACCACATTGCTCTAATCAATAAAAATATTCTAATGATGTACTTGCACTTCATAAACGTGGAAAAACAAATCAATAAACGCAGGTTTCTGCAAGTTTTTATTTCAGGTCTTTTGTATTTGTAGCCTGATATTGGAAAAAGTCCAACAGTGTATCAGTGTGTTTACTCAGACGGGCACAGTTGAGTAGAGAGCTTTAGGGTCTGCGTATTAGCTGTCTCTGCTTAGTAGAAAGAGGATGTTGTAGTTGTATTTTTAGGGTTCCATTCAAAGCCCTAGAAGAGGAAAAAAAGTTTCCAAAATTCCCAGAAAATTCTGAGTCCATTGTATGCCATGGCAATCATAATGAACTATGCCTGAACATGAAGGATTGTCTCTCACTTATATGAAAACTGCGACTACTTGGTGACTGCATTCCATTGTTGAGTTATCCATTTCGTCCTCGTGGCTTTCACGTACTGCTGTTTTCTTGCAGTGGATCAAAGTTCAGAGTCTTTCCACATAACAGACTTACTGTATGTGTCCACACATCGGAGTGCAGATTATCTAATGGCAAAGGCGGTCGAGCGGTTCAAGAGTCTGATATGTGTAGGCCGTGAAGTGTGGGTTTAAACTATGATTTTACCGTCCCCTGGAGTCCAAATCGGCAAATGGAGGGAGATAGAGAATAAGTGTTATAGAATAAAATCTCCCCCCCAAGTACCCCTCCAGGCCTGCTGATGTGTATGTGTATTTTCAGTCAGCTGCGAAATGGGTGATTCCTCCTCCTGGTTTAAAATCTGAGAGTAATGATGTAGAATGGAAGAGGTTTATAGAGGCATTAAGCCCACCTCATACTCCCTCACTAACGCTCTCTCTCTCTCTCTCTCCCTCTTTCTGTCTCGAGCTCTTACCTCTTCACCTCTCTCCCCCTCTTCCTCAATGTCCCCCTCTCTCTGTTTTTATGGTGGCATTATTATCTCGCTCTCCCACCCATTACTGTTCAGGTTGGAGCAGAATAATAAATTCCGGGATCATGCCGATGCAGCGTTTCTCCAGCTGAAGCTCATTCTGTGGACTCAACAGAAACGCTGCACCGAAACAACACAAGACAACAAAGACAGTAGAATATTCCTGTTTTCTTTGCGTTTTTTAACGTTTTAAAATGTATATTTTTTTAGGAAAACACAAATCGGTAGGAGTAAAAGTTGTTGTGGTTAATGGTTAAGGTTAAGGCCGTCGCACTATGATCAAAGACTTAAACACATTTAGAGCACATTTGGTGATTAGTGTCTGAAAAGTATGACAAATACCATTTGCGCTCGAGCAAGACAATTGTGTTCTACAGTGAATGTGGTGTGACGGACCGTAGGGACATAATTCACCACAATCAATGGTTTGGTGTACATTTTACACACTGTTATGTGTCATGTCTCCTTTGTTTCTCGGGTCTCTTTAAGGGTTTAGGGTTATTCACTGTGGTGAGTCAGCTGGGTTAAGAGTTTGAGGTTGCAATAAACAGAAGTGGATACTTGTACATCTCTACTCTGATGCAATTTCTCCAGTAGGGACTAAACTGCAGCGAACTTTTCTTCTAACTCTCTTGTGTGCTGTGCCAGTAGACACATTAAAGTTGTCTAATCATATCAGCTCTGCAAAATGGTGAACATCACCAAGATGTTTTGGTGAGCGACGTTAGCCGTCTAACCTTGTGTGTGTTTGCTTGTCTGTCTTCAGGTTTCAGCCTATGGAGGAAGTGTGGTCTTCACCGTGTCTTACACCACAGACCAACAAGAGCAAAGGGCCATCAGAATCACCTCGGAACCCGACCTAATCATAGAGGTAAGCTCAAACATCAACGAGCATTGACATACAAACACGAAAGCTAGATTTCGCTTTTACCCTTTGCACTAGCCTAAATGCACCTCCTCAGCAATGGGCCTACAAACCGTGGCAATGCAGGCCACAGCAACTGTGATTGGCTGGAAATTTATTTTCTCATCCACGTCTCTTTGTGGCTGTACAAGTACCAAAAATTCTCTCTTTCTGCCTCATAAACACTGTTTTGAAGACCTCAAAACAGCTGACTAGCCACCAACTAGCGTCTCAGCAGCATAATTACAGAATAATGCAGACAAGAATTGCTACCAACAACATTGGCCACTTATGTAGGCTACAGTGTTTACACAAGCCGTAGGTACATACACTTTGCATAGGAACCAACAAATCAGGCCGCAACAACTGTGATTGGCCAGAAATGCATTTCCTCGTCCATTTCTCTTTGTGGCTCTACAAGCACCAAATAGTCTCTCGTTCTGACTTAGTTGCCGGAAAATCTAACAACAGCTGACTAGGCGCAGACTAGCATCTTAGTAGCATAATTACAGAATAACGGCGACCCATCAGCCCACATGACGACACTACTGACCGTTTTGTCCACGTATGTAGGCTATAGCGTTTGCTCTATGTTGACTAACCCAAACCACGTCCAATGAAATCTGGACCTAGATCCATAAATGATCATTAAGAAAGAAATAGTAAAGAAGGAAGGAAAGGATGGAAAGAAGGCAAGACACTGGAGAAGTAAAGAAAAAGATTCCAGCTAATCTGCAAGGTTTTAAATGTAGTGTCTGGTAGTTTGTTTAAGTTTCTGTATTAAACTCTGTGGTGAGCAATAACTGATTCTGCAGGATAAGGACCCGTTCCTAGCTCTTAACAAATGCATTGTTCTTGTGTTGGGAGCAAGTGTTCACAGCCAGAGGAACTCGAGTACAAATGTGTGTTTACGCATGTGTGTCTGCGGCATTATTTATCTCTACCCGCAAGCCATTTGCTTTTGCTGGCAGTGAAGACCACTAAATGAAGCAGCAAATAAAAACTGTAAAAAAAAAAAAAAGCAAAAAAAAAAAAAAAAAGCAGACAGACGGATACTCACAAGCAGCTCCAGCTTGCAGAGAATCGCTGAACTTAGCAATAAAAAATGCAGATAGAGAGTCCTTCCCCCCCTTCCCTCTCTGTAAGTCTTTATAATGAGCAGGTTGCGATATGATGTATGGCGGCAATAAGCAAAGCAGCAACACTATTAGTTAACTGTTTATATCTCCCCTATCACCAAGCGACACTGCGCGTTAGTGTGTGTGAACCTGTGCTACACAAAAAATAACAACGCTGGCGTATACAGTAAGCAGGCTGGTGTGTGCGCGCATATGTGTGTAGAAACAATCCTGTTACTTTTCAGAAAAAACTTTCTACCAATGATGTGTTAAAGTAGTGGAGATGTCCATAAGAACTGTTTGATGGTTTTTGAACACGTGGGAGGACATTCTTCTGAATCACTGGATGGAAATAGAAAAATAATTAAAACGGAAATAACAAATTTCTTCTTGTAGAGACACGATTTAAGTTTAAATCTAGACACACATGGATACACGTACTATCAGAATTGAAAGGAAAGGAAAACAATACATAGAGAAGGAAGAAAGGGACAGAAAGAAGTCAAGACAGTAGGAAATAAATGAAACAGAGTGAACAATGGAGAAAGGAAAGAAGGAATAGGAAAAAAAGAATAAGGGAAAGACAGAATGGAAAGGAAAGACTAACGAAAGATGGAATGAAGAGTGAGGAAGAAGAGTGAAGGAGGAAAGAGGGAAAGAAATGGAGAGGAAGGAAGAAAGAAGAAATGAGCAGGAAGGGAAGAAACAGGAAAAAGCTGGAAACAAAAGTCAGGCAGAATGAAAGATGAAGAGAAAGAAAGAAAGAAAAGAAGGAAGCAATGAATATGACAAGGGCTGAAGACTGAAGAAAGATGGAATGGACTGTGAGGAAAAAAAATGTAGCTAATCAGGAAGCAAGAAAGAAGAAACAAGATAGGAAGTAATAGGAAGGAAGGAAAGAAACGATAAGGAAAGAATCTGAGGAGAAAGATGGATCGTCACAGGCCAGTGAGCTTGTGTTATTTAAAGACTTGTCAGTGAGATCGACGGACTGGGAGGAGGAGGAGAGGAGGACAAGTGTCGGTCTTGTTGTCAACAAAAAGCCTCTCCAAATGATGACAAATAATGAACCACCTCCACACTGTCAGCCGGCGTTCTCCCTCTTGTCTCCCTTTCAGCTTTGTGTCGTTCTCCTTTCTCTCTCTTCGCCCACTGTTTACTCTCTGCGTATCTGCGTGCAAGTTGTGATATTTTCTGCGGCGCGTTTCCGTGCGTAACGCGGGAACGAAGCTCGCGTCTGGGGTTTGTACGTATTTGGGATCTGAATAGATAATAATCTCTCTGTCTTTGTTTGTCCTGTGTGGCTTTGTTGCTTTCTGCCTCTTTCTCTCAGCCCGTGCCCACTCCATCAGCCTCCACCGACACGGCTGAAGGAAATGTAAATACCGAGCCATCGTGACAGCCATAACAACCAACCACTGTTCCGCTCACAAGTGGATTTTGAGTTGGCTTGTATCAGATTAATCAGACTGTATCTACATTTTTAGTTTATTATTTCTTTAAATTAAAGTATAGCGGCATATTTTAAATTCTTTAGTTGTTCAAGAATTCTAGAAACATCTACAAGCAAGTTGTATTGGTATAGACATGTTTGCTGTAATATGATAAATGTAAAATGAAATGAAGTAAAATTATAAGCTGTTTTATCTGTTCTCCGTGGTAGTACACACTCATAACATAAGTTTAGACATATAACTATTCATGATGCAATACTATCCAAAAAGAGTCTGATTGGTCCTAAATTCAACAATTCAACAATCCTACAAAGGAGATGATATACTCCCGATTGTCTCAAACTCTTGTCTCAACATCAGAGAGTCATAGAACATCTGTGATTATGTAGTGTACACACAGAAAACATGGAATATTAATGAAATTCAACAAGCTATACTAACGATAGGCGATGAAACCCTTTGGAGATGTGAAGTGGACAGGTGTCAAGTTGAACTAATCTCGAAAACCGGCACAAGCGTCTGATACAGTTGACTGAGAATTTCTGCAAACGCTGCACGAAAAGACCAAAGCTAACAACTATTACAAACATGTTAATGAGACACACTTTTAGACTGGTGAGACATTTCTTTCTGTTTGAGGAAAAGCTTTTCCCTTTTAATCTGTCCTAGCACAACACACAAAATGTGTATAAATCTGCACATAAAAGTAGTCCATTCATTCATTCATTCGTTTTCTGTAACCGCTCGTACTCTGGAGGTCCGCGAGGGGGCTGATGCCTATCCTAGCCGCCACTGGGCGAGAGGTGGGGTACACCCTGGACAAGCCAAAAGGCGAAGCTCTCAATGTACCGCTCAATCTACGTTCCAAACCTCACCTGTGGTCATGAACTTTGGGTAATGACCGAAAGAACAAGATCGTGAATACAAGCGGCCAGAATGAGTTTCCGTCGCGGGGTGGCCGGACTCAGCCTTAGAGATACGGTAAGGAGCTCGGACATACGGGAGGAGCTCAGTGTAGAACCGCTGCTCCTCCATGTTGAGAGGTGGCTAGGGCATCTGGTAAGGATGCCTCCCGGACACCTCCCGGGAGAGGTGTTTCGGGCATGTACCACCGGAAGGAGACCTCGGGCCGACCCAGGACACGTTGGAGGGATCATATCTCTCGTCTGGCCTGGGAACGCCTGGGGGTTCCTCCGGAAGAGCTGGTTGAAGGGGCTGGGGAGAGGGCTGTCTGGGCTTCCCTGCTGAAGCTGCTGCCCCGCGACCCGGACACGGATAAGCGGGAGAAGACGAAGACAATTAACCTAACAAGCGTGTATTTGAAAGGTGGGAGGAAACCGGAGTACCCGGAGAGATCCCAGAACCTTCTTGCTGTGAGGTATCGGTGCTCATCACCATACCACTGTGCTGCCCTGAACGTAGTCCATAAGTGCCTTATTTATTCCTGTTTGTATAACTTTATGCTAAATGCTATTTAACCTTAACAATAGCCTCTAGAATAGATACCCTCTGTTAACACAGATGGCAAGTAACCACTGGAAACTGTTTGGAGAAAGCTAGTCACTTAAAAGAACAGTACGAACCACTGTATGTGGTTTCAACAGACTGACTCCAACCAGCTTGACCAACAAACCCTATCACGTGGTGGGAAAGTGCAGATGAAGGGCTTTAAAAGCTGGCAGGCAGTCGTTCTTCCAGTTTTTGTAGGGCACCACAGAGCGTTGTCACACCTAAAACAAGTACAGTTGGTCAAATTGGTCGTTTGCTCAAGTGCATAGCTCAGAACCTGGTGAGATGGATTCTCATAATCTCCCGAGATTCTAGCTATTTCACAAGGTAAACTTTGCCCTGCTGTTTTTTTGATTGCGTCTGCCCTTACAACACAAACCTGTATATTTGTTACTTAATCTTTAAAGGAACCAGTTGGCTTGGGGATTAGAGCCATATTAAGGTTACAGAAAAAGCACAAAGAATGATAGTTGGTTTGGGCCTTTTATGGGTGTGATTGCTGAATGTATTTAGTTACTTTCTGTTGTGATACATAAAAGTGAGGGACTGTAAAACCCTGTCTTTCAAAAACATAACACTGTTTTCTGAGGTGACGCTGTCCTTCTTATCATTCTGCCCTTTTTCTTTGTCACTCTTTCACTCCATTTTATATCTCCCATCTCTCTGCCCTGCTGCTGCTTTCTCTGTCTTTAGTACTCCCTCCTCCTCCTCCTCCTCTCTTTCAATTAGTTTTTATTTAATGGTTTATTGGCATGGTAAGCTCTCTCTCTCTCTCTCTCTCTCTCTCTCTCTCTCTCTCTCTCTCTCTCTCTCTCTCTCTCTCTCTCTCTCTCTCTCTCTCTCTCTCTCTCTCTCTCTCTCTCTCCATCAGTAGTTGTCACTCTGCGTTAGCCGCTACATGTCATTGATCTGTTCTCAACAAGAGATAGTCTGATACCAGACCTGGGCTCAATTCACTTTGCATTTAGTCCATTGAAAATGTCAATAGAAAACTGCAGCTCATTCCCTAATGACACATCATTCACTCTCACTCTCTTCTTTTCAGTAAACAGTTATGATAGGATGTGATTGTCCTCCCGTGTAAGAGGCACGTGAACTTTCTTATAGCTTCGAAGAGAACAAAGCTGGAAATACATTTGTTTCTTTTTCTCCTAACTAGGGAGGCGGGATGAAGATTATTGACAAGAGGTTTGGCCAGCCGGTGTACCCGCCCTCACCAAGCACCAATCACATTGTCCTCCTCCCGGAGAACTTCCTGGTTTCAGAGACAGCGCAGCCGATAAGTCGAAGGGACTTCCTGTCTGTGTTGGCCAGCGTGACCAAAGTGATGGTCAGGGCCTCTTACAGCACGGAGCCCAGCGCTGTTTACAGGTGGGAACCGCAACATGTACTGCACAGGCATTAAACCATAACCGATTGGGCTCTATTTGATAGAACATAGAAAAAGCTTAAAGTTGGCTCTAAATTCCTGGACTTGGTGTGCATAAAAAAAAAAAAAGTTAATAAAATGAATATTGCATTAGCAGTTATAAGTGTCAGCTGTATGAAACACAATGACCCACCCCAGAGTTAATACCGTTAGGCAGCTCTTTTTATAGCCTGTGAATATCCCTACTTTAACCTTGTCTAACCTAAACATAAAGATGGCGGGTTTTATGGGCGAAGCCTTTTGCTGCCTTCGAGTATTTTCCGCCTGAGAGAATGAACTCGGGTCATAAAAGTTGTAAAAGCCCAATCAGCCCAACTGCCGTGTTTATACACATGAAACTGTATGTTTAACTGTGAACATGAACAAGACTACCATTTTCTTGATATTTTTATCTGTTTCTGTGGGTGTGTGTGTGTGTTTGTGTAGACTCCACTCGTTCTCAATGCAGGTAGCGAATCCCGCTGCCAGAGGAGAGAGGAGGGCATCAGCTGTAGAAATGTGTTCTTGTCCTCCTGGATATGCTGGAACTTCCTGTGAGGTAAACACACACACACACACATGCACGCAGCTTCCCATACGACGATTGAAGGACAATTTCCTAGCACGCATCAGCACACGCAAGTTTTTCGGTTGCAGGATGCTGCTGACGTGCAATCATTCCAGCCTTGACTGACGGCGTTATGTTTTTAAAATGGACATATTCAGGCTCGTGCGCTAATTAGAGTGTAATTACTTCACACTACAGCTACTTGAAGACACACAGCTCTGTCTGGCTCTCTAACTCTGTTGCAGGCGTGCGTTCCCGGGTTTCGGAGAGTTAACGGCAATCTGTATAACGGTGTGTGTGAACCCTGTCACTGCCACGGACACGCGTCACAGTGCCACGAGGTCACGGGACATTGCCTGGTAAGATCACGTCACCTGTTTGTCGGTCTGAGTCAAACACAGAGGGATTTATTCTTTTACTCACAACAAAAGGTCAAAAAAGATAATGGGGGAATATTTTAACGTCTCTTTTAACTCATACATCTGTCACCCCATTTATCTTAATTATCGTACTATAGTAACATCAATATAGCTACATCAATCAGCCACAATATTAAAACCACTGACAGGAGAAGTAAATAACATTGACTGTCTTGTGCTTCTGGGAAACTTTTGGACCTGGCATTCATTCATGTGGATGTTATTTAGACATGTAGCACCCCCACCCCATAGCAATGGCTCTCGAGACTCTTCACTGTACCCTAAACCCAAAACCAAGTCATTTAGGGATGGTAGCGAGGAAAAACCCACCTTCTGTGGTCCCCATCTCCTTTAGGCCACCCCAGTTGAGAGAGAGGTAGAGGGAGAGTTGGGAGATCATTGGGGAACCCCTTGAACACCCATTGATCCATTCATAATTTAAGCTATACTTTCTAGAACATAAACACAGGGTTTGACTGGAGTCTGAGAGGTTTAAAAGAGGTTTTCTATTCATCTTTGATAATTAAGTTTGCTTGGATTCGCCACCTACTGGCGATGACAGGAACTGCAGAGTGAGACAGACATATACTTCATACAGTATATATACACAGTGCACACACACATACATATATGTCAGCCCTCTTATGTGCATCTGCACACACACACACACACACTCCTCGGCCTACACATTGCCTTGGGCTTAAGCTGTCAGCTGGCGTCAAGCTGAATTCGCACTTGCACAACTAAACACACACACACAAAAAAAACAAAAAACAACACACATACACATGTGGATTTTGTATTACCACGTTATCTTTCATTATTAATGAGGAAGACGCTGGGATGTGTCAGAAGGAGAAACACAGACACAGAAAAAGACAACAGACAGACAGGCTCACTCTCTCTCTCTCTCTCTCTCTCTCTCTCACACGAAGAAAAAGACAATTTGACACAAGCTCACTCACAAACAACAACACATACACCTCTCCTGTGGAAGTCCAGTGACATGGACACAGATGCACATACATAACTCATTCCTGTGGACTGATAGCTATGGCTGGAGCTGAACGACTAAATAAATGATGCTATGGTCCTATAAGTTCAAACCGTGTGTCTGTGTGTGTGTGTGTGTGTGTGTGTGTTCTAGCAGAAATTAGACGTTTGATTTAAGAAAAAAATGACTAAGAACGAGCAAAAACATCGACAAACAACAGAGTTACATGAAACTGCAACTGTTGCCTTAGCTGGACTTGATGCAAACAGTGACAAAGGCAAGCAAGAAAATTAAACAAATAGCATTTAATTCTGACTATATTTAATAAAATGACACCATCTAAGACTCAAAATCTTACAATTTTTCCACTGGCTCAGCGAAAACACCATGTCAGTGAACAAGCAGGACAAAAACCTAAGCGGTTGCTGGAGTTTGTACTTATGGTAATGAAATGCAATGCTACTCCTGAACTATATCATTAACCCCGCTGCTTTGTGCTTGGGAATAATTTGTTTTGACAGCTACACTTAATAACACCAATTCCACATTTGTAAAACTGCACCAGCAAATGCCCGCTTTCCTTGTAGTGGTGGTGGGGTAACCCCTGAGCCTCTGTAACCTTTAACCCCTAGCAACAAAGCACTAATTAGGCTGCTAATATAAAGCAGGTCTATTCTTAGCTCCCTGTTTCCTTCTGAGCTCTAACTTGAATCATTTGCTAGTGATTAAGTACAAATTAACACATAGCGCCACTCTACATTCAGCGTCATTATTACTTTGTGATGGTAAGATGAGCCGTTTTTCTGCTACATTTTGTGTATACTACACTGGAGATGATGCAAAGTCAGTTTGGATTGAGTACGACACATGCACGGCAAAATCAAAACACCCAAAATGAGTCTTAACTGAAAATATAAAAGGTATCTGCTTTAACACGGTGCTGTTTTGATGGATCTTCTCGTGACGTTAGAATCAATTGCTCCGGCAGCTTGTTGTTTGTCAAATAAACACCTTGCCCTCCTGACCCTAACAAACCCTCGCCCTGTTCGTCTCCTCCAGGACTGCTCCCACAACACCGCCGGCCCCCACTGTGACACCTGCCTACCTGGTTACTATGGCAATGCTACCCGTGGGTCACCGGCCGACTGTCAGCCCTGCGCCTGCCCGCTCAATCTTCCCAGCAACAAGTAGGTTCTGCAGACCCCGGGGGTTAATGCTGCCATGACAGCGCAGTTTAATCAAACGCTCCAATCTATCACCGCTGACCCCTCTGACTCCACTTTTTTGTGGTTTCTCTTCATAATCCTCGCCTTTCCTGATGCTTTTGTCTTATTTATTTATTTTTTTAAGGCTATCTCCACAGCTAGACACCTCATCACTATGGGTACGGCTATAATTGTAATGACATTAATAGAAATATCATCACCACAGGTAGATGCATCAATATAAGTAGGGAAACATCTCCCCCGTGGGTGGAAATGTCAGCGTCGTTGTTAGAAACAACATAATTGTGCTAGAAAGCTTAACGTGCTAGAGAACGTAAGCCTCCCACGACACTCGGAGGAAATTTGAAACCCTTCACCGTACTGTTCCTCTCATACAGACAGCCAGTCATGCTGTGCACACATCACAAGCTTCAATCACAGCTGCTTAGATTGCACCAGCTATTTTCTGAGGGATGCAAATGTACCATCGTACCGCTCGCGCACTACATCACACTGGTTTTTAGCAGTTTATAAGAAACGTTTTTAGAAAAGTTTGAACAAAGGACAAAAAAAGCTCCAAGAATGACTTAACCTATACTAAAATTTTTATTTATTTTATTTATTTATTTGATCGGGACAGTGCACATTAATGAACATCTGTTCAGACAGCAATAGACGTAAATATCCAGAGACCCTAGGCAGGTAACACAAAAACTTAAGACACAGGACAGGACAATAAATCACAATAAGAGGACATCACAAGACACTACATTACTAAGAAGATTAAAGGCAATGGTTACAAGACTGGTTTGCTTTCAACAAGTGCTTAAGGTGAGTTTTGAAGGTTTGTAATGTGGGACACTCCCTTATGGAGATTGGAAGACTGTTCCAGATCTCACTGCCCTTTACAGAAAGAGCATTTTGTCCAAAGGCTGTTTTTCTGTGTCAGACCTCACAGTCCCCTCTAGAGGAGGCCCTGGTCCTGAGACAAGGAGTGTCATTGCTATGGGGTGGGGTTGTCTGCTCTGGTCTAGGTGGGTGGTACATGTCTAAGTAACGTCCACATGAATGCCAGGCCCAAAAGTTTCCCAGCAGAACATTGAACTGTCACAAGATTGTCAATGTTATTTACTTCTCCTGTCAGTGGTTTTAATGTTGTGGCTGATTGGTTTATATTAACCTCACACAGACACAGTTAAACTTGAACTGTTACAAAGCTATGACAGCTGTGGTTGCTGCTGGCAACAGAATATTACAACTGGAACTGAATGGAAACCAGACGGCATTAGTGTTTGAATGTCTCCACTAAGAGCAGCACAGTGGTGTAGTGGCTAGTACTGATGCCTCATAGCTAGAAGGGTCTGGGTCCAAACCTATGATTATTAGGTGAATTGGTGATTCTAAATTGCATGTGTGTTGTAGGCATGAATGTTTTTTTTTTCTTTGAGTTAAGGGAACGTATTAGACTTTTTATATTTACCACCACTATTATAGATTTGCAGTCTTTCCAGATGACCAGAGAGAGATGTTGTGTGCTAGACGACGCACACACAAACACACACACACACACACAAAAGGCAGCAGCAGCTGAGAATTTTCCTGCAATCATGAAACGTCATGGTCGAAACTCTTAAGAGCTAAAGAAAGACCCAACTCTCTCCCTCACCTCTCTCCCCTCCTCTGCCTCCCTCTAACCCCGGCAGTAATAATAGCTTGACGGTGCCGTTCCTTTCAGCCCCCTCAAAATAGCCACGCCGTCCCTTCTGTGCGCCGAAGCCGGTCACTTAAATAGCCAGTCAGACTGTTCCAGTTAGCAGCGAGTCGAAGCTCATATGAACGTCTAATAAAGTGATGTCCGTATTAGCTTCGGCAAAGGAAGCAGTGCGGTGATTTACCCCGGATCGATGGGAATCAGTTTAGTGCTCGAGCCCTGTTCCTTTTATTTACGCTGCAGCTTAATTACCTCACCGCCAAGGAGGGACTTTCTTTGTCTGTCATTTAGATTTAAATCATTTCTACCCACAAAGAATGACCTCCCCCCTCGATTTGTATCTACAAAAGAAGATGTTTCTAAATCTTCTCCATTATAGCAACAATTATCTCCTGTTGTGTAGTCATGGCCTTCATTTTTGGACATATTATGCCACAAAGACATTTGCACTGATATTTATTTTTCTATAAATAAATAAAAATCAGTTAGAGTAAATTATTTTTGTCCAATCAGTCCCTAATGTTCACACGATTTAGATATTCTCCAAAAAGCTCCACATTTGTCTCTCATACAAGTTCCATTATTACAGCAAATGTTTTGGATGGAAGTGTTTTCTGTTTGCGTCTCCATCTTGATTTAAGTCTTGTATTTAATATTTACACACATTAGACATTTTGTAGATTGGAACTGTGTCGCCCGAGCCGATATTTCCGCTCACTATCAGCTTCAATTTAATTGTCTATAACAACTAATATGTTTTCAGTGATACCATGGTGATAACTTTTACCACATATTTAGCAAACAATCTCGTATGCTCACACTTTAACATGTCCCACTACACACTCATACTGCCAAAGACAATACATCCTCTAATAAAAAGTGGTCTTTTTGGTAGCTCTCGTGTTTTACCAGGTGTTTGAATGAGACTGAACTGTATACACTGATCAGCCATAACATTATGACCTCCTAATATTGTGTAGGTCTCCCTTGTGCCTCCAAAACAGTTGTGACTCATCAGAGAATGGACACGGGTCTTCTGAGGGTGTCCTGTGGTGTCTGGAAACAGAATGTTGTTAGTGGGGGGCCTTTGGGTCCTGTGGGTTGAGAGGAGGGGCCTCTGTGGATCATCCCACAGATACTTGATCAGTTTAGGATCTAGTGAATTTGGAGGCCAGGTCAACACCTTGTGCTGTTCTTCATGTTTTTTTGAGTTGTTCCTTTGTCAGGCTGTGTCCTGCTGGGCATGGCTGCTGCCATCAGGGAATTTCATTGCTATTGGGTGGGGGTGCCTGGTCTGGTCTAGGTGGGTGCTACATGTCTAAGTAACATCCACATGAATGCCAGGTCCAAAAGTTTCCCAGCAGAACATTGAATTGTCACAAGAAGGTCAATGTGATTTGGTCATAATGTTATGGCTGATCACTGTACATGAATGTCTGTTGTTGTGTTCTCTACACATAGCATTCCATTTCATACAGTATACCCCTCACAAAAAGTAAAAAAAAAAAACAACAAGCCCTGCTGTAGCACCTTGTCTCAGTTTCCTTTATGGATGCTGCTGATTTTCTATGATTCTTATTAATGTGCTATTTTTCTGTTTCTGTTCCCTTACGTGCTCAAATCCTACATGCTAAATCCATGCCAGATTTATTTGTAACTCGGTGAAGCAACTCACCGTTAATGAGCCAGTCAGTCGACTAGTGAGTCAGTCTGGGGCCTGGAACCCGAGCCAGCAGAACTATCTATAGTTTATGGAAGTGGGAGGGCGACTGAACAAGGGAAAGACACTATCACTTTACTCTCTCACTCTCTCAGTTCACGCAGGGGGGAAAGAGTGTTTTCAAAATCAGGACTTTACGGTCGTGCATGTGTGTGTTATAGCGAGTGGAAGTTAAATGTGTGTGTGTGTGTGTGTGGGTTTGTCGAGAGTGTGAATGTAAGGACTAGAAAGTGAAAGCGGGTTCACGGGTGTGTGTTTGTGTTTGTATGAGGAGACGAACAATGGCCTTAACTCGCCTCTGTCTTGCCCTCTTCCCCCTCTTCTTTCTGGCTGTCTCCACCCTGGGACAACGCTACCAAACTCATCAACAACTTCAACAACAACAACCACGTCGTCATGGGAACCATTACAGCTTCAGCCCCACCTGCCGCTTAGGTGAAGATGGGGACGTGCTGTGCGACCAGTGTCAGCCCGGCTACACGGGACCACGATGCGACAGGTAACAATCTTATTAAAAGTCCTGGGTATCATTCCTGAAAATGTCTTTTTGGAAAATAAATCAGCCTTTTAGTCAGTTGTCGCGAACGAGAACAGAAAATGCTGCTCATTAACAGTTATTTTCTCTCGTTCTTTCTCATTGACCGTCCACTTCTTCTGTCCATGGCATATTTTCTTGAGTGACATTTTTGTCCCATTAGCAGAGGGCTTCTGTACCAAGCCAGGACTAATGAGAAGCCTTCCTCTCTGGATGTTAGTCTTGTTAAAACTTCAGGCTTTTCTGTCATGTGATGACGCGGACTGAGTAAATATAGTCTTGTCACCGCTCAGACTGAGTGTGTACATTTGGACTGTCTGTGAAACTGCACTCTGCATCTCTTCTTATTAAGATCAATTTAGGGAAGTATTATAACTTTTAAAAACTTCCGACACGGCCTGAAGGAACAGTTCAACCTAGCATGAGCTGAGGTGTGATTTACTCTGTATGAATGAGAAGTGACCTTATAAAGAAAGAGGAATATTTTGCCTGTTTCTGCAGAATAAAGTGATGGGTTCATCTGAAAAAGTATCAGAACACGTGAGAAACAATGGCACATGCTGAACCCTAAATACAGTATGGGTTTCTAATAAGCCACACAAGTTGTAACTATTGTTTTTTATTATTTTTATAAGGTTGTTCACTGATTAATGCTACATAATGAAGCAACACTTGGGTTACTAGATTGTATATACAGAAAAAAAATTGTTAAACCATTAAAAGACCACCAGTGTTTTAATAAGAAGAAAGGACAGTGTGCAGTTTCACTTCTAGTGGGCTGTCTGAGGTTAAAAATATTTCTAAGCTGTTACGTCCACAGTTGTATGGAGTTGTTGCTAGATTCAGTTAAGTCTTGGTACCTGGTCGGAAGTTCAACCATTCAGCAGTTTTTCACAACCTGATTTTTACAAATGTCTTATTCATCTATAATGTATTAATAAACAGTGTATTAAGCATTTAATAAGCAATGATAAACCCCAAAATAAACAATGCCTTATCATGAATAAAGATAGCGCACTTTCATTCAAAATAATCACCCTGTGTTTGGTGTTGGCCGTCCCTTTCATAGCTTGCCTGTTTGAGAGCAATATACGTCATATAAAAATAAAAATAAAACAGATTTTACTGTATATGCTATAGTATGAATTGGACACGTTGTCCAGTGCCCACATGTATTCATCTTTGAATTTTTTGTCACGCAAGTATAAGTTCTTGCAGAAGTTTGTGCTAGGCGTCGGTTTTCTTTTTTAAAAAAATCATTTATTCAAATGCTTTTTCAACCTGTTTTAAGTGGATATTTTATATATATGTGTGTATCTACAGTAAATATGATGTTATATAGAGATATTTTAATCTCCACCATTGCACATATGGTGACCAAACGTTGTGCCCTTTTATGTTTGCTGCTGTTGGTGGACACAGGGCCTCAGCTCACTGCCCTGCATAGTCTGCATGCCTCGCCGTGCTGTCCACAGCAGAATCTCTCTGTCTGCCTTTTAGTCTTTTTATAAACCTCATTTGCCAGTGGAAGGCAAACTGACTCATTGTCGGTCAATTTTATTTATTTTTTTAACTGTCTGTCCCATGGCATCTGCGCCGTGTTGCTATCCGGCCTCTGACCAATATAGGCTAGTCCTGGAGTGTCGTTGAGGGGACAGTTTAGCAACAATGCTGTATTAATGAGTGAGCATTTACAGAAATGTGTGTCCTATTAAGCTCTTTTAGACTGTCAATGATTCATCAGTAGCGTGGTTTCTAAATTTAAATTGTCTCTGTGCGTGAAGGTATGTGCAGCTGAATGCACATGATTCACATGTATGTTCTGATGCCATATGGTGCCACCCCTCACACAGAGAGCAGCCTAACGGTGGACAGAATCTAAGGGAGAGACTGTTGCTTCGACTCCGAACACGTAGGAGCAGACGTGATATAAAATAATATTTTATTACTTCTGACAGTACTAAAGTGGTAATCAGCAGTTGCTGTTTCTTGCTCTATTAGTCTAATTGATACCTGCCATGCACTACCTGCCATTACACTTCATTATCTACGGTGCTTTTGTTGTTGTTAGTGGTAATTAATTGTAATGTGCCAATTTGTCTGTATTATGGGCTTTAACAAAATAAGCTCCTCTACTCCTCCCGTGCTAATAGACTATCCACTCGCCGCTAAGTGATTCTGTTTTTCAATTTCCCGTCCATAAACAGCCATTTAGAGTATAGCTGAAAGCTCTTCAATGCAGCTGCTTAGCTAATATGCCCGTTAAAACACGTCGTAAGCCGGTGTTTGGGATTCGCCAGCGCGCTTGGATGTAATTGGACTTGCAGATAAGCTGCTTCAGATGTTACGCATTCATTTGGATTCGGGTGACTCTGTGCCAACTAGCTGCAGATATGATGGATACGACGCGCTTTAATTGATCACTCTTTCATCCGGAGAACAGGAGCATTATAATGAGGGTTCCTGTTAATGTTATACCATATATTGATATTAATGTTAACGGCCTCGCAGATGACAGTTATTCCATCACGCCTCGGTGATGCACCTTTTAATTTGGTAGAATGTTTGTACCGCCATTACCGGGAAGAAAAGGATTACCCTCTTTTCAAACGTGGCAGGTGGCATCCAAAAAACGAATATAATAACGACAACGACAACAACGTGTTACTTGTCAGCGGGAGTATTAAAACAAGAGTTAGCAGAGCATTAGTTCAGCATTACTAGAAGAAAGAGTTGCAGGAATAATAGTTTGCTGTGGATCTTTTCTGGTGAGGGTTCAGTCAAGGTTTTTGGAAGAGAACATTGAGATAAAAACTGACTATTAAACATTTAAAAATATCAAAAAAGGAATCTAGCCCGGTCTTTGTGTTGCTCATCTTTTTTGTCGGTCTCATTTTTTGTACCTAAAACCAAGCAGTTGTGTAGCTGATGCATGCAAAGTTACATTGAGAGCCCCTGAAAACCTGAATCCAAACCTTCAGTATGTGTTTCTAAAATTAAATATGCAATCAACAATCAAAAGGTAAATTCATTTTATTTTCTTTATCGGTTGAAACACACCTCAGAATGAAATCTAGACTCAAATTCTGCTTAGAAGTGAGTCAGTAGTCCATGCTAAGTAACTTCAGCAAAGTAACCTTAAAGGACAAAGAGTAAACAGTGGAAATTGTCAACAAACATGTACCGATCAGGCAAAACATTATGACCTGTCACTTTTGGACCTGACATTCATGTGAATGTTACTTAGATATGTACCACCCACTTAGACCAGACCAGGCACCCCCACCCCATAGCAATGACACTCCTTGATGGCAGCAGCCATCCCCAGCAGGATGCAGCCTGACACAGACACACACACAAAAACACTCTAGGAACAACTCAAAAAAAACATGAAGAACAGCACAAGGTGTTGACCTGGCCTCCAAATTCACTCGACCCTAAAATCATCAAGTGTCTGTGGGATGATCCACAGAGGCCCCTCCCCTCAACCCATAGGACCTATAAAGGCCCCCCACTAACACCATTCTGTTCCCAGACACCACAGGACACCCTTAGAAGGCCCATGTCTATTCTCTGATGAGTCACAACTGTTTTGGAGGCACAAGGGAGACCTACACAATATTAGGTCATAATGTTATGGCAGATCAGTGTATGTCACATATCCTCAGACTTTCAAGTTTCAGATGTCAAAATACGTCACAGATAGTTTATTCTACCATGCCTCTTCACCTCTGGTTTTAACACTGATCCAAATTCAGTGTCTATAGCTTTAAATGCCAATAAGCTTCTTCTGGCCACGCCTCTTTCTGGAACTCCACAGTTGTTGCCACGGACACACTCTTTTTGGGCATCTCATATTTTTCCGACACATAAAGTCTTTATGTTAAAAAAGAAAAACGTCACAGTAGTTTAAATACCTAGTACATTTTCAAATAAACGTCATATTATAGCTGAAACTGATCTCAAAATGCTTTAAGGTTACGGAAAAAATAAATGGTAGGACGGAGGGACAGTCTTCCCCTGGCGCCGTCTCCTCATTCATAACACTAAAAATAAAAGAGCGGCCTATCAACCAAACCCCTCTCTGTTTCTGTAACTCTCTACCAGTTATGCTCACCATCCGTTTCCTCTGCACTCTGATGGTTTTGACCAGGTGTTTAACTCCCCCCGCCAATGTATCTCCTGCAGGCACTCACACTATAAATACCTTCACTTCCTCTCGAGGCCCAAGCGGCCACACACACACATACATACATACATGTAAGCTGGCTGTGTAATATAGAATAGAGTCGAGTAGGAGGCCTCAGATCCTGCAAATAAGACTAAATACAAACACGCATACTTTCTTTCTTTCTCCTCCTCCTCTACCAGGAATGATATTGCTGCCAGTACAATTCGCCACTCGACTAGGAGGACGTACTTGTAGCGCACCGACCGAAATACACACTTGAGCGACAAGCGTGCACCCACACACACATACACACACAGAACCTAATAAACCAGTTCTATTGAGTACCAAGGAGGGTCAGTGATAATAATGGCTGGCTGCTCTTGACTCTTTCCCCCTCCGTCCTTTCTTTTCCCTCCTCTCTAAATTCAATTCTCTTTTCAATGTGAAGACCCCCTTCCCCTCCTCCTCTTCTCCATCTCTCCCTCTCTCTCCTATTTCTATCCTCCCTCCCTCTCTTCTCACTTTTCAGCCTGTAGAGCTTTATTTCAGCTTCTTTATTTGGTTTCAGTGGCTCTTGTCACGGCGCGGCACTCTCAGGTTAATATATTTCCCGGCATCTGGACGTCCGCTTATTATTAATCAAATGAAAGAGTCTGGAAAAGCAAAAAAACGATAATAACAAAATCTCGGTTTGCTTTTACAGTTAACACATCTGTGTGTCTTTGTCCTTGCTCGAGGGTCACGGAGACCATTTTTAATTTTTGTTTCCGTGAATGGCACAGATCAAGAGGCTGCAGTTATTTATTTTTCACTACACATGAAGAATGTGACAACATAAAAGATAACCAATCCTTTTTTGAAATCCCTTTTTTGAATTTGCCTTCAACCGGGACCCCAGATGTGTCTTTGTGCATTAAAAGTTTACATTTTAATGCACAAAGAACTCTAATGTCTTATTACCATTAGTAGGCGTAGCATATATAAATATATTTCACACATACGATTGTTTTTATTTGAGTAAAACCTGGGCAGCCTACTGCGAATACTTGGAACGTAAATGCCTGAAGCCAATATATCGTGCTCTTTTTAATAAGACTTACTTTTTAACAAACTTTCATATCTGTTGATGCCTGTTTTGCCCTCTGGCTCTTTGTGCGTGTTTCTGTCTCGTGTGTTAAATTTGAATTAAACTATTTTTCTTTAACCGAGTATAGTCTCGCTGGTCAGAGGCGAGCTCTAGCGGTCCTCGTAATTCCCATGGACTCACCTGGGTGAGTTTTACCGTTTTGTTTATTTGGTGATCGGATATCGACCGCCAGCTCTTGTGGGATTACACGTTAATTAGTAATCCTGCGTTTGGACATCGGCGCTGGAGGCAAAACGTTATTTTTGACAACACTGACCTGCTTTAGAGGCTGAAATCTGAGTCATTTTATGTGGATGCAAAAGAAAAAGGAGGCGAGACGAACCACTGTGTATTTGTTTGCAGAGCTGATGGCTGAGAAAAGCTCTGTTTTCAAGTATTATTTGGAGCATAATAGCAGAGCAACATTGTGTTTTCAATAGATATTGTTGTAGTACCAGCTCTTTCAATAAGAGAGGGGGAGAATAACGGTTGCTACAACTTCAATGCACAAAGCTAGGATGGTGATCAGGTTGTGAGGTATTGTGAAGTGTCTGTGTAAAACTTTTTTGAGCTCTAACATCTCTTACTTTGTACAAGTGTGCTTGAAGGAAGTAGACACACAGTTTGTGCAGAGAGTTTCAGCCACGTCATTCCCAGTGATGCTGATGAGGGTCCTTTCGATGCAGAATCCATGCAGGATTCACTAACATGTTTGCTACCTGCTCTGACAATATACAGTACGTGTGCAATCTGTGATACCAGAGCCTTCAAAATATTCCTCAACACAGAGCTGACCTGTCCTCACAAACCGGTTAGCCAATAGTTTGCAAGGCTGGAGTAGAGAAAAGGGAAAACCGCAACACACCTTTTTTGAATCTAAAAGTTTTTGGAAAAGCAGAGATGCCTCTCCAAGAAGGTTATTACACTCTTATAACGTGCAGTAAATTGTAAATAACTACCAGATATTAAAAGTTCCAGGTATTCTGGAAAATGGCCAAAAGTACTTACTTACAAAACATTTGTCTGACCTTTTTTTCATAGTCAAAATGAGCCAAAAACATCCAGGTGGACATTTCGTGGCTTAAAGGTTAAAGGGTTAAACATTATGAAAGATCAGGATTGTGGATATGTGCAAATATACACAGTGGCAACCTTTAATTTGATGGTGACAGAAGGAACAGATGAGCGAGGCCACGTTTGCGGGGTTGAACGTGGTGGGAAACTTTGAGAATTGGTGGATTATTCACTCCTGTTAGCCAAGCGAGCAGCTTAGTAGAAGTGTTGATTTGAGGCAAACGCATAGTGACTGTTTATGCTGCCTCCTAGATGTTCCAATGGATACTACGGCCAGCCCACTGTACCAGGGGGATCCTGCCAGCCCTGCGATTGCCATGGCAACCTGGACTTATCCATACCTGGCAGCTGCGATCCAATCACGGGCCAGTGTCTGCGGTGTCGCCGGGGTTATGGTGGTGGAGCTTGCGACAGCTGCGCTGAAGGTTACTACGGAGACGCCATCACGGCGAAAAACTGCCAACGTAAGTAATCAGACTAACAGTAGGGATGTTTTATTTTGTCTGGCGTGGCCACAGTATGGTGGCTATAGTTTCTTATAATACTAGCAAAACTTCTCAATGTGCACGTTACATTGGTTCAATATCCAGTAGAATGGTACCTTACTTCCCAAGTTTTGATATTACTGCCTCAGTGCTGTTTAATACAGTGGCCCTGAAGGTCAAAACACAATGGCATTTCACAAAACACAACAACATTACAGAAAACACAACGACATTTCACAAAACACAACGACATTTCGGATTGCGGAAAGTGTAGGGGCGACACTTCTTGTTTCCGACTGGACAGAACCTGATGTGTAACATCATTTCCTGTTTCTACTCCGCTGTGTCCGTGCACAAGTTTTAAACCACGTTGGAAAGAATGGAGGACGAGATGGCATTAATAGAGGCTATTTTGAAAGAGGACACACATATAATGTCATTCTTGATATGCTTTCAACTAATCATGACATTAACATGTCCCTCGGAACCCTGAAAGCACAGTTGAAGGAGTTACGACTGAGGAGACGGGGCAACTACGTCCTCATCGTGCGTCCCCTCTGCCTCTTTAAATAATGCCAATGTCTTTCCGCAAGACATGCAGAAATTTGGCAACGACTGATATTTTTTTCCACAATGTGGACAGTACATGTTGTCTGCTTTCAAAGCGCATCACAGTGTCTACACTTACGCGTAGCGGACCATTCACAAAGCGTCATTTCTTGACTGGCAGCGAAACAACCAATCACATCAGCTTATATTTTAGCACGGCGGGTTCTGTCCAATCAGAAACAAGAAGTGTCGTCTCTACACTTTCCGTAATCTGAAATGTTGTTGTGTTTTGTGAAATGTCGTTGTGTTTTGACCTTCAGGGCCACCGTAGTTTAGGGAATAAATCAGACTTTGCATTGACATCTTGACTTTACAGAGCCTGCTTGTAAGAAATTTAAATAGATAGTATTGCTTTGGGGTCTCCTACTGGTAGTCTCAGAAAAAGATCCTCAACTCCTCAACGTGTCTTTTTTAAGTGTTTGTGTCGGTGTCCATCTGCATCCCCCGCAAACTCCGCCCCCTCAAAGCCGTACGCCTAGGGGAAATACTGCTCACTGAGTACAAATTGGATCAAAGTGATATAATGACAGCAGTTTGTCTTGAGATTGTCAACAAACAGCATGTCATCAGAATAATTTTAAGGAACATATAATCATAAAAAAAATGATGTACACAAAGAGACTTCAAGGGAGAAAATATCAAAAATATCATTTGGTTTTCAATAAATCATTATATGGAGAGCCGGCAGTGTGTCTCAGCGGGGGCGTCACACTGAAGGGCACTATTTCCTTTACGGAAGTCAGTGTTAGCTAAATGATACCTTTAATCCTATCACTAAAGGATTGAGTAGATAGTACACCATCTAGTGTGGGTGTGTGTGTGCGTGTGTGTGTGTGTTCGCGTGGACAAGCAGCTGTGCTAGTAGGAGGTGTGATGTCGGAGCGGCCCACTGACTGCCAGCTGTGTTTAAGAGCAAGAATGAAAACTATACCTGTAGAAAAAGGGAGAGTTGGGAGGGAGTACAGACGTACAGATGGCTCTTGTTTGTGACAATGTTCATTAAAACCTGTGCTGTCGACAGAAACTGCGGGGCGGGCGAGAAGACGGATTAGCAGACAGCGTTAGCGATAGACAGGCAGACTGATAAAAAGACGGATAAAAGTGTCAGAGCAGCACAAAAGCGGGCAGACAGGCTGACACAGGGTATTAATGTGAATTTGATAGTCCATTGTTCTGTAGTTGTTTCCCCTCTCCACCCAGCTAAATGGTTATTGATTAATCAGCCTGATCTATTGCTCTCCTACAGTGCTGATCGGCTGCTTGTGTCTGGGAGATGGAGAGTTGTTATTGATCCTGTACGAATGACAAAAGACCACCAAGAATTATTAAAACACAACAGCTCTCTCTCTCTGCTTCTGTCAGTCTATCTCTCTCTCCCCGTCTGCTTCCCTCTCCCCTATCGCTCTCACTCTTAATGAATTTTATCGAGTGGAGAGGAGAGTTCAGGCCGAGTCCATTTGTGCGCTATTAGACTGTAAAAATCCTTTACTTTTTTTGTTTGATGTAAGAGTTCCAATCTGAAGCCTTCTCGGCTGCAGCCATTTTGTGTCTCTGCCTAATATTGGTTCAGTTTAATTTCCTCAGAAAATTGGTTTGATTTTTTTGTGAACTTAACCACGGAGCAATTTGTCCGAGGAACAAATTCAAGAAAATTAACACCTCCGTCCATTTCTCACACGGGGAAATAGTCGTTTGAAAGTTGTCGAAAATATGTGTGGATTGGTCTGTCAAACATTTGTCCAATTACTGGAACAAAGTGGATATGAAGTAATTCAATAATGTAATTATGCTTCCTGTGTGTCTGACACTTAATGAAACTTTCATAGATGCTTTGAGCAGCTGATCGATAAACTCTTTGAGGGATCTTAGGGAAAACTCACAACTCTAATTTTCCAACTCTTAATGGACTGTTGATTATAGAAGCCCTGACTCTTTTCGTAAGATAAATGGACCTAAAGAATTGGCAAAGTGCAATTTAATACTCTATCTACAAGAAAAAAAGTAAAGTAAGTCAGTCAGAAACAATTCAAACGTGATTTTTTTTTTATCAATGATTTTCTGTTCATAGAAAATAGAATGCATATATAGTGTATTATAGTGAGCATCAATAATGATCACATGTATTGATTTTATGTTGGATAATAATTTGTTAGTCACACGTTCTTTTTACAAAATCACAGATTCCTACTATGTTTCCATCATAGACAGTATAAAGATGGACGACGAATGGCTCCTCAAAAGTGAAGCCAAGGCAAGTAGAGCTCCCCCTGGTGGCTGGCTGCTGTATAGGTCATAAGCTCCACCCCCTCCATGTTACTGGATGGGACTTGAGCGAAACTAAAACACTAAAATACACGTCAATTCCATTTTTCTGATAAGTCTTGTTTTAGTTATTTGATGCCGTAGAAACAGGATATGACATCATGTTGACTACAAGTTGCCATGCCAACTGGTCTGTGAAGTGGTCCCGTAGGGCCGTGAGAGTTGGGTCATCAACAGCACGGCTCCTCGTCGCTCCACTCTCGGACCGTACTGTGCAGACTCTGGCTCCTTGGTCGCAAGATGGTGACATCCAGATTCCCAGGAAAGTAGCTTCAGTTTGGCCAGTGCAAGGAAGTGGGGACGTGTGGTCCATATTTATATACAGTCTATGGTTGGCATCTAGAAAAATGATGTACTTACTGTGTTTAAGAATAACTGCAAGAAAGGAGGTAGGAGATTATGTCATGTCCTGACATGTTATGTTTAGTTCTTGGACACCAAGAGAGGCCAAAGCAGGAAACAAAAGAACTTTAATTCAATTTATCAATCAGGATCAAAAAGTGCATAACCCTACAAATTTCAATCCAAACTAAAGAAGAAACTGGTATCTAGAAAAGCTCCAAAGGAGAGAGTCCATGAGGTAGGAGGGAAGCAGCAAGAGAAATGGATAACAGGAAAGAGACCACACAAACAATCTAGTAGCAAAAATCCAGTCGAACTCCAGAATTTGAAGTGAGCCTGATAATGTGGTAGACATCAGGTGTGTCTGCAGTCAACCACCAGGAAGCCACGCCCTGCCACTCTGAAATATATGTCTCTAATTAGGGAAGCCAGACATAACATGGCAGACCACACTTGCATACAGAAATGCAGTTGCAAATAAATAAAAACTCCTTAGAAGTTGTCTTATATTTTCCCTTCTTCCAGTTTGTTGAACTATTAAAGTACATTTGTACAAAGCATATTTTATCCCATCTGCCCCATATAACCTCTTTGCATTTAGAAAACTTTTCATTGGGATCACATTTCTTTAGGGTCCATAATTTTTGCAAAGCCCAGTATAGAATCATTTTTACTATATTTATTTACCACACACTCTTCAAGCACTGATTATAGCTTACAGTTATTATGTACAATTCATGGGACACAAAAAATAAAGGGAAACACGCAATATATGTGAACTAATAATACAGGAATCATGGCTTTTTCCTTTTTCAGGAAACACATTCAGAAATATTTCACTGTGTAACACAATCACAATCAGAGTTCAGGGTTTTCAGTCTGTAAATGGACACAATGTATTACTGTGCCTGCTCTCTATAGAAGTAAGCACCCAGCTAGCTCTAAAATCATGCTAAAAGAGGAGAAATTTAGAGATTTAACGACTTTGTTTGTGAGTATACGATATGCGTGCGTACACGCGGCACATGGCAGATGCACAGTAACTACTCCTACAGCTTGTTGATGCGATTGTTGAGTAACAGAACATAATGTATTTCAACTTGAAAGCGCTATCTTCACCCCGAGCACAAGCACAGAAAATAAAAACAAAAACTAACATTTCATCCCACAAGGCTTTGCATTGTAGCAACTGACAGAACAGAGTCCAGATGGTCCTTGAAGGGTGAAGCTAGGGGGGTGAGAGACTGTGAGAGAGAGAGAGTGTGTGCCAAACGGAGATAAGCATACCATACAGTATGTGCATGTTTTCCTGCACGTGATCTAGTGTGCTTGTACATCTGCATGCATGCGGTGTAGTAAGTTTGCGTGTAGGAGGGCATGTGTGTCTTTTTCCGCAATCGCGTGTGAAGCATAAATCGATATATATGTTAGGTAGCGTGTGTAGGTTTCTGTGTGTGTGTGTGTGTGTGTGTGTGTGTGTGTGTGTGTGTGTGTGTGTGGACATCTGTTGTACCCTTCTCTCGCTTTCCCATCCCACAATCAGGTCCGTCCTTCTGTCTCTTTTACATCTAAGAGGAGGGAAATGGCAGGACGTTAAACAGGCTGCGTGTCTGTGAGATGTGAGCTGCTGATTTCAGACGGCGTATATGGTTTTGTGTGTAGGGATGTGGTCTTCTGACAGCCCATCCACCAGATGGAAGCTGTGATGTTCAGGCTTTTAATTGTATATCTAAAGGGTTGATTGGCGTGTGCATGTGCGTTGTTTTTTCTTTTCCTCCGAGGGGATTTAGGCACAAGTTTAAATAAAGTTGAAGTCATGCAAAGTATCATAATTAGATAGGGAGAAGGGGTGAGGTTTGAAATGGGATAAAGGCCCTGAACTGAATGTTATGCTGCATTGGTCAATACCATAGACAGTATGAAGATGGAGGTGGAACTGCTCCTCAAAAGTGAAGCCAAAGCAAGTAGAGCTCCACCTAGTGGCTGGCTGCAGTATAGGTCATAAGCTCCACCCCCATGTGAATGGATTGGACTTGGTCCAAACTGAAATCCGAAAGTATGTCAAATAATTTTTTTTTCAAGGATGGTTTCTGTCATTTTAGTTAAATACTACTGATGCATACTCAAGTGTCCATTTTTCGGATAAGTTTTAGTTACTTATTTGACTCTATAGAAACAGGATGTGACAATGATAACTACAAGTTGCCATGCCGACTGCTCCGTAAAGCGGTGCCGTAGGACCGTAGAGTGGGCAAAAAATAAAGTAAGTGCAGCATATAATCAACATTTCCTTGTAACTGGTGGAGGTAGAGCAGAGCGTATTGATTAAACTGAAATGTGAGGGAGTCTGGCAGAAGTGTGGGCGGGTCATCGATATCGCGGCTCCTCGTGGCTGCGCAGACTCTGGCTCCAAACTCACAAGACGGCGTTGCTCGTATCTAGGGGAAAATAGTATCAGTTTGCCCAATGCATGGAAGTGGGGACGCATTGTCCATATTTATATACAGTCTATGGTCAATACCAGCAACATGAGGCAAAAAGTCAGTCTTGTAATGTCTGTTTGTGTTCATCAAAAGCTAATTTTTTATGTTTCTTCATTGTTAGAGCCAAGCAGTCATTTGTTGATTATTTTTACCTTGCACCTGATTTAGAACATACAGTGCATGTGTAATGGTTTGACATTTTAAAACTCTTCTTTCAATCTCATGCATCATGCATTTCTACATCAGTAAAATGTTCTCCCATCATAAAGCTTGTGGGTTGCGGTAGGAAGGAGGTTTACTTTCATTTTTTAGATGAATGCCACCTATTTGAATTACAACATTTAGAAAGCATGTATCTCAATAAACAATCGGATTTTCCATGCATCAAGTTTTTCTTGAGAATACATAGATGGGCTCATCGCTTTGTTTAGACTGTGAAGAAGAATGCTGATATTTAGTCTAGCTCAGAGGTCTTCAACAGGGGGTCCGTGACCCGCGGGGGTACTGCAGGGGGGGTTGCAAAAATCTTTTTCCATAAATTTAAATGTCTTTAAATACACGTATACTTAAGTAGGGGGTCCCCGCTCCATCTCTCCATCAGTTTGGGCGTCCTTGGCCTGGAAAACGTTGAAGACCCCTGGTCTAGCTTGAAAGTTTGTTATCGGTATTGCCAGGTTGAAGTTGTGTTTCGTCCATTGTATTGTGCACTTCAGGTGGCTCAGATAAAAGCAGTTGCAGTAACAGTTGCAAGTATTAAACTTTATTTTATCAACCGATCAGTGCTGCATGTTATCTGCGAATTGCTTAGACCTGCAGTAAAATGTATCGTTGTGAGCGTTGAGTTGAATTTGAAGTTGTAATAAGCTTCAATTATTCCATTTTTTCTTTTTCAGAAAATACGACTGTGGTTGTAATGTCCTTTGCCTTTTTTTTTTTTATAACTCATTTTCTCTTGACGCTAAAAAACAAACAGGCAAAGCTAAGTCAGCCCACTAGACTGAAGAATCTATTTTGGTAATAGGAGATTTTCTGTAAAGTGCAGTGAGCAGGATATTGAAAAAGGATATCAGCAGCTAATCCGGAAGAAGTCCTTAAGCAGGATCTGAGCTCTGTAGTGCGGAGTAAACACACTCACAATTTGTGTTGTTGTTAAATATGCCGCCTCTCAGCCTCTTCTCTGCTCTCTCTCCTGCAGCCTGCCAGTGCCACAGTAATGGCTCTCTGTCTGAGGTCTGCAACAAGGACAATGGGCAGTGCCAGTGCAGAGAGAATTCGGTTGGGCGACAGTGTGACGAGTGCATGGTGAGTATTCTGACTGTGTTCTTCATAGATATTACCAATATGTGTTGACGGATTTCCACTTCTTCCACTCACAACTCTGATCCCGTCCTTATTTGTTGTAGTATATCATTGCGTAAGCAGGAATATGTGTTCTTTGGTGTTGTATATCCGATTACATCTATGACTGCTCTCATGTGTATTTTATTTTGTCTTTCTCATCACTTCAAATGTAAATGAGTGTTCAGTTTCCAGAGGTGGGAAGTAATGAAGTACAAATACTTCGTTACGTACTTAAGTAGATTTTTCAGGTATCTGTACTTTACTTGAGTATTTCTTTTTCTGACGACTTTTTACTTTTACTCCCTACATTTGTACACAACTATCTGTACTTTCTACTCCTTACATTGGAAAAACAGGCTCGTTACTTTTTTTTTAACCTCCATGGATGACAAGACGTAAAAGACGTGACATGATCAGACATGACTAGAACATCGGACTAGAGAAGGAAAGTCGACGATGCGCTTCCTGTGTTCTTCTTCTACTGGGTTGAACAGGCAGCCTGTTGATTAGTTTGAGCTCTGCTGCCACCTAGTGACTGGAGGCTTGTGTATCGCTTAAGCGTCAATAAAGACACTAATACTTAAAGTCCACCTGACCCCACTATTTGAGAACTACTGGTCTAATGTGAAAAAACTAATTCAGGTATGGTGTGGTATCATTAGCTTTTTGAGAATTTTTTTAGAAGCCAGTTTACAATGTTAGCAATGCTATGGGAACACATTGTTTTGATGGTATACAGCTAACGCTAGCTAGCTCTCAGTTTAAAAACAACAACCCAATAACCCTCAGTTTATTATTAAAAATGATCCAGATGCTCATGCAGGACATCTGGTCAGTTCAGTCTAGATTATTCTGCTAGAACGTTTTTCATTTTGCAAAATTATCAATTGTTTCATTAATGGCAAAATCATTTTTACTTTTTTCTTAAGTACATTTCAGAGCCTGTACTTTCTTACTTTTACTTGAGTAAAGGAGGTGAATCAGTACTTTTACTTTTACCAGAGTATTTCTATACACAAGTATCCGTATTTTTACTTAATTACAGAATGTGAATACTTTTGCCACCTCTGTCAGTTTCTGTATTGCTGTTCTCCAAATCACACACAGTGACCTCTAAGTGCTTGTAACGCATTAGGCCTCATGCAAGAAACAATCACAATGTGTTCTTATTTTGTTAGTAACCAATGATTTCTGTTTTTTGCTGATTTTTCCCAAGAAAAACTAAATTTTTCCCAAGATAAGAAAAAAACAAAGTTATTAATTAATTCATTCATTCATTCATCTTCTGTGACTGCTTGTCCTATGAAGGTTCGTGGGGGGGCTGGAGCCTGATCCCAGCTGTCATATAGCATCAGTTTTGCCACCGCTGGGTTTCTAAATTTAATGTATTGATGCTCTCAGAAATCAAATGTTTGCTTAAAGTTTATTTAAACGTGCTACAATTTCAGTTCTGCTGAAATAATTCTTCTTTTAACCTAAGATAACCTTTTTTTTCTAACATTTTTTTGTGGCATTTCTTCCATTCATGGTACAACACCTGCCCTAATATGTAGAATTACCAGTTATTAAAGGTTACTTATCTTTTCTGCACTACATTTTTAATACTTTTATTGTAGAAATAATGCGATTAATGGTGTTGAAATGCAACTTTTCTACGTTCAAATGAATATTCTTGCTGTGATTTGCCTTGCCCTTTGATTCTTATTGGTCCCCCTCCCTACCTCCAATCCCTCCACCTGCGCTGTGACCGCTCCAGCCGAACTGCTGGTGGGATGCAGAGCTTCAGGAGTGCATGCCCTGTCGCTGCAGCCGCCACGGATCCATCTCCCAGCGCTGCGACATCGAGGGCCGCTGCATCTGCCGCGCCGGCTTCGTGGGCCGCCGCTGCGACCTACGCCGGCAGAGCTACGAGAGGCGGGAGACGCGGCGGCCCGTGGAGCGCGTTCCCGTGGCAGTTGTGCAGCAGAGATGGGGCGGGTCTTCGCGCACGGGGGGTTGTCCCAGGGGCGCTTACAGGCCTAAGACGGGGGTAACACGCGCTGCACGTGGATGACAGTGCAGTGTTTAAAGTAGCATGGGTGTGTAATTTGTGTGCAGGTGAACATTTAACGTGTTTGTGACACATTTCACTTGTGAAGCAAGCAACACAACGCTGGTTCTTCATGGTTTTGGGGCCTTGGTTTTAAAAACATTGCATGGAATGGAGGTGTGAGGGTTTTACTAGCATGTTGTGTCAGTGAAAGACATTTCCATTTGAAGATGTTTCTGAACGTAAGCAGGCTCCAGAGTGTGCCTATGTATGTGGTGAAACTTCATCAGAAAAATGTCGCCCTGAGGTAAACCAGGATTTTAAATGTCAGTAGCTTTTGGAAAATAATGATGTTCAAGATTTTTGGCTGTCCTTTAAAGAGCATTTTGTGAGTTCCAGTGTCTGGTGTAATGAAGCAGCATGCGTGGGACCATGCATCTCATGTCACCATAACCTCTTTGCGTGCGACTCTTCTAACACCGCTTTATTTATTTTTTTTTACTGACCCGCTGTGTCTCATGTTTCACCAGCCTCAGACTCACGGCATCGCCACGGGCGGAGTGTGCGTCCCGTGTCACTGCAACTCGTTCGGCTCCAAGTCGTTCGACTGCGACGAGACGGGCCAGTGCCGGTGTCAACCGGGCGTCACCGGACCCAAATGTGACCGCTGCTCGCGAGGGTTCTTCAACTTCCAGGAGGGCGGCTGCACACGTAAGGAGAGATTACACAATCACATTTCTAATTTACAATTAAAGGACTGATGCACACACAATGCTGTACTGTATGTTAAACTGCTGCTTGGTCCTTCTGTTTGCACACGTTGTCTGACATTTTCATAATTATTGCAAAGTCAAATCTTTTCGTGCCTGTAAAGTTAGCAAAAAACCCCATTCAAATATGGCATAAAGTTATAAACGGCTGCTTATTTTGCTGTGTACTGATATTACACCGATCAGGCATAACATTATGACCACCTTCTTAATATTGTGTAGGCCTCCCTTGTGCCTCGCAGCCCTCAGAAAATACACAAGGTGTTCACAGCAGCTCACATCCTGGCCTCCAAATTCACTAGATCCCAAACTGATCAAGTATCTGTCGGATGATCCCCAGAGGCCCCTCCCCTCAACCCATAGGACCCAAAGGCCCCCACTAATATCATTCTGTTGCCAGACACCACAGGACACCCTCAGAAGGCCCATGTCCATTCTCTGATGAGTCACAACTGTTTTGGAGGCACAAGGGAGACCTGCACAATATTAGGAAGGTGGTCATAATGTTACGCCTGATTGGTTTAAAATCAATCTTTAAAAGTCAGATTTGCAAGAATTGACTACCTCATAACAATGTTGTCTCTGATTTGAACATTTTGATGTTTGATATATAGGTACGTAATTCCCCAGGCAAAAAGCTGAAGTTGCATCAAACTAAACATTATCTGTACAACTACACAATGACAGGGACAAATAAAGGACATGCTGAAGGAAATAATGAGGATCCAATTAAAGAATTTAGTATCACAAGATAGAAAGAGGAAAAGCTGCGTAGAGAACCTAGCTGCTGATTGATATGAACGTTTCTGAAGGTTGAACACACGGAATAACAATGACATGACCAATAAATTATGGAGCTTATGGATTTTTTTTTATTATGATTCTTGTCTTGTGAATAAGCAAGCAGCTAGTAAATGTTATATGACCAGAATGTTTATGGAAGAGATTGTTCTGAGCGGAAAGGACGCACTAATATAATGGCACGATGAACACGAGCGACGGGCTTGTCTGTCTGACAGCCTCTTTGCGTTTGTTCGGATTAAATGGCTAAACATCCTTTTACAATTGGACATGGTTGATTTTGTTTGGAGACTTCTACCTCTAGACATTATATTGACGCTTGTTTCTCTCGTTTCCATCCATGATTGGTGTCCCACATGGAACGATGAGCGTTGTCCAGCAAATAAATTTTCCACAACGAACATCAACTCCTTGCACACAGCCACACGTTAACATAAAAGTGTCTCATTTAAGTTAACATTAGGAAACCTTAGCTGCTGTTACAAGCTGTTGGTATTATGTGTTGTATGACCTGAAAACTTTTTCACTTCATTCTTAATCTCCCTATGAAGCAGGACATTTCCTGTAAAGATAAAATAAGGAGCTAACCCGGCCTCCCCCTCTCCCAACAAGCCCAGTCTGCTTTTGTTTGGATGCAAAATTAGCATACGCCCCCGAGTGCAGGATGAGTCATCAACGTTTGTAAATAAATTCCCTGAAAGTCAAAAATAACCCAGAAAAAATGACCTGTAATTTTAATTTTATTTGCCGTATTTTTCGGACTATAAGTCGCACTTTTTTTCATGGTTTGGCTGGTCCTGCGACTTATACTCAGGTGCGACTTATATATTAAAATATATCATTTCACATGTTCGTTATTTTCACACTGACGGCCGTGAGAGGGCACTCTAGGCTTGTGTGCCACTATCTGCTACTCCTATTACTGCTGCGTAATAGCGGCGGCGCGCCGTCTACCTCCGGAGTTCGCGAAGTTGCTCAGAAGTGACACAGAGGATGAAGAATTCAATGGATTTAGTGATCTGGAGTGAGATCGAGAGTTTGGTAAACTTGTTATGTTGTTTATGCTATAGTTATCTGAATAACTGTTAATATGTTACGTTAACATACCAGACACCTATTCAGCCCGTTGTTCTCTATTCTATTGTTAGTATTATAACTTGCCTTTCAAGATGAAATGTGTTCTTGGTCTCTGATTTTATCAAGTAAATTTCCCCCCCCAAATGCGACTTATAGTCCAGTGCGACTTATATATGTTTTTTTCTTCTCCATTATGCATTTTTTAGCTGGTGCGACTTATACTCCGGAGCGACTTATAGTGCGGAAAATACGGTATTTTTTTTTTTTTTGTGATTGTTGGGCCAGATATTGACTTTCAGTCATCTATAGACCAAGACTTATCATCCACATCATCCGTGACAAACCAGGCTGTAGATGTTGCAAACTTTCCACCTCCCAAAATTAGAATTAATCACATCACATCGCCCAGACATGTCTTATGTAATGTGTTAATGATGCAGTTTACAGCCAAAAGAAGAGAAGTTGTGATTTTACCAGTAAACCTAAATTCTCCATGTGTTGAATATTCCAAGAAAATTGCAAATATGACTCACAGTGTGCAACTGTGGTTCCCAAAAGATTGAAACTTTCAGCTTACCAGCAGCGAAATGAATAAATCGAAATGGGCAATTCTGGAGTTATGCTCTTTAAAGATGGGATTTCTTACAATAAACTATATAAATATATAACTAAATCTTCCAGCTCACTAAATTAATGTGAAACGCATAAGAAACACACTGATTTATCTTTCTTCTACTCACTTATCTCAACCACCTTCCTCTTGTTCCTCCCCCCCTCTCTTACAGCCTGCGAGTGCAGTCACGTGGGGAACAACTGCGATGCCAACACGGGACAGTGTATCTGTCCTCCCAACACTATTGGTGAGAGGTGCGACCGCTGTGCTCCCAACCACTGGGGCCACGACATTGTCACTGGATGCAAGGTAGGCTTGAACTCTTCGTCCAGAGGGCAACATTTGTGCAGCCTTGAGGCAATGAGTGGGTTAAAATATATAAAAAAAAACAACAGGCACATCTAACTAATCTAAGAGACTATTCATCAGTCCATTTGCCACTTCAATAAATGTCTACCGTGATGGATTAATCTAGGAAAACAGTAGCTAAATTATAATACTGTTAGTAAACCCTCATAATAACTTTAATAATAACACTATTTCCTAATAAACTAATAAACTTCACCCTTTTAATAGCAGAGGTAAATTTAAAAACTGGGATTCTCTTTCATAATATTTCGCTCGATGTCTCACTATGGGATGCACGCCTCGCTGCAGCCCTCAGAAGCATTAATCTCATTACGCCAATCCTGATTGGCTGGTGAACGTGTCCGTCCGCCATAGGTAGTCCCACCTACCTTAAATAGCCCAGGCGGACGGCAACACGTCATTCAAACACCTCTTCTCACTCGGAGCATATCTCGCGTCCAGGGCTAGCTAGCTAAACTGTCCACAGACTGATCTTTTTTAGCTTCGGTCGCCGGGCGCTTCTGGCCTTGGACGTGTTCTGCCAGTCGGTCACACCAGATCGACCCCAGTGCTTCCTCGCCCTCCACGGCCTGGTCAGCACTGTCCTCGACGCCTCACCACGGCGCTTCGAGTACCGAGTATTAACACACCAGTTAATCCCTCGTCTTCATAAGTTAACACACCATACTGCACCCGGTTAACACACCAGTTAGCTGAAACACCTAGTTAGCACACCAGCTAACTGCCTCGATTAGCCTTGCTGGCACACCAGCTAGCGAGGAATGGAGGCTAGAATCCCTCACACCAGAGGGCACGGAGACTCCGGGGCCCGTCCCTGTCGCTGTGGGAATAAGATCTCGAAAAATGATCCACACCAGGTCTGCTCGAGCTGCCTAGGGCTGGAACACGCCCGACTGGCTATCGATGTCCCCGGCTCGTGTCAACACTGCGCAGTGTTCACAATTAAGAGTCTCCGCAGACGGCTAGCCCGCCAGGCTAGCTTGTCTGGGCACGACCCCTTTCTCCCTCCCGACGGCGCCGCCGCAGAGGACGGAGAGGAGATGGCGGTCGCTGCGGTGGCGACTCCGAAGGCTAGCGCCAGCTGGGGCTCCCAGCTCGACCTAGCCGCGGATCCCCCGCAGGAGGAAGATGTTCTGGAACTGGACTATGGGGACGATGAAGATGCCGCCTCGGAACTCCTCATATCAGAGGATGAAGAAGAGGACGACGTCTTCATCACTCCGGCCCGGGCTGCGCAGCCCGCGGCCTTCGTCGCCTCTCGGGATGGAGAGGAGGGTAGCATACCAGCTTCTCCCCTCCCCAGCTCGGACATGCTCGACGTGTGCAAACGCGCTGCTGCCCGGCTTGGCATCCCCTGGCCCGCTGTCGTAGCTGAGACCACCAGATCCCGCTACGAGGGGAAGAAATTGCCCTTGGCCAAGAGCGCGACGAAGCAACTTCTCCCCGTCTTCCCAGAGCTGCTGGATGAGGTCGCGCGCTCGTGGAGAGACCGCCCTTTCAGCAGCAGGAGCCCGATTCCCGGAGCCTCGTCCCTCGATTGTGAGGCGATGGACAGCCTGGGTCTGCTCCGCATGCCTCCGATGGAGCCACTCGTTGCGGCGCACCTCCACCCCCGCCTGTCAGCGGTGTCCCCTCGGAGCCCCAGCCTGCCGTCCAAGTCGGACCGTTTTCAGTCAGCCCTGACTGAAAAGGCGTACAAGGCGGCTGCGCTTTCGGCCAGAGCGCTCAATGTCCTCTCCCTGCTCACGGCTTATCAGGCTGAGTTGTGCGAGGATTTTGTGCAAACTCAAGACCCAGCAACGTGGGAGGAAATACCGGTCATCACCGACCTGTGTCTCCGTGTCCAACGCTGCGCGGTCCAGGCCACGGGGAGATCGCTGGGGACCATGGTCCTGCAGGAACGAGCGCGATGGCTCAACCTCGCCAACCTGTCGGACAGAGAGAAGGACGACATCCTGGACATGCCCATTGTCCCGGAGGGGATTTTTGGTTCCGCGTTGGCCTCGATGCAACGGCGGTGTGAAGCCAAAAAGAAGGAGGATGAAGCTCTCCAGCTCTGCCTCCCTCGAAAGCCCCAGCGCCCTCTCCACCTGCGCAGCGTAAAACCTTTGCGCAGGCCGCTTCTCAGGTTTCGCAGTTCAAAATGCCGAAACAGCTGAGACCCCAGCCCGCCCCACCTGCCCCGCCTGGTCGGCCCGGCTGGCCCAAAAAACCCCCGGCCCCGACTGCAGCTTCGCCGGCGCGGCCCGCGCAAGCTGCCAGCAACCAGGCCAGGAAGAAGAAGAGAGCGGCCTGACCACCCCTCTCTCCACCGGTGTTGCAGCTGGAAGTTCCCCGTTCTCCAGCTCCACCTGTTTGGCTTTTGAGCGTGCACCTGGGGGTCCCCCACGCCCCCATCTCCCAGCTGCCACGGACCGTGCCAGAGCAAGCCGGGAGAGATGGACATTTGACGGCGGAGGGTTCAGCGGTTACCCCTCTCTCATGTCCACAAGCACGCACACATACACAAGTTTTCACGCAGAAAATAAAGTGTGTTCCACTGTCGCATCCAGGCCGCGGGCTAAGGGCGCAGTTAATAAAAGCCAAATTTGTCAAAATAAGCAGCGCGGTGGCGACACCCGCTGCCCCCCTCCGGCGAGAGGCCGCGGCTCTCCCCGGGGTGGGGGCTGTGAGGTCCCAGCCGCTGCGCAGTCCTCCCGGGCAAAAATGCACGGCGCCGCACGGGGACCGTGTCGTTCCACCACGAGAGGGCGCCACCGCACCACGACGGGCGCCTCTCCTGGTGGAGGGACTGCGATGCGTGTCGCCTCTCTCTCTCAGATGGGAGAGATGGGCCGCACTCGCAGCCCCATCCTGGGTGTTAAAGACGATCTTGAAGGGTTACAGGCTGCAGTTCGCCGCTGTTCCCCCGCGGTTCGCCGGTATAATACAATCCCAGGCTCAGGGAGAGTCAGCTCGTGTTTTACGAGAGGAAATCCTCTCACTGTTAAACAAAGGAGCAATATGTGTCGTCCCTCCCGCACAGTGTCAGAGCGGTTTTTACTCCAGGTATTTTCTGGTCCCCAAACGGGGGGGGAGCGGGATTCGCCCTATCCTGGATTTGCGGGCTCTGAACAAATATCTGAGGAAATACAAGTTCAGGATGCTTACACACGCATCCCTGCTGCGTCTTGTGCGTCAGAACGATTGGTTCACTTCTGTCGATCTGAAAGACGCGTATTTCCACATCCCGATCTATCCTCCCCACAGAAAGTATCTGAGGTTCGCTTTCCAGGGGATCTGCTACGAGTACCGCGTGCTCCCTTTCGGCCTGTCTTTAAGCCCGAGGGTGTTCGTGCGGTGCACGGAAGCAGCAATAGCCCCGCTGAGACGGCGGGGCATCCGCTTGGCCACGTATCTGGACGATTGGCTGCTTTTGGCACAATCGGAGCAGGAGGCCAGGGCGCACACGCGTATTCTCACACGGCACCTAGTCGATCTGGGTTTTGTGATAAACGCGGAAAAGAGCATGCTGTCCCCGGCGCAGGGCATAATCTTTCTGGGATTATCCCTGGACTCGGTAACTTTCACGGCGCACCTGTCGGCGGAACGAGTGAAAGCTTTCAGGACGTGTCTCGGGCTTTTTCATCCAGGCAGGTCTGTTCAATTCAGATTGTGTCTTCGGTTACTCGGACTGATGGCGTCTGCCATCCTCGTAGTCCGTCTCGGTCGCCTCCACATGAGGGAGTTCCAGCTTTGGGTGGCCTCGTGTGGGTTGGATCCCGTGCGTCATGGCGCGCGGAGAGTGTTGGTCACACCGGAGTGCGCCAGGGCGCTGCGCCACTGGCGGGCCCCGTCCTTTCTGACCCTGGGGGTGCCCATGGGTTCCGTCCTGTCCAGGAAGGTGGTCACTACGGACGCCAGCCTGACGGGTTGGGGCGGAATTCACGAGGGCCGGTCTGTGAGGGGCCGCTGGGGATCGGACCTCCAGCGGGCTCACATAAATTTTCTGGAACTTTCAGCGGTGTTCCTCTCCCTGAAACATTTCCTTCCGTCTCTCATGGGTCATCATGTCCTAGTGAGGACGGACAATACGACGACGGTGGCGTATATCAACCGTCAGGGGGGATTGCGCTCCCGTCAGTTGCACATGCTGGCACGCAAACTGATCCTGTGGAGCTGCGGCCGTCTCCTCTCCTTGAGGGCGACGCACGTCCCGGGCGCGCTGAACACGGGCGCGGACCTGTTGTCCAGAGGCGCGCCGGTGTACGGGGAATGGGCTCTGCACCCGGAGATTGTGGGACAGATATGGTCCCGCTATGGTCGGGCCGCGGTGGATCTGTTCGCGTCGAGAGAGAACGCGCAGTGCGCGCTGTTTTACTCTCTGCGCAGCCTGGATGCTCCCCTCGGTGTAGACGCACTAGCGCACGCCTGGCCGCACGAGCTTCTTTACGCGTTCCCTCCCCTGGCCTTGATACCCCCCACTCTGTCCAGAGTGAGGGAGCACGGCCTCGCACTGATTTTGGTAGCTCCGCATTGGCCTGCGATGCATTGGCTGGCGGAGATATATCGGTTACTGTGCGCTCAGCCCTGGCAGCTCCCGCTGCGCAGGGACCTGCTGTCGCAGGGGGGGGGGACGGTCTTCCACCCGCACCCGGAACGCCTGGCGCTGTGGGCTTGGCCCCTGAATGGCTCAATCTGTCGGCTGTGGGACTGTCACAGCGTGTGATTTCCACGATTCAGAGCGCTCGGGCCTCCTCCACTAGGTCTTTGTATGACTGTAAGTGGAGAGTGTTTGAGGGGTGGTGTCACAGTAACGGCCACATTCCTTTTCAGTGTCCGGTAGGAGTGATATTGTCATTCTTGCAGGACCTGATTGACAAGCGAAAAGCCTTCTCCACGGTTAAAGTGTACTTGGCGGCTATCGCCGCCTGTCACGTGGGGTTTGGGAAGCGAACGGCTAGCCAGCACCCTCTGGTTTGCCGTTTTATGAAGGGGGCGCGCAGGCTCCTCCCCGTTTCCAGACCGCTGGTACCTCCGTGGGATCTGGCTGTGGTTCTGGAGGGACTTAAGGGCCCTCCTTTTGAACCACTGGAGGGAGCAGATTTGAAACACGTGTCTTTGAAGACTGTGTTGTTGCTGGCTCTGGCTTCGGCCAAACGAGTTAGTGACATCCATGCGCTTTCGGTACATCCGTCATGCGCTCAGTTCTTCCCGGGGGATGTGAGGATGATTTTGAGGCCCAACCCGGCTTTTGTGCCCAAGGTGTTGGGCTCATGTTCCCCTATTGACCTTGTGGCTTTTGCTGCTTCATCAGAGGGCCAGCAGTCACATGCGTTATGTCCGGTTCGTGCGGTGCGCACTTACATTGACAGGACTAAGGGGTTCAGGAGGAGCGATCAGCTGTTTGTCTCCTGGGCTAATCCTCATAAAGGAAAACCTGTCACGAAGCAGCGCCTATCCCACTGGATGGTGGAGGCGATTGCTTTGGCCTATACGAGTCAGGGTTTGCAGCCACCTGTGGGCCTGCGAGCGCACTCGACTCGGGGCTTGGCCGCATCCTGTGCCTTATTCAGGGGAGTCTCTGTTCAGGACATCTGTGCTGCGGCGAGTTGGTCCTCGCCTCTCACGTTTGTCCGCTTCTATAGGTTGGACGTCTCCGCGCCATGCGTGGCACGCGCGGTTTTACTGTCCTGATGGGAGCAGAGTGTTTTTCCCTGTGGGTTGGTGGACGCTAGATAAGCTTGTCTGGCAATACGGGAGCTACCACATCCCATAGTGAGACATCGAGCGAAATATTATGAAAGAGAACTTTAGGTTATTTACATAACCCCGGTTCTCTGAGTAATATGAGTGAGATGTCTCACCAGACAACCCTTCTTGCTTGGGCGAGTGAGAAGAGGTGCTTATCTTGAATGACGTGTTGCCGTCCGCCTGGGCTATTTAAGGTAGGTGGGACTACCTATGGCGGACGGACACGTTCACCAGCCAATCAGGATTGGCGTAATGAGATTAATGCTTCTGAGGGCTGCAGCGAGGCGTGCATCCCATAGTGAGACATCTCACTCATATTACTCAGAGAACCGGGGTTATGTAAATAACCTAAAGTTTTTGTTTCACCCTTTACACAGATATCAGTCTGAATCTAAATTTGCTTAAATCTTTTTTTCTCCTCTGCTTTTCCCTCTGTGCCGTTTACAATAGCTCTCTATTTTCAGCTCCTTTTCATCTCTCCTGACTTTCTTCTCTTTCCCCCTCCACTCCTTTCTCCCTGTACTCTGTTCCCTGAGTATAATCGCCCTTGTTTACCCAGCCTTTTTTCTCTTTATTCCCTTGTGTTCATCGTCTTCTGTAATTTTACATTTTTCCCTCATACGCTTTCTAACGCAACTTTGTCCGAAGCGGTTTGAAAATGAATTGTTCTGCACTGAAGCTACTGAACCAACGAGCCAATCTGAAGCCATAAAAGTAAACCATTAGATGCAGCAACAGGCTATTAGCAATAAGAGTATAAAACGTGGAAGTACTCTAAGAATCAGTTGAACTAATTAAACCGGAAAAGGACATTATTTGTGACAGCGATGATCTAAAAGAGGTGCCAGGGGCAGCAAACGAAGTGCAGCAAAACAAAGAAGCTTATCACGAGGGAGGCCTGCATAAACATAAAGATGCAGAAACAAACAGCTTCTTGTTCGCTGTTTCGTGGAGACTTCACTCCCTCGATGCGTCATGCGTGTCCAGCGTCGGCACACATCTCATTTAAAACTCAGTTATGATCATGTGACTTCAACTTAAGACATGCAAGCTCAACTTTCACCTCGCCAGAGTCAAATAAAATTGATGTCACAGTATTCCTCAGTGCATCATGGCACAAACTAGTGATGGGAAGTTCAGATCTTTTTTGGGAGCCGGCTCTTTTGCCACGGCTCCCAAAAAAGAGCCGGCTCTTTCTGCTCCCGAACGGCTCTTTATTTAGTATCGTTTATAGCCTAGTATTTTAGCCCAACAAAGCAAATACATATGGTTTGTGTGTTGATAAGCCCTTTTGCATTCATTGCTTTTTATAAGAAGCCTATTAATTGTCTCATGTTTTGGAGTCATTCTGTTACAAAAGCCTTCTTACTTTTGTTTAATATATCAATACAGCTTTAATTGTGCAAACAAATGAACAAAACACTGCATTCAAATCCACACAAGCAAAAACAGAACCAAACTCATTGAACAACCGGTATAAATGTCCTTGGTGCAGATAAAATGATGAAACTGTTTCTGTTTGATGTTGAATTTTTAATTTTTTTTACAGCAGCAATAACCCTTAGCCTTTGTGTGTGTGCGTGCATATAGGAGTGTGGCTGCAATGTGATCGGCTCAGTGACCCAGCAGTGTAACGTGAACACGGGCTGCTGCATGTGCCACGAATCCTTCAGAGGAGAGAAGTGCAACGAATGTCAGATTGGACACAGGGACTTTCCTCAGGTAAACGACGCGGATTAAAACCGTGCCAGTCGTTTTGTTTTTTCTGCTGAGATAAAAGAAAGGGGTGCCGCTTGGAGAGAATCCCCGTTGGCTTCAGTCGTCAGAGGCTCAAGAGTCTTTGTGGCTCGACTTGAACAAGGTGGAGAGATTTTCCTAGACATGATATCACTGTTATTACAGATTTTCCGAGCCTCAATAGAGGGATTTGTTCGCTAAGGGATTGATAGACGGCCAGCTGAGACACTTCATATGAAATGAAATGATGGGTGAATAAAAAAAAAAAAAAAAAGGTCCAATATCCTGTTGAGAAGAGAACTCTTAAAAAAAAAATAAAATCCACAGCTGACACTAGAGTGAGACGATAACTTGTTCATTCTGGAGTGGAGTTTAATGGCCTGGCGAAGCACTAAGCTAGGGCACACTCTAGTAACTCCTCCCTGAGCCTGTTGTGTTGTTGATAACCCAAAACTTGGCGTCGTCTGCATCCACATTCTCCCACAGTGCACCCGGTGCGAGTGCGACATCTCGGGATCGGACAGCCAGACCTGCGACCTGGAGAGAGGAGTGTGCGGCTGTGCTGACCGAACGGGAAAATGCAGCTGCAAGGTAACGCACTCACACCTTCCACACAAGGGATTAAAGAAGCCCTTTATTTATTTTATTTTGTTTTTCAAAGTAAAATAAGCAGTACAGTGACTGCTGACGCTCACGACTTTCAGAAAATCAGCTTTTCAGAACAATGTGGTATTTATTATTCTGAATCCCACCAGAGATGATAGTTTAGATTTTAAATGTCAGTGAACATTAAAAAAAAAAAAACTACTTCCCATGCTTTTACTCTGTCCTTTCCTCTTTTGAGAGACTGCCTATGTTTGTGTCTTATTGTATGCCGTATGTGTGTAATTATTCCTGTAAATGCCACAGGGCTGAGCGTGACGTGCGTCTCTGCATGACGGCCTCCATATACTGGCACAAATAGACAAATATATGCGTACATTCACATACAGTACACACTCCATGCCTTACCCTATTAAATGTATTAACAAACTACAGTGGAAAACAACTGAAATTAATAAATTAAATTTAATGGAAGAGAACTTCTAAATAAAATTGAAATGGAAAAAGACATCTGAAAAGGCAGTGTAAAGTCACCATCTTCCTGGTGATTTCATGCTGAGCTGCAAACCATCTCATTCTTATCTTATTATTATTAGACCTTGTACATTCCTGTTGCAATCTAATATATTTCCTGAAAAAAAAAAAAAAAGATATTACACAAGGAGGTGACATATCTTGACTTTGACATGATTTTCACGGCAAACACAACCAGTGTGACTTCCTTAATCCTGCTTGATGGATCGTCAGGACTTTGATGAGTCGTATGGTTACTGGGTGAATACTCTTTATTATTGTGTTTCTGCACTCTATCTAAACTAGCAACTGAACTGTTGAACTGATACCTACTTAAACATATACACCTATTAAGTGTAACATTATGACCACCTTCCTAATACTGTGTAGGTCTCCCTTGTTCCTCCAAACCATAGATTGTATAAAGATGGACGGCGGACCTGCTCCTCAAAACTGAAGCCAAAGCAAGTAGAGCTCCCCCTGGTGTCTGGCTGCAGTATAGGTCATAAGCTCCACCTCCTCTATGTTAGTGGATGGGACTTGCGCCAAACTAAAACACTAAAATACACATCAAATCATTCAAGGATGGTTTCAGTCATTTTTGGTAGTTAATGTAATGTTGAGTCATGTTCAAGTGTCATTTATTTGGACAAGTTTCGTTTTAGTTTGACGCCACTACTCTAAGGCCGCAGAGCACAGTATTAATTAAACGAAAATGTGAGAGAGTCTGGAAGAATTGTAGGTGGGTCATCAATATTGTGGCTCCAAAGTCGCAAGATGGCGCTGCCCGTATCCTCGGGAAAATAGGCCAATGCAAGGAAGTGGGAGAGACATTGTCCATATTTATATACAGTCTGTGCTCCAAGCCAATTGTGACTCATCAGAGAATGGACATGGGCCTTCTGAGGGTGTCCTGTGGTGTCTGGCAACAGAATATTGTTAGTGGGGGCCTTTGAGGGAAGGGGCCTCTGTGGATCATCCCACAGATACTTGATCAGTTGGGGATCTAGTGAATTTGGAGGCCAGGTCAACACCTTGTGCTGTTCTTCATGCTTTTTTTTTTTTGTTGTTCCAAAAGCGTTTTTGTTTGTGTGCCTGTGTCAGGCTGCATCCTGCTGGGGATGGCTGCTGCCGTCAAGGAGTGTCATTGTTATTTTGGTGGGGGTGTCTGGTCTGGTCTAGGTGGGCGGTACATGTCTAAGTAACATCCACACCAATGCCAGGTCCAAATGTTTCCCAGCAGAACATTGAATTGTCATAAGATGGTCCATGTTATTTACTTCTCCTGTAAATGGTTTTAATGTTGTGGCTCATTTTGTAGACAGGTTTGACAAATGCGAAACTGTTCAACTCCCCAAACACACTTACCTGCTGTTTATACAGACGTATGAAGCGTCTATTTCTCACCTCTCATCCTCTCTGAGAGCTGATCATTATCAAATTTGCCTGCCTCTCATCAATAGCTTGCTGTAAGACATGCTAACATATACAGTATTTGTACAGACCAGCTCAGAGAGGTGACACCTTCCTTTTTCTCTCCTCTGTCACTTGCTGATCACATTATGCCACGCGGAAAAATGCTAAACCAACACTTTATGCGTGCGTACACACACCCCCAGATCCTTGGCCTGTAACGAGGCCTCAGATCAATGGCTGTCATCTTCATCTCTGAGCAGGTAGGAGGTTGACTGCCTGTCACGGTGACAGTCGTTTGTCACCTGTCTCTGTGTTCATCTGTTATTTTTGCTGTCTATATACTGGTTACCAACCTGTATGCCATTCTATTTGTGACTTTATGGAAGCAGACTCAGAGCTATGCATTTGATAAAGTACATATTATGTTCTTCATGCTTCAGCACATTCGGTTTAAAATGAAATCATGGTTACTACATTAAAGTGGCAGGTGTCAGCTGACGTGTGGGTGGGTCAAACTAGAACACTGTGGTTGCTTGTTGATTCCAGGATGCAGAATACAGGACTGTACATGAGCAGTCTGTGTGCTCAGAGTTAAGAAAATGCAGAATTTGATTCAGAGGGACAAAACTCCTAAATATATTTCCAGAGTAGTTAAAGAGCTTTTCACTTGTTCTCAGCCTAATTGACTGGCATCACTCCTGCATGCCAGCAAGAGCTCAAGGTGTCTGCATTTACAGCTTAGGAGAGCATTCCTATTGATATTGCTGCAATGTGTGTCCTAACTCATAACCCATCATAATTTGTTCTGAAATGTTGATTGAACAATATTGAGTAATAGTAATAATACCACTGACAGGAGAAGTAAATAACTTTGACCATCTCGTGACAATACAATGTTCTGTTGGGAAACTTTTGGAAACTTTCGTGTGGATGTTACTTAGACATGTAGCACCCACCGAGACCAGACCAGGCAACAATAAATCAAGTAATGGAAGACATATTTGATCATTTAATTATAGGTTTTGCATCAACAATATAACAGCAATGATGCAGAATACTAAAGTCGATGTCCTCGGTTCCTCGCTCCACTTTCACCTTCTTCTGACGTTCTTGGTTCTTGCTCACTAATCTGCAGAACTTTTTGACAGAGCTCCCCATTAATTGGATGACATTATGTTGACAGCACTGTAAGCTCCTGCTTCTTTGCAGAGAGGAGGCCAAACACAGAGTCCTGTCCACGATTCCATTTTAAAACCAGTAAGCTCTTGGCTTATTTACTCCAAATGCAAACATTCAGTCCACTGAGATTCTCACTGCCACCCCAGTGGAAACAAAGAAGTGTCTGGATGCATTTCATTAGCTTAAAAATCCAAGTTAACAATTACTAATAAAGGCTATTTACCTTGGAATAGACACACTCGCTTCTTAGCAGAACTGCAGTCTTGTAACACCTGGATTTTATTTATGGGGCGTTGTAACCAATGTGGGCGGCACAGTGGCGAGTTGGTTAGCACTGATGCCTCACAGCGAGAAGGTCCCGGGTTCGAATCCATGGGCCGACTGGGCCTTTCTGTGTGGAGTTTGCATGTTCTCCCTGTGACTGCGTGGGTTCTCTCCGGGTACTCCGGCTTCCTCCCACCGTCCAAAGACATGCTGGTTAATGGGTGATTCTAAATTGGTCGTAGGTGTGCATGTGAGTGTGAATGGTTGTCTGTCTCTCTGTGTTAGCCCTGGGATAGACTGGAGACCTGTCCAGGGTGTACCCCGCCTCTCGCCTGATGACAGCTGGGATAGGCTCCAGCAGACACCGCGACCCTTAGCAGGAATAAGCGGTTACAAAGATCACAATTATGTTTAAATGTCTCGATATAAAATCTTTAGCTGAAGGATTTGGGCATTCTCACAGTCTCAGTCTAGTTTTTGTCTCTTAGACCAACACACTGAATCTCAAGTGCTCTGGGAGTACTCAAACTAAAACTGCCCCCTGGTCTCAAACATAAATGGGAACTCATTTACACACCGCATTAAAGAATGTCCCAAAACTTTTTCATCTTGCTGAGTTTGCCTGTTATGTGTCTGCTTTTAGGAAAACGTGGAGGGAGACAACTGTGATCACTGTAAGCCAGATACGTTTGGGCTGTCGGTGCGGAATCCGCTGGGCTGCAGCAAGTGCTACTGTTACGGACTGACACACTCCTGCACAGAGGCACAAGGACTCATCAGGATGTGGGTGAGTACACACACTTTCATTGTTTTACTCCTTTTATTGTCACTGTTTTCAAATGACTACATAAAACTCACCTTGTCTTTTGTGCAAAACAATGAAGTGGCGCTAAGCAACAGCTCCACTTCCTGTCTTTTGAAAAGTTTGACAAATGTAAGATGTAAGCTGTTTAATTTTAAATCACCTCTGAAGTGTGACACAGTTTGGGCTTTAGGTGTCTGTTGTGCTCTACAGTAAAATCAGTGTCTGAGACTTAAGGCTCATTTAAGGTACTGCGGGGCATAGACGCCGTAACCTACGCATGTAGCCTACGTCGGTGAGAGCCATTTATGGTTGTACGTTCATCATTCTGGCTAGCTCTTTAAAAACACCACCCAAACACGTGTTAAGTTTTGTTTCTACTTCCTGCTTCGCTTTCAACAATGGCAACTGAAACCTTTGCCGAAACTTTGCTGAAGATGAGTCATGCTAACGTTTGGATCTCCGAACCTCCACAGTTAACCTTTCCTTGATGTGTTCCATCTTTATTGATCCAAAACAATCAATTTTAAAATTGTGGAGATGGAGAAGCAGCCGGAAATACTAAAGTGGAAACACGCTACTACCAAGTGGACCAGTCACAGCTCTTGCGGTCTGCGTCACCACGGCATGTTGTTACATTTCTGGGAAGGCGCGCATCAGCTTCGCCGTTAGAGTCTGCGTAGGTGTCTGGGCTGTCGGCGTAGCTACAGCGTCAAATTGACGCAGACACCTAAACCGCCTATGAGAGAGTGCTTTTGGACAGTTGTCTTTCCATTCCACAAAAAAAAAACATCTAACGTAAGCAATTTGTTACATCCCCAGTGACCCTTAAGAGTAGTTTCTGATCACTCATGATCTGTCTTGCCTGTAACGTGTTATGAGAAAGGATCTGACCAGTAGTTTCCTGCAAGGTGAACTTTATTTACACACTACCTGCACCTAGCTTTCTTGCTGAGACAACACATATGACAGCTGGCTGCACGCTACTGACTCAGCCTTCTACCAGTGTTTGTACACTAAATTCTATGTTCATCATATTTAATGACAAGCTTTGCTCCGTGGAAAATGAAAGACTTGGCCATGCGCATCAACCAGCTGACTTCAGTACAGGAAAAGTTACTAAAAGTCAATAGACGTCATAGTTTCAGTTTCATCCAATCGCTCTTGAGTCGAGTCTGGTGGCGAATAAACCTTCAGACTGGCATTGCCCCCCATAGAGTCGATCCACTTTGCCAGTTGGTGAAACCTGAAACGTGCAACTTTTCCAACGCTGTCACAGTTGTCGGAAAAGCTACAGCAAAGGTGTGCGATTGGTGCATGAAAATTACATACACCAGCTTTAAGTCAAAAACATAGGCCTTTAAGAATAACCTTATAGGAATAAGAATAATAGTCAGCGGCTGAGCCAGGGTCTTTTTAATAAAGGCCCTTCAACGCAGAAGCGGTTGCCATCGGCAACAAACTGGGGTTTCCGTGGCAACCATAGAGTTTTTAGGATGGAGGGTGGTGAGAGGCTTCATTTGAACAACAGGCAGTCACTTCATTTATTGTTGACACAGAGAGAGAGAGAGAGAGAGAGAGAGAGAGAGAGAGAGAGAGAAGGAGGGAAAGGTGGACGGAGAGAGACAGAAAAAAATTGAGAGTTTATGGGAAAGAGGAAGATTTTCTCTGAACCACTGAATCATGAGATTACACTGAGTACACACACACGCACACACACACTCAGTCACTCTATCTACACAGTATGCACATACACAAAGCAAACACAGTACACATGCGTTCACACTACATGGGATTACACGGACGTTTGAGGAGAGGAACATGTGTAGACACAGACACACATTTTTCCATACATTCCTTGTGGTATTTACCTTTGAGAAGAGAACTATGTGAGTGATTGGAGGAATGTTTACTTGAAGACCTGCACTAATGTGACACAGTTATTGTGACCTTCATTTGTAATCCTTTTTACTTCAGTGAAACCCGATTTGATGAAAGAACTGATATGAAATAATAGAAACAAAAGCCTAGAGAAAAGACTAGTGGTAGCTGTAATTCAGTGACCATAGGAGTTCCAATCTGTGCAGTTGGTTAAATAAATAGGTATTGTTGGACTGTAAATAAAGATGCACAGTATGTATCCTCCATGATGTTGCTCATAGGATACCTGAAGAGTGGGTCTGAGGCTCAGTTTCTTGGCCATCGTCATATTTGTACTTCCTAACATGCTTTAACTCCTGGCTACTTCAGAAATTGGCAAAGAGGTGGAGTTTGAGTGGAGACTGGTTGGGCGGGTAACACCAACGCAGATAGCTAGCAACATGTGAGCCCTCCCACCTGCCACTCAAAGCCTTATAATAAATTAATAAATTAAATAAATATAAATAAATTGGTGAATTTCTTTCATGCATAGTTGTCAGGAATGAGAAGAAGAGCAATAAAGACCAAAACAGTTTTTGTTCCAGGCAGTTTATTACTTTAAAACATAGAGGTCAACTTGCGTTTTGAGGCAACCCCAAGTGGCCATTGGAGGAACTGCAGCTTTTGGCACAAAACAAGCTTTTTAAATGGCAGTAAAAAGGAGTCATTTTATTTCATCTCTGGTGGGATGCTTTTCTCACAAAATGTATCAAATCCCTGAATAATAAATATTGAATCTGTTATATTAAGTAGGAAATGTTCCACTATGTTCACCAGCTTCCTGCAAGTGGTGTCAGTCTGATGTTTGGTGCTGAGCAGGTGGTGTGCACTGAGCTCAGTAACACAGCCTGCTGGACTTTTTTGTGTCTTTGTTTCTTTTATTAAGTGAGAAATCTGATACTCTGTATGATAGGTATCTGGAGTTTACTTTATTCTAAGTAATACTTAATGCAACAATGAGCCGTTTCTCATTTGAATGTTCGACCACCTCTCTATCACACGGCCAATCTACAGTTATAGATTTCAGATTCTGTCTCCTCAACCAGAAAGCAGCTTTCCATAATGCCTCCCATATTATTCACATATCAACAATGCTGGACTTCAGCTACAGAGAAAGAGAGAGAGACAGAGACAGACATCTTGAGCTTGAGCAGATGAATCTATTTTTGAGGCGGTCCACTCAGCCACAACCCACAGTCAATAATAAACCCTGATATTATTCAAGTAATATTGAAATATCAACATGTGAAATGGGAGGGAGAGAGAATGAGAAAGAAAAGGGCTAGTTTCTCTCCAGACTATCAGGAATAACTCAGATATTATTCTCATATCGCAGAGCCAGGGAAACACTGACACCATCAGTTTGAGGTTACATCCAGAAAGGAAAGACGTTGACACTGACTGACTTTCACCGCTAATACAAATATCAACTAAAAATCAGTCTTCACACTAACTGAAAAAGAAACAGAAAAAATGTCTTGAGTCATTACCTGAGAATAGGTCTCGGTTCTATTATCAGAAATCTTCTGAAAGTAGCGTGCAAAACTCAAAATAGATTTGTCCGCGTTGATTAAACCATTGAGGAGCCAATTTGATAAAGATATAGGAGTGATTTGATGCCTGCCCTGAGAAGTGCTTCTAAAGGACATTAGATTCAGCCAGAGAGTAAAGGTCATTTTCTATTCAATAACATGATTATCCACAAATCTCAAAGTGCCTGAATTAATATAGCTATTCCCTTGAGTGAAATCCTGAAAAGGCTTGGGAAGCATGCATAATTCTCAAATTATGTTTCAAAGGTGCCTCTAGTTTCACCAGTTCTAGGTTTTGCACATAATTGATCTTTCCGTGTTATTTCATCAATCATCTGTGTCCACGGCCGCAAAAAATAAAAAATAAAAATCAGGGAAAAAACGGAGAGGATCAAAGTTACTGACATTTTCTGTTACCAGACAGGAGCCTCAGATACAATCCTTTTGAAACAGCTGTCTAGTGAAGTCAAAGGATGGTGGGTGTGAAGCACAGTTTGGGTCAGGGTCATTAGGAGGACGAGATGAATTCGCAAAGTGCAATTAGTACATAGAAGACTTTATCTGCAATTTTTCAATAAAATTAACTTCTATTCCTTATTTGTCCACTAGGGGTTGCATTGTTTTAGTAAGAGTTGTAGACCTAACACATCCCAGAACTAAACAGCAGGTGGCAGTAATGTGCTGAAATTGCACTTGTTTTTAATTTAAACATTTCAGGTTGTTCATAAAATGTTTTGTAAAAGGATAGTTCCTAATGTCCTTGTACGTCTTCGCACTAAAACAAAGGGAAACATTTAGAGTAGTCGTTATTTATAGGTTATTATGCTATTACGTTACTGGTCCGACCTGCCTGAGATCATACTGGGCTTTATGTGGACCCTGAACTAAAATTAGTTTAGTACACTAATACATTTAGATATATAGTATGTGCAGGTAACGGTGTGAATATTCTCCAGGATATAAATTATCGGGATATTGGGATTAACCTGAACATTATTAATGTCATCGTTGTGTATCCTAGCTAACACTGAAGCCAGAGCAGACTGTGCTCCCCCTGGTGGACAAGTCCAATGCCGTAGAGACAAGGAGAGGAGTCAGCTTCCAGCACCCGGAGATCCTGGCTCATTCAGAGCTGGTCACGTCAACTCTGTCTGAACCGTACTACTGGAAACTGCCAGAGCAGTTCAAAGGCTCCATGGTAGGAAACATTGCTCTGTTTTTTTTTGTTTGTATGTTTTTTCACCAATTTATTTTGTAATATATAATTTGGTGTTTTGTGAAACTACTCTGAAGCATTTTTAAAGGTACCTTTTGCAGATTTCTTGTCAGAAAACATAAGTTATGTCCATGTATGTACAATAAGTGTTTATTCTTAAAGGGGAACTACCGTTTTTTACAACCTGGACCTTATTTCAGGCATAAAATACGATTGCGAATAGATAACAGGTAACTCCCGTCTCAACGTGGAATAGCACTAGCATACGATAACAAAAAATGAACGAGTTTTGCGGCAGATAATGCGTTATTTAGAGGCTGCGTTTCGGTGCCCCAGTCACTCCCACTATATGGATATACGCTGATCTAAATATAATCCGAATGACTCCAAATGACACCAAAGTTATAAGGTGAGTAAACAATTGTATTTTATGAAAGAAATAAGGTCCAGGTTGCAAAAAACGGTAGTTCCCCTTTAAAGTTTAACAACTATAATTATTGCACTTCTTTCCTCGTACAAGACTATTTAAGTCAGGGGTGTAAAACATACAGTCTGGGGGCCAAAACCGGTCTGCCAGACGGTCCAAAGAGGCCCGCCGGATAAATTCCCAAAGTGCGAAAATTACATAGAAGACACTAACTGCAATTTTTCAATAAAAATAGCTGCCATTCCTGAGTTTTCCACTAGGGGGCGCACTGTTTTAGTAGGAGCTGCAGACATAACACAACACTGACACCCAGAACTAAACAGCAGATGGCAGCAATCCGGCCAAATTAAATTTTAAATTTTTTTAAATTACACTTTTTCATGATGTACTTTTACTTTTTTGAAATAAAAGAAAGCGAATATTATGGAGTTAATTATAGGTTATTATGCTATTATGATACTGGTCCGGCCCACTGTATGTGGCATGAGTAGGCCTGTAAAGTCCTTGTTCATGTGCACGAGACAAACAAATCAAGGCTCCATACTGCTACATATCCCTTAACTCTCTGAGCTTCCAAATATAAATTAGAACTAAAAATCTTTCTTCTGTCTCTTTTTAGATCACAGCATATGGTGGGCAGCTGAAATATGCCGTGTACTACGAGGCCAGAGAGGAAACCGGCCCTTCCTCCTACGAGCCGCAGGTCATCATTAAGGGTGGCCCTAACCGTAATATGGTGATGACGCGCCACATACCCGGACTCCAGATTGGTCAGCTCACCCGGCATGAGATCGACATGACAGAGGTACAGTAATGCTTTAGAGGAAAGTGAGATGTTAAAAGGATGTGGGGGTACGGGTTTTATTTTAAGTCAGTCAATGCAAGCAGGTGTTATTACACTAATTGGTCAAATGGATTTCTACACACTGTTTCTCTGCGTGCAGCATGAGTGGAAGCACGCAGATGGCAGATCTATGACTCGAGAGGACTTCATGGACATTTTATTCTACGTGGACTACATCCTAATTAAGGCGTCTCACGGCAACCTGATGAGACACAGCCGGTAAACACACAGTTCCATGCACTCCCACCCAGCGTGGCCCACAATTAAATATGCAACAAGATAGCTGAATAAAGAATAAGCTGTGGGAAAACCCTCACTGTTCACTTTCATCTCAAGGTGTGATAATAAAAATAGTCTTTAAACCTTTTTCTCCTGAAGAAAAAATATAATCTGCCACCCATAATCATCATAGTCCTGTCCAGATATTCAGTATCATGCATCAAAATATGAATATGTTCTTTCAATTGACACGTCATTATTTTAATCTTGTGTTCTCTCTCTCCCAGTATTTCAGAGATCAGTCTAACAGTGGCTGAAGAAGGCAGACCCACCAGAGAAAGTGAGAAAGCTCATCAGATAGAAAAGTGCGAGTGTCCAGCGGGATACTCTGGACTCTCCTGTGAGGTATGCACGTAACATATATACATGCACACATGGGGAAACTTTATATCTGCAAAACGTTTGCTAAAAGTGTTTCATGAGAGTTCTGGTGCACGTAATCCGTCGGTGTATGTCTGGTAGCGTTTTAAGCCTTTGTTAAAATCCTCAAAATGATTGAATTTTTGGGAAGTTTGTAAGGTGCTGAAGTGATTTAAGAGATTTATGCAGAAAAAAAGCGGAATACGGTTCAGACAGCAAAATATTAAGTTTTTAGAGCATTTTTTTTTGGAAGTGGACATTTTTGTTCTTAATGACTCAAGAGGTCAGTAAATTAAACTGATACCTGAGGGTTAAATATATATCACACTAAATAGTTAGGCATTATTATCTTTAGGACCTTTGCTTCAGGAATTTTTTTCTAACTGGAACCCTATTACGGAAGTTTTAATAAATTGTGGGATGAAATTTCTAAAACTAAACTGCAAAAAACACACTGCATTAGAGTCAATAAAATATCTAAGGCATCAAAAGAAAAAAACAAAAACAAAAGAAAGTACTACATTTCAAAATACATGGCAACCGCTGGAGTAAGCTGAAGTCTCTCCCTCTTTCTCTCCCGCCAAAGAATGAGTTCTTTTCGTGTGCCGCCTTCACTCTCAGCGAGAATGAGGAAAAATGTAGAGGTCACAGACTTGGCTTTCAGTAGTATCAAATAAGTTTCCAATTTTCCGTGCGTTCAGAATGTTAAGCCTCTGCAGCGCCTTTCACACTCTCCTGTTTTTTTTTTTTTTTGTTAATGTCATATTTTATTTTATTTTATTTTTTTTTGCTTTGCTTAGCCGGGATTAAGCCTCACTGAACATCTCCTCCGCTCGGTTGTGAGTTTGTCAAAGCAATTGACTTTCAGCTGCGTCGAGCTCCTTCTCCAAAGCCGCAGAAATCATACGCCGGCGACTCAATCTTTAGTTTAATGAGGATTTCCGTGGAGGCGGCTTATGAGACACGGACACGTCAGCTCGGGGGTAATTCCTGCCGGACGGCCGGTGCCTGAAAGTCATTTAGGTATTATTGTGTTAATCTCAAAGGAATACAAGCAAACTTTTAACTGTATTTTCAACCTCTGTTTCACTTTGCTGCTTGGTGTGCAGAGTCATGCCCGTGTGTATCGCCAGAAAAAAAAAATGTATATATACATGATTTTAGAAGCTACAGATACAGATTGAAAAAGTGCCAAGTAGCAAACGGTAGCTAAACTTGAAATGTTCAGGTCGCGGAGGGCTCGGCTGACAGATGGTCGTTCTATTTGTAGCTGCCGTCGTTGTTAATAAAGTATTTTTAAACGGGCGTTTAGTGCTAGCAGAGGGAACAGATGGCTCTTTAAATGGACTCCATTAATTATTACTGAACAGGAGAGAGAGAGAGGAAGAGAGAGCTACCTTGCATGTCTGTGTGTGCATGACTGTATGCAGGTGTGTGTGCGAGAGAGAGAGAGAGTGTGTGTGTCTGTGTTCAAAAGTTACTGAAGGGAATAACTCTTAATTGAGTGTATGTGAGTGAAAGAGAGAGTGGTCAACAGCCGCCTAGAGAAGTAACGATTGGAGATAATTACGTGTGTGTGTGTGTGTGGAGGGGTGTATTGCATCGGGCACGGTGTGATTGTAGTGTAGGAACACGTGCTCAATCACAATCTTAGAGTGCACCTCTGCTTTTAATCTTTTCCTAAATCTTTACTCTCATTATCTCTTTCATTATCTTCCCGTCTCTCCGTGCAGGAATGTGCAGCAGGTTTCTACCGCCTTCGCGCCGGCTCCCTAACATCTGCTCCGGCGTCCAGAGTGCCCACCGCTACCGGCATGGGCAGCTGTGTGCAGTGTCAGTGCAGTGGGCACTCTTCCACTTGTGACCCAGAGACATCCATATGCCAGGTAAACGAGTGTGTGTGTGTGTGTGTGGAGGGGCGGGCACGGCGGGGGGGAGGGGGCTCGTAGAGCCATATGCTGGGTAGTTTCTGGAGAAAAGAGTGAGGAGACGGAATGAAAAAGGTGTGTGTGTGTGTGTGTGTGTGTGTGTGTGTGCTTGTCGGGGGGCATGTCAGGCTCTGTAATTAGCCCTGCAATAATTAACGAGCCCCGGCTTACTCATATTTTGTGTAATTTCCTTTCACTCTGGATCTGACCCAAAGCTATGTCGCTGCTTTTTTTTTGATGAAAATGGGAGAAAGCTGACAGAGGAAGAAGGAGACGGAGGCTTTGACATTAAGATCAAGCTTTCTGGACTTTTACTTGTCTAGTAGCCAAATGTTAAAGGAAGAAAATATAGGCCTATAAAAAAATATCACGTGGATAAACTGGGATCTTCAACTTGAGTGAAGCAGAGTTGAATAGAGTGGAGTATTAAGATGTACAGGTGTTTACATGCCCCAAAACATCATGCTCTCTGCTCTCTGTGGAGTGTTAAACCTGTCAGAATTCATACTATTATATTCATTAGTAGGAGATGGTGACCAAGCTGGATCCAGATCAATTCCAGCTTTGTTCATCTTTTCAAACACAGCCATTCTTATTCCGACTATTAGAGCAACGTCAGTGTGATTGTAAATGCACCAGCTGTTAATCAATTTATAACATTAACTACAAGGTTTTTTTTAGAAAGCAAGTTGGGTAGTTACTAGAAGATGTTGCTAGCTAACATTGTCACGTTACACCGACAGTCACTATTCAACTTTTAGGCCTGAAAATTAATTTCATGGTAATGTCATTTGTAAACATATAGGTTTCTAGAAGAACTCCTGGCAGGTGAAATAAAACATTGTCTCAATCACTTGGTCGTAGCAGACCCAAGGAAACCACCATCTCTATTGGACGTTCCTTCTCAGTTTGGCTTTGTGGCCAGGTGGTTCTGGGTTTTTATTGGTTGTTATTGGTCATTTTCAAGACCAGTCTCTGAACAGTCTCTGATTTTCAAGTGGATTCAGTCCCAGACTTGATGGATAACTGACAACAACAACTGAAGACGTAGTCCACTCGTTAGGAGCATAAATATAAAACCTATAGCAGCCACACACACAATAAAATCTACAATATATAGAATACATTATGAGAACATGGAAGCCCTGAAAGAGAAATGTTTTTACCTTCATTTCAGTGTGTGCATATTTTCCGCAGCTGCCTACGTGGTTCATTGTGGTTAGAAACGCCACTGCACTCCATTGACCAGTTGGTTTAAAGTCTGCGCTGTATATTAGAGATAGAGATATTCTGGCCATTGGGATTCTTTTGAGACTTTAATGGAAATTTCCCAAGAGGATTTTTAATATTTGTGAATATGGTCGTTAGTCCAAGTGGTTGAACTTCTTATATTAAACAGTTGGAGCACTGTTGCAACTTTCCTTCTGGGAAAGCAGGCTTTTATTTTTCCTCAAAAACTGTATGTATGACTTATACCTTGTGTGCCCTAGGTATAAGTCAGTAAAAAGCTTTTGCAGTGATCTTCACTCTAATTTATTTAATTTGTCATTGTGTATAGGGTGGTTTACAGGAACATTTTAATCCCTGCAACAACTGAAAAAGTGTGCTAGACACATGCTAAACAACACTCATGCCCCAACGTGGATGTCAACATTTCTTGCCTTCCATTCGGTGTTATTTTTGTTTTCTTTGTGCACCGGGCTCTTATTCCTCTCTTCACTTCTTCCATTTCCTTTTATTGTTCGTCCTTTTCACCACTCCTCTAATTTTCTTTTTGTCTGCCCCATCCTCATTCCCTAAATTCTCTTCCCTCTCATGTTCAATTATGTATTTACTCATCCGTCGTCTTCTTTTATCTCTGCCCGCCTGCCAGTCTTTTACCTCCAATCCTTTCTCTATTCTTTTCTCCAGCCCTTCGTTACACTCCCTCTCCTTTTCTTTCTCTCCTCTTCTTCATTTTTGTGCATTCAACAATTTGTGTATCCCACTTCTCTTGCGTTTCACTCCTGCCTCTCTTTGCCTCCCAGCCATTTTTTTCTTTTTTTCCCGCTTGCCCATTTCAATCTCGCTCTCCACAACGGCGTCATTAGCATTTTCTAACCGAGCGGGCTAAATTGAAAATGCTAAACGAGTTTGTTTCTGTGGTAATTAGCGGTAACGAGGAACACAGGAAGTTAATGGAAATGACTTGCCTCGTTAAGAGGCAACTTCCTGTTGTACTGATTGAAGTTCCCATTTTCAGCAAACAAGTCGGAACACATAAGACAGGACCCCGGGGATATGGAGGGGAGAGAGCCGTGCGTTTGTGTACAGTATATAATAGATTTCTGCGAGTTCAAATGTCTATGAGTCATTTGTGTGTTTGTGGGGTGTGTGTGGTGAGTATTTGTGTGTTTCTGTGTACATATTGTGGCATATTTACGTAAAAACAAGCCGTATTTTGGCACAGCATCTGTCAGAATACAAGTGGGAATAGATATTGTAGTGTGTATGTAAGGCTGTATAATAAGAATAGCCAAAAATAATATCTGCATATGAAAATATTTTGGATCTATTTATGCTCATGAGTGAAATCCTGCAGGGAAAATTAATATTTTAAGATGGCCTGCTCTTGAGGAAGGAATCTTGTTAAACTGTGACGTGCAGGGTCGCACCTGTCGGCTAACAGCTAGCTGGTGCAATGGCCCGTTCCGTTCATTATTTGCTTGTGGACGACTACGTTCCTTACCAGAACGAGTCCAGGCCGGATGAAAGTTTACCGGCGCGGAGGCCAAGAATGGCTCCGGAACTGTGGGCGGCGAAAGGATATGAGTAATGATTTCTCCGCCGCCACAGCAGAGAGGCTCGGCACAGCAGAAGCAGCTGCGATCGCAACGGGCACTTCCCACTGATCGTCTGCATGTGTGAGTCTGCGCCAGTAACTGCACAGTCAGCTCATTCCTGGAAAATAGAAGTCAGTGTTTTCATCTGTAAGAAGACGGGAAGCTCGTGATTACGGTGACAGTTTAATTCTTCTTTCAACCTATGCAGAAACCAGAGCGTGAGAAGAGAAACAAGAGTGGCAGTTAACAAAACTACAAAAGGACACGCAGAAGGCTTGTCATCAAATCCTTTCAAATACACAAACAGTTTTACAATGACTTAGAAGAAATCAACTGCAGACCAACTGATGAGACTGATTCAAGAGAGGTCAGCTCTGTAGGAGGGTTTGTAGCTCTTCCTTGGTGCCTAGGAAGTAAAGACGACTACCCATTGGTATCAAAAGTTATATCCTTCCACACGGGTGCAGAACATACACCAATCAGACATAACATTATGACCACCTTCCTAATATTGTGTAGGTCTCCCTTGTGCCTCCAAAACAGTTGTGACTCATCAGAGAATGGACATGGGCCTTCTGAGGGTGTCCTGTGGTGTCTGGTAACAGAATATTGTTAGTGGAGACCTTTGGGTCCTATGGGTTGAGGGGAGGGGCCTCTATGGATCGTCCCACAGATACTTGATCAGTTTGGGATCTAGTGAATTTGGAGGCCACGTCAACACATTTTATTGAGTTTTTCCTAAACCTTTTTTCTGTGTCTGTGTCAGGCTGCATCCTGCTGGGGATGGCCGCTGCCATCAAGGAGTGTCATTGCTATGGGGTGGGGGTGCCTGGTCTGAGCTAGGTGGGTGGTGCACGTCTAAAGACTGTTACATACTCCTCAAGAACAGAAAAATCAGGTCGTTATGGCCAGGTTATTTATACTTCACGATAAACTCAAGTGCAGTACTCCTGGGAAGTCCTCATAGGGCCGTTCCACTGCAGTGTGTGTCACACGTGCTAAGCATTGTGGGAATCTGACATTCCGCATTAAGCACGCCCTTCCAGTTTCACAGAATAGTTTATCGGACACCACACAAGAAAAATGTTTTGCCCAAATGATGTGTCGAGAACAAAATTCCTGGTATTTCTCCCTCTTTCTCTCCTGCCAGGGCACTGTTAGCTCAGGCGAGATCAGTTGTCTTGTGGCCTCAGAGACCAAGATGATGTCAGGTCTCAATATGGACTGGATAATGTGTGGTGGAATCTTCAGTTGCCTCTCAACTGTCATCGCCTAGTCTCGGGCCGTGGAGAGCAAACCAACAGAACAGCCTTTCTGTGTTCTCTCTGGAGTATGTAACAAGCTTAAGTAACATCCACACTAATGCCAGGTCCAAAAGTTTCTTAGCGGAACTTTGTATTGTCACAAGATGGTCAATGTTATTTACTTCTCCTGTCAGTGGATATACTGTTGTGGCTGATTGGTGTATGTTCCATATGGTCGTTGGGTGCAGTCTTTGTGATGTGTTCAACTCCAACCTTTAGCATTCATCGTTGCTGCCCTGAAGGTGGCGGACGCACCCTTTTCCCAGCTGGGTCAGGCTAGCTAGCTCCAGGATTGGGCAGCCTTTCCTCATAATATCCAGCTTTTCCCTCAAAGTCCGCTGTGAAAATGGCTTTCTAAGAAGAAAAGCCTCTCCTTCTTCCGCCATCGTGGGTTCAAAAAACAGCTAACAAAACGTTAACGGGGGCGATTTGCTTGTGCAGTTCGCCAACGGATGAACATGAGCCGCTAGCTTGGCTTAAACAGAGCGGTTCTCTGACCCTCCAATCAGAGATCAGAGGATGTACCGTGGGCCACAGAGAAATACGAACTTGATTGGTTAAGGAACAGCATCACTACAGTGTGTTTCAAGCTTCAGCCGTCTGCAGTTTAAATTGTGAAGACCCAGGCAAATTTCCTTGACTCTGGCAACGCATGATGGCTGAAATATGATAAAAGTTCTAGTGCAAAGTTACACTGCCAGAAGTGTAAAATGTAAGTTAGTGATTTTGATAAAGGTTTGGCCAGCAGAGAAGGCGTTGCTTGCCCTGACAGCCCACCACTGGTCACAGTAGTTCTTTTATGTCTCTTTTGTGCGTCCATACCTTTACATATACGCCCTTAAACCTTTAACCTGTTGATAACAGTCCTGCCCACACAATCCTTATATATTCCACGTGGTGTTTTTTCCTGTTTCTTACCTTTTACTCTATTGCTTTTTAAATAATGGATTGAAGCCGATATGACCAGTCCGTCAAAACATTGTCTAACCTTGGAATAGACTTTGAATTACCACCTCACAGCCAACTACACCAATAATCCAAAATGCTACTATTGTCAGATCTTGTGATGCGGACTGACAGCTGGTGATTAGAACGGTATGTAGCTATTATTTCTGATTCTTATTTGGTGCTGTTGCAATTCACCCGACGCTGCCAGGATAATTGTCTCATTTACCAAAAGAAAAAAAAACGAGCCTCTTCAGTGCCATCTTGTCAGTAATCAAGGAGCCGATGAAGAATGACCTCGCCTGTCGTCTTTTCATTTACTCATTGTCAACTGGAAGCTGTTGCTCCGACACAGAAGGAAGGCTGTGCGCGGCGCATTTCTTCATCTGAGACTTTCTCATTTCTGAGCCTACATGTAACCGGTTGCCTTTTGATTCCACAGATGTCTGTAAACCATTCCAAATGTCTTTATGTTCTCGCTCAAGCAAATCTGGTGTCTAGTGCCTTTTTTTTTTTTTTGTTTCGTGCCGGTGGCAATTTTCAAAATACAACATCCAGATAAGTGTAGCTCGGGTTCTGTTTTTAATTTAATTTGAAAATTAGCCTGCTTTTTTTTTTTTTGAGAGATGAAAAGCTCTCTGGGTGAGTGAGTTTTCTGTCATTGTGCTACAGCTGCAATCATTACGCTCACAGTGAAATTCTGCCTTTAAAGCCAACCACACGCGCACCAAGAGCTCACGCTGTGTGGAGGATGATGGAAATTTCGGCGGCCACATGTTGGAGTCATGGATGAGTTGGAGAATGATTGGAAGTCAATAGAGTGCATTCACGATTTCTAAAATGAATTCCTCGTGTTTTGCGTCGGTAGAACTGCCAAGACAACACGGAGGGTGATCGGTGTGAGCGCTGCGCCCCGGGATTCTACGGCGTGGTCCGAGGTCTCTCTAGTGACTGCAAACCCTGCGCCTGTCCCCTTACCAATCCAGAGAATAAGTAAACTGTCTTTATTTTTCATTCATATTTATTCAAATCTGCTGTGTTAATGTAGACACTAATGCTCCAAAAACTCTTTCTAGCTTCAGTCCTACCTGTGTGTCAGAGGGATTCGATGACTACCGTTGTACGGCTTGTCCTGAGGGATACGAGGGCAAATACTGTGAGAGGTCAGACGCACTCACCAAAAATGAGTCAATCTTCCCATAATTGTTGAGCTGAGCTGGGAAATCATTAAATTTAATAGGGGCGTATAGGTTCATATATTCATAATTAATCAGATGCACAACACATTTGGATGTTACTGATGATGAATTTTGGAAAACTGTAACACAAGTTCATGCAAAAGTCTGAAAACCACTAGTGAACATATTTTAGGTTGCATTTGAATACTTGATTTTGCAATATTAATGCAATTAGTTCAATAATTACATTAAAATGTGACAGATTTTTTTTATATAATGGTAGAAGTTACCTAATGCTCTCTTCACGCGATCCCCCACCCCTGTCTAGGTGTGCCACTGGTTACCACGGTAACCCGGGGATGCCTGGCGGCCGCTGTGAGGAGTGTGAGTGTTCCCCGTGGGGGGCGTTGCCCGGACCGTGCGACCCTGTCACGGGCCAGTGCCGTTGCAGGGTCGGGGCGTCGGGGACAACGTGTGACCAGTGCATGGGAAGGCATGTGTGTGGAGCATCCGGGATCATCTGTAAGACTAACACACAACTTTTTACTCGTTATCATGCTACTTTTGTTTTCTTTGAAAGGTCCCGTGCGCAGCTTATAAGTCACAAAATGAATTGAAGAGCATCGGGAAGGTTTAAAATCTACTTGGAGATGTGGCTGGAACTGTGAGGCCCTTAACATTAAATGAAAATTGAAATCGCTGTAAAGATTTAGCAACAACTACAGCAGCTACCACAAACGTAGCTTAGCATTGCACCCTGAGGATTCACATTCCATAAACCCTCCTCTCTTGGACACCCTCTCTGTCTCTCGTCTTCTATTCTGCTGTCTCTATGGCGCCTCTCCACCTTGCATTGTCACCCGATGTTGCGATTTTCACTTTATTTTGGTGACGAAATGCAAATGAGCAGTCAGAGCCCCTTTCTCCAGTTGCCATGGGAGACAGGAGATCGTGGCAGAAGTCAGATTCGAGTCATTTAGAAAATAATTTCAATGTCATTTGGAGCTAATTTAAACTTAATATGACTATAATGGCAGGGCCAATTCGGTGCCATTAGCATGTCTGGAGGTAAGTGTATGCACGCCAGTGAGCGCATAGAAGAAAAGGTTGGAAGACAGAGGCTGATGTGAAATTGCCGCTGTCAGGTCAGTGAGGAAATTGCTTGCTCAGGTCTTTATGTGTTCAGACACAAAGCGTGTGTTCATAAATTGGCAGCGCCAGTGCTGCACTGTACCCTGACACCGAACCACTCGCCTTTGCATCCAGACTATAATCACAAGTCCTGATGGTTTACACAGAGTGGAGCCATCAGACTGCTGTTCACTTGTTGAGGAGTGATTGCACACTGGGTTTCTGCCTGCGCTCTGGACTTTTCCCATTTTGCCAGGCGCAATTGAGCACTTTGGGAGTCGGCAGTGTTGGGTGAGGGAAAAGCAGACTCTCATTTTCTGCATAACAGCATTCTCATAGAAATGCAGCTCAATTTCAGTAGATGATGTCATGAGTCATATTAAATGTTCCCTATATCTTCATGAATAGTACAATCATTATCATTGGGATGAAATATTCATACAATATGCAACACAGCCTCGGGATATTGCAATCTGCTTAACAATGAAACATGTTTGTTTATGTTTTTGTATATTTAACTTATTCTAGTTACATTTTTAAGGCGCAGCAAGATGTAAAACTGAGGTTTACAGGATATATAATAATCACAAATCCACCTGACCTTAACATTTAATACTGTAGCTACTCCACATATGACCTGACTACATAACAGTGGTGGCTGTCACTCATACTAGTCTTTTAATTTTAATGCAGATTAATGTAGAGTATAATAAATATGAAACGCACAAAGAATAAACTGTGTGTGTTGAGGATGGCGAAAAAGATTTACAGAGGCTGACTTCTGACCACAGGAGAACGAGAGACAACAGACAGTTTGGCTTCGTCTAATCCTTAAAAAGTAACAAAACTAAACCAAAGAATGGGTCACAACAAAAATAAAGGCAAAGGTAGGACATCGTCTTTCCCACAAAGGAGGGTAAGTGCCACATGTAGCATGAATGCTTCCCAATGTCTGCCACTCCTCTCCCAGTCCTGTAGTCCAGACCCGTGATGACCTGAGTGGAGACAGCTACACTCCATCACTTGCTCCTCAGGTAGAGGGCAAAGAAGCGGAGATGCAGGAGAGAGAAAGGAAAACACAACAGGGCATTGTGCAGATCGAGGGTGGTGATGTGCATCGCAGGCCAGAAAAATGCACATGACCGTGGAATACATTATAGTTTCACCTCTTACAACTTTGAGCACAACTCATTGCAGTCACATTGGATTACAATTTAGTTTACACCGATTAGCCACAACATTAAAACCACTTACAGGAGAAGTGAATAACATTGACCATCCTGTGACAGTTCAATGTTCTGCTTAGAAACTTTTGGACCTGGCATTCATGTGGATGTTACTTAGACATGTAGCACCCACCTAGACCAGACCAGGCACCCCCACCCCATAGCGATGACACCCAGCAAGATGTTGGCAAAAAAAACCAAAATAAATAAATAAAACACTTTAGGAACAACTCATAAAAACATGAAAACCAGAACAAGGTGTTGACCTGGCCTCCAAATTCACTAGATCCCAAACTGATCAAGTATCTGAGGGATGATCCACAGAGACCCCTCCCCTCAACCCATAGGACTTAAAGGACCCTGCTTCTGTGTGTATCATTATCAACATGATAGTAGTACACTTGCTAAGCCTACAACATGGCTGAATGTCTTCCAAATATAAAAAGTGACAGGAAACCGTGACACAGCATTTTGTGAAACATCACAGCTTGTACCTGTGTAATAAATACAGCTTCCACACGGTGTGGGGGTTAGGGAATACGATCCTTCATCGGTGGGATCCTTGACAGGCTTAGATTTGACAAACAGCCATTTAACCCCCCATAGAATGTACTCTACATTAACTGTACTTATGTGTGTGTGTGTATGCACAAGTCTGCATGAATGCACTGGTTTATTTGTGTGTTCTGGGTTTGTCAGAGATTGATAGAGTAGAAACACTTTTTTATTTTATTTAATTTCTCTTTGATTTCCCTTGTCAGAAATTTTAATTTGTGCAATAAATCAGCCTTGGGCTACAGAAGGGAAAAGAAGTTCACAAACACACACACACACACACACAAATGTCTGTGTGTCTTGGTGAATTCCCACGTGTGTGTGTTTTTGTTTTTTGCCTGCAGTGCGTGCTCATCATTGTGGCTTTTTGCCTCTTTGTGCTGAATTTCATGCATCGGCAGCCCCGTCGTTCTGATGCCAGAGCCACTTAAACAGGAAAAAACACAAGCATTTTCATACTGATGTGTTTACGAGCTCACACACACATAGCAGACTAACACACATTCATTTGTAAAAAATACACTTTTACGTCTTCCTTTCTTCTTGTTTCCAACTGCCGAGGCAAAACTTAAAAAAAAAAAAGCTGATACACACTCACAACCAAGCCGGCTCTGTCTAATGGATTCAGACGACCTCATTACACACTGCCTGACGCCCTAACTGCTTTTATTTGTCTCTCCAGCCTGTGATGACGAGTGCTCGGGTCTGTTGATCAGCGATATGGACAGGCTGTATCGCATTATCTCTGATGTCACTCTGACCACGCCCCTCCCACCACCTTATAAGGTGTTGTACCGCTTTGAGAACATGACGGAGGAACTCAAGGTAAAAAAATGTTTCTGAGAAAATATCTCAAAATGACTATTAATGTCCTAATTGTAAGGGATGCCGTCTCTACGTTCACTTGAATAAGCTTGTGCTAATCCCTGCGTCTGTTGCCACATCACATTAACAGATTTACAGATTAACGCCTCCAAATTCTCTGTAGTTTTTTGACACAGTGGATTATTTAGGTGAGACAGACATAGTGAAAAGCCGATCATATGTAGCTGGCTAGGCTATTAAGCTAATATTGGCTCCAGCAGCTGGTTGAAAATGCTGCTAATGGCTTTTCTTATTTTAAAAAAGAGAGTATCGTAGTCATATAATTGACACTTCATTCAGATTAAGCCTCAATCTCAATTTTGTGACACTTTCTCATATCGGTTTTCCCAAGTGTCTTCTTCTTTTTGCCTCATTATGGTGTATACCAATCAATAATGGGTTCATTACTGCCCCCAGAGGTCAGAGGCCTACTGGTAATTGACAGTCACTGAGAGCCACAGTTGTAATTGGCATTAGAAGCTCAGTGTAACACAAATGTAAGATTTATTTTCACTCAAAAGTTTTTTATAACTACATTTTAAAGATTTACAACAGAACCAACTGTGATTGGATTACAACTTTATTCATTTAAATGATGTTTTGAACTGCGACGCAGTTAAAATACATTGGGTTTTATTAGATCTGTTTGCGATGCAATACTTTCTGTCTGCCTTCCTCGCCTCTTGCCCTCATTTGTTCGTCCTCTTCTCCAGCTCTACAGCACAGAGCCGGGGCGGTTCAAAAGCCTAGCCGAGGGCCAAAATGTGTCAGGACGTTTCTCTCTGTAATTCCTCCAATCGCTCTGTTTCTCTCCCGCAGCACATGCTATCGCCTCAGAAAGCTCCGGAGAGATTACTGCAACTGGCCGACTCCAACCTGGGATCACTGGTGGTAGAGATGGACCAGCTGCACAGCAGGGTACAGACCCTTTTGTTTTTCCTCCCGACTCTCGCCTTTAGTCTCTGTCATTGTCTGCTCTCCCCACTTTCTCTCTCTCGTTATCTTTCTTTAGCGCTCTTTCTCTGTCTGCAGCAGACGAAAAAAAAAATAGACTGTGGCAGACACTGAGATGTAGTTTCTGTGGTCCACAGCAAAAACAGGGACTGTGTTTGTTCTATAAAATGAAAAGAATTATTAGGAAATATTGTCCCAAAGGGTATCAATTTTTTAGTATAATTGTAGTTCCTCATTCTTTTATAAAGCTAATTTTCAAGTAACGATGTTTATGTACGTGATTGCTTGCTATTAGTCTTCCTGCAGTGCCCTTCGGTATCGGCATTACCGCCGTTAACTGTCAAGCAGCAGGATAGCCCCCCCCCCCCCCCCCCCCCCGCATGTCCACAATGCAAACAAAACAGAAACCAGCTTTCTAGAGACACAGCTCCACAGTGCTCGTTGTGTTCCAAAAGCTCCACAGGGCGCCTTTTATGGTCCACATCAGATTCTGCTATAATGGTGCAATATTCCCAAGCAAAAGTTTCATCCAAATTATCCCAAACCTGTTGAAATAAAAAAAATAAAAAATAAAAAACTATCACACCCCCCTGGAGCTCTGGCCGCTGCTCCTGGTTACTAACACAGCTTTGCTTGGCACAGACACCGGATACCGGGATCGATATGAATAGAATAATAGGCCTATTTGGGAATCCACCCATGCTTAAAGTAATTTAAATGAAAAATTGTATTGTTTTCTTGTTTTTTTTGTTTTTTTGCATTGAACATACTCGGTAAACACCCGAAAGCATTTCTGTGGCTTATATAGAAAGATTTCCTCTCTGTGCACTCATATTTATTTATTTATTTATTTCACAGTTTTCTGTAAGAGGAGTTAACCAAAATAGAAAAACACTTTTTTCCGGAGAGTGGAAGGGGTCTACAGATGCCAAGTGGAGGAAAATAACATTCATATTCATGCTGTCAAGCTACACCCTTTTAGGGCTGAGACCTTGACATTTGTTGACAGCAATACTATCCCCCCACACCCCATCACACGTATACTCTCTCTCTCACACACACACAGCAGCTAAAATGATATAGCATGGTCTTGTCAAATCACAACAGTAATTACCTACACTCTCTCTCTCTCTAGCTCTCTCTTTCTTGCTTTCTTTCTTTCTGTTTGTGTGTTAGGATGTTTTTTTCAAGGCCTTTTTCAAGAATTCCTCTGCCTCTTCGTATTCTCGGTGTGTGCGTTTAAGTGTGCGGTTTGTGTATTCTCTTTATGTCAGCGATTCATCCGTCTTTGTATTTGCTGGCACACAGTAGTATCGATGGTGCGTACGTGTTGTGTGTGTGTGTGTGTGTTTGCGCGCGCTGCCGTCATCATCTGTCATTCTTTTTATCTCTAAGACCTCATCCCTCATTTCTCCCCCTGCCCCTCCTTGGACAGAAGTCAATATGTTGACTTATTCAACACGTGTTTATTATTTTATAATGCGAATATATGTGTGTGTGCGTGTGTGTAGGCCACGAAGGTGTCTGCTGACGGAGAACAGGTCGAGGACGATGCTGACAGGATTCATAAACGAGCGGAGGACCTGGAGCAGTTCATCAGGGATACGCTGCTGGGAGCTAAAGGTAGCAGGAACGAACACCGCCTCTCCTCCATTAGCTGCCGCCATCCTCTATTTCCTGTCAGCTGGGATTTCTAGATTTATCTGAAGGCCGTCTCGCCAGTTTCATCTGTCATTAGAGAACATTGCATTATATCACGTTATATTAAATGTACAGGATCCCAGTGGGAAATTTAGCTTATTACGTTACAGGAGAACGATGAGGATATCAGGATAGGAAAAAGGTGGGGAAAAAAAGAAGCTAATGAAATGAATGAGTAGAATAAGATATTAAAGTTTGGCATTTAAATGAAGACGCTGCATCTTTCAAGAAGACAGCCAAGTTTAAATGGATGTAAAATAATCGTTAATGTCAAGACTTGTTTTGAACGCAAAAATCACCCAAAAGCAGGAGACTCTGCTAGCACCCCGGGGGGCTTCTCAAAACATCTCACCGCCTCCTTGTTAGCTCGCTAATGGAAAACGTAGCTCAAACAACAGCGGCTGATGGGGCGAGAGGCCAGATGCCAGCGCTCCGTGCCAGATGCTGGTGCAAAGTGTCGCCTGAACAATGAAGAGAGATCCAGCAGGCTGCGGCGACGCTAGCCACGGTGATAAAGAATCGCCCGCCGGGATAATAGTGTGGGGCGGCTCCGTTTGTTATGCTTAGCAGTCAGTTAAAAAGTCACCGTGCCCATGGTGCAGGATGCTGGCTTTACGAGAGTGCACAAATGAAGAAAAGTCCTTGTTCAGACTTTAGCGTTAGCATGAATGCTTACAGTCACAGTTACTGGAGGTTTTGGGGAATGTAAATCTGCTATTTACTGTCCTCGTGTGTCTGTCTGCTGTGGTTCTGAGCAGCTAGTGTAAAGTGGGATTTTAAAGCTTTTTGCCCAAAAAAAAACAAACAAACAAACAAAAAATGTTGCCTGCTAATGAGAGTGGCAAATCAAACTGGGAAAGTTGCAGCCAACTGGAAAAAAACAACTTTCAGTTAGTTAGTTATTCTCTGGGGGGGTTTATACCTACAAACAACTCTGCAAAAACACGTTGTTTTTTTAATCAAAGGCTATAGCACATTTTTATATTCTTTAAATCAATGATAAGTAAATTATTTAAGTGATCAAAGGCCTTTTGCATCGTAAGCTCTTCTTCTTTTGCTCTGAAGCTTCTCCTCCTTTAGCCTTAGTGATGGGGTTTTTCTCCCTTTGACACATGAAGAGGAAAACACATCCGCATGAAAGGGGTCTCAGGCCTCTGTGCAGTAATTCCACGCCATCAATGTCCTTCCATGTTGGAAGTAGTATTTTATTACTAGAAAAGAGCTGTCTGCCTCTGTCAGGTCTCCTTTTTTAAAAGTCACTCTGCTTGTTTGTACTGGGTTGGTCAAGCTCTGGTTGCTGTGTACTTCATATTGTGTTTTCTCCATGCTCCAAAATCCTATGAATGATAATGAATTTTCAGTGGTATTAAAGTTAAAAAAAATAAACAAAACTGAAGCTAAGCTCCAACATTGCACAATGTGCCAGTAAACCAGCGTATTTAAGGCCAGCTGATCGACAAATGGTCGAGAGCCACCTCCTCAACTTTCATTTCAGGCTGAGGTTTGCTCAGTCACTCGCTTCCAAACCCATTTCTGTAGTGCAATGTGTTATCCTGTACACTGATCAGCCACAACATTATGACCACTGACAGGAGAAGTAACTAACTTTGACTATCTTGTGCCAATTCAGTGTTCTGCTTCGAAACTTTTGGACCTGGCATTCATGTGGATGTTACTTAGACATGTACCACCCACCTAGACCAGACCAGGCACCCCCACCCCATAGCAATGACACTCCTTGATGGCAGCAGCCATCCCCAGCAGGATGCAGCCTGACACAGGCACACACACAAAACCACTTTAGGAACAACTCAAAAAAACATGAAGAACAGCACAAGATGTTGACCTGGCCTCCAAATTCACTAGATCCCAAACTGATCAAGTATCTGTCGGACGATCCACAGAGGCCCCTCCCCTCAACCCATAGGACCCAAAGGCCCCCACTAACAACATTCTGTTGCCAGACACCACAGGACACCCTCAGAAGGCCCATGTCCATTCTCTGATGTGTCACAACTGTTTTGGAGGCACAAGGGAGACCTACACAATATTAGGATGGTGGTCATAATGTTATGCCTGATCGGTGTATGTCAAATAAATTTTTTTTTAGGGGAATTATTAATGTACTCTATAAGTCTTCTAAACTCCAATAATCTCTTTGTTTGTTTGCAGCTTTAAGTCCCTTAACCCTGGACAGATTTAATTGAGTTCAGGGTTAGACTTACCGGATTTAAATCTATTTTAAATGACTCTCCCTTTCTCGCAGTGATGGCAAAAAAAAAGCAAATGTGCTTCATGTAAAACTGTAAAGTTCAAATCATTAGTTATTATGATTACCATTATGAGTTTTTATGGCTCCTGGGATGAAAAGAAAGTTACTAAAGCAACACATTCTGACTGGCTGTGATGAAACTGTTCTCTCCTTGCTGTTGCTCCTAGCTCTCTGGCCCTCTGCCTAATCACAGTGTGATTATGGTGGTGTGGGTGTGAGTGTGTGTGTTTCTGAGAGAGGGGGGAGAGAGGAGAAAAGAGAGAGAGAGAGAGAGTCGTGGCTCACTGGATGATTGAGAGTAGCAATTAGAGACTTAATTAGTGGCTATCACAAACACACACACCAGATACACAAACACCAACGCCAGTGTGAACACATTTAGAGAACTGTGCACACACACGGACAGACGAGCACACACATAATGAGGCAAGAAAATACTGTACCCACTTTCCTCAGTGTGTGTGTCCGTGTTTACCAGATCCCATAATAGGATTCCATCCACGTTTTAAGTGTTTAATTGGCTTTTAAATCCCACTATGTAATTATATAGCTGTGAGACACACACACACACACACACGCATGCACACACACATAGAAACTCACACACACGCATACATACAAATGCGACGTGCGCACATATACACACGAGCAGTACAGCTGTTCATTAGCATGATGGCTTTACTTCTGTCTTGGCACTAATCACATCATGTTTACATTTCAAATGAGAAGAAATGCTGCATTTCCACAATCACACACACACGTACACACACACACACACACGCATTCAGAGTACAGTATTTAACTTTCAACTTGCTTTAATCATATCATGTCTTCATTTCAAATGAGAAAGGGAATGCCTCGCCACTGCAGACGCACAAACAGCCCGCTGCGTGCACATGTAATGCAAATGCGCCTACACACTTTTTCTCTCTTGTGTTTCGCTCGTTCACAGACAGATACATACACTGCGCACACTCCTCATTAAGGTCCAGCAGTTTGAGTATTATTCAGGAGAGCCTTGAAGTGTTTTAGTGCAGTTTCACCATTGATTTTTTTTAAATTTCGCCACCCCTAATTTGATAAAGGAGCAGGACAAAACTTCACATCTGCCAAGAATTGCTGGCTTTGAATGGTGTTAGAACAGAGTCACACACACACACGCATGGCTGTGTGTGTGTGTGACTCTCAGCGTGTGTCCATGTTTAAATGGGTGAAGATCAAATGCTGTGATTTTGTCTTTCTTTTTGAGGCCTGAAGTCAAAGACAGGATGCTAATCAGAGCTCTGCTGTGCGTCTGTTTACTGGTTGTACTGGTTGTAAGTTTCTAACATACCGTACTGTGTGTGTTTCTGTGTGTGTAGATGATTTCTGACTGCACACAGTAGGAGTGCTGCTCCCAGTGATTCAGGATAGGGTTTGTAGCTGTAGCCTTGGAAGTTAGCGGTGTACACCGATCATCCACAACATTATGACCTTATGAACTTAGTACTTAGACATGTACCACCCACCTAGACCAGACCAGGCACCCACACCCCATAGCAATGACACACCTTCATGGAAGCAGACATCCCCAGCAGGATGCAGCCTGACGCAGTAAAAAAGAAATTCACTAGATCCCAAACTCATCAAGTATCTGTGGGATGATCCACACAACCTATAGGACCCAAAGTCCCCCACTAACAACATTGTGTTGCCAGACACCACAGGACACCCTCAGAAGAACCGTGTCTATTCTTGGATGAGTCACAACTGTTTTGGAGGCACAAGGGAGACCTACACAATATTAAGAAGGTGGTCATAATGTTATGCCTGATCGGTGTATACTCCATATTACTACCACTATGCAAGTCTAATTGTGATTCAGCCAAACTAATGAATAATCTGTCAGTCTGTTGCTTGATCTCTTTGGTCCAGACAAAGTGCCATGAAGTTTGAGGAGACTTGCATGCTGCTTCCACAGTCGTACCAACAAGAAGTCGGCTTGCATGCCACATGACAATGTAAAAAGAGTGACATGTGGCGGCAAACACACAAAGAATTTCCATCTAAATCTGCAGCTCTCGATCGCTTTTATCTCATTGTTTTAATAGTATGTCCAGCTTTATGTACTGACCTCTGATTAACTGACTGTAAACTCCACAAAGTTAATGACTAGTTTAACTGTATAGATGGTCTTTTAACAGATAGCATAACCCAGATTTTTCTCAGGAGATGGTAAAAAACTCATTTGAGTTAAAACACTGAGAATACTGGAATAGTTGGCAAACGCATAAACCAGCAGAGACACACACACAAAACTGACATGTTAAGTTCTTCTCTCCCAAGTAGCTCGGAGTTGATGTTAAATTAATGATGTTAATCAAAGCCATGAAGGCAACTAAAATAAAGGCAAAATAACATCTGATGGCATGTTGAGGTACGCGTTTTCAAAGTGTTCACTGTTCCTGAAAACTATTTCCCGGAGGAAATATCAGTGGAGCTGGAACAGAAACTTTCGTGCTACCACATGAACTGAATCAGTTCGTCTGCGGCATCCTCACAGCAGTCTCTCTGTGCGTCTGTGTGTCCAGACCTCCAGTCGAAGGCTGCCGAGCTGAACCAGACTCTCTCGCGGAGAGACGGAACTCCAGACAAAAGCCTGAGCGAGATGAAGGAGGAGATCCAGGCCATGCTAGCTGAGATGAGAAAACGACAGCTGGGAGGGAAGAAAAGCATCGCAGAGGAAGAGAAGGAGTATGGAAACACACACACAAGCACACACACAGGTCATGCATCTCTCTCCCACACACAAGAAAAACACAGATTTTGAGAAAACTTTGCAAACAGACCAGTCTTTGTTTCATGCAGCTGGGTGCACACAGACCAGAGGTGTTAATTTCTTAATGAACAGACTGAAGAATAGTGTTTTGGCCCAGAGAAAAGAAATCTTTGCTTGTGTGCATATTTAACTCTTTTTAATGTTCAGTTTCATTTATTTACTTGTTTATTTTTTTTGAATCACTAAAATCACTCAGGACATTCATGAAAATTAATAATTTAATTAGTAATTCAAGCAGCAAGCTCCTAAAAGCTAAAAACTGAAGCCAGCATGAAGTGTCAAATACTGCAGTTCATCTAATGTCCACTTGAGGCTGGCTTCAAAAGTAAGTCAATCCCCGTAGACTGTAGAAAAAATGGAGGACGCGTCTCCACTTTCTACCATTGGTCAAAGAAAATCAATGTATTTGACGTCGACTTTATTGTTTTAGTTTGGTCGTGGAGGGGATGTGGCTTACAACCTGTACTACAACCAGCCACCAGGGGTCTCAGACACTTGTTTCGATTAGAGTCTAATTGCTTTGTAATCATAGACATTAACAGAATTGTATAAAACGAGTATAAAAAAGCAGCCTAATCAGAAAAAACAGCAAAGTATTCAATATTTTTTGAAAACCGGTTAGTTCTTATGTGGAGAACACATAATTTCTGAAACGTTCAGCTTTTTTGAAATCATGTAAAGGCAGGAGTTCTGTGATTGCTTTCTTTCTTTTTGTTGATACAGGAAATACCATCCACCGAGCACACATCTGCGCTGCATAACCTAAAGCCACGATTTTCTGTTGATGTTTCAACAAAGTGTTTTTCATTTTGTCGCTCTCGCTCACTTTCCGTCTCTCTCCCTCTCTCTCTCTCTCTCAAGGCATTTGATGGCATTAGTAATCTATTCATCCGTCCTTTCCCCCTCTCAGTCTGTCTCTTTCAGCAGTAAATGTTGACGAGGTCGATGAGTTAATTAAAAGTATCACCGCGGGGGGAAAGAAACAGAGAGAGGGACGTAAAGATACAAAGAATGTGTAGTCAGAAAGAAAGTCGCACGGCGAGAGGGGAACAGCTGACAGATGGACGGAGAGCTGTGGTGGGAGAGCGTATGAGAAAAATGGCCACTGAACGACTTGTCTGTCAGTCTGCTGTTGATTATTTGATTGAACCCTGAGGGGGAGATTTCAGCTAGTGCAGCAGAGAAAAAGAACAAGCAAAGATAGTGCTGAATAGATGCTTCAATAAAATTAGCAAATCTGGCACAGTTATACAAGTTTCATATTTGATATATTTCTTGTGTTTTTTATTTATTTGATATATTTTAATTGTGCAGTTGGTTTGAGGCAGAGCTGCCTTTTTATTTTTATATTCTGTACCGTATTGCCTTAGTGTTTTGTTTCATGAGATGGTTTGGACAACCCTCCCTTTTTTTATTTAACTTAAATTCCTTTTCTTCTTTCTGTTCCCTTTAGGGTTCATTAAAGTTTTATCAGATCCAATCATTGCCTTGCACACGTCCCCAAAACTGTGTGAAACGGTCCTCTGAGTGATGTTACCTGGAGGATGCTAGATCCTTGTTGTACTAATTAATAATGAAGGTAGAAAATAGTATTCATTAAAGGGACGCAAGGGTAAACATATGGTTTATAAACTCTTTTAAATGTTTCCAGAGTAAGAAGATTTTGTAAAAAAAGAAAATGTCAATTTCCTACAAAAATTGGATCAAAATAAAGGGTGCTTTGGAAATATTGGTTCTGAACCAAAATTAGTAAGTTTTCTAACCAGTTGAGCATCTGGCTTCAGTCACATGGCGTACGTTCACTGTCACGCCAAAAGTAAAACATCGTCAGCATAATGACGCAATTACAAATTCTGTGTGCTTCACAAGTCCTTCCTACTATTTCTAAATGTCATACAGTTTTTAGATATTTGGAAACCTTGTGTTCCACCAACCAAATCAGTTTGGGACACTCATGAAACTTGTCTGTATTTCAAGCAGCGACCTCCAGAACAAAAAATATATCTCAGTGCTTAAGTCCCAAAAACTGCAGTTCCTCTCATGGCCACTTGAGGGGGAGGTGCAAAAGTGAGTCAGTCCTCATAGACGACCGTGTTAAAATGCAGAAATAAACGTGTTCACAGCGTGGATCTGTGGATCACATAAAGAGGTTTTAAGCTATCATAAAGAAAGGCTATGAGCAGAAATTGTTACTTTTCAGGCGTCCATAGTTGTGACTTTTTAGACTTTATCAACTCTTCTACCACCACAAATGATGTGAATGTTGGCTTCCCAGTTTTGGAAAGTTACAGAAATCGTTCTCTCCCCTTCCAATGATGTTGTTGGAAAGGTATTCTGATACAAACACCTAGTATTCCTGATGGCGTATACTAGATCAGTGTTCTGCTAATTCTTCTGCATGCCTGGTGCCACACTGCTCACCTGAAAGCTCATATACTACATTCGTTTGGTGCTAACAGAAGTTGCTCATTTAGCTTCTCATGAACCAATCTCAGAGTCTAATTTCAACTGTGGGCAACATTACCACTGTCACGGTGACATTATTCAAATGCCCTACATGGATACCCTTCTTTTGCATATAGTTTAACACACTATGTTAACTGGTTGATAGAACTGTAGGAGTGAGGGTGAGAACAGCTTAACAGGGCTGTGAATTATTAATGAAATGCCCCTTTATTAAAGCACGATGACAGTTTAAAGTTCATTTCATAGTGCATGGAAAACTCTGAATAATACCCGGCTCTTGATATCTGTTGCATTAGGCTGACTGCTGTGTTATGCTAATACGCACAGATTAGACACGGTGGTTAAGATTTAGTTATCTCTGTGCGCTCCTCGTTGCTCTTATTAATGTAGCATGCCACGCTGCAGCGTACATGTTGCTTCACCCGCCCACCCACTCACATGCAAACGCACATTCGTGAGATATTTGAAATGCTTTACGTTGCTCCGGTTAAATCTAAATTTCCCTGAGGGCTCAATACAAGACGGCCGCGCTTTCACTCCAGCGTTTCAGTATTCAGTCACATTGAGTGAAACTCTGTCACACATCACAACAACTCCCCTCGTTTCTCATCTGTGAATTATAGCATTAATATGTACTAATTGATTTCACTATTTCACGTACACGTACAACACTGTGTTAAATGTATATACTCCAATGCCCCTTTTCTTCCGTTTCCAGTCTGGCAGAGGAGTTGTATCAGAAAGTCAAAAGGATGTTCGGCGACCCTCATCAGGCCACAGAAGACCTGAAAGCAGAGGTGATTATAACTTTAATCTTTAATACTCCTTTTTTTTTTGTTTGCAGTTTTCACCAAAAGAATGACATTAACTTTAATACCTCCCCATCTGCTTTCCAAGATAAAAGGAAAGCTCTCGGACCATGAAGAGAAGCTCCAGGAGGCCCAGGAGCTACTCCATGAGGCCCAGGGAAAGACGTGGCAGGCTGGGGCACTGGCTGAACAAAACCAGGCTAACCTCACGGCCCTGGAGGTGCAGGCACACGCAACTATCAATACACATACACAGACAAAACACGTCATCTCTTTTAGCACCGACTGATGATGAAATATTCAGTTTCTGTAACAATAGTCGCTGCGCACAACACAACATGTGCAGTGTTAATAAGTAAGGTTATGATGACAGCTAACTAGTCAAAGCAGACAATTCAAGTCATTCTGCTGCACCTGTTATATACACCGATCAGGCATAACATTATGACCACCTTCCTAATATTGTGTAGGTCTCCCTTGTGCCTCCAGAACAGTTGGGACTCATCAGAGAATGGACATGAGCCTTCTGGAAACAGAATGTTGTTAGTGGGGGCCTTTGGGTCCTATGGGGCGGGTCTCTGTGGATCATCCCACAGATACTTGATCAGTTTGGGGTCTAGTGAATTTGGAGGCCAAGTCAACACCTTGTGCTGTTCTTCATGTTTTTTGAGTTGTTCCTAAAGCGGTTGTGTGTGTGTGTACCTGTGTCAGGCTGCATCCTGCTGGGGATGGCTGCTGCCATCAAGGAGTGTCATTGCTATGGGGTGGGGGTGTCTGGTCCGGTCTAGGTGGGTGCTACATGTCTAAGTAACATCCACATGAATATCAGGTCCAAAAGTTTCGCAGCAGAACATTGAATTGTCACAAGATGGTCATTGTTGTTTACTTCTCCTGTCAGTGGCTGACCGGTGTATATACAACCCACCCTTTGCAATAAAGTGGTTTATTTAAATTGTCATCACATGTTTGTTCTACCATTTGCTCTGCCTGAGCAGCTGCTGCTACACTGCTGGCATGTAATGTTTCCTTACCCTGACAAATAAGTCAATTAAGTCAGTTCCTGCTGAACGCTGTTGTTGTTGAAGGGTATTTGCTATAGGGGGGTGACATAGTCAGAGCCATGATGCCAGACATTAATCGTACCGTACGTAGCAGCTGTGAAGTAATACGCTCTGAGTGCATTTTATTTCTCAGAATTAAAACTTTTTTTTGTTTGTCCCAAAAATAAAATAGATTTAAAAACTCCTTAATAACCCACTGAATCTCACCATCTATAAATCTCAGAGACGACTTAATAATATTTTCCTTTTAAGCTTTTTGCTTGTGATTCATCATCAAGGAGGGCTCAGAGACGGCGTGTCCCCAACGGAAGCAAACTAGCATTTATTGGGAAGATTATTTCTTCTGTCCTAGAGGAAGCATTCTACAGTGATCTCTCACACATATAGTGCACTCCCTTTCTCCCTTTCTCTCGCTGAAAGTTTTATGCAGGTGAAACCACACATGGCGTTTACTCCGAGTTCAAATGTTCATTTAATCATATCAGTAATTGCGTGTCCCGGTGTCCTTTCACTATTTTCATTATTTTCAATAATTGGAAATACCTTGAAAAAACAGTTTCCTTGACTGATTTTCTGTCTGTCATAATAGGAAACAAAGATTAAATTACACACACGCACCCACACACTCTCATACTCATGCTCATACACTACATAGTTTGCATATACACTGCCTAGCCAAAAAAGAAAAAGAGTCGCTAGCTGGATTTAACTAAGCAAATAGGTACGAGCCTCCTAATCACTGCATGGGTGATTATCTTTCAGCTGGCAACAAGTTATTTAACCCCAACTGATGCAATGAGTAGCTTCTCATTTCTTAAACAACCATGTCTAAAGACACATCCTGTGAACGTGGAAAAGATGTTAGTCTGTTTGAGAAGGGTCAAATCATTGGCATGCATCAAGCAGAGAAAACATCCAAGGAGATTGTAGAAACTACTAAAGTTGGATTAAGAACTGTCCAACACATTATTAAAAACTGGAAGGATAGTGGGGAACCATCGTCTTTGAGGAAGAAATGTGGTTGGAAAAAAATACTGATTGATCAGTGATCACTTAAACGTTTGGTGAATCAAATCGTAGAAAAACAACAGTAGAACTCAGGGCTATGTTTAATAGTGAAAGTAAGATCATTTCCACACGTACAATGTGAAGGGAACTCAAGGGATTGGGACTGAACAGTATAGCGTAGCCTTAAGAAAACCACTAATCAGTGAGGCTAACTGGAAAAAAAGGCTTCAATTTGCTAGGGAGCATAAAGATTGGACTTTGGAGCAATGGAAGAAGGTCATGTAGTCTGATGAGTCCAGATTTACCCTGTTCCAGAGTGATGGGGGCATCAGGGTAAGAATAGAGGCAGATGAAGTGATGCACCCATCATGCCTAGTGTCTGCTGTACAAGCCTGTGGGGGCAGTGCTATGATCTGGGGTTGCTGCAGTTGGTCAGGTCTAGGTTCAGCAACATTATGTGCCCAAAATACATGAATAAATCTTGTGACATTACAGAAGCTATCGAAACAATGCCACAGCGAATGTGTACTGTAATCAAAGCTAAAGGCGGTCCAACGAAATATTGGAGCGTGTGACCTTTTTTTGTGTGTAACCAAGCAGTGTATATTCATTATAATGAGAAAAAAATGTGGTTTGAAGTTTATTTTGAGTTGGGACTGCAGGACGCATCACAGCTGCTGATCCTGGTTCGCTCTGTTGCAGAGGAAGCGATCAGCTGTCAACGGGGTGAAACAAGATGCGCAGAAGGTCCTCGGAGAAGGAGAACGTCTACTGGAGGAGGCAAACCAACTTTCTGACGACATCCACAAGGAGATAGAGGTGCAAGAGTCGACCTAGTTGAAACCCATAGAACCTGTGTAACTCTTTAAAACCTCTGTCTAGTGTTGGATATTCTGCCTGAGGCCAGCTTTGTGTGTTTTGGCCTCGGGGAAGAAGAGTTTGAAAGAGTGGAGGGCATTTCTCTGTTTTGAGTTTGTTTCTTTGCTCTGTTCTTTCTTCAGTTCAAATTATTTAATTAGCCCCAAAATATGGAAGTCCTGCTATAATTAGTACAGGGAGGATGTTGCCACAGATGGCAAAATACAGAACAATACAGATTCTCAACTCCGTGTCATCAAGCAAAGTGTGTTTTTCTGTCCGTAGGACCTGGAGGGGATGAAGGGAGAGCTCGGGCCTCTTCATGACCAACTGGACGATAGAGTCAGTCGCCTCACCGATGGTTTGAGTGATGGCAGCCTGGCAAACCATGTGCACGACGCAGAGGAACATGCCAAGCAGCTGAATGATTCTGCAACCATCTTAGATGGGTAAATAAAACACACTTTGTACATGTTTTCTCCTACAGAACAGCAAAGCCTAGGTTCCTGTTGGTATACAAGGTATGGCTGAAAGATTAGAAAGATGCCGCAGAGGCATAAACTGCACTTCATTCATGGATGAGGTTTCACTGCAGAAACTTGAAAAAACTCAACTTCACAGTCAGCTTCACAGGTCAGATAAACTAAATTAAGTTCTAACCTCCCAGAAAATCGACCAACGACGATGAATGTTGAGACTTTTCGGATTTCTTTATAACCTCCATTGATTTGAAATTTAATTACCAAACAAAGTGTGTATATTAGACTGAATGGGAAATCAATGTCCATTTCTTTATTTCCCCCCCACCCCCTTCCCTCTTTCTACAGTATTTTGGCTGAAGCTAAAAACCTGTCCTTCAACGCAACAGCGGCCTTCAATGCCTATAGTAACATTAAAGCCAACGTGGATGCAGCTGAGAAGGAGGCGAAGGCAGCGAGACAGAGGGCAAGTGAGGCGCTGAATTTGGTAAGAGAATTCAACTCATTTCTGATTGGTCATATGACTCTCCAATTGCGCGCAGAAGTATTTCTTTCTCTCGTGTCTGAAACCTGCCCGAGAACGAAATCCAAATGGAATATTCTGATAAGGACTGAGCCTGGCCACAGTAATGTTCACTACAAAAAGCTGAAATGTACATCCATTTACAATATATGTAATCCACCTCATGTTCAGGTACTGTATACATATACCACAGATACAATGCACAAGCACTTTAGCTTTCCGGCCTGTGAAAGTGTTCTCTCAGCAAAAAAGCTGACGCGCTTGTGTGTTTGTGTTTGAGTCTTGCATGCAGTAACAGTAATGTAAGCTTGTGCACTCCATTAGTCACGGCTGAGAGATCAAAGCTCCTCTCTGTCCCCTCGTCCTCCCTCTCTTTACCCCTCTACTTCTTTCATTATCATGACTACACACACCTGAAATCGCCCTTTTCCCTCTCCGAACCTTCTTTTATTTCTTAATTTATTCTTTTTTTTACCCTATTTTTGTCCTCATCCTCCACAGTTTTTTTTTTTAGATTTCTGTGTGTTACATTTTGCCTTTAACCTCGTCTTTGCTTACTTATTCTTGGATCGTTTATTTGATTCTCCCTCCATTTTAGTTTTAATTTCCTGTGAGGTAATTTGTCCTTTTTTTCTCTGCCTTTATTTTGCCCTTTTTCTTTTTGACTCGTCTGCCTCATTTGCATTCTTTTTTTGCCTAGAGTCCTCCTTTTATTTTTTCTTTTAGCGAGTAAGCGGTAGAACGCTATAAAGACAGTGAAACGAGGCAGTACAGAAAAAAAAAGAGGTCGAAGGTGGAGAAAGGATTTGGGCAGTAGTTAAGTCAGTTGAAAACCCCTTTCTTGGAGAATCATTTAGCAATGCAAAGTAGCTTCTGTACGCTTTGATCCTAAGGAAAGGTAGTTCAGTGTGCACATTACTGCACCTTTTTATGTAATTCTTGCGCAGAATCCAGAATATTCAGGAAGTCTTTTATTAAGTCTCGGATGTTCTGTATTTAGGCTTTAGGTCCGGAGGTCCCAGTAAAGGAAGAAGCTCAAGGTGCACTCAGGAAGAGTCACATACTGCTGAATGAGGCTAAACGGCTTCAAAATGATGTCAAAGGTAACGTGAATATATTTGTGTGTGTACAATATACTGCTTACAGAATTTACTCTACATATTGTGAGATGAAATTTATACACTGTAAACAATTGTTTGGTTCTGCTTGATTCTTTCTTTAAAGCAGTTTATCCAGCATCTATCAGTTAGCCATATTTCTTGACGATATGTCTTTGGCCCAATTGCAGTCATTCTGATTCCACCTTAACTGTTTACATGCCCCAAACCATCAGTCAGAATGCAACGCTTAATTCATTCAATAGCCAAAGATGATTTGTCACATCGCTTGATGCTTACCCAACATGGGGCAAGCGCACACTGAAATAATATACGCCGATCCACCACAACATTATGACATTATGTAAAGTAAATAGCATTGACCATCTTGTGACAATACAACGTCCTACTGGGAAACTTTTGGACCTGGCGTTTGTGTGGATGTTACTTGACATGTAGCACCCACATAGACCAGACCAGACACCCCCACCCCATAGCAATGACACTCCTTGATGGCAGCAGCCATCCCCAGCAGGATGCAGCCAAAAAAAAAAAAAAAAAAAAAGAAAAACGTGTAGGAACAACTCAAAAAACTTGAAGAACAACACAAAGTGTTGACCTGGCCTTCAAATTCAAAAACTGATCAAGTCAAAATCTGAAATCTAAAACTTGACCTGAAACCCCCAGAGCAAGCCTGAAGGCGACGATAGCAAGGGAAATCTCAGGTTTTCCTTGCTGTGGGATGATCCACAGAGGCCCCTCCTCTCAACCCATAGGACCCAAAGGCCCCCACTAACAACATTCTGTTGCCAGACACCACAGGACACCCTCAGAAGGCCCATGTCCATTCTCTGATGAGTCACAACAGTTTTGGAGCCACAAGAGAGACATGGTCATAATGTTATGCCTGATCGGTGTATGTTAACCCAACCAAAGAGATGCAATCAGATTAAGTTTACATATTAGAGATTAGGCACTAATGCTTTCCTGAACATATTATGAAAGGTTTACACCACCTCCCTAAGTCTGATTAAATCTGTCTTCCGTTCAGGTCAGTCTGTTCAGACTCAGGCCTTCTGATTGGGCTGTTATTCAGACAGAAGTAGAACTGTCACTCCTCATTCGCCTCTCAGTCTTAGTCTCAGTCAGTCTTTCCCATTAGGGAGGTGAGGGAAGTGATTTCATTAGCAGGCGGCCTTGGCTTCAAATCAAACTACCATCATCATTTACCTTGTGTGCGTGTTTTTTTTTGTGTGTGTGTGTGTGTGTGTGTAGAGAACGCAGACAGTGTGGCCGGGCTGAAGGGCAGAGTCAAAGCAGCGAGAGACAAAACCAAAGACCTGCTCAAAGCCGTCAATGGAACCATGGAAACGCTCAACGCCATCCCCAACGGTATGTCTGCACAAATACGCCACATGTGACTCTGTTTGTGTGTGCGCGCGGGTGTGTGTGTGTGTGTGCACACATGCACGCTTGGGAGAGAGATAAAGAGAGAGTGGATCAATATCAGTGTGCGGATAGAGGTCAGTTGCCCTGGCAAACTCAACTTGACACAATCATGTCAGTACTCGCTGATACACTCTCCGAAATGCAGCGCAGCGATAGTAAGGTCGCCGATCTGAAGTAATGCACACGGTTGTGTTTGGAGAAAACTGTTATAGGCCGCTTCTAAATGGATGAGACCTAGAGGTTAACACATCATGCCAAAAATCCAGTTTAAATCCCTGCTCGTGAGTTTAAAGTAACTGAATATTTATAGCATCTCAAAGACAGTCAGATTGATGGTTATGAGTAATGTTCAGCAACAGTGGTGTCGTAGCTTTACAGTGGAATTCCTAAAGCCAAGAAAATGTGCTTATAAACTGACGTAACCCACCAGTTGTGTCAGAACAAGTAAGGTATTTCAACAAAATTCTGACTGGGTATTGTACAGTCTGTACCTTCTTTATTCATCACACAGTTTAGAGTCGTGAACATTTAATAAGAACTATAACATTATTATTACCTTAAGTTAAAGGTCTCCCTCACTGTAACTGTAATAGGCGGTTTATGCTTCTGCATCAATTTGTCGGCGTAGCTACGGCGACAGCCCAGACCCTGCGCAGACATCAAACGTTGGAGCCTGATGTGCACCTTCATGGTGACGCAGACCGCAAAAGAGGTGATTGGTCCGCTTGGTAGTGGCGTCCGCTTTAGTATTTCCGGCTGCTTCTCCATCTCCACAGTTGGTCGATTGTTTTGGATCAATAAAGATTAAATGAGGAGGTTCGGAAATACAAACATTTGTACGACTTGTCATTGCCGGAATTTCGGTGAAAGTTTCAGTCGGCATCGTTGAAAGTGAAGCAGGAAGTAGAAACAAAAATTAGACACAGTGCCGGCTTGCGTTTGGGTGGCATTTTTACAGAGCGTACAAGTATAAATGGCTCGCACTGGTGTAGGCTACGTGCGTAAGTTACGGCGTCTTTGACCCTCAGAGGTCACACTTAACTGTTTTCATGCTAATGGATTATGCCATATACATTTATTAAAATAAACTTTACCAGCCATCAACTTCACCCAAACAAATCATGTTCTTAGTAATGCATGGCATTTGCTTAATAATAAAATGCAATGTATGTAATTTATAATGTATCATTTTGTGTTTCTATTATTGCTATTGACAGACACAGCAGCTAAGCTAGCAGCCACTAAGGCCGTAGCAGCGGAGGCTAACGCCACAGCCATAGACGTCCTGGAGCGCCTCGGAGATTTGAACCTGCGACTCGGTGGCCTACAGCGCAACTACAGCGAGCTGGAGGACACGGTCAACGCAGCCAATCAGATGATCCAGGATCCGGAGAAAAACAGTAAAGTGCTTTACTGCTGGCTAGTTACACGGTGTAGTAATAGTAGTGAAGTAAAAGCAGAAGGACATCTCTTGTTCTTTGTTTTTTCTTGGCTCATTTAACAGTAATGTAGACTTTCTTTTGGATTGATATTAATAAGTAGCAACTAATTTTATTAGCAATCAATAATTAAATTCAATAATTTTTTTCCCTTTTACAAAAACCTTTCATTTTAATGAATAAAGTAATAACAAAACCTCGAAACTGACCAAGTGAAAGATTTCCAAACTCAAATATATGCCTGCTTTATCTCAACTTTTAACTTTTTTTTTTTTTTTTTTTTAGATAACTGGTAAATTCAACTGAAATTTGATATTTTTTCTCTCTGTCTCCTCTCCCTTTTCAATCCCCACAGCCATCAGTATGTATATTTCACTTACCTTAATATAAACACTTATCATGTATGTGGTGCACCAATACCAAATTGTAACCACAATGTTATATCTTTGGCAGCACAAGATGCTCGATATTACAATGATATATGAAGCATAGCAATAAAAAGGTACCGAGACATCGTGAAATGCTTCGCCAACAGATTTGAAGCTTGGTTGGCCTTCTTATTGGTCTGCTGACCACCACTGACTTAGTTAGCATTGAAACAGGCAATTGTGGTTCATACAGTTGACAAGCAGCGGAGGAAATACCCATAAAGATTAGTTATTTTTTCACAGTCTGTCAATGTTAGCACGTTACCTGTAGACTGGAGATTCTTGCAGGTTTTCAACGTTTCTCTGTAAGAATACTTTTTTTTATCTTCCCTCGCAACAGTCACATAGAAAGTATGGACTTGACAAATGTTAGGAGCCCTCTGACTGGTGGTCAGCAAACCAATCAAAAGGCCAACAAAGGCTCAGTTGGTGTAAATGTGGTGTAGAAGTATTGGATGCAGGAACAGTATTGGAGCACCACCCATTAATTTCATGACCATCTTTAACAGCCATCAAGTAAGCTATAGCTGCTTCTAATTATAATAATGCCTCTGCATGAGCATGAGAGCTCTGCACATTGCAAGGCATAGAACCTCCATTTAATTTCTTTCTTTATCTCATTTCAAGCTTACACAATAAACTGTATGAAAGTAAATAATAATGTAGAAACTGTTCTCTTCGAGCGCTGAGCTACGCTAATTGTTTGGCTCTCTCTGGCTTTTTCCCATTCTTCTCGCCTCGTCCTCCATATTTCTCCTTCTTCAGCAGTTTTCTCAGCTGCCATTGTGATCCATTCTCTCCTGCAAGCTCTCAGCTTTCTCTTTCAGCCATGATACACTGTATAGTATTATGATTACAAGTGCTGCGCTGTATCCCTATTGTACTTGATCTCTCTCCACCCTCAGTCCACGCTGCAGGAGCCAAAGTGAAGGACTTGGAGGACGAAGCTGACAGGCTGCTGGAGAAGCTGCAGCCGATCAAGAAACTGCAGGACAATTTGAGGCGCAACATCTCACAAATCAAGGAACTGATCAACCAGGCCAGGAAGCAGGCTAACTCAGTAGGTTACACACACTGTCAGTCCAGTTATGTTCAGTGAGTTATGTTACGTTTGGGCTTGTGTCGTTAGCGGTTCTACAGTAATTTGAATTTAAAATTTAAAGCACATAAGTATCAGTAAATTTACCTTTTTTCACAAAGGTTTTAATTTAAGGATTCTAGTAAGATTTTTTTTAAATAATTAAAGCAAGGTTTATGGAAAGCATTTGAAAATTGTCTTAACTTTTATTCTACTGCGCCGAAGTTTTTCATTTTAAAAATTTTTGGGGTGTCAGCTGGCCCTTTTTTTATGGACTCAATATTGTAGGAACGAGGCAGGTGCTCTGGCACAGATGTTCACTCAGACTCAAGGATGCATTGATAAAAATTGTGTGGCTGTAATTTAACCAAATCAGTCGTTCATCATATCATACTGAAATTATGACAAGATTTTGCACAAATGTTAAAAAGGATAAAATAGTGAAGATATGCAATGTTATTTCCAAAACAAATTTGTTGTCAACTTCACTTTACAATCGTAATGTTCTGCAAAAATACTGCAGAGCTCTAGGTAGAGGCGATATAGGCGGGGCGCCACCTGCTGGAGGGGACACTGCTGCAAGCCCTCCAAAAAAATGCAATAATAACAATAATATTAATAATTAAATAAAACTCCCGATTGGGAACCCTTTCTTCATGCTCTGTCTTGTCCCGTTGTTTCCCATAATTTGATTGACCTCGCCATAATCTCGCCTAGGGCAACAAAACGTCTAGAGCTGCTTCCAAGTCTATGAGTCTGGACGGACAAAAATGGAAACTTTATCGAAAGCAATGACATCGTATTACAAGACAAATAAACTGCACATACCAACGTATAAACAAAATCTAAATTAAAATACAAGATGATGCAGTGATAGGCAAATTATCACTTAGAAACTTCTCTCTACATTTCTCTTCTTTTTTATTCCTGTTCCTAGATCAAAGTGTCGGTGTCCTCGGGTGGGGACTGTCTCCGTAGTTACCGCCCCGACATCAGAAAAGGGAGGTACAATACCATCATCCTTCACGTTAAAACCACCACGCCCGATAACCTGCTCTTCTACCTGGGATCTGCCAAATATGTGAGTATGCATTTTTACAAAGGTACTTGGACATCCTATATGTGCTGTCTTTGCCCTTAAAATACAGAAACTAAAATCTTCTGTACAGTCGTTTATATGTTTGGCAATAATATCAAAAACGATTGGTGTATTTGAACCTCATAAATCTGAAAAACCCTGATTACACCCAAACCATAACTGTGATTTGTCATGTCAGTAGACGGCTAAAGGTGATTTAAACAGTCATTAAATCTGTTTTTGTGATTAATACGTACGTCTCTGTGGCTCAAACTTTGTGTAATGTTTTAAAATGCTACATATTAATGCATTCATCATATTTAATGTAATGTTGAGGTGCTGTCTTATATATATATTGTGTGTGTTTGTGTGTGTGTGTATAGCATTTATCATACTTGAAAAAAATGCCTGCATTCAAAACTGCACACACACACACACACGCACAGCCTGCCACTCACACATAACCTGCACACACTCCCGGAGTGATTTGTCTAATACGAGAATAATTAATACATCTTGACACATATTCACCCCTATAAAACGGAGCCCACCGCTGTTTTAAGGTACCGCTGATGATCCCAAAGTGTGCTCGTGTATGTGTGTGTCGGTGCGTGCGCGTGCATATGTGTGTGTCTTAACAAGCAGCAGCAATTAACAACAAGTTTATGTTGCTATCAGCTTCGGCCTGATTTCCCCCGAGAAATCTGCGCTCTGCTTCATCTGACTGGGAAGTCTTGAAGGCACGTTTGTGTGTGCAAAGTGCTTCTGTGTGTGTGATATTCCTTAATAGTGTAGAATTCATAATGAATAGCAATTGTGTATGTGCGTGTGTGTGCACCTCTTGCATTTCACTAATAGTGTGTAATGCTAGTTGAATAATAACGATGCTGCCCTGTGATCTGTACTAATGAATAATCACCATTACCCTGGAGAGACCAGGAAGATAAGTGTGTGCACTTATGTGTGTGTGTGTGTGTGTGTGTGTCATTTGTGTCCTCAAATGTGACTCTCTAATAATCTCTAATTGTGCATAATACTATATGAATAATAATGCTGTGTATGTACTTGGGAGACAGCATCCAGATGAGAGCATATGCTCAAAATTCACTTATTAATTTCTTTTGGCTCATACATAAGTAATAAGATCATTAATCAAAATACAGCAAGATTCCCGCGAAATACCACGAACGGAGACAGATGGAGGAAACTTCAGCCTTTGTGCCCTCAGAATAGACCAGAGCTGGGAGTGAAATCACTTTCCCCCGTTCGTTCATTCATTCATGTGATATATGCTCCATACGGTTTTCTGTAGGAAGTAATAAATTGGGATTTCGGACTCTTATTAATCATCATCTTGCGCCGCTGCCAACAGTGTTGCATAACCCCCGCGTTATGTCACCTCGGAAGCAAAAGCATGACATTTGAATATACAAATTCAAATAGAGTATAGCGCATTTGATGTCAGTAAAATTGTATGCAGCTAAATGCTTCCAGATTTTTCTTTGCACACATTGGAGATATTTTAAGCGTGTTGGCTAGATGTGTATCGGGTTATGGATTGTGTACATGAAAACTCTTAGTTTCTTCTTTTTTTTTCACTTAGCACAATTTGCATGACTTAAACCTGGGGATGCTTCGATGTCACTTCTTCACGTCCAATACTGCAAACTGCAGATACCAGTACTAACTCTTCTAAGCTGTTAACATTTGTCGAAACACTTAAAACAACTACACTGAGCTGACATGATGACAGAAATCCTGACAGCTCTCACTCACTCGTTTCGAGCTACTGCTGCATCTCGTGTGCGTTACCTGTGACACACCTGCCTCTCAAAGTTGGGTTTAAAAGCATTTACAGGCTCATTCAGGCTAATGGCTCATGTCAGATTATGTATTATTTTCCATATCTGATTCCACGTATTTTTGCCCAGGATTCAATCAATATTGATGCGTTGATACTATAGATAATTGGCTTGATACACTCTCTCAAGAAGGGGTGTCAAACATAGGGCCCAGGGGCCAAAACCGGCCCGCTAGAGCGTCCAATCTGGCCCGTGATGAATTAGCAAAGTGCAAAGATTATATAGACGACGTTAACTGTATTTTTTTTAATAAAAGTAACTGCTATTCCTAAATTTTCCACTAAGAGTTGCGAATATAGCACAACACTGAGATCCAGAACTAAACAGCAGGTGGCAGCAATGCTCCGAAATTGCACTTATTTTTCTTAAGAAATTCCAGGTTGTTAATTAATGTTTCGGAAAAGGATATTTCAATAAATGTAAACATTGTTATCATGTACTTGTACTTCTTTGCACTGAAACAAAGGGAAATTTTTGAAGTTGTCGTTATTTACAGGTAATTACTATTATGTTACTAGTCTGAGATCAAATTGGACCCCTGAACTAAAATGCATTTGACACCACTGCTCTAAAGCTTATATCTGGGCTATTGTACCCTCTGTATGATTACGATGCAGACATTTACTATGCACATATGAGTGTCGGACTAGAGTGTCTGGTCATGTTGCTTGCATTAACTGATGTTTTCATTTTTTAAATCCATTTTTCCATCACATTTAAAGGGTGACTCCCATTTTTATGTGTGCATATTAAAATCCTGGAATACCTATTTATAATACATACCACAGCTGAAACTTGGCCTACATATACTGGATCTCCAAAGATTAGTTTCCTTTATTTTAGTATTTCAAATAATATATTGATGTTAAAAATGGTGCATCCTTGAAAAAAGGGATTGACTAGATTCTTTGAGTTACTGGCTATGTATTATCGTGACTCTGAATACAGTAAGCCTACCTCCAGTTCAGCTCCTTAACTGTGTTTACACGATGACTTGTCAAGAGCAAAGCTGTGCACAGACGCTGTTCATTCATCATGTCTCCTCTGTGTGTGTCTCAGGTTGATTTCTTGGCCTTGGAGATGCGAAAGGGGAAGGTGAATTTCCTTTGGGATGTGGGTTCAGGAGTGGGGAGGGTCGAATACCCCCATCACACCATCCACGACGGGAACTGGCACAGGATAGAGGCGTCTCGGTAAGACGCGTGCACGCACACATTCAAGACCAGGTTACATTTCACCTGATGATGCTAAGAATGATGATGCAGTTTGGTTCTGTTCAAACGTGCTGACATGCACTCATAAGTTGAATATTAGTATGTAATATTATTTAATATTAGTAAAACTGACTGATATTCTCTTTCCCCCTCACTGTGACCAAGCCAACAACAACAACCGCTAGTAGCTGTAAAAAAAGAAAATAAACAGCCACCACAGGACATCATCTCATTCATGCTACTGTGGAAAACATGTTGTTTCACTTGGGAAATCAGGAGTTTGCAGCCTTATCAGCCTGTGGCACACTATTACATAGATATAGTGTAATCTAGCAGACTAGTTTTCTCCTCTGTGAAAGCTGCAGGGGTGTTGTATACATACCATCCAACACTCGGCCCATTCTCGCGGAGGAGATGGCCCACCTGCACCATGCATTTCCATCTGAGAGATTTCCCAAAGGTGTTTTCCAATTGGATCAAACAGACTATCAGTCTTAAGAAATGTTCCCTTACACGACGCAGAAATGTTCTTCCCGCTACGAGAACAAACTCCAAGGAGGGCGATTCATTTCAGTGTACAGCTCCGAGGTTCCACCGCAGCCAACGAGTGTTTCTATCATTCACCTTTGGCAGTTCATAAAAACTGATTCCAATCGACTCCAGAATGTGCAGACATAGTCTTGTGTTCCAGACAGAAAGACATCAAACCCTCTCCCCCCTTTCTCCCTTTTTCTAACTACAGCAATGGGTTGAACGGTACCATATCAGTGTATCCCCTGGAAGGCTCTATGGCTGGTATGATGCCGACCCCGGCCAGTGCCAACTCGCCAACGGCCTTCACCATCTTGGACGTCGACCAGAACGCCTACCTGTTTGTGGGAGGAATATTCGGCACTATCAAGGTATTTGTCTTCGTCTCTGGCCAAGACGACGTCGAGAACCTGTCTGTCTTTTATTTTCCTCATTATTATTTTTCTCTATTTCTGTCTCCTTTAGAAAGCAGAAGCAGTAAAAGCATCAACATTCACCGGCTGCATGGGGGAGACTTTCTTGGATGGTAAACCCATTGGATTGTGGAACTACAGAGACAGACAAGGAGACTGTAAAGGATGTGTTGTCAGGTATGCAAATCATTCACAAATCATTGATTATTTTCACATTAGAATGAATAGAAAGAATTGATTTTATATAAGTTATGTAATTGCTCTTATTTTATAAAAACACAATTTTGAATGAAAACTCTTTGTTCAGTCACTTTTCTTGTGGAGCCTCCCTTTTAACATTCAACAAGAGTCCACTTTAACGTCTTCCCTACTTTGCATTTTATGATTTGAGACCTTTCAAATGTGCCGTTCTATGTCTGTGTGGCCGCAGCCCCCAGCGTTCAGATACTGAGGGGACAGTTCAGCTGGACGGTGAAGGCTACGCTGCCGTGGGACGACCCACCAGGTGGAACCCGAACGTCTCCACCATCACCTTCCAGTTCCGCACCTTCTCCTCTGATGCTCTGCTCATGTACCTGGCTACTGAAGACATGGTGTGTATGCAACAAAGAAAAAAAAACTGTATGAATTCCGTGATTATTATCTCTGGAAAGGGCAGGAACGATGATGAGGCCAAACTTCATGTAATTATTTTAGTGCTAAAACTGGTGTAGATTCAGTTAAAATATGAATAATTCACTATATAGAATGGAACAAACAATAATTAAAAGACCTAGGGCTCAATGTCTTACAACTTTTGCAAAGTGACTGATTATTAATCCCAAACTGGAAAACTTCACTGTTGCAGCAGCAATGTACAGGCTCTCAGCATACCATATATAATATACAGCAAAAAATGAATAAAAATAAAATAGCAGCTTTGAAGCTCAGTGTGGGTGGCTCTGATTGCCGCCATGTTTCCAGTGCCTGACTGCACCTGCTGTAACTCCTGCACATTTCAAAAATTGGGTGATGATAGCAAGAGAGGAGCTAAGGCGGTCATTTGCAGACAGATACAAACCTGAGACAATGTGGAAATTAACTATAGAGACTAAAACTTTATTTCTGCAATAAAGTGGGGATTGAACTTGTGTTTAGAGCAAGCCTCTAATGGTCATTTGAGGAACTGTAGTTTGTTGACACTTCACTTGTTTTTTCGCTGTCACTACCTCACAACACTTTCTCCACGTCTGTTTTTCTCCACAGAAAGACTTCATGTCCCTGGAGCTGTCGGAAGGTAAAGTGAAGGTGAACTTTGACCTCGGATCAGGAGTTGGCAGCGCCACGTCAGCTAACCGCCACAACGATGGACGCTGGAAATCCCTCACCATGTCGAGGAATAAGAAACAAGGTATCTTGAGGGAAACGAGTGCCCGGCTTATGAATGAATGGAGCAGTGAAGTTAGAGGGGAAACAAGCATGTACGTGTTCCAGTGGCGGGGCGTGCAGTTTCCACCTAGGCCTTCAACGCCCTCCAACCTTATTCAAATCGTTACAGTGCCACTGCTATAGAAACCATCAAGATCATACAGACACGCAATAAAACGGGACGTTGCATCGTAGGCGGTTATCTCGTATATTGAGATGAATGCCATTACTGAAGCAAGAAACTCACCTAGAACAATTCGCTGCAGCTACGCACCAGTGCCATATTAGTCAAATCCAGCAGAAATGTCTACCCAATAAAATGGTAAAAATACACATAAAAGATGTAAATATAATTAATTTTACTCACCAGAACTTAAGAAACAATTTAGAGGTCTCCTCGGAGCATGTCAGCCAAGGGTAGCGCTCATAGATGCTGACCTGAAAGTGGCGGACACCCTTTTCCCAGCTGGGTCAGGCTAGCTAGCTCCAGGATTGGGCGGCTTTTCCTCACTACATCTAGCTTTTCCTTCAAAATCCGCCATGAAAAAGGCTTTCTAAGATCTCCAACCAAATCAATAGCCTCTCCTCCTTCCTCCATCGTGGGTTAAAAATAATAAATCGAAACGTTAACAGGGACGATTTGCTTGTGCAGCTCGCAACAGATGAACGTGAACTGCTAGCTTAGCTTAAACAGAGCGGCTCTCTGACTGTCCAATAAGAGGACGCTAAAATGCTGGCGCTACCGTAGGCCACAGAGAAGGCCTAAGAATACGAACTTGAAATGTGATTGGTTAAAGGAACAGCATCATTACAACGTATTTCAAGCTTCAGCCGCCTGCAGTTTTAATTTTGAAGGCCCAGGCAGATTTATTAGACTCCGGCAACACATGACGGCTGAAATATGATTGGATAAAACCTCTAAGGCAAAGTTACACTGCCAGAAGCGACGCAGCTGAGAGACAGACAAGCCATAAAATGAAAAGTATAGGCTATTGGAAATAATTTAATAAGATTAATGTGAAAATATTAAAATGTGTATGTATTAAAAGTGATTTTGACTTCTCCAGCAGAGAAGGTTTTGCTGGCCCTGACGGCCCATCACTGACTGTTATATAATAAATATCTCTTTAACTGTTTACAAAGCCACGGTGACCGTAGTGGATGTCGACAACAGCGCCGTGGATAAGATAGTGGCCACATCTCAGGGTTCAGCTACGGGTTTGAACCTCAAGGAAAAACAGAAGATCTACTTTGGAGGGCTGCCAACGATTGGAAACTACAGGTATGCATCAGAATGTGCACGCTTTCACACAGATGGAATCACATTCATCTCAAACCTCTTTTGAAGTTAAATTAGTTTTCTTAGGCTGTTATTTCCCACTGTCATTGTCGATCAAGTACAATCAGACACTGCAAACTTGCCTATCATTAAAAAACAAACTGTAGTTTACAGTGTGTTACACCATTCACAAGCTGAAAATGTGTGTGCTAATGCTTTTATATCATGTTTTGTCTTGACAGCATGAGAGCCAGGTAAATAAACTAAATGAATAAAAATAAACTGTAATAAAAATGTATCTAAAAATGAAATCAATTATCTTTGCATGAGGCTAGCCTTGCTGATGTATTATAGTCCATGTGTATTAATTCTCCGCTGCCCAGTGAAGCCTCCTGCTCCTCCACATAGCTGCTGGAAATCACTTTCTCTGTGCTTATTAATCAGAATTTGACGTTTGTTCGGCGACATTTTAGGCTGAATTTCTCATTTGTAGCCCGCTTTAGCGCAGTAATCATATTCAAATTGTATTTTATAGGCAGATCTGGCACTTTCTGGAGCCTGACAAGTAACAGTGTTGGCAGTGCTACAACATCAACTCAGTGAAAACTATTTAAAAAAACAAAAAAACAAAAGGTGTATTACAACATGTTCAATCTACCATCGGATGTCTAAATATCATCTGAGGGTTGATTTTATTTCCCTTCTGACTGAATAACCAACCAGGACAATACCAGATTAGATGCCACATTAGAAGCCTGAAAATAGATTACAACAAAACACAAATCTCAGTTTATGACCAAGGACAAACGGCATATTCAGATTGTTGCTGACGTCCAGGCGTCACTCTGCTTCTGGATAAGTGATGCATTAATTTCACCGCTGCATCAGTTCACCTATTTTTTATGACACTGCACTGCTAAGGCACCACAGTTTCGTTTTCTTCATCTCTAAACGCTCTGTACTAAATGTTATTTTTATTATTCCTTCTTTATAGGTCAGAGGTCAACCTGAAGAGGTATGCAGGCTGTCTACGGGAGATTGAGATCTCCACAACTCCATATAATCTCCTCAGCAGCTCCGATTACACTGGGGTCACGAAAGGATGTTATGTCGAGGTAAGTGGGGGGTTCCACTTTGTTGTACTCAGTATTTACACTGTGGAGAGAGATTTAAAGTTTAAAACTTTTATTTATGTGCCTTATTGTAGATTCTTTATTGTGCGTGCAAAAGTTCAAAATCTCCGAGGAACATTTGCAATTACAGAGTAGTTATCATGTATGAATAAGAGTGAGTGAATAGAAGGTAGATGAATTAACATGACATACCTTAAATATTAGTTTTGAAAAGGCCTTGACATGTATTCATCATGTTCATCCATTCCTGACCTTGCGTCCTTTACATTTTTTTAATTGAGTGCCTCCCTTTTATTCTTATTTGCCATTCACTTGGGGCTGCTTTTTACATAGCTTCATTCAGGAACGTGGTTTTCTGCAGGGAATAAAACAGAAAGGACTAAAGGTCAAAAAAGGCAAAGCCCGGTTTTCTCCCACACACACATTTATATGTGTGTGTGTGTCTCAATACATGTCCTAATACATATACACATTCTTCAATTGCTTTTTATGAGTGCGGCGTTCGCGTGTGTCAACGCACACATACACTTCTATTGAATTGATGATGCAGTTTCCAATGCCATACAAGGCATTTAATCTGATTTCTATACACTTGTACCATTCATGCATACTCAAAATACCCAAAGCAGCCGTGCTCACGGTGCGCGTATAAGCTGAGGGGACTGAAGGCTGGTCAGTGTGGTCAAATCCAACAGACGAATTAGCGTAGCTCAAATTGCTAGAGACAATGCCGGTTCTGATAGAAAGGTGTCAGAGCACATAATGCATTGCATATGAGCCGCATACCAGTCTGGGTATCCATGCTGACTCCTGCTCACTGCTGGAAGCGTGTTCAGTGGGCACATGAGCGATACAACTTGTGCTGGATGTCGCTAAAAGCTTGATGCCAGATCCTGCCCAATACCTTTAGAGATCTAGTGGAGTCCATGCCTCAAGGGGTCAGGGCTGTTTGGGCTATGGTTAATTGGTGTATTTCAAGTCAGCATCCTCTGAAGGGATGGAACCATGATTGTGTGTGTGAGAGAGAGAGACAGAAATCCATTATACAACCTGTCAAAGAAGTCGGACATGGATAACGTTGCATAGCACACCTCTAGAATTAGTCTCTTTTGTGAGTAAACCTTGGTAAAAGTCTGTGATGGTCACATAGTTTTGATCAGCCAAACTCACTCATTTTTTCACAACCTCTACTTTTCAAGCGTCTTTATTATGCGTCTACATCTTTTAACTAAACCACTCATCCACTCTTTCTCCCGTGTCTTACAGAACCTGTACGCCGTCAGCTTCTCTAAGCCAGGGTACATCGAGCTTAGCGGGCTGTCGCTGGCCGTCGGCACGGAGATCAGCTTGTCGTTCAACACCCTGGCTGACACCGGGACCATCCTGCTTGCAGTGGGTGGAGCTTCACCCACCAACCAGCAGGTTCCTTTTCCATCTTTTTTTTTTTTTTTTTTAAACACAGAGACATGTCAGTACAGTTGCAGTGAACACTATAGTTCTAAGCGAGTTTTGAGTACGCTGAGCAGTTTGCTAAAAATTGAAGACTGGCACTTTATTTTATGTGGTTCCATGCCTAATTTCCTAAAATTAAAATGAAAAATAAATTAAATAAATTGTAAAATGATGTTCTGTTTAAATAACTATGTATAAATAGCAGCTCAGACCATACACCGAAATGAACTGAAATCTGAAATACCTGTACCTATTTAATAGGTGAACGCCAAAATACAGTTGAAAAAAGTGAGGTTAGACACTAGGACTGACTACAAAAGACTCATACATCTATTGATTTTTGTTTTATTAGATAATGAATCCCTCAGTTATTTAGTATTATTTGGTCAATTTATTCTTTTGCTAACCTTCCATTAAATAATAAGCAGAACTTCTACCATTGGATTTTTCCACTTTTTATTTAAACTCTTCAAACAATTCTCATAATCATGTGCTTGTGTGAGTGAATGGGTAGATGCACCTGTGAGTATAAAGTGCTTTGAGTACCAATAGGTAGAAAAGCGGTATATAAAAACTAGGCCATTTACCATTTAATTTAACTTCAACTTCTTGTTTTAAGTGTAACTGGAAAATAACCTGTATATTATTTTTATTATTCAAAAAGTTGCTAACACCCACTAAGAAGGTAACATTAATAGAAATGTACTTTGTTTACATTATATTGTGTTATTTTCTGTTATTAGTAGCATAGTGCATACTAGGATTTTATGAAGTATGGAAAAAAAAAAACATACACCGATCAGCCACAACATTATGACCAAAGCAAATGACATTGACCATCTTGTGACAATTCATGTTCTGCTGGGAAACTTTTGAACTCGGCATTCGTGTGGATGTTACTTAGACATGTAGCACCCACCTAGACCCCCACCCCATAGCAATGACACTCCTTGATGGCAGCAGCCATCCCCAGCAGGACACACACACAAAAATGCTTTAGGAACAACTAAAAAAAAAACATGAAGAACAGCACAAGGTGTTGACCTGGCCTCCAAATTCACTAGATCCCGAACTGGTCAAGTATCTGTGGGATGATCCACAGAGGCCCCTCCCCTCAACCCATTGGACCCAAAGGCCCCCACTAACAACATCCTGTTGCCAGACACCACAGGACACCCTCAGAAGGTCCATGTCCATTCTCTGATGAGTCACAACTGTTTTGGAGGCACAAGGGAGACCTGCACAATATTAGGAAGGTGGTCATAATGTTATGCCTGATCGGTGTAGTTTACATATTGGTGTATTTATAGATTATGTCTCTAATGTTACTTTAGTCTTTACAGATACACTATGCAGTTTATTTGTCTGCTATAAAAAAACAAGGTTTTCCTTCATAGATAGTTTAACAGTTACATCGGTCACTTTAAAGGAAAAGTCAAGAAAGTATGGGGACGTAAAAGTAAAACATTAAGCCGCCTCACATTTTTCTGAAACTCTTTTCACCACAGGCCCGCAACGCCAACGTCTTGAGCTCAAAGAGGAGAAGACGGCAGTCAGGGGAGGTGAGTCCAACTCCGGCTAATGTGCACCCAAACGCTACCCCCCCTTCTCCCTAAGTGAATGACGGTTACATAAGTGCATATTAATGAGATTTGCATTTTGTTGGCAACTTGGCTAATTGGATTGTGTTTTATCCAGAACTCCCTCACAGTGTTACCCATTTACAGGTGCGCAGTGACACATTCCCTTTAGTAACTGTCCGTTCGGTACAGTGGCAATCTTAGCTTTTAGCTGACTATGCTAACGCGCGCATACAAGCACACAAGCACCTTTACTCTAAGTGAATTAAGTTCCCATGAGTGCATATTAATGAGATTTCAGTCTGTTGGCAACTATGCTGATTAGATTGTCTCTCAGCTCGAAACGCACACACACATACACAGATAGACACACATGCCACACACTTACACTACACTCTGTGACATTGCTAAATAAATAAATCCAGTATTTTGTCTCTCTTAAAAACAACATGTACTTCCATGTTTGTGCATACGTTTGTCTCGCTGGATGTGAGGACATTGCTCACATGAATGCAGAATGGAGAGCGTGTACATGTTTGCGAGGCAGAGCGGGGGACAGAGGGTTACCTCTAGCTTATCCATCATCACTGCTTGTTGGACGCATAAATCTATTTTTACTAACTACGCTGGCAGGCAGGCAGGCTGCGTGCGCGTGTGTGTGTGTGGAGAAAGGTTAAGCGAGGTTAAAAACACCATCAACTCAACTTGGCCCTGACTAATGGCTGTTTTAGAGAGGGACGCGGAGAGAGGCGGAAGGAGAGAGAAGGGGACGGGAGACAAAAGGATGGAGGGATAGAGGTGGGAGATTTAGAGGTGAAAGCAAGGATGGAGGAGAAAGAGCCGAAAGGAAAACCGAAGGAGATGAGAGGAGGATAACGGAGGAGAAAGGGGAACGGTGAAAAGGCTGGACGAATGGGAACGAGAGGATGAACACAGAGGGCAGATGGAATTAAAGAGTGTAGCTTAAAGCAGAATAAGAGAAGCTCTAAAACAGTGTGTATTGAAAAGAGAGAGAGATGGAGATAAGCTCAAAGGAGAGACATAGGTCAGAGAATAAATATAACAGCCGTAGACTGTATATGAGGAGCTTCACCACACAGCATGTAGCGTCATAGAAGGATTATCAGTGAAGTCATACTTCTGGATAAAACAACAGGTTTCTGTGGTAATTGTTAGAGAATATGAAGACTGAACTCTCTTAAAAGATACTACCTTTCTTTGTTTTTTTAGGAATTATGCAAATGTAACAGTAGCTCAGCTGCACATAAAAATAAATAAGTATGTAAGTTACTTTAAGCAAAAATGTACAAGATTTGCATATGTGTGCAAGAAACAGAAACAGAAATAATAGTAAACAGAATTAAATATTTACTGAAGAGATTTAGGGACTTAACTCACGCAGTAAGCTCAAGCAAGCTCAGCCTTTTGAGTTTCAGTCTTTGCAATTAACGTCAGCCATTGTTGCTTACCATCCAGACCGTAGCGTTCATTTGAGCGCCGTCCCATAATGGCGTTTGACTTGCTTATTTGACCTCTGCAGTTTGAGCAGAACACATGGTTGTGCATGACAATACTTGCCCACAGCTAACCTAAATATAATCTCAGCAACTGGCCACCTGATGTCATTAATAGGGCTGCGCATAACTATTATTATTGAGTATCTTCCTGATTATTTTGTTTAGTGAAATAACTATATGGTCTATAAAATAAATAATAAAACTGTGAATAGTTTCCAAGATCTCAAGTGACCGAGCAGCAGTCCGATATCCATGATATGCATTTATAATTTACAGGCGAGAGCCAATCGACAGCTTGGATCACATATCACAAATGTGTCAGGCTGCGTTGCTGTGGCTTGACTAAACCAGAGGCAGTTGTCGTTTTAATGGCAAAAGCTGATATCAGAGGTGATGCCCGTGAAACCAGCTCCTCTCAAAAGTCTACTGGCAACTTGTTTCCCATCCCACCATGACTAATTCTATAAAAGAAAAGTTTCTTAGCTGTCACACACCTTCTAATGGAAAAGTCATTCTGTAACTGCTTGTCCTGCGAAGGGTCGCGGAGGGGGGCTGGAGCCTATCCCAGCTGTCATCGGATGAGAGGCGGGGTACTAGACTGGTGTACCCCAGTCTATCGCAGGGCTAACACAGAGAGACAGACAACTATTCACCTACGACCAATTTAAAATCACCAATGCAGACTCAGGGAGAACATGCAAACTCTTCTTGCTGTGAGGCATCAGCGCTAACCACCACACCACTGTGCCACCCCGCAATTTAAACTCATTAACGGTTATTTAGACTCAGATGGACTTTATTCATCCACAAGGGAAATTGCTTGGTCACAGTAGCTCTTGAGAACCACGAGTAAAGAGAAAGATAAAATAAGAAAGAAATTTAAAATAGAAGTAAATATAAGGACAAATCTAGTAAGATTTCTGTAAGCAAAAAATTTACAAAATTAGCATATGAACAAATGGACAAGAAATAGACACAGAAGTAAATATATATTATATACATAGGAAGGATTATTAAGGTGCATGTAGGTGCAATAATGTGCATTCAAGATATCATAATGCAAAGCATATTCAGATTACATTTAACAGGCTATTCATGCTAGTTCACACTAAACAAGAACTAGTTCAAAGTTCAGTTCGCACAGATAAAAAGTGAACTAGTTCAAGTTCATAGTTCACATTTTTTAATTCTAAAATGAACATTTCACTTTCATTTTTTCTGTTTCATATATATATATATATATATATATATATATATATGAGCAGCTTCGCACTACTCTTGTTTAATAGAATCTCTGACTTCTGACTGGCTTCTTTTTTGAATAACCACTGACTGTAGTATGTACTAGGAAATAACTCAGCTAATTGTGTGGATCAGTTGCTTCTGCGGTGCCAGAGGCGGATTCTCTTTCAGCTGCACCAGCCATCCTGTATGCCGTAAATCGTGTGTCGGCTGACAGCTATCATAAAACTTTTTTTTCTTTACTGAACGGGGGTGAACGTTGTTATTTCCCTCCAGATTGAGCGAAACTCACGTCTACGCTCACAGTTGGAAAAATTATGCGTTCAGTTCACAAAATTATGAACGGCGTTCATGCACAACACCGCCGTGCTCCATAGCACGCACAGGCAATGAACAATTAACCAAAATTAGCACAAACACTTGAAAAGTAAAAGTGTGAAATGTTTGTTTAGTACATTCCTGGTTGCTGCATTTAAAGGTCATTGAATGCATGTTAGCGTCCCAGTCTTCAGCTACATAGTTTTCATGTATGCCTGTCTGTCTCCGTGTGTGTCTGTCTGAAGCTTCCCCTCACTGTGTACACTTTTGTACGAGTCCCTTCATTTGTAATAGTCTGCCTTTGTCTGTCTGTGTGACACGTGTCTGTACACCTGTGTGTGTGTGTGTTTTGTGTGTGCGTGTCTGTGTGTGTGGGAGCATGCTTTTGTGTCTGTGTATGAGTGTGAGACGGCGCGGCGCGAGCCATGTTGTAGCTACATCTCAGTTCAATTTGTCCCCCGACCTCAAATTGAAATTCCATTTTCAGGTGGTAAATTGTCTCCCACTTCGCCCTCTGGCACACAGTGAATTAAAATTCAAATTAGCCTGACCCTGCACCACTGCTCTCTAACACCTCTCTGTCTGTTTCGCTCTTTCTCTCTCTCCCCATCTCTATCTCGCTCGCTGTTTTGCTCTCTGCCCTCTCATCTCTTCCCCCTATTATCCTCTCCTCTCTGTTCCTCTCATCTCTTGTTATCCTTTCCTCCCTGCTCCCCGTCCTCTTCACTCCTCTCCTACCTCTCTACCTCTCTCTCTCTCTCTCTCTCTCTTACTTCCCCCAATTTTTCTCTGTATGCTCCCGCGTCTCTCCCCTTCTCATCTCCCCCCTACTCATCTCCCCTTTCCCCTTTTGCCTTTTCTCTGCTGCTCTAATCCGGTCTGTCTTCCCTCCTGTTTGTCTTTTCTCCTCTCTTCACTTCTTATCTGTCTGCTTTTCTTGTGTCCTTTCTTTACCCTTTCCCTCCTCATCCTGACAATCATTTGTACAGTTGTGATGGCGTTTAATCCCAGTTATGCACATTTTCACTGTGATATTGAAGCAGCAGCTTTGGAAATGCTTTTGAAGCTGGAATATGCTGATTATGTTTCACCTGTTCTGTTGGTAGTCCGGGGCATTCATTCGCTCTTCGGCTCTTAGGGTTGACAAAAAAGAAAGGGGCTTTTACAGTTTAAAGATGGCTGAATAGTTGTTTTTGTCAAGTCGCTGCCTCCAAGGTCAAGAATGAACTTTTGGAGCCTTTCGTTTTTAAGGCTCCATTCAAAGTTATCTCTCTATCTTTAATCAGATTCTTGTGTGCATTTTTTTTTCTCTCTCTCATTAAATCATCAGTAACATGTCTATATATGTTTGGCCTTGCCGAGCATTTCGACTCGTGTTTTCCCTTTTAGCCTGTGACTCAACAGTGTTTTCTTGGTTACATAAAGGTTACATTTTTAAAAAAAAAAAACACACCCACGCTTGCACTTGTCAAAATAAAGACTAATATATCCTCTTTTCAAGCCTCATCACTCAGTAACGCTGAATGAGTTGGCTTTTTTGTTGGTTATATAGAGCATATGGAAGCTGGAAATGTGTTTCACCTCCTCTCCTCCGGTTCTGTGTTCTGACAGTAGTTTGGATGTACACTTTCCCACAGTAAATAACATTTTTTGTTTTGTTTTTTTTTGTTATTTTTTCCAGCCCTACCTCTCAGTCATGCTGAGCAAAGGCTCTCTGGAGGTCTTGGTGTTTACCGGCAGCCACAGTCCGCGTCGTGTCATTAGACGACCTGAGCAAGGCATACTGAATGATGGCAAAGAGCATTTGCTGCGCATTGAGAGGCTGCCCGGCAGGTTAGTGTGTATTGCCGTGGAGGTTTGCTTTTTTTTTTTTAATACCATTTAAGGCTTATTTTTGGCTAATCCACTTGTGCGTTTCCACCAGATCATTTTCAGTACAGGTGGACGAGGAGGCCAAGAGGGAGGCATCGCTTCCCAATGACCAGCCGATGAGGTTGCAGCGCATCTTCCTCGGTGGTATTCCCGCACAAGTGGAGCAGACGACCAACAAAGCCAACGTCCCGTTCCAGGGATGTATTTGGAACCTCATGGTCAACTCTGTGTAAGTGAAATGTTACACAGCAAGTTTGTTGGAACACGGTGCCAAAGTTAGTTTTTTTGCACATGAAATCTTGTGAATTAGATTTTTTTATTATTTGTTATGAAGGCATGATCTTGGGTTGTTGGGTTGTACAGGTTTTAAAGATGTTATAAAGATGGACGGTGGAATTGCTCCTCAAAAGTGAAACCTAATCAAATAGAGCTCCCCCTGGTGACTGTCTGCAGTCTAGGTCATAAGCTCCACCCCCTCCATGTTAGTGGATGGGACTTTGGCCGAACTAAAACACGAAAGTATACATCACATAATGTTTTTTTTTTCTTTTTCAAGGATGGTTTCTATCATTTTAGGTAGTTAATATAATTGTGATATGTTTCGTTTTAGCTGATGCTATGGAAACAGGATGTCACAGAATGGCGACTACCAGTTGCCATGCCAACCACTCCGTAAAGTAGTCCCGTAGGAGAGTTGTAAAAAATAAATAAATAAATAAAATAAGTACAGTGTATAATCCAACATTGCTTTGTATTAAATAAACGAAAACGTGAGTGAGCATGGCAGAGGTGTGAGCGGTTCATTGGGCTCCACTCCTGGGCCGTACTGCACAAGCTCTGGCTCCAAACTCGCAAGATGGCGCCGCCCGTATCCCCGGGAAAATAGCGTCAGTTTAGCTAATGCGAGGAAGTGGCGATGCTTTGTCCATATTTATATACAGTCTATGTGTTTTACCCATAGATGGTATATAAAAGTTGGCAGTAGCCACCTGGTTAGCTGGATGTGAAGCCAATACTGAAGTACTCTGAATCGTAATACCACTGGATTCTGGCTCCAAAAAACCTATGATTCCCACAGACGTCCATGCAACAATTGTCAACTCTTTTCATTCACTTTTTGCTCATGACTGAGATAAAATGTTTTTTCCACAAATCATTTTGATGTTATTAGCGTTATCACCTCTTTTGATCGTAATTAAATACCTATGAATCCCCAACAAGAGGTGTGTTTTGTTGCGTGCCCGGCTTGATTAACTACTCTGGCCATGAGTGATAGACTAATCGTTCTTGGGGTCTCAGACAGATGCATGCCCCGCTCCTCCCCAGCGCCTCCCTCCTGTCAAATATCAAACTCAAAACTTCAAATGAGTAATATCCCTGTGTCTATGTCCAACATTTATGTACAGCCCGTGGTTTTAAAGCTGCTGCGGGTATTTCAGAGTTAGTGCTTCGCCCTTACATTTTACACCTAAAACTTTAGTAATTGCGTCACATCCTTAAACTAATAAGAATTTCAACAGGTACAAATAGTTTTTCTCATCTAAACCTACACACTGGGATAGTCAGCTGTCTTTTAATATGTTAAACTCCAAGTCTAAAGACCAGTTCACCCCTATTTTGCAGTAAACCTTCTATTTCCTTAAACCTATTTCAGTATTCGGTCAGGACAATTCACAATCCTAATGATCACCCTGTAATATTTTGTGCTAGTGGACAACAGGACTCTTGGCCGTCATACAATGCTGGGTTAAAGAGCAGTTAACAGGATGGCTGGAGGTCATGATGGTAGTGTTGTTGTTGATGATGATGATGATGATAAAGGCAGCGTCTCTCTCTGCCTGAACAGCAGTAATAGAGCTGTCCGACATCATAAACACGCTCATAACTCAAATTACACCCCTTCATCTTTGTGTGTGTGTTTATGTTTGCTTCTGTTTGTCTGTTGCTCATCCTCATTTCACCCCAACACTTGTAACTACCCAATCTACATCTGGCTGTAACACAGTCCTCATTTGTGTGCATTTCCTTTCTATGTTCTTGAGGTACCTACCCTGACATGATGGATCATTAGAGTAGCATTCATTGGGGTTAAAATATGGCCAAAACTAATTCCTCTAATTACAGAGTATCTGGTGGTTAAAGGACCAGTGCAATGCGAGTGGGCACCACCCACAGTCATTTAGAACTCAAGAAGCTACTTGGATGAGTGGAAAACATCTTCAAGAAAAACGCAAAGAAGTCCAGTTGCCTTTTGTTTTGTTTTTTTCCCATATACCATGACCTGGATGACTAAGTTCCTTCACATAGTAAATATTACATATATTGATTTATACAGTATATATGACCCTGACCCTTGTGTTCAGAGTGAACACCAAACTATTTTACAGAGATGAGTCTGAAAGTTTTCACTTCCCCAGTAGGTTCACTCCTTTGCTGTTACATTGAATTACTCTTTACAAGTTCACTATCTTCTTAGCTCCCCGTCCCTTCAGGATATCCAACAATGTTAAAGAAACTGGACTTGGTTGAGAATTCTTGAAGACATTTCATCAAGTATCTTCAGTTTTAAAGGGACTAGTGGGGAGTTCAGGTTTAAATAGGAATATCTGTGTGTGTAACCCATCAGCAATTTGCTTGACTAGTGTTTGTTAATGACCAGATACTTACACGACGACTGTCTCTTAACGGTTAGATACCTACCTTCTGTTATGGGCAACTGTTTTATTTTTTCCTTGTTCTCTTTCTCCAATGAATGGTGACCATTATCAGTTAGAGGCCTCATATCCTTTCAGGATATTGTTTGGTGTTGGTAGCGACCAGTCAGGGCTAAATCGGATAGTTAGTTTATGCGATCACAAAATCACACAACAGTCCAACTTGCCAGACCCAAGCTATGGGTTGTCAGCTGATCCCCTGTGGTGCAAGCCAATGAGACTATAGACAATAGCCATAACTTTCAACATCTGAAGGAGTGACCACTACACCTATAACACACCCATTTTTCAGCTGTGATGGCCACATTGTCCTTATAGAGACACCAAAAATGATCTACTAACATGCTAACTACATAGCTAGCTACAGTAACTGCTTGCTAGCTTTGAAATACTTCAGACTGCTACCTGTTGTGTATTTTGGCACTCTCTTATGATGGACAGGTGGTTTATCCAATCAGCTGCCTTTTTACAAACACTTTCCATGAACGACTTGCTGCATCTAATGTTAGATGTTAGACGTCAACTAAACATACTCTCGTTGTTTGTTCCTCTCTCAGACTGTCAGATTTCTCCCAGCACGTATCTTTCGAGAATGCTGAAATCGGCCAGTGCCCCTACCTCGGCCCGCGTCCACCTTATGTGTCAGAGGAGGTGGAGCCGGAGAAGGAAAAGGAGAAGGAGTCAAAGCCAGTCAGTCGTCCACCAACTCCTGCCTCAGCCACACCCCCTCCAGGTCCTCCTGCTGTAAGTCGCTAAAATTAACATGGGAACACAAATGGACTCAGACTAATAAACATTCACAGCCATAACTATATCCGATTAATACTTGTCAACAGAAGGTGGATTATTTTAAGCAATCACAATAAGTAAGTATTCCTATTACACCAGATGGTTCTTGATTATAGTTAGCGAGCCAATTTCAATCTGTTGACTTAGAAAGGACATATCTGCACTTGAGACAAATGTAATATACTACAGTGAAAAGAAGCACACACATTTACAGAACTGCACAGATTTCCTACTCCATCGTGATATATTTTTTCACTCCGTTATTCAGAACCTACAAACTCAAACATATTCCTCTCTGACGAAATGCAGCCATGGCCTGCCGTGTTAGCTTAGCGATTCATCACACAGCCGTTGTACAGCCCATTAACTCTTCTTTATAGTGCCTTTAGCCTTGAGTCACTAAACTCCACTTCTGGCAGCCTGTCATGCTCTGTGGAGTCATGGCACTATGCTAGGCTAACGGTGCATGCCATTTATGCTTTATGAGCACATAGGAGCCAAGCACTCTGAGCTAACGTTTAGCCACTATGCTAAGAAGCTGGCAGGCAGCGAGTCGTTCATTTCATGCTGTTATCACCGGGGTAGGCCAGATATATTTCACATACTTAATATAATATATGTCGTACAGCAGCCATAGCCTATCAGTTACCTAGTTAACTGCTAAACTACACCTCTTATGGGACATTGATCATGAAGAACCAAAGCAGTGCGCCAGCTTAGCTATAACTCTATGGTTTGTTGCTTTATGGACTGTAAGTACATCTGTTTTATGATATAGTCAGCCATAGTCCACTGAGTACCCATCTTTATGCTAACTGTATTAGATTATCTTTATAATTCAGGTGTTTGTTGGGTGTATATTGATGTCTCCTTAACAGATTTCCATACAGGCAAATGCGTATACAGTATTTCCCGAGACAAATGAAAGTTGTAGGTATTTTTCAAAGAAGATTGAGGAAAGTCTTTGGAGGAAATGCAGCAGCAGTTTGCACATTATAGAGAACCAGTGTCCCCTCTGGGTTTGTTCCAGAGTGTATTTTCTCTGTATGGAGTGTCTTTCTTTGATCCTTATGAAAGGCTGAACATGAAACACTGTTCTTATATCTTATACTACGCTGGTAGTAGGGTTATCACACAGTTTGAATTTTTGGGATTTAACAAAAAAATTCAAGTTATTCATTTATACATGTTTGCATTAGAAACCTTTATTCCTCCATCAGACTGTTGTCACTTTTGTGTTCTAATGGATCTTATACAGTTAGATCTGTATATTAATGGACACTTTTATTACTTTAGCTATAATTAATGTGACTGTAATTTGAGGATATTCAGGTCCAAATTAGAGTAAGAGTTTAGGCATTACGGCTTTAATATAAAGCAGTGATAGGATAAGATTCGATTGCCATTATCAGCAGTAGTCATTTTGTGCAATTTTTGCAATAGGTGTGATGCAACAACACGTATGGAGCTGTGCACACAGGTTGCGACATGCAGTTTTTTTCTTCACCAGTAAGAGGATGTTGTCAGCGTACAGACATAATCACAAGAAGACAGAAAACAACAGGCTCAGCATGTGCTTGAATAAAGAGGCTTCTTTATCGCCTACTCCTCTGCCACAACATATTCTCTACTTCTGATTCTTCAGATAGTTACTGAGCACCAATTGAGAGGTTGAAGAGCCTCTCTGCAAGGCTCCAGGCTCCAGTAAACCTCTGGAAAAATACCATTCAGACTTAATTTTTTATTTTTTAAAGTGCATTCCTTTTTTACTTGCCATTCTGATTGATAAACATGACGACTGTCTCTAATTAACATTTTAAATCACAGCTCTCTAATTTCCCTCAACATGAATAAAGTATAAGGGAGGATATATGTTCAGCTCCACAGCAACAGGATGTTTTTGTGTTAAAAACTGGAAACAGACTTTGACTTATTCTTCTTCAGAGGTAACAAAATCTACCGTAGATCAGAGTCTAATAAGGGATCATCCATTTTCCTGCCTCTTGCTGTTTTCTGCTGCTTGTCCTCACGACTGTTATTATCATTTTGGCTCTGCTGCTGCTACAAATCTCCTTCCTTCCTGCTGACCTGCAGGAGGCCACGCCCCCTGCCCCGCCTGCTGCTGTACCCACTCCGCCTGCTGCTGTAGTGCCACCTGCTGACACACAGGAACCCAGCATAGACTTGGTACATACCGCACATACACTCACTCTGACATGTGTCCGTTTTTAGCTTTTCTTAATAAATCCAGTAAAAAAGACAAAAGCAAACAGTTCATCTGTCAAGACTTTCTGACTTACTGATAAATCTTCAAGAAACAGGTCAAAATACTGCTATTAAAAAATAATTGCAAAACAGCTAGTTTCTCAGACAGACTTTGATCAAACAGGAATATTTTTTAGATTTGGTGCAGTGGTGTGTTACTGCCGCATCCAAATGGCATTGATGGAGTCAAAATAAATTAGATGTTCATTATAATGGAGGCACATGTCACCTAATGCAACTGTGTGGCTCACTGATGGCTTTTCAATAGTTTCTGGGGAAAACAATGGAGCTCTGTGAAACAAAGGCACCAGGCTTTGGCTACATAGACAGTTGTTGTTAGCGGGTTGAATGCATAATTGTTGGTCTTTTCATGAACTGTTTTGTCAAAAAATACACCTACAGCGTTAGGCATGTATTCCTGTCTTCTGTTAAGGGCATTTGTTTCCTTTTTTTTTATTTTATTTTTTTAAGACTAAAGCTTTCCGACAGCTACCTAGTTTACAGTCAGAGTGACCGGCTCTACTTGACCAGCTCGGGGTTAAGTACCTGCCACCCAAGAGCTCTTGACGTTGGTTATTAAAGAAAAGAGCTTGTGCATCTGTAGGTGCATCTGTTATAATAGCTCCTGACTCGTAGTATATCTCCTTTTCAGGTAGGTTAAGGAGTCATGTGCACTTTAAACCGTACTTTGACGTGTGTAAAGACTTCCTTATCTGCTGTATTAATTGCCTAAAGCTTTTATAGTTTCATTTTAATACCTAAGCTTGGGGCTGTATGTAACAAAGCAGTGACCAGAGATATAAGCTTAAAGGAACATTGTACAGCCTTTAAATGGGTCATGAGTTGAGAGTTAAACATTTGTGACTAAAGCTAATTACTACCAGAGGCCAAAGGAGTAGCTTCTCTGAAACTCACAGTACAATAAGCAGAGCGTGTACTCTTGGGAACACACACACACACAGTCCTGACTAAATGACTTCAAATTCTATTGGTGTGACCTCCAACGAAAGACCTGAATGGACGAATGTCTTCCTATTGTTAGTTTAATGGAAAGACGCAGAACAGATGAGAGAAAGGGAGGGAAGAAGAGGAGGATGAAAGACAGGAGAGAGGGGAGACAGAAAAGGTGCAGCCATGGAGGAAGGGAGGAAAAAGAGGGGAGAGCCTTTCTGAGCAGAGCGGCGCTCGCCTTTTGTTGGCTTAATGGAAAGACGGTGGAGAGAAAGCGGGAGAAGAATAAAAGGAGAGGGAAGGAAAGGGCTTCTGAGCAAGTGACGTCTCCCTTTTGTTAGATTGGGGGGGAGAGAATAAGAAAGAGAAGAAAGGGGGAGGTTGAGGAGGGAGGAGCGGATATGAGGAGAGAGCGCGATAAGAGGTGAGTGTCAGCTGTAACAAAGCAAGGTCACGGTGTGGGGAATGTCTTCACTTGAAAGGGAACAAGAGAGGATTGGAGATTGAGACACACATACACTCACGCTCCGTCGTCTCAGATCTTCTCTTGCTCTCTCTCTCTCTTCCTTTTTCTCTTTTTTTCTTCGCTAACTTTGTCCCGTGCTCACATTGGAGGTGTTGCAAAGCTGCTTTACCTAATGGGTGATGTATATTCAAAAGAGAATAGGACAGGCACAGACATGAGATTTAGGGATTTGGAGGAGAACAAGAAAAATTGGAGGAAGACGAGAAGAAAGTGTAGAAACTAAAGTGAGAACAGATGAGCTAAGGATGAGGAGCGAGCAGTGAGCGGAGAAGAGGAGAGGAACAGAATAACGGGGGTAAGATGATACGAGAGGGTGTAGCAAGATGGATAAAGTCAGAAGAATAAGAAAAGAAGAGGGTGGTAGGAGACAATTAAAAGCACACACAAAAAAAAGGAGAAAGAGAAAAATAGAAGTACTCTAGATCCAGAGAGATGGGGGAGAATAATGAGAGTAAAAACCATGAAAGGTAAGAGAAACTGGAAGGAGTAGGGGCACAAGAGGTCAGTGTAGTAGATGATGGTAACATGAAGAGAGGGGATGGTAACAAGAAAGAAGAAAAAATGAAACGAATGGAGGAGGCACAAGTGGAAGAAAAGGTGCAGAAAACAGGTGATGTAGTGGCATAGAGAAAAAACATGAAAATAACAGACAACGTAGAGAAGAAGGGGGCATCGTTTTGCAGCCAATATGAGCAGAAGATGAAATGCGAAAGGAATTGGAAGAGGGCAAGGGGAAGGAATAGGAAGATGAAGCATAAATTAAAAAAAGTGAAAAGAAACGGTGGGATGAAACAGATGAGAATAAAGGAGTGGAGAAGAAAAGAAAGGAGCAGATGGGAGGACAGGAGGGGTGACATGTAATGAAAGGAAGACTTGGATATAGGGAGAGGAGGAATGAATCAAAAGCAAGCGGAAGAAGGGGAGTCAAAAATCCTAAATAATAATGTAGGATGCATTACAACAATGACACCTTGTGGCCACTGACAGAACTACATCAATGGATATCCAACAAAAACAGCTGTGACATTTCAGATAAAATGAAAATATTTGCAGGATTTATAGGAATCAGAGGTTGGAATGATTCATAGATAGAAAAGCCACATCAAACTTAGCTTTGAGGTGATGAGGTGTACAGTAATAACTCAATATTCATCTTGGTAATCTGCACTATAACTAGTTGGTGTTACCCAATTAATCCCTGGACTAAAAATCCACATGAAATACAGTTCCTGTTAACTTATTTTTAAACCTTTTCAATTATCAATTATCTTGTTTCATGACCCATTGTGATCAACCGACCCTTCAAGTCCTCACTGATCAGAGGCGGGAACCCTATTAGTGTGATTGGCGTGTGTTCTGCCTGGGTGTTAAGGTTCCTGTTGACAGGAGGCAACAGGAGCGCCGTGGTGAGACCCTGTCAGAGTAACTGACATGTTATGTCCAATCTCCAGGACTCGTGTGCATCGGCTGTGGCCCCAACGGCGCTCGAGAAAGCCTATCAGTTTGGCCTGACCAGGAACAGCCACATGAGCTTCGCCTTCGATGACACCAAAGTCAGAGACAGGTAATTTCAAACTTAGTTGTTTTTTGTTTATTGTGTTTTAAATGTTATGCAGTGCACACAGTCCTGTATGAGATGTGCTTGCATGTACATTGTTATACAGTGTCAGGTTAATTACACCTTCCACAAATAATTGACTGACCTGAGAAATTCCTATTGACACCATAAGAGTAATTATAATATCTATAGAAGTTTTTCTAAAAATATAATTATATAAATATTTGTTAGATTGAACGATGTACTGCTACTGAAGGAAATATTCAGATCTTAAGTAAAAGATTAGATTCAGCTTTATTGTCATTACACATGTTCAACTACAAGACTATGGCAATTACAGCAGGATATGTACACACTGTGGTTAATACTGTACGACAAAGGTAGCAATGCTGCGATGTAAAAATACTCTTGTAACAAGTAATGACCCTGAAACTGTTACGCACTTAAATGTGCAACTATAACTAACAGACTATAATTCCCCTTGAAACGGCTAATGGAGCGTTATTCTTTCGCATTTTGTCGAAAAATAATTGGTCAGCTCCAGTGACCTGAGCCATCGCTTCCTGCATTTGATCAGAATCTGGCAGAGTTGCTGTTGAAGGAGAGACGCAGGGAGGACGTGAAAATTGTAGAAATCGTCAAATTTGTGTACCACCCTCAAGTGCACGATGAGTCATCGTTTTTAAACCATTTTCCAGGAAATGAGAAGTGCTAAAATAGTATTAAGAAAACCTGCAACATGTGTAGTATGCTTTAAGCGTATACACCAATCAGACATAACATTATGACCAATGTGGATCATCCCACAGTTGCTTGATCAGTTTGGGATCTAGTGAATTTGGAGGCCAGGTCAACACCTTGTGCTGTTCATCATGTTGTTCCTAAAGCGTTTTTGTGTGTGTGCCTGTGTCAGGCTGCATCCTGCTGGGGATGGCTGCTGCCATCAAGGAGTGTCATTGCTATGGGGTGGGGGTGTCTGGTCTGGTCTAGGTGGGTGCTACATGTCTAAGTAACATCCACATGAATGCCAGGTCCAAAAGTTTCCCAGCAGAACATTGAATTTTCACAAGATGGTCAATGTGATTTACTTCTTCTGTCAATGGTCATCCTGTCAGTTTAAAATGTTTTTAATGATGCCCTATATGTCTATTAATCTATAAAGTAGCTTGTAGTTGCAGTGAAATAAACAACATTTGACTCTAAAATGTTGAAAACTAAAAGTTTGTGCTGAAGCAGCACAAACAAGAAAAACTACAATAATTACGCTCCACCACTGCAGATGTACAGGTGCTCCATGCCGACCGCATGTAACATGTTCAGCACAACAAACCTTGATGTGTGTGTGTGTTTCCTCCGTATGGAGCACAGTCCTAAATAAATAAAAAGAAAAAGCAACAACAGTGAGTGAGTGATAGTCTGGACAGGATACGACTTCTACAAACACACAGGCCCAAATCTCCTGTATAAATAACGAAGTGTTGGAAGGAGCGAAGATGTTGACTGAAGCAAGCCTCACAACAACCATCCTGTTCCACAAACTGACAATAACAAACAGGAAAATGATAGAGAGAAAAAAACAAAAAACAGAAAGTACACATTCATTCTATCTGTAGAGGAAACTATGTCTGGTGTACGTTTTAGGAATTAATAATCAGTTGTCAGTGGCTTTTTTCATGGAAAATATCTAACTGCGTGAAACTACAATTTGTATTTTGTTCCATTTACTGTAATTGATATAATTATTTGGTATGGAAAATATCCAAATAGTTAATAAATGCCAAGTAGATGTTTATGCATCTGAATAACATCCTAGTGTGCCCTAAACACATTAAGATTTTAACTACTGGACTATTGTTCAGACACTGATGCTTTCATATACAAATACAATGTGTGCATGTGTGTCTCAGGTTGATTCTGGAGTTTGAGCTGAGGACGAAAGAGGAATCTGGTCTTGTCCTCTACATGGCGAGGATCAACCATGCTGACTTTGTTTCCATACAGGTATTTATGTTTTCTTTGTTTTTCTGTCCCGTAGTTTCCAGACTCTTTTCTCTTACTGTTGTAGGAACCGCTACAGTTTACACTGGAAGAGCTGCTGCTTCTTGTTAATTCTTAAGTTTTCCTTCCTATAAAGCAGACACTCCAGAGACATCACTTCAAGGAGCAAGGCCATGTACGTTTTTCTCGTCATCTCCACACTGAATCTCATTCTGTCTTCCTGTAGATCAAGGACGGACAGGTTTGTCTAGGCTATGACCTTGGTCATGGAAACATATCCGGCTGCGTCCCCTACTCCATCAACGATGGCAACTGGCACAAGGTAGGACGCTCCTACTCACCCAGTGTCTATTGTTTTAACATCGCACACAAGCACATGTTATTTTAAGGTTTACAGTATTTTCTGTTTTAGAGGTTTAATTGCAATGAGTTATAGGCGGTTTAGACTTCTGAGTCAAATTGTTGCAAAAGCTACGGTGACAGTGCAGACCCTACGCGGATCCTAGCCCCATAGCCTGACGTGCACCTCCCCAGAAATGTAACAAGATCTGTGATTGGTCCACTTGGTAGTAGCGTGTTTCCGCTTTAGTATTTCCAGCTGCTTCTCCTTCTTTGCAATTTTCCAATTGATTTTTTTGGATCAATAACGATGGAACACATCAAGGAAAGGTTAACTGAGGAGGTTCGGAGATACAAACAGACGTATGACTCGTCTTCGGCGAAAGTTTCAGTTGCCGTTGTTGAACGTGAAGCAGGAAGTAGAAACAAAAACAGCGCCGACTAGTGTTTGGGTGGCGTTATTACAGAGCGAGCCAGACTGATGAGGTACAAGTATAAATGGCTCGCATCGCTGTAGGCTACGTGCGTAGGTTGTGGCATGTCCCGCAGTACTTTAAAAGAGCCTTTAGGCAACTTTTTGAATGCAACTTTTGTCTTTCTTCAGTATCTTCATTCTTCAACGACGGTCAAATGTTTTCAAAACATTTAGATGTTTAGATACTTTAGATACTTTTTATAATTGTATTTATTTTAACCATTTTAAACATAATAGTTTCCCATTATTTAAATGATAAACACTATTTAACTGCTTTACTGAAGTCTTTTGATCAAGTTCTTACATGACACAATCGTGACCTCGCCAATCCCAGAGACCTGCATCATTTTCAAAACTCCTAATCTTCTACTGTTTTTAATGCAACCTTACAGAGTCGAAACTAAACTAAATCTAGTTGCACTGTACAACTTGACAATAAGGACTATTCTTATTCTAATGCATTCATAATTGTTTCCAATGTCCTACCTGTCCCATGTCCTCTTAGGTCCGTGTGAGTCGCACCAAGCAGAGGAGTTTACTTATGATTGATGGCCGATACAGTAAACAGATGACCAGCCCAAAGAAGGTACATGATTTTTAGAGTCTTCTAATTGCTTTTCTCATAGATAACAGCACATATAGATTTGTTGTTGGCATTTTTTCCTTGTTGCATTAATAAACTTCTCCTGACCAGGCTGACCTGTTAGATGTGGTGGGAGTGGTGTACGTTGGAGGATTGCCACAAAACTATACCACCAAGAGAATAGGACCGGTAATAACACACACACACACCTTCAATTCAGTTTAATTAATTGACATTGGTGTGGTTTAAACAGAACAATTTACAAAAAAACATAAAGCATAAGCATGAATTGAACGTTCCTCTCATCTATTCCCAGATTCTCTACAGCATCAACGGATGTATCCGCAACTTAAGGATGGTTGGAAGTCCTGTGATTGCAAAGGGAGCCTCTGCGGGTAAATACGCGTTTGTGTTGCATGCAGGATTTATTTTTTAATCTTACACATGTAACCGATAGTAACAGTCAGTTGTTTTTCTTTGGTCGCTCTGAAGCGACCCTTGAGGACTTTAACTTCAACATGGCCACGCCCACCTCCAGTCACATGGTTGGGAGGTGTTTTGTCGCTACCGAGGCGGGAACCTACTTTGACGGCACTGGCTTTCTGAAAGCAGGTGAGATAGAAATCACTTAGCAACGAGCTATGTTGTGATCCATATCCTGTTTATAAAGGTGAATGATTATCTCTCCTTGTCTGCCTTTATTTAGTCGCTTCCTATAGAGTGGGCCTAGACGTGTCAATTGCGTTGGAATTCCGAACGAGCAGAACCAGCGGAGTGCTTTTGGGCATCAGTAACCAAGGCAACGATGGACTGGGTCTGGAGATAGTCCAGGGCAAGGTATTCAATGATTAGCCCTCAGGAAACAGTTTAATGTAGGCTACTGACCTCTGGAGTCTTTAAGGATAAAAATGTCCACTTCCAAAAAACTTAACTGATTAATAGTTTTTTCTGTGTTTTTCTACATAAATCTCTTAAATCACTTCAGCACTTTACAAAAATACCAAACATTTAATTGTTTTAAGGATTTTAACCCTTTAAATACCAGTTTGATTACTTACAGTCACTGTTGTTTTTTTTACAAAAAAATTATTATTTTCTATAAAACTAATGTTTGTAGGCTGGGTTATTTTTTTCAGATCAGTCTTGGATATGACCAAGATTATCTAAAATATATTCACTTTAATGCATTATTAGTTTTTATGTAGAATCAGATTTAAAACTTACTACCCTCTTGAGTCACCAAGGACAAAAATGTCCACTTCCAAAAACTACAATAAAAATAGTACAGATTAATATTTTTTTTTTCTGCTTTTCCAGGTTAAATCTTTTCATCAACTTCAGTTCTGATCAAAAATATCCAATATTGAATCATTATCAGGATGATGCCGGGCTAAATGGCATTTACGCAGAAAAAAAAGCAGAAAATAGACAATTTTGTCCTTAATGACTAAAGAGGGTAGTGGATTTTTGTTTTGTTCTGTTGACCTATTAGAATGTTTATTTATTTATTTATTTGAATTTCTACCTTTGTGTAGAGAGAGACTTTTGTTACAAAAAAATGTGCCATACGCACTAACAAGGCCAAAATTATGGCTAGATGAAGAGGAAAAACTGTCCATAATGATGCATGAGAGTTAAAGGATTACTTTAACTATTTTATCAGAGGGTTAAGTTCTTCCTCTTCATTTTCTTTCTCCTGTTACTCCTCTTCTTTCTGCACTCCTTCTTCTGGATTCGCAAAAACAAATTGTGTTCCTGCGTTGTGTCAAACCCTGCATTGTACTTCATACATTATTCTCTCACTCTGTTCTTTTCCACATTCCCGTCGCCCTCAGTTGCTCTTCCATGTCGACAACGGAGCCGGACGAATCACGGCCGAGCACGTGCCCGATGGGGATGGGTTCTGCGATGGCCAGTGGCACTCCGTCACCGCCAACAAGCTTCGCCACAGGGTGGTGCTGGTGGTTGACGGGAAGCAGAGCCAGGCAGAGAGTCCCAACGCTCGCTCCAACACCTGTGACACCAACGACCCCATCTACGTCGGAGGATATCCTGGTATGAACATGCTCCGACACACATTATTAAAATAATTCTGACACAAAAATAAAGATTCATGGCAATAAATGTAACAAGCACATAGAAAACACACGCGTCACCATAAATAGGAGAGCGCCTTTGGCAAAATCTCTCCCAAAGAAACATGTTTCTGTTTCTCAGGTGGAGTTCGTCAGGCAGCTCTTTCTACCAGGACTTCCTTCAAAGGTTGTATGAAGAACCTGAAGATCACCAAGGCTTCTAAGACCATGGATGTGCAGTTCAACAAGGCTCTGGAGATTAAAGGAGTCCAGCCTCTCTCCTGTCCTGCTGTTGCTGCGTAGCTGGTGATATAAAGCATCTTGCTTTGTTGTCTCCCAAGAGTACTTCCCCAAGGTGCTATACAGAGTTTGTTACATTAGGGAAAAAAAAATCTCAAGTATTTGAAGCAGCACTGGTCAAACTTATATGTGATAATAATGTCAGTCTGTATTTCTATTATTAATGCAACAGAAGCTTCCCTATGGAAGCCCAGTGCTAATGTCAAACCTACAGTCTGTGCAGTCCATTAAAGGGAGAGTTCAGTTTCTTTGAAGCAGAGTTGTATGAGTCACTTATCCATAGTCAGTCTATTACCCTCAGTAGATGGTGGCTGGCTTACCTCCAGTTTGGACAGATATATAGATTTTTTTCCTGGACTGCAACATTCATCCACAATTAGGGCGACTTCCGTTGATCCGATCACCAAGTGTGTGAATTCTTTCGTATGGCCCACTACAGCAGCACAACTGCTATTTTATAAGATTAGGTAAGTCCTCGTATCACTCCCTAGAGCTTATTGATAGTAGAGCAATGCTGCTTTCCAGTTCTGTAAGTTGTAAGCAGTAGTTTTATGCACGTTTTTATAACTTACATTAAATAAAATGTAATATATCCATATCCACTTAAAATTGGCATCAACCATTAAGGTGACATCATACTTAGCACCATCTAAGCAATTGCAGATTATAGTAATAAACTGAAAATATTTCTCTAAAAAAAAGTTTAACAATTAATGGAGGAGTTTTGGTTATTAATCGACTACTCAGAAAATATTCTACAGCTTAAACAAAGAAATGATTGATTGAGTGACTGAATAAATAATCATTTGCTGCAGCCTTACTATAATAGTATTACCACCGATGGGAAACTGAGGACAGATTATCCCTTTAAGAGCTCTGACTGTTGAAAAATGTATCTAACCCTGAACTAATAAAACAAAGGCAGGAACTGAAGCACCTTTTGTCAGAATTACTTTTGCTGATCCCAATTGTTTGGATTTCAACGGCAACAAGACATAATTTACTGATTCTTTTTTTTAACATTTCTGAGGGTCCTCCTCTGTCCAAACCAAAATACACTTAACCAGCAAACACGCCACATAAAGAAACATGATTAAGAAATGTAAAATCTACATCTTTCGTGCAAATTCCCTCTTTAAAAAAGCATGACGTAAAAAAAGACTGACTTTACTCCCAGTGTAAGACTCATTTGTATTAGTTAAAGTCTCTCAATGCATTTCATAGTTTGTCCACTAAGTTTATTAAAGCATTAGTATTAAGACCCGTGTTATGGTTTCAAGCTTATCGTGTTTTGGAAATGAAATGTAATGTGTGAACATTAAATCAGCTGTGTTTGTCCCTCTTGAAGAGGTAGACAAGGGTCCTCCTTAAGTTTTACCAATAATGTTGTTTTACCATTTAAACAAACCCCTCTAGAGTATAGAATGAAAAGTAATATTTTTATACCTGTGTGATTGTTCCAAGTTTGTCCTTCGTAAACCTTGTCTCCTGAAAACTGGACGTGAACATTTCTTCAGTGACGTTTGCTTCTGTTCTTACCAGGCAAACCATATATGAAGTCGGGCTCCTGGGCCAATGATCAAGTTTGTTCTAAATGTGACAAAAACAATCAGATTATGCATCGAGTCGTTCTGAAGCCAAAAAGCTAGGGACCAAAAATCTATGCAGGAAACGTTTGAAGTGTCTAAACAGTTGTAAACCAACATGTTTTCCATGGGTCGACTGGGGCCTTTCTGTGTGGAGTTTGTATGTTCTCCCTGTGTCTGCGTGGGTTCTCTCCCACCGTCCAAAGACATGCTTGTTAGGTTAACTGGTGATTCTAAATTGGCCGTTGGTGTGAATTTGAATGGTTGATTGGAAAACTACATTTACTGACACTTCAACGGACATGATGAATAAATCAGTTGTTAGCTGTTGTTTTTACTTTAATATGGGATGCAATATGCAGTTCACATTCCACACTCAACAATAGCTTGAATGGAACATTTTCACATCTGCCTGAATTGCATGAATTTCGGGTATGTTTAGATGACAAACTGAAGGTACAAGGTTTCTGCAGGACATACCCTTTGTGCTCTGCATGGTGTGACCGAAATTACTGAAGCGGCTGTTTCTGCAAATATATTCCTGCCAGCATCGCAGAGATTGTCCTGTCCTTCTTTAAGCAGCGTTCAACAAATTCTAACTTCTGAACCGCGGAGGCCGTCAGACTAAAGCCATAGTGATACAGTTTAACGTGAATATGATAAGACTGCTTAAAAAACGAGGCTTTATACTGAAACTCCACTAGGTGGTGCTCTTGCGCTTTGGTTGTCTCCATGACAGAGAGAGGCTCAAGGTCCTGTTAGAGCACGTTTAGCTCTAATCAGCACTGCTTATTTCCTCAACTTTAGCAACAGATTTAATGAGAACCAGCAGATTAATTTCAGCTGTGGCCACTACTGTAAATGTTTTCTTCTCTATACTGGTCCCAGCAACCAAGAGAAATGCATTTACCTGCTCTTGCGTTCCAAATACACTAGAGGGCAGTATGAAACAGCAAAAAAGCAAAGATGTACCTGTCAGATGGAACTGCATTCAAAGTTTAAAATCTCCCAGGATTTTTTTCCCACGTGATGCAAGGACTGGTTTCTTTGCAGGTCCTGGAGGAATTAAATAGACGTGATGAAATAAGAGCCCAAACCTCATCTCTTCAATGTGCATTGCTCTTTTTTTTTTATTATCATTATCTTCTTTACATAAGGTGAAGAATGGTTTCAGCCCACTACACCTCAACGGGGCTCAAGTGGAATGTTTAGAAGACAGAATATAACCTAATGTTTAATAATCAACTTACCTTTTTATGACAAGATTTACACCTCTGAGTGTCTGATAAAAGGACATGTAATTGCGGATTTACTGATCTGCATCATCAGAAGAAGTAGAGATACGTAGGTCTAGGATACATGATACCTTTATCTCAGTGTGCAGTCAGGATCTGCTGCACAATAAATTTCCAATCTAATAAAGTTGTTCCGTTTACAACTGCTGGAGTGTTGACCTTTCGACAATTTCTTGTCCTCCCTCCAAGCACCTTGGTAGCAGGTGAAGTCGAGCCAGAAATACAACTTCGTCCACAATAGATTTCAGCCACTTTAAATGACGCTGAAACACTTATAACACAATAATGTATTTGCAAAAGAATAAACGATTATTAGAATCTTAAAGTTCAATTCTGTGGCTGCTATTGCCATGCCTTTGAGCAGCAGATCTTTCAGTATGTGTTTGCAGCGCTCATTTTAGCAAACGTAGCTAGTGGTTAAATGTAACTTACTACTGTACCAGCTACGGTATTTCTTTAAAAAGCTGCAACTGCAAAGATGTTAAACAAAAAATAAAAATAAACAAACAGAAAAAAAGAGTAATATCTTGTGTCATATAATAGTAAGTTGACCTAAAAGTTCATTTACTAAAAAGTTGGTGTCCTACTCCACCTGTACCCTCATTAAAGCAGGCAGCCCGCCTTCAATTCAACTGCAAACGTTTACTCTAAACCCCTCCCCCATCCCTCTTTCCCTTACATCGCCCTAGTGAATGACGTGAGATTAAACAGCTAGCTACGGCATTAATCTAAGTCTCGTTTTGACACTGGTCAAGGCATTCAAGCATTCCATGTTTATACCACTGAAAAGAAAGCGACAGCCTCTTCAGCTACCATATTAACACGAGTGTAGACAGTAGATAAGAGAGAAACAACTGAGCCCGGCCTCGTTTCGGTGCAAGGCTTTTGAGTAGAAACCTCCTAAGAAGAGTAGTTTATCCTCTACGCTGCGACAGCACTGTCCTGGTGTCAGGTATGGTGACTTATTGCATGCTGTCGGCCCTCTGGAACTGATCTGAGGTGAGTTTCGGACGTGGTGGCGTTCCAGCCCAGCAGTCTTAAAGCTCGTTTGGCACCGTCATCCCCCCTCCCCCACCGCCACAGCCACAGCCACACACCCCAGGGTCCATTTCCACCTGCTACCCATTGGGTAAGCAGCTCTTCTGGGTATGGTTCCTCCTACTCTTGATCCAGGCCTTGTCAGGACGACTGCATGAGGCCCGTCAGCCGCTTGCCCGTCAGTGACTTGCCCTGCGAGGAAGCAGGGAAGAAGGGAGGTGAGGGAGACAGCTGCCAAAATGGCGTCATCTTAAAAGCTTTTCTGAGGATTCGGAAAGGGCACAGTGGGAGGAAAACTTAAAGAATAAGAAATCATGTCATTGAAGCTCAACCTTGACTGATGGTGAGAACGCATTAAGAAATAATATTAAACCAATAAAAAAATAACACAAGAGATATGCTATGGGGAAATATCTGGATTTATTAAGTCCAATATGACTTACATAACATTTAGTTATTGATTCTTACAGCTTAACGTGTCTGTGGAGAGATATATGGTGACAAAGCCAATTGTGTAGAGCAGAGGAATCCGCTAACCCCTTTAGCTATAATTTCACAGTGTCAAACCTAAAAATCTATCCTGCCGTCTTCCCTACTTGCAATTCTTTGTTCACAGCCACGGAGGTGGACGAATGAATCTGTGCAATGGACAAGTTGTCCCCCCCAGTCAACTATCACCAGACCTTTCATTGAAACCAATACTGAGGCAAAGAACATGTCCCTCCAGGGAAGGAGCCAAAGTGCAGCCAAGTGTTTGAATCACTGAGTGGCTGGAATAATCACTTCTCCTGCTCTGCTCTGGGTTTTGCACCCAAAAAACCTGAGTCGCAGAGTTCTTACTTTTCTTACTTGGCGCTGACAAATAATGACAGCAGTGGTGTTTACCGTACAGTTTACCGTACTCCTTCAGTGAAAGCGGTTTGAAGAGATAAAAGCGGAGACGCTCACCACACTGCGAGTGAACTTCTCCAGGGAGGTGCGTCGCCCCTGCTCCGTTTCAGGCTGGTGAGTCGAAAATAAAAAAATAAAATCATGTTTTCAGTGCATGAAGCCAGGATATTTAAATGCATCTCTCACATTTAAGGACTGATTCATTTCACCATATTGCTGCATTTGCAGATTACTGCTCTTAAACATTCCTGCGGCAACTATGGAAAATATTGTCTTCTATAATAAAATGGTCGCTAGCAGTCGTCAATGCAGTTTTATTAACACATAACCCATGAATGTTACCTCCCGCTCATTGATGCCTCTATACTGAAGAAACCTTTGATAAGTATACTTCGTTTCCTACATTGCAAGAGCTACCTCCCAGCTGTATACATCAAGAATCACTACATCCACCAACTATAAGCTGCATTTTATTTCCATCTCTGTCCAGTCTCATACAATATACAATGAAATCTTTAAAGGAAGTGGTTTTATAAAACCTGATCTAGTGAATTTGGAGGCCAGGTCAACACCTTGTGCTGTTATTCATGTTTTTATGAGTTGTTCCTAAACTGTTTTCTTGTGTGTGTGTCTGTGTCAGGCTGCATCCTGCTAGGGATGGCTGCTGTCATCAAGGAGTGTCATCACCATGGGGTCTGGTCTAGGTGGGTGCTACATGTCTAAGTAACATCTACATGAATGCCAGGTCCAAAAGTTTTCCTGCAGAACATTGAACTGTCACAAGATGGTCAATGTTATTTACTTTTCCTATCAGTGGTTTTAATGTTGTGGCTGATCGGTGTATATGTAAGTGGTGGCTAGTTGATATTTTCTGGTGTTAACCATGAATTAATTCTCATTTTATTTACCAGCAGATATCTTTAAAGTATGATTTGTTGAGCTATGCCCAGAAATGTAGCACCAAATTTATATCAGTTCATCCTCGAGTCCAAGCGAACGTTTGTGTCCAAATTCGACAAAATCTGTCAAGGCGTTCGCGAGAATGGGACGGACAGACAACCCGAAAACACAACGCCTCCGGCCACGGCTGTCGCCAGCATAAAAATATGTACACAGAAGCGATCTCATGGATTGATGACAGGCACTTACTTTCTTCCTCGCCATGAGCAGGTCCTGGTACACATTGGAGCGCAGGAACCGTGAATAGCTGTCACTTTTCATCAGCTTGTATATGTGGTCCTAAATGGGCAGAAAGAAACAGAAAATCACATTTTTATTTTTAAACACCAGCAGCATGATATATATATATATATACACATCTATATTTAGCTCTGTGCTAATGATGTGCAAAACTTGCTAACTGGAGCAGAGTAAACTTAACGATAAAAGGGAGAAGATGGTTGTAGCACCCAGCCAAGTAACTGACAGCAGAAATCTTTTCTTTATTTAACTCTGCCCTTATAAGCCTGAAACAGAGGAGGAAATTTGATAGACACCACACAACCCCCCCAGCAGCACCCGCCTCATCTATTTCCCAGCGAGGCGTACTCTCTAGAAATCAGACCACAATACAAAGCCATTAGTTGATTCTGGTGAAGCATGTAAGAAAGACAAATGGGGCAGACAATAGTGTGGGAACGAGCTCTGGAGAGGTCTCCGACACAGATCAACTGAAGAAATACTGTAGAAATTAAAATGGGACACAGGGCCTAGCAGTTTATACCTTTGGCCTATGAAATCCAAGAAATCCTGACACACGCAATGACAAGTTATGTGCAAGTCTTAGTTTTAAGATGAAAACACAGCCTGTGTATGTTAAATATGAAGCTACACCCACTAACCTGCAGAGAAACAGTCCTGCACACAACCCCTCATTATGTAAAAATCTTAATTCACGTTTTTTCTTATTAATACATCAGTCTCATCTTCTTTTTTGACAGTGTTTCCAAAAAGTGTCCACGTACAGCAATTTTAAAGGAATTTCCAAAGAACACTGGTTGTAAATTTGCAGTGCCATTTAACTATGCGGAGCTCCTGGTTGATTTGTGTGCTACTTTCTTCGTTTTTCACGGGTCAAACCATCAAAACTGTGATGGAAATTGAACCAAACATCCCTGCTTTTGAAGTATAACGGTTTTATAGTAACTGACATTCTTTCTGTGTGGTCAGCCAACCGTAGAAGAGCAGAGATCCTTTCATAGTTGGCATATGTGCACATTTAAAGGCAGCAGGTGCATCATTCATGTGCATTATTACCTCAGTTTAGCCAGACAAGTTAACCTTTAGCTCTGAATGACAGCTGGGAATAAAGGAGGAGGCTCCGGTGCAGGTTGCATGGCATTTTAAATACATGGGTGATCTGTCCGCTGAATATACTTTAAACAGGAGTTGTAGATATTTTTATTTATGTGTGTAAAGTCAGGTTCTTCCTTAAATTTGATGCAAAATGTTTTGTTACAACTGGGGATTTAAAGTGGAGGTTTACTGTGGGATCCATAGAAAATAAAGAGGAATACTTCAATATAGTTGTTCTTCTTTAATGCCTAATGAGAAGATTTGACTAGGATTCTTAAATTTCCTAATTTAAGTATTAATATTAATTTATTAAAAAAGGATCTAAAAGACAAGTCAGATGGATTTACCCGAACTCTATGTCTGTGAGGTTCTCAGTCATTCAGGTGATGTTATATCAGACACAAGTGAGTATCTGGTTGTTACAGACCGTTGTCACACGAGACTCTGGTGTGCACCACCCACAGATGTTCCTGTTAAAAACCTCAGCCCCCCCACCAGTCATTTAGAACCGAAGAAACCTGGTCTATGTGCGGTGAAACACCTTCAACAAACCCAACTAATCGAGTTCCCACCGTTTCAGCTCTGCTTGGATATAATGCACTACTTGCTGCATTACCACTCCCTCCCTCTGTTGCTGTGTTTCTTCCATTTTTTTCCCCACCTGTGCGTCCTCGTAGCTGTATCGTCCGGGGTCCTTCAGGTTCTGACTGGTGCGTTCATAGCTGTGGGAGTCCAGGTTGATGGAGCTGGGTGCTCCCTCGGCCAGGAACTCCGTCCAGATGTCCTGCGCCCTCTGCGGAACGTCCTGCTGGGGCATCCTCTTCAGGTCCTGGACTGCGAGCCAGAATCTGAAAATTTAAATACGGTAAATAACACTGACCATCTTGTGGCTGTTCAATGTTCTTCTGGGAAACTTTTGGACCTGACATTCATGTGGATGTTACTTAGACATGTACCACCCACCTAGACCAGACCAGGCACCCCCACCCCATAGTAATGACACTCCTTGATGGCAGCAGCCATCCCCAGCAGGATGCAACCAAAACAAAAATATATAATATATACTGTATATATACTGAAGTGAGACTTGCATTAACCAGCGGTGGCAGCAGAGAGCCACTGACTGACTGCCTCCACTATTAGATTGTATCTATATTGATCTGTGAACTGGTTTAGCAATATAGAGGGAAACACCTCTGGGGCCTGCTCCTCTCGCTCACCAGCCCTATTTCTCACTCAGTGTCACACTCTCGTTCTCTGGTGCTCCTCCAAAAGCTCCCTCATAAAACCAAAAGCAATTAAAGGTCCAGAAAAGGAAAACAAGAGAGAGCAAGAGAGGGTGACTGGCGGTGATATGCTCTCACCGTCTCACAGTGTGTGTTAATTTTCCTGTGTGTTTTATGTCCCTGTGGCTCAGAGGTATCAGCCTCCATACTATCCTGTTCATCCCCCAGACTCTATCATTCTTAACACGTTTCTTCTCCTCGCTCGATAGCTTCCGGAAACGCTCGCCCTCAACAAACACTACAATAACACCACTTACTGCTGCTGTGGCGCATTAGGAACATGATGTAGTGCGTAAAACTGTTTAAATGAGGGATGAATTTAATATTTGTACTGTGAATCAATAGACGACAACTCGGTGAAATCAACAACCTCGTTCATTTCGAGGGAAAGAGCCACTTGCGCCTGAATAAACACACAGACTGGACGTGTACGGCAGCGTCAAAGTGCTTCCCTCCGCTGTTGATTTATGGGATATGGGTGATTAGCCATGCTGTCGCTGTTTGCTGGCACTGTCTGTTATCTTTGGGCCTGGATGCGTATGAACGTGTGTGACTTGAGGTTTATCTCAGATGGGCGAGCGGTGACCGATTCTCAGCTGTGAAATGAGGAGAAGGTCAAGATAAATTAATAATGATCAAAAACTCCTGTGAAGTTTTACAAAACCAATCCAGCTTGTTAAATTGGAGAACTGCCCATCTCACCATCTAAGAAAATAGCTGGAAAGTTTAGGATAAGTCTCAATTCACAGCTTGTTAACTCTTGACATTTTCAGAAATATGAAAGTCAAATAGCGCTTTCGTCATAATTTTACATGTCATAAAAAATGGCCTTATACTTTCCTTATGCCTTTGCATTTCTTCCTTTGAGATACCCTGTTGCTAGCTCGCTAATCTGATGGCAACCATTGGCTAACAGGAGTGTTTTTAAGACACGTGGCTAATGCTACAACTCGAATGCCAAGTGTTTTGTGTACACAATTCCACAAGTTGTAACTATGAGTACAAGAGTTCAATGTGAAGGCAGCATTAAACACAAGTATCTTAAATGAAGAATCTAAATGTGCCATGTTCTGCTCTGCTGAAACATATCTGTGACTTAAAGGAACACTGTCTCTTTATATTCACATTAAGCTACATGTAGCAGTTAGCTATGTTTAGCATGAAGACGATATTACTGATGGTTACGTCCTTAAAGGAAAAGTTCAACATTTTGTTTTACTGGGTTTTATTTTGCCGAGAAGATTTGCATCATTCTTATGTCAGTGCATTAAACATTAAGCTAACGGCTAACAGCCAGTTAGCATAACTTAGCTTAGAGACAGGAAATAGGGAGAAGACAGCTCAAAAGATAAATAGTGTTTAGGGTAAACCTCAATCAGACTTCAGGAAGTTACTGTACGTGTTTAATCTATTTTTATTATTAACGATAAACAACAAAGGCTATAAAACGCTTCTTGTTGAAAAGCTATAGCGGATCGCATCTTGTTGCCTTTAAATATTACCAGGCTAGCTAGTCTTTAATTCCTTTCTCTGTACTGACTCATTTATGTTCCTGCTCTTTTTTACAATAGAAAACACCTTTAAAGACACTAGTTGGATCTTTGCTGAGCAAAACAAGAAATTAATTATCCCTCCAAAGATTATCTGTATAACAATTAGGCTCAATAGGGCGTGTGTGTGTGTGTGTTTTTTTTTTTTTTTTTTAAGCCCTAATCTTTTTATCCCAGAATTTTGCATATCCATGATAATTATGTTCCTGCTGTTGCTGCTCTTTTCTTTCTCAGGTGACTGGGAACTGGCAAGCCTCCACTTAATTGTTTGTCCGTGTTTGCACTGTGCAAGTGGGTAGAAGTGGTAGGTTGCAAGAAGACAGATGCCAGAAAGAAAAATCTTTCAGAGATTTTGAAAAAAAAAACTGTTGTACTCTCCTCAGAGAAAACATTTACATTGAAAATCCAACGTCCGTGATCTGCTAGAATGATCACAGCGCGCAAATTGAGAAGATCATGAAGATTACTGAACACTCTTTTGTCCTCACCGCAAGTTTTCAGAGCTGAACTCTGACTCCAGAAACTTGAGGAAGAGATCCTGCCCTGCCGGGTCCTTCAGGGCCTCCTCCAGAGAGAACCCCCACTTCTTCACCCTCTGCTGACTGGGCTCCTTACTGGGAGAGATGGAGATAACTGAGACAGAAACTACTGCATCAAGACTAAAAGAGACATTATAATGGATTAAACTGGAGGCAAATGAGGCATAAAGTCACAGTGTGACTCAGAGGTGAATACAGAGGAAGGGCCATGATGGTAAAACTTATCCGACTGGCCTCTGAGAAGTGTGTTGATGTGATATTAGTGTGTGAGGAGAGGCACATTATGACAGGCGTTTTAATCTCTGCAGGGATTTTTTTTTTTCTTGTATCCTGCAATTAATCAATTCCGATGAATTATTAAGCTACATTAGGCACAATGATTATATGTCTGCTCTAATTAATTCCTGCATAATTCAGGAATAAGTCAGGAGCTCAGAGCATAGTGCAACTTGTTGAGAGCTGTGGCTGTCCTCTTCACTTCCTTCATGCTTTAAGTCGGTAGATAATCAATAATTTGCCGTGAGCCTCTACATGTTTGTGGTGGGTTCTTTGAGTAATTCAGTAAAATCAGTCTTTATTGTTGCAGCTCTTTAAGGAAGTATTTATTAAAAAGATAATCATCATTAACCTAAGCTTCAATAACTCCGTAAAAAAGGGCTTTTCTTTTTCAGAATGGAAATTCCTTTTTTAAGTTTAAATGTTTTAGCATGCAAGTACACTCATCAACCACAACATTAAAACCACCTGCCTAATATTGTCTCCATTTTGTCATAAAGTTGAGGTGCATCGGGAAATGGACATGGGCCTTCTGAGGGTGTCTGGCACCAGGACATTGATAGGGGAGTCCTTGGGTCCTATGGGTTGAGGGGAGGAGCCTCTGTGGATCATCCCACAGATACGTATGATCAGTTTGGAATCTAGTGAATTTAGAGGCCAGGTCAACACCTTGTGCTGTTCTTCATGTTTTTTGAGTTGTTCTTGAGCAGTTGTTGTGGTGTGTCCGGCCCGCCATATCCTGCTGGGGGTGACTGCTCTCTTTAGGGTGTGACGTTGGGGTCGGGATGTCTGGTCGGCTACGATGTTTTGGTTGTCGGTAAGTGTCTAAATCTAAATGAGTACCAGGACCAGATTTCTAAAGATTATTAATGTCATTCCCTTCACCTGTCAGTGGTTTCAGTGTTGTGGCTGATCCGTATTCATTTACAGTAATAAATCTGAACACTGTGACACAAATAGATCAAACAGACATTTTAGAGTAAAATAACTGTAAAATAATAAAGTAGTTTTCTCTTATTCTATGAGCATCTTTCAAGCATTTTGTGGGTAAGCAACTGTATATGTGTAGTCACTGTTCACTGGCTGTGACAATACCTGGCCTCCAGGTCCCAGAGGGAGGCGTCGTCGCTGGTCCAGGGGTTGGATGGTTCCGGCGCCGTCACAAACGGGTCGTACTCCATGTACTGCTCGGTGTAGGTTATCAGACTGAACACACACAACACCGAGCACAGAAGAGGGTAAAGACACAACAGCAGCAACACGTTGACCATTCAATGTCATTTCCCGTGTTTACACGTGAGCCACCGATTGAAGGTTTTCAGAGGTAAATCGAGTGTGAAAAGAAAAAAAAAAAAGACATTGTTAAAGGGGGAACATCTGTCTGTAGTCTTTGATTGTCTGAGATGAATGAGCTTCACATCAAAAAACGGCGGGCCACTGGAAATGTTTTCCTGCTCACAGATTAAACAATAAAACATGAAATCATTATCGCAGAGTAATCCCTCCATGACATAGAACATCCGCTCTCCATTTATAAATCAATAAATGTGTTAGAAATTAACTGATCGTGAAAATTTATGAGTTTAAGAAGTTTAAATCTTTTGCTGGGACAATGCAGCGTGCAGTTTTGGTTCACATTTCAATTGGATTAGACCTTCTAGTTAGGATTTACATGTAAATGTTTTAAGAAAATATGTCTTGGAAAAACCTTTGTCAGAGCTTGTCTCACAATTCTGAATGCCCCACGCACACACACAAAAAAAAAGTATAAAAGAGGATAATCCAAGAGAGGAACTACAAATAAGAATCAATTACACAGGGAAGAGTGGTGCACATTCACAGAAATATAAACCCGTCCTATAATCTGGAACAGCAAAGCACAAGGCAAGACGAGTATCAGCACCATGGACAGAGACACAATCAATAGAGATGGTTTGGTTGCTCACGTGTCCAGTGATTTCTAAAAATGTGCATGAACTTAGAAACTGGAAAGTCATTTTAATCAAATGACATCTTCTCAAGAGAGGGAGGAATAAGCATTTTGCTTGGCAGTATGCCAAGTTTGAACTTTTTACTTATACTTTACAAGTGCTCAAATATGCTGAAACAATGTCGGATGTTATATAGGGCATTTTTTTATTTTTATTTTTTTTGGGGGGGGGGGGTTGATGTGCTAAATATCTCAGTCGTTTAGTGATGCAGTACTGTTGAGACCAAAATCAAGCTGTAAAGTAAAAGCAAACAAATGTGTTTGCACACTAATTAAGGAGAACTGTAGTGGTTGAATCAGCACATTATGATGCAACTTTATTAGCGGCAATTCACTTTAATTGTAAATCCACTGGATTCATGGCAGACAAATATCTCATCCTGCAGACTATCATGTACTTAATGACGCATTCTTATTGTAAGTAAGCACAAATTATCCAGAAGTTATATATCACATCCTCCATATGACACCAGCTGCTTTGAACGCTATCAGTCAAACTGACTGATTCTGTCTGTCATGTTATTTCTTGCTGTATTTGGGTTAATGCCCAGCGCTTTCCGCTCTGTGGAGCGCCAATTAAAGTCAGCTCGGTGTGTGAAGTCAGGAGGTTAAAGGGTCACGCGAGCCGAGCAGCGGAGCAGTAATCACTGTTTTTTCTGCTCTGCTGGGAAGTAATGGCCTCACTGGCTGACTGAGCACAGGATGGAGGCAAATGCCGAAGTGTATGGGAGGCAGAGAGTGAGCAGAACACAGGTATGGATTCATGTGACACTAAGGATATCTGGAGAATGCAGTCCAAGTAAATATAATACAATGTAATATGACAAATATAACATTTTATGAACAGTCTTGAGATGAACCAGCTTTGCTCTCGTTAATAGGTTTTTATCTTCCTTCTTATCAAATATTGTAATGTATCTGAGATTGCTATGTTGTTTTTTCTGCCTTTGGCGACTGTCATGGGTTGTAATGCTTAAAATACCTTGACATCAATCAATCAGCCTTTCTTGACAGTATTGCAAAAACCTGCCTTGACATTCTTGCTTCCAGACGGAGTCACTAATTCTGAAGTCACTGAAACAGCATTAATATATTTTACACGTATCATTTTAAGGACTCCACTGTGTCATGCTGGATGTCTGTCTTATAAGGTATAACCTAGCTAGGATGCTCAGATCCTTCAGAGTGCAGGGAGCACTCCTGAGGACCTTCTATGACTCAGAGTGGTCTACTGGAGCAGCAGCTTCTCAGCGGTGGACAAAAAGAGACGGAACAGGCTGGTGGTGAAGAAGGCCGGCTCTGTTCTGGCCCACCCTCTTGAGCCTGTGGATGTGGCGGGTGATCGGAGGATGGAAGCAAAGCTGTCATCCCTGATGATGATGGAAAGCCAGTCCCACCCCTTCCATGGCCGTGTGCTTCATGCACGCTGTATGAAGGCTTGTTACTGAAGGTCCTTCCTTCTTGCCGCTGCGAGGCTGAACAACCAAGCCTGCCTCCAGTAGACCACATACGTAGAACTTATTTATTTAAAGTTTACTCTTCTTTGTCTCATGCCCACTGTCCTTAAAACTATATGTTGTGGCGACACTGACAGTTTGCCTAGTGTGGAATAAATGAAAGGATTATCGTATCTTATGTTTTAGCTGGGGTTCCTCGCATATGACTGTACCTGACCTGCATGTCGCGCAACACACTGTATGCTGGGTCTGTGCCTTGCAGTACCTCACCCCACATCATGAAAACTAAACACGATAAAATAAAACCTTCAATTTGTAGGTTGCAAACAGCTAAAACGGTCTCAGGACGCGTTAACGCTCCGGCATGCAGCACAAACACGGCAGCGTCCATTGGTCTGTGATATAAATGTTGATTCCAGTCATTTTTAGTCAAAATCGATGAATTTACGTATTTTCCTGTTTAAACTGGGTTAGGCTTGTGTCTTCGGTGCGTGCCTGTGGTTAACTCCCCGTATGTCACCAATATAATGGTTGTACACACTTGTATCATATTTTATCATTTATGATTGTAACATATTTAGTCTTGTTGATTTGACATTAAACTGCACCGAAAAAGCACAAGATGAGGCAGCCAGTACTTCTGCCTCATGGGAAAAGGCGCTAGTGAGCCACGGGTTCATGCTGTTGCTCTTCTTCTACTCTGAGTCAACTATACAGTAGCGATCTGTTTATTGGGATCCTTTCTCTGTGTGAATGCCAAAAATAGAAGATTGCAGTGGTGGGCTGTTAGGGCCAGCAAAGTCTTCTCTGCTGGCCTAAACTTTATCAAAATCACTGATTTACATTTTAATATTTTCCAATTAATCTTATTAAATGATTCCCCATAAATTCCTTTTCATTTTATGGCTTGTCTGTCTCTCAGCTTTGGTGCTGCTGGCAGTGTAACTTTGCATTAGAGCTTTTATCCAATCATGTTTCAGCCGTCATGTGTTGCCAGAGTCAAAGAAATCTGCCTGAGCCTTCACAATTAAAACTGACTGAAAACAATGTATTACATTTACATCTTTTATGTATATTTGTCATTTTATTGGGTTGACATCGATGCTTCTGCTGGATTTGACGTATGTGAGTCTCTCACTTTAGTAATGGCATTCATCTTGCTATAAGAGATTCCCGTCTACGATGCAACGCCCCGTTTTATCGCGTATCTATATGATGTTGATGGTGGTGTCATAACGATCATATATAATACTATATTATGATAGAATATATATGTGTGTGTGTGTGTGTGTGTCCAAATAGCACCAACAACCCTTCTCAGAAATCCCAAACTTCTTTTTCTCTGCTTCTAAACGACAAACACCACAGGTTCAGACGGGGTGTCAAGATCAAAATTACCTCCATCTGTCTCCGCTCTAGCAGAGATACAGAAAAAAAAGAAAGTGGAGGACAGGCTTGTGTTTTAGATTATAGATGGGGGAGAGAGCAGGGAAGACGGGACGGCAGACGCTTTATGAGAGAAACACTGACTCCTTCAAACACTATATAGTCAAGATAAAGATTAGACTCTGAATGTGGAGCATCCCGTACCTTTCAGCAACTTTGGACATCTTCATACAGTGGCGATCGAGCTGGGTGTTCAGGAATAAGATCTGAAAGAGGAGATGACAGGACCTTTATTACAGAGCGTTGAATTTGATCATATGATTGTTAGATTGGAGCAAAAAGGGAAGCAACTGTCTCAAATAATCGAGGGCTCGTAGTGCACGAAGGCAACAGCAGCTAGTCACCTACAGGAATTTGAAATGGTTGGACAGGATGAAGGTGCAGTGAAGGGTATGTGACTGTGAAATCAAATGATTTGTGGAGTAAAAATCAGAGACAGAACAAATGTGGAGGTGCTTTATAACACAAGCTCACGCTTTTGTGGCAACGTTAGGAGCGATTCTTTTACCTCTTTCTCCACGTCCTCCTTGGTGCCTTTTCTGGAGTGCTGCAAAGGAGTGTGTACGGGACTCTGAGACTGCGTCCCCTCCTCTGCCAACCCGTACACTGACTGGGCCGTAGGAACACGAGCGAGGAGAAGAAATGGGACAAGGAACAAAGAGATAGAACTTATTATTGATTTCTCGCAGCGTGGAAAAGCATGAATTTGCTTCGACATAGCGTTGTCTTGAAATTTAAAGCACTCATGTCCACACAGCTACCAGTCAGTGAAGGTTTTATAAAACTACCTTTAAAGAAGGAGATTCTCTTTCATTTTCAGGAACCTGTAAGGAAAAACTTATCACCCGAGCTCATACCTTCTTAACTCTTTGAGGATTCTTCATGCGTCTACATTTCCTGATGTCCATCTCTGTCGTGTTCACACATCCAGGCTGGACATAAAACAAAAAGAGTGTGAACATTTTAAATATTACACCTGATTTTGATTTAATTTTTTTTTCCAGTAACCCAAGAGAAAGCTGTGGAAAGATTGAAATGAAAGAGAACGTGGATGGAAGAGAAGCTTTAATCTTCCACACACACACACAGCGGCTTACCACAGGCCTGTGGACATCCCAGAAGGCTCTCTCCTGGCTGTCGAGGATCTTCCTCTCGGTTTTATCCTTCTTCCTGTCGATCCTGCAGATGAGATCAGTCGGTGTGAGGAATACAGCTTCCCTAGCATCAGCATTACGTGCAGCATTTGAATGAGGACTAGAGGAGAAAAGAGTCTGAGTAGTCTGGGGATTAGAAAGTTTAGAAAAATCTTTAGTTGTGTTTTTTTTTTTTATTCCATTATTGAAGTTCAGAATTGATCCAGCTCTGTCACGAAAACTATTTTCAGGTACTCTTTCCTGAGAACGTCCAGTTCTACGCAACTTACACCGATCAGCCACAACATTATGACCACTGGCAGAAAACAACATAGACCATCTTGTGGCAATTCAGTGTTCTGCTGAGAAATGTTTGGACCTGGCATTCATTCATGTGGATGTTACTTAGACATGTAGCACCCACCTAGACCAGACCAGGCACCCGCACTCCACAGCAATGAAACACATCCCCAGCAGGATGCAGCCTGACACAGACACAAAAACGGTTTAGGAACAACTCATGAAGAAGAGCACAAGGTGTTGACCTGGCCTCCAACTTCACTAGATCCCAAACTGATCAAGTATCTGTGGGATGATCCACAGAGGCCCCTCCCCTCAACCCAGAGGACCCAAAGGCCCCCACTAACCAAATTCTGTTGCCAGACACCACAGGACACCCTCAGAAGGCCCATGTCCATTCTCTGATGAGGCCCAACTGTTTTGGAGGCACAAGGGAGACCTACACAATATTAGGAAGGTGGTCATAATGTTATGCCTGATCAGTGGATAGCTCAACCTAATAGCTTTCTAAAAAACACGCTAAGACAAAAGGAAACTGGACCTGTTTGAGGTTCCACAATAACAAAGTGAAGAAGCCACTTTTAGTCATGCAGGGGTCCCGCTGTTTTGTGTCTGACTTAAAATATCACTCTATCATTGGCGGTTTAAAAAAAATAAATATATACATATATATATATATATATATATATGTATACTGGACAGATAATCTTCCATGAAGTTACTCTACAGGAGGGTTAAATGAGGTCTGTGAGAAACACTCCCTGCTCATGATATAGGAGATCACACTGACATCGCACCGTATTGTTCGGTCTTTACCTTCGGTGTCTGTGACCACAGTAGTTGCATGTGTTGCCTCGGTAACAGAGCACACTTACTTGACCTGGGCCTCGGCCTGCATGTAGATAAACTCCCACTTCCTGGCGAAGGCTCTCTGCAGCCTGGCTAAGTTCTCCTGTTAAAGACAAGATCGATGTGAAGTCCACAAAGAAAAAAGTTGGTTTTAAAACTAAATAAGCCACACCACAGTTTAAAGCCGCTAGAAGCAATTTAGGTCTCATATCATCACACGCGTGCACCTCATCTGACCTTTAAGAGGTTGTGATTTTTTCTGCCTCTAGCTGGACACCCAGATCAATGCCAGCAGCTCGCAGGAATAGTTCGACACTCACCGCCTCGTAATCTGCCAGCTCCAGCCTCGTCTTATTCTGCATGGTCCGCTTGCACAGGTAGATAGCTGAGGGGGCGAGAGAGGATCGAAGACTGGAATTTATCACACGTTGCATTTATCACATGCAGCCACTCATCTGTGCATCTCCCCACCACACGTGGTATGGAGCATAATCAGTTTTGAGCTGTCTGTCCTCTTTTGGATTATGAGTGAAAGCGCGTGAAGAGGCCCTGAACCACAGCCACGGATGCCAACGTGTCAAGATGAAGAGCGGGAGCAGCGATCGACTAATCCTGTCAGCTGTGATTCAATAAAAAGCTCAGATGGAGGTAGTTTGTATTTACGTTCATGTATAATATGTTTGTGGTCCGGTTGTGTAATTATCTCTCTAGTGGCACAATCCACAAGTCCCACACAGGATCAAAGTCTCCCACACATATTTCCTCGAATTGATTTGCGCCAATTAAAGCCTCTAGAACCGAACATTCGTGTTCCTTTGACTCTTCGCTGAAGCACACAACAGAGAAATAATTTCATTGTCAGAAGCAGTTTAACCTTTACAATACATGCAGCCTTCAAACGGTAGAAAAATATTATTCCACTTGAATTGTACCTGCAAGTTTGCCACAGCTGCAGTAGGTGTGAACATGTAATCATATTCTAAATATAGATTTACATATAGATTTACTTTTTTTTTTTTTTTTTCCAGTGTGGGCCTTGTTTTTACATCCAAAGCAGTCGATTGCTTGGTTTCACTGGAACTATGCTTTTACCACCATCTACTCTAGGTAATATACTGACAGTTGATATAATGCCTTCATAAAACTCCACCTCAAAGAAGTCAAAAGTACCCTTTAAGGTACCACATAAACCAAAATATAGCACTACTGTGGAACATCTAATTGGTTTTATAGTGTGCAGGAGTGACAGTGAGATATGGTCTACAAACTCTACTCTGCGTTAAAGTTACTGTAAGTTTTGAGTTTAGCAGCTCAGTAAGAACCACTCAGGTAACATTAGCATCACTGTGTTGCTCAGTGGTGTTCAAACAGGGTTCATGAAACATTTTGAAGTGCTGTTCGGGGTTCAGAACGGGGCTCGATAATAAAACACAGCGGAGTGAATCCGTTTATTTAATCTCTGCTGACGTTAAAAGTATACACCGATCAGACATAACATTATGACCACCTTCCTAATAGTGTGTAGGTCTCCCTTGTGCCTCCAAAACAGTTGTGGCTCATAAGAGAATGGACATGGGCCTTCTGAGGGTGTCCTGTGCTGTCTGGTAACAGGATGTTGTTAGTGGATCATCCCACAGGTACTTAATCAGTTTGGGATCTAGTGAGTTTGGAGGCCAGGTCAACACCTTGTGCACACGAAATTTCGTTGCATTGTTATACAATGACAATAAAGCTTCTATTCTATTCTGTTCTGTTCTTCAAGTTTTTTTTTTTGAGTTGTTCCTAAACCGTTTTTGTGTGTGTGTCTGTGTCAGGCTGCATCCTCCTGGGGATGTCTGTCATTACTATGGGGTGGGGATGCCTGGTCTGGTCTAGGTACATGTCTAAGTAATGAATGCCAGGTCCAAAGGTTTCCGAGCATTACATTGATATGTCAAAAGATGGTCAATGATATTTACTTCTCCTCCTATCATAATGTTGTGGCTGATCGGTGTAGGTTCCACTCTCACGGCCTCATTAGCATTAAACCTATACACTGAGTGCACCAATAACATTATTATGAAAAGTAATGGCCATCAGGACTGTTTTATTCTCCCAGTGGGGCAGAAATTTGATCCAAATCAGATAAAGTGAAGTTCTGAATTTGGAGCCCCGTGACATCATGCTGTTAAATCAATTATATTGATTGACAGCTCCTACCTCAACTATGGTATAGTATATTTTTCCTCCCGTGCAGAGGTACTATATTCATGTTTAAAAACATCGATTTTTATGACTGAACATCGCTCTTTAAAACACAAAGGAGAGCATGTGGTTCACTGCCAAGATAAAACACAAACGAATAAAATGTTTACATCAAGGTAAAACCAAAGCCGCAAGTTTCTCACCATAGTCTGTGTTCTCAGGCTCCCAACAGTTGGACGGCCAGAAGTACGGTGCCTGGAGGGTGGGGGGTGAGCAAAAAGAAAATGTGAGTTTCAAAAGAGATGCTGCAATCGCTGGCGATTATCTGCCGAACCCCTGAGGCCGCTCTGTGAGTTAACAACTAATGGACGAAAAAGTGGAGTGAGGACGATGACCTTCACGATACATTTGTTTTCCTGTGAGACACTGGAGTGCACATGATTGCGGTGCCGCGCTGTGTGTGCAATCAAAATATATATATATTTTTTTATCAGGATTGAACACATTGAGAATAGCTGACTCCTGAAACTCCTGAAACTGCAGACTAAGAGTGGGGTGTTGCAGGGGCATGAAAACACTGCAGCATCACGGCAAAAGGAAGAGTGATCAAATATGGAAAATAAACAATCAGAAAGAAAAAAAAAAGCACCTAGAAAGGTTTTTACGAACATCTGCAGTCATTTCAGTCAGGGGAGATAATGCATGGTGTTAACTGTTTTGATTTACCTTCTGTGTTTAGTCTTGCATTTAATTTGCCTCCAAAATGAAATCCTTTCAGCTCTCCTCCTCCCATCTCACGTCACTTTGAAGGAGGAGAACGAAGGTCAAACTACGCACCGCCGTCTGGTTTAATTAGACTTCTCCACAAGCCCCGGTGGAGATTCAACCTACCAACTTGACTCTCTATAAGATGCTACGCAGAGATCGCTCTAACCTCACCACATGACCTCTTTGCCATTCCCTTCTGAGGAATCTGAAAACACAGTTCCCTTATTTTAATTAGGGAATTCAGGATAAAACGGTCCAGCATAATTAATCTGTGACTTTGACGCCGATGTCTTATCCGTGAACAGTGAAGGAGGCTGGACCTGTCAGCAGGCTTTACTTTCCTTTTTCGTGCCTTGAGGAGACTCTAATTGTAGCGTACTACTCCACACAACGAGTCCCTGTCAGGCTTTTGGTAGCTGCCTACTCAACCCAAACCCAGACCAGCTTCCCCCTGCTCGCTTGATGAATATTTTAACAGATCACCATTCATTTTTAATAGGGTCGCAGGATCCCAACAAGAAGCTGGAGATGGTGGACAAGGCCTTTTTGTCATCAAGATCAAGATCAGTGTGCTGTAATTCCACAGCCGAGCAAGTAATCTTCAACGGCTGATGGGGTGTTTGTGCAAGTAGTCGCCCTTACCGTCAGATTAACCTTGTTGGACTTTCAGCATATTACAATAATGCAGAATGATGAAGGAAGCTGGTGCAAGATTATGTCTGTACAAAAGATGCAGAGTAATAGAGAAACTAATCTCTATTCTATTTACAAAGGGCTAAAAGAACTAGAGGAAGACCTAATATTGTAAATTATATTGCTGCTAAACTGTATTTCTTTGCTTTTACCAGACATTGACAACAGAACGTCTTAACTAAGCCCTTTTTTGTCACTGCTTTTACAAGATGGACCTTCTTGACTTGAATCCAGATCTTTATAAAAGCTTCTATACGTAGCTTTAAAAAGATTAATTCTATGTTCTTTCTAAAAGCAAGAAAACAAAACAACTAAGTGTGGCCAGCCACGGTGTCAGCGAGACGCCACGAAGTATTGCTTAAGCGCCGGCTGATGTCAGCTAGAGAAACACAACGTATGATTGGCAAACTCTTCACCACATCATTGGATCACTCTGTGAGCATCTCAGTTTATAGCTTCATATCGCTAGCTTCCATTGAAGATTTATAGTGGCCTGTTGCTTTTTGACCTGTAGTTTGGACACAGCAATAAAACTACGGCCTCACTGGTAGCTCTCTGAGGCACAACAGTACTTTGAGCTAAATGCGAACATCATTATGCTAACATGCTCACAAAAACAACGCTAACATACTGTCACTTGACAGATATAAAGTTTTCCAAGTTCAACACCATAACAACAGCGGGCACTGTGCAACATGGACCTACGAAACTTACGTACCATACAATCCTTAGTAGGCTCCAACCCCAGTCAGAAGGAACAAACATTGACAAGGTCAAAATGTATTAACTGTATGTGGAATCAAATTACACTGCAATAAGGGTAAACAATAAAGTTAATCCAGACTCGAGCCTTGAAATAATCCTATTTACGTGAGTGGAAAAGACTACGAAGAAGAGCAAGAGGTGGAGAACACGCACCTGCTCATGGCTACAGAAAGAAATGACTTGAGGTAGCTATTTTTATAGCTTGCACAAACATAAGTTTGTGAGTTGTAGCGTCTTATATGAACTGACCTTTTTGTCAAAACACACTTGTCCAGACTAAAGAATATTTGTGATATCACGTTAATTAGAAATTCTTTCACAGTGCTCTTTGATAGGTGAACAGACGGTCACAGAAGGTCATTTCAGTCCCAGTCTTTGTTAGAACCACAACCAAAGATGTTGCCACTTTCACATTTCAACATCCAAAGGTCACAGTGTACCACGCTTTAGTGGTCAACCAGTCATAGGTTTGCATGTCTACATCTACTTAGAAGCACTAATAATGGCTCTACATGGAAAGTTACATGATTACAAGCAATCTTACGTTTAGGCACGTGAAAGGCTAAATCGAATGGTGGACCAGTCAACACAAAGGTACGGATTCTGGCACGTCTTAAAACTAGAAACGTTGCAACAACGTTCTCTTATTGTCCTGAAATTAAAGTTAAACGTAGAATAATTACATGGAGCATCTGCAGTACGGTTGTAAACTTCTTACCTCTTCTATGCTAACTATTCGAGCAGATGTCTCGCCAAAGTCAATCTGGTCTCACAAATTGGGCAACTAGATACATCACAGTTGCCTTTGCAGTGACCTCTTGTGTAATGGTAATCGTAGCAGAATCAGTGGATTTACTTTCTTGGTGACATTTGATATTTAAATTAGTATCAGGTGACAAAAGAGAGAGATTCTTGCATTATCAATTGACAATGCAACCCAAACCTGTCAATGACGCTAGTTTACAAAAAAAGGTTGCACATTAAGTATCAGCTTGTTCCTGCTCACCTGAAAGCGGTAGAAAGTGCCATCATCTTTGAGGGAGAGGACGTGGTCTGAGATAGGGAAGAAGTACCCCTGAGCTGCGATGAGACTCCCGATGTGCATGGCCTCAGCTGCAAAATGAGCCAAACAAATCACAGTGGATTTCTCATCACTCCTCGGATTATCAGCAATGTAATATCGATGTGGAGGTAATTGACTCAGTGGCAACAAAATAAGGACAATGAGATCAAATGCAGCACTTATGAAAGCAATATCTTGGCAAAAAGCATGAATATAATAAAACAGATCAGCTGCCAAACATTTAAAGGAAAGACAGGCGTGTATTTTGGATGTCTATTGTGTCATTTTAATCTAAATTAGATTTCTTCTAAAGGATTCGGCCCTGAGGTGTTTGGGGTGTACAAGGATGACTCAGTCACTGAATCATTGTGCAGGCTGTGGGCTATTGTACCAGCAATAAAGACTCCTCTCCCACCACAACTCCTCAGGCTCCGGCAACTAAACAACAAAAGTACATGAAAAGCTAGCCAGTATTTTTGTTGAAATGGTTATTTTCCTGCACAGTCTGTGTTGTTGTTTCGTCTCTGCATCCACCAAAATAACCTTTAGCTTTCTGCAGATACTACTGAATACTATCTGTACTCCACGTATTGTAACCACCTCAATGATAAATAAAATAATAAAACAGTTTTCTAAAGAAAGTCTTGCAGTCCCTACCACCTACCTACCACGGTGCCTGTGTCCCTGAATTTCATGAAGTGTTTACATGTCTTAGTAAATAAAGCTTTCAAACAAAATGACTGTTGTCAGGGGAGATTGAGGCTTTATTTACAGTCTGAAGTAATTTTTTTTTTTCATAACATACCTGGATCCTCGATGGCCAGATTCTTCATGAGCCACTGTACAATGTCTGTACCTGAATAAGGTTAGAAAGGGAGAGACAAACAACTGTTACAGAGTGTATAGTTATAAAGAAACGTTATGCAATAAGGCAAGAAACTGTCAGTGAATGGAAAAAACATTTGTTCTTTAAGTGGTTTATCAAAACATATTGATCATTGAATTAAATTAAGTATTTTCCACATGTCAACGCCACACCTAGACACGACTCCAGACCTTTCACCCGCTTAGCTGATTAAGAAATATGATGAAATAATGATGAAGGCATATCCCCACCATCTGTTCATGAAACAACTCCTGAGTCAAGTGTCCGATCGCTTTCTAACCCCTTAAAAAAGGGATTGTGGATGAAAATGGTAGTACTTTCTTCATTTTTCCTCTAATTTGGATGTGAATACCTTCAAGTTAAAGCTTACAGTCTGCACTTCAAATCTACATTCTTTATGTTTAGGGAAACAGCTAAAAGATTGCGTCAAACTGTATGTGCAGTGCATGGCACAATTCAAGTGGGATTTAAAAAATATCGCTGCCTTTTGTTCGTCTGATAAAACAAAAGACATAACAGAAAACGATGTGCAACAGGAGAAAGTCTGCAAACGTATATTTTTTAAATACAAATTTTAATAATAAACCAATTCCAAAAATGTTAAATCATCTCATGACACTGGAGCCCAGGAGAAGGAATGTTTACAGACTTTTATGCCAAAAAAAGCCTTATTTACAGCAGAGTTAGAATATCATCTCATCTGTGCTTCCCCTCAGCTTTCCTGAGCGAGTCGGTGTTTAGTTCCCCGTCATTCATTAGTTTTCTGGCCTTCGGCGCTCGGATGCAAACATCTGAGCTTCTGTTCCCCACATCTATCCGCTACTGGAATAATTGTGTTTATTGATACACTTTGCCTATGGCACACTGGGATAATGTATCTTCCATAAATGCAACGAATGAGGGGGAGAAAAAGAAGAGTGTTAATAGCTATTCTTTGTTTTGTTTTTTATTTGTTTGTGTTGTGTCAAAGCCTCACACTGCAACTCTAGCCTTTTAAAGTGATTTAGTGATTTGCCCATCAAAGCGATTACAGCCAATAGGCAAGAAGATCTGTCCCTACCTGTCAAGTTCAAATATTGAGATTTTTTATTATTCTTTATTTTGACAGAGTATGTTTTCACATCAGCACAGTTCAGCACACTCACACCTACAGCAACAGCTCTTCTGAGGCAGTCGGGGGTTGATTGCCTTGCTTAAGGGCACCTTGACAGTAGGAGGACAGCATTACTCATTCCGTATCCACACTCACACTTTCTTTTCCAAACATTTAATCATACGTTGTCCTCCCACTTTACCTCCAGCTATTGAGCTATTCTCCAGTGAACCACTGCAGAAGCAAGAGAGCAGGAGTCTGAGCAGCTGCAACACGTGCTGTGATTTGGATATTTGACTCATCTGGAGATCTAGTTTGGTTAGGTTCTAAAATATGATCACAAACTACAAAGGGATAAGGGAGGTTTGCCTCATAAAATTATTTTTTGTTCTGTTTATGTATTTTTTACACCACAACAATTTAATTTTGATTTTATTTTCTCTATCAGCAGATTAAGACTATCTAGCCTTTGTCCAAAGATGAGAAACTAAAGCTCTATAATCACTATGGGTTGGTGAAATCCCACTATTTTGTGTGGCAAAAGGCTGGTATAAGGCTTTTATGATATAAATAAATAATTGCAAATATTGTTTGTTGGTAAAACAAAAATGGCGGCAGTATTGGATTTTCTTTACAAGTAAGGAGATGTGATGTTTCACACTGTGAGCAACCTGGTTGACTGGCACATAAGAACTGGCAGGACTTACTTTATAGTTGAGAATTAAGTTTCTTTTGGAGATCTGCACTGAACAGGCACAACATTATGACCACTGACAGTAAACATCATTGACCATCTTGTGACAATTCAGTGTTCTGCTGGGAAACTTTTGGTCATGGCATTGGATGTTACTTAGACATGTAGCACCCACCTAGACCAGACCAGGCACCCCCATCCCAATGACACAGGCACACACACAAAACCGTTTTAGGGACAACTCAAATAAACATAAAGAACAGCACAAGGTGTTGACCTGGCCTCCAAATTCACTAGATCCCAAACTGATCAAGTATCTGTGGGATGATCCACAGAGGCCCCTCCCCTCAACCTATAGGACCCAAAGGCCCCCACTAACACCATTCTGTTGCCAGACAGCACAGGACATGTCCATTCACTGATAAGTCACAACTGTTTTGGAGACACAAGGGAGACCTACACAATATTAGGAAGGTGGTCATTATGTTACGCCTGATTGGTGTAATTTGCAGTTAAAATATATGTTACTGCAATACTTAGCACATTGTGAATAGTTTAAAATCAAGAATATGGTATGGCCATGTTGCAATAAAAGATAACTGCTACCCTAATATCCCCGGCAGAAAGATAACTGTTGTACGATGCATCACACGGGACTAGCTGTGCACGTGTTGTGATTTTGTGTGGGCACGTCTCCACAGACAGATGCCCAGATCCGGACGCTGCGAAGGCAAGGACTTTCAAATCATTTCATCAGTGGGCTGTCGGGTGAAACACCATTTTGTTCCCCCGTTTGGCAGCAGACAGTCTCTTAACATGCATCCCCACCCCTGCTATTCACATTTTATCTCACAAGCGTGAAAAGGACCATTTGCCGTCGTATTAGGGATTTTATTCTTTTCATCTATCTATTTACTATAAAGAGAATAACGCTTTATTTCCAAAATGTCAAATGAAAACACTTTCCATAAACAAATCACCCTGGGAACAAGTGACTGAAATGTCATCTTTTGAGCTTTCCAGGAACACAAGGATCTCAGCATTTCCCACAATCCCCTTTTATCTTTCACTCATCTCTGCTCGCCAGGTACTCACTGTCCATCACTGGTGCACTTTTACACTTAATGTTGGCACAGCGCCGGCTCCCTCACTGTCTGTCTTTGACATCTTGGTCTGTTTTTTCTCTCCATTTCTTACCTGTAACAACACTGGGGATTTTAGTCATGAAGCTCTTGACGGTTCTGATGGGCACGCCGTCCGTCTCGTCCTGGATGCGAGTGATGATGTCTTCAATCTGCAGAGGAAGACAAAGGACAGAAAGAGTGACGGAGACAGAAAAAGATCCATCTGAATCTTGAATACAATCCATCTGAGACAAGGATGGGTTAAACACGTCAAATTGAACCTGCAAACTAAGCATTTAGTGAGTGGATGTGTTGCTTTAAACCAGTCTTGACTATTCCAAACTCCAAAGACATTTATGATGATACTGTAGTGACTCATCTGTAGTCCAGGGGAAAGAAGATGCAGGTTTAGCTCAGTTCCCTGTGAAACCCACAACTTCAAGATAACTGCAAGACTTCTAACAAATTCCAAGAGATAAGACCGCATCACTCACATCCTACGTACTCTACTGGGCACCTGTAAGGTATCGAATTCATTTTAAACTTTTAAGGCCCTACAGAGCATTGCCCTTTCTATATAACACTATAGATTTACTCACACAACAACACACCCAGCTCCTGTCTGCAGTCCTAAGGTAAATCCCTCCTTACTGTTCCCACTGCACACCTCATCACAAAAGTTAAGGTTTAAGGTCGATAAAGTTCCATCCCATCATCTAGTTACAAAGCTACATACACCAATCAGGCATAACATTATGACCACTGACAGGAGAAGAAAATAACACTGACCATCTTGTGACAATTCAATGTTCTGCTGGGAAACTTTTGGACCTGGCATCAATGTTACTTAGACATGTAGCACCCACCTAAACCAGACCAGGCACCCGCACCCCATAGTAATGACACTCCTTGATGGCAGCAGCCATCCCCTGACACAAAAACACACACAAAAAAGCTTTAGGAACAACTAAAAAAAAACATGAAGAACAGCACAAGGTGTTGACCTGGCCTCCAAATTCACTAGATCCCAAACTGATCTAATTGGGGGATGTGGGATGATCCACAGAGGCCCCTCCCCTCAACCCATAGGACCCAAAGGCCCCCACGAACAACATTCTGTTGCCAGACACCACAGGACACCCTCAGAAGGTCCATGTCCATTCTCTGATGAGTCACAACTGTTCTGGAGGCACAAGGGAGACCTACACAATTTTAGGAAGGTGGTCATAACGTTATGCCTGATTGGTGTATATGACATTGAGAAGTAATTAAACTGCACAGGACTGAAAAGTTCAAAACACTGCAAATTAGATTCCAACGTATGGTTATATTTCATGGTGGTGACAAGACAAAAAAACATGCCATGCAATCGTCTCACATGAGCAGGTTCAACAGGACAGCTCAGACCTGTAGCCTCTCCTATCGCAGATGCACAGATGTTGACCGAAACACGATGCCCAGTTTGCGCCGACGTAATCAGATTAGAGTTTGATTCACTGCAAGGCCTCTCTGCACAGATCCTCAAGAGTTTGCTTCAGTGAGTGGGAAGGGAGAAGTTGGTCGCTCTGGAGACAGCTATCACAATCTACTGAACAAACAGGCAGCTATATATAAACCCTGAATCAAATCCTGAGCGAGAACGCAGGGAGAGGCAGCATATGTTTTTTACGCTGGGACCGCTAAAGCGATCACTCAGTAAAGGAGTGCAGGGACAAAAAAAAAAAAAAAAGCAAAAAAATCAGGAAATAAATACAGTCACGCTTTCAAGAAAAACGATTTTAATGTACCGTTCCTCTCATACAGTGCATTATACTGCATGTACAGTACAATATGTCCTCACACTGTGTGCAGGTTTTCTGACCCTTTTAGCTTTATGAGTACATTGCTAATGTGCAAGCTAGCTGTCAGTGGAGTATAGTTTTAGCAGGCACCCACGCTGGGTCAAAGCTTCCATCACTACTTCCACAACAGACTCTGCTCAATGTACAATGCATTACATAGACTGGACATAGTTTAAAACGGACATATACTTTCCAAGATCTTTTTAAAAGTCTTGAAATGATATACTAAAGTGGAAACACGCTACTACCAAGCGGACCAATCACAGCTCTTGAAGTCTGCGTCGCCGCTGAGCATAGTTACATTTCTGGGGAGGTGCATGTCAGTTACGGTGCTAGGGTCTGTGCAGGGCATGGTCGGGGTCTGGGCTGTCGCCGTAGCTTCTGCGTCAATATAATGCAGAAGTCACGCAGGCTGCATGTGCAAGTTACGGCATATAGGTCCCGCAGTACTCTAAAAGAGCCTTAAAGTCGACTAGTTGGTACAACCCCTAACGCAAACATTAAAGAACATTAAAAAAAGTAAAGCTCAAAAGCACATCTTGTTTACATGCCAGCACAGACCCTTCCTACCAGTCTGAGTCTTCAGCTTTCTGCTTTTCCCTCTCTGGCCATCCGACCGCCATCACCCAGTTCCTCTCTCGTTGAAAGAAATAGATCTTGGCTCTCTGCCACAAGCAGTGGCACAGACGGCTTCTGGCTGCACTTCAGAATTAATATAATAATATGATTCTAACAAGACTTTGATGGTGCGAGGAGACAGACACTCAAACGACTTTAATGGCTTCCGCTGTCACAGACAATTTACTCCCGCTCCACTAGTCACAAACAGGAAATCACAACAGGTTTACAGAGCACAGAATTCTCTGTGTAATGTTATTTTACATCACAATTTTCCTTCTTCACAAGCGCAGCAACTTCTATTGTTTTCAGACGTTCCAAGGTGCTATGGGTTTTTTGGTTTGAAACCTTCTAAATCGTGATCTGAAAACTGCTGCACATGTGTAGAGAGTTTAATTTTTGACATGGGAAAGCTTTATTTTGAAATTCTGAGACATCTACATTTGCACTTGTATTGCACTGCTCTGGAGTTGACTTCACAACAGCTGACTTTCAGAGATTTTACCACACAGCTGCAAGCTTTTGAGTCATCAAATCTATTTTTGCAGAATTTTCTCACTGGTCTGGTGTGAAGCTCTGGATCTGACTGTCCACAAACAAAAAGCCGGGCTACTGGAGGCGGGACACTTCATCTATTAGTTACTCTTTGCTGAAAACCTTGGATTTACCCAGTTAGGTGCAATGGATGCACTAAAATGAGTAATAGCCTGTGCAAATAAACTTCATTACAAATCGTGCAAAGGACATGAAATAGGATCAAGAAATTCCAGTTTGAGTAGTTAAAATATGCCCAAAAGCAGATTGTATTGTTCTGACGAGTTGCAATGGCAGCAATTTTTTCCTTTCTTTCATCACAACAATAATACGGTTAACAGCAGTACACAGCCTTTCTTGGAACATGTGTAAAGGTAACATACAATGAACGTATGCAAATATTTTACTGACCATTGTAGCATCCCTGCTGTGACAATACAGTATCAGGAAACTATATGTCCCCCCTAAAGCCATGCAAACATATTCATGTGTGCACATTTTCTGGATTGCTTGAGTGTTGCGTGTGTTTGTTTTGGCTTTGAGTGCAGCCCAGTGGGAGCAGATTGGAGTGTTATCGCCACACTCTTAGCATGGACCAGCTAGCGGGCTGGCAGGTGTCTTGGCACACAGGTTGGTCATGGGGAGACGAGGGAAACTGTATGCTGTTGATTGTGGTTTAATGATCCCATCTATTTGTGCTCACCAAAAATGACACTACCTCAGTCCCTCAGTAATTAGATTTATTGTTTGAGTGGATATCATACATTCTTGAGTCTTATAGAAGACTGAAATAGGCGTCAGATGGGTTGTGTGAGGAGGTAGAAATAAGTAAATACATATAGTCCCCACACTTAAAGTCATGGTGTCTTTTAAATAAATGCCTGTTAAGTCACTGTCTGTTGCAGAAGAAGGTGATGCAATGTTGACTGAGTGCACGGTTTAATGATGAAGTATTGTTATACAGTTTCATTTTTAGAACTGGGTGTCTGTGGTGACATTTCCTCCAAAAACCTGTATGAAATAACTACTAACATGATCTCGGTAAATACACATGTCTGGATATGAATGGAGAATACTGAATCTGCCATTAGATGACGGCTGATGCAAACCAAACACTTCCTATTGCAGCCGCATCACATTAATGAGCTCAGCAGTTATTCATTCATCAGAAAGGCATCCGCTAAACGAGACAACATCTTTTGAACATGCATATGTTTAAACCAATTCAGGGAGTGATGGAAGGAGAAGGAGCAGCCACGGTGAGCTGTTAGATGAAGAGCTGCACACATCCAACCTCTCAGTGGGGTCATCCACTTCTTGGTGACTATAGAAAAAGGCAGTGGTTGCATGATTTTAGTACTAAGATGACAATAGTTTATTTAGTTGACACCAGACTTTTGTGAGCAACTGTGATATGATTGTATACGGCACACAGCATCAGTTTGTAGACAGAATAATACTTAGTGTTAAACCTACTGTGCTGTTACCACAAGTAACTGTAGGTGTTGCAAAGTCAACCAATCTTGAAATGTTCAAGACTGCCACTCCAATCTTCCAGTCTTATCACTGATATTGTGCTCTTTTATGAACTTGCATTCACCGGCAACAATTTTAAGTCCAATGGCAACATTTGCAGATCGTTGCACATTGCAAACGTTACTGCAAATCAATTCTGCTTAAGGTGGTTCAAGTTAAACAACTGTACTCCAGTACTAAGTTGAACTCCAGTACCCCTTTTAAAGGCCAGACAGGCAATATGTTCATTCACTGATCTGCTCCCCAGGTAACACCACAAGCTCCCTTTATAATCAAATAAAAATAAGCAGGGGATATAAACATTTCGTAAATGATTAATGCTATTGTTATGTACCTGTAAATTGCTCTGAGCGTTTATTAGTGCATGCTGAAGCTACCGTATCTCCTCAGCTGGGCATATTTGAAAACGTGTGCTAATGAAGATCATTAATAACCATATAATGCCAGTTGGTTTGAACTACAAGCGTTATCAACCATTCTTAAATGTTGAAAAGGGAAATTAAAGTGCTGCTACAGACTTCTGTCTCATATCATAAAGAGGCAAACTTCCTCCAACGATTTCAGGTGCATTTAAAGTTTACATATCAAAAATAAACGTAGTTATATTGCTTAATGTCTTCTGTCGGCTAATAATCTAAATAAAATTTACTGCCCTTACTGATAAAAGTTATAATAATAATAATAACAATAATACATATTTGACATAGAGTATATACTGGGCAATATTGACACTGTACAACAGCTGAATAAATGTTCTTTCCAACACCTTGAGATAACATGGATGTTATCTCAGCTTGATGCTACTGTACATGTCTAGGGCATTTCAGGTCGTTGGTTGGGTTCAACCAGTTATCAAAAGGGGACATTTATTCAATGTTCAACACTGTGACTAATGAGAAAGCACTAAGTTACACAAGAGTTTTTCCAGAATGGAACTGGGCTGTGTCAGGCACCAACGACCACATGGGACGAGGCCACAATAGCTCACAGCTGAACTCGCCACCGGGCATGCGCGCCCAAACGCATGCAGGGGAGGCCAACAAAAGTACACTTTATTGTAAAATAGCCCCCTTTTGAATTCCTGTCCCTGAAACAGCTGCAATTAGCCTTTCTTGGCACAAAGCGAAATCTGTGGGAGAGAAGACTGACAAGACCATTACTGTGCCTATAATGAACCAGGTATACATCCTGCTGAGAGAGAAAATGTCAGCCATGGCCCTGAGGAGTGGGAATTTTTGTGCACCGATACCTGGGTACCACATTTTGAGAGAAAAGAAAGAAAATGACCTCCTCTGAACGGTACCATCCTCACAGTGACAGCTTAATACGCTCCCAGATCGATAGCAGCCTGGCTGAGGGCCAGCTTGAGAACAAGCAGACGGATGACTGGAAATCAAGTCAACGATCTTGGGATTGAATACCCTTACTGATGATTTGACCACAGCTTATGTACTTTAACTCTTACATATCTGAGCCTTTACAGATGGATTTTAATCTTTGTCATCTAATTCAGTTTCAAAGATTTTTAGCTCTAAAATACACAGATCAGGCACAACATTATGACGAAGATGAAGACAGAAAATAACCATTGACCATCTTGCGACAATTCATTGTTCTGCTGGGAAACTTTTGGACCTGGCATTCATGTGGATGTTACTTAGACATGTAGCACCCACCTAGACCAGACCAGTCACCCCCACCCCATAGTAATGACACTCCTGCAGGGTGCAGCCTGACACAGGAACACACACAAAAATGGTTTAGGAACAACTTAAAAAAACAACATAAGGTGTTGACCTGACCTCCAAATTCACTAGATCCCAAGCTGATCAAGTATCTGTGGGATGATCCACAGAGGCCCCTCCCCTCAACCCATAGGACCCAAAGGCCTTCACTTACAATATCCTGTTGCCAGACACCACAGGACACCCTCAGAAGGCCCATGTCCATTCTCTGATGAGTCACAACTGTTTTGGAGACACAAGGGAGACCTGCACAATATTAGGAAGGTGGTCATAATGTTATGCCTGATCGATGTATATTATGAACTTATATTATGAACTTATATTATGAAAAATTCAGACACGACACACACAAGCAAAATCATTGCTTTACTTCATGTACTGATGGACTACATGCTTGAATGTACCTGGGGAGAACCGCAAGCCATGAGTTGATTAATCTGAATTTTCCAGAAGCAAGTCATCCAACTAGTCTTAAGAGACCACGGGCTGCTTCGGCTCCTTCCACAACGCCTCCAGTAAATCTGCATATCATCCTTCACAATCAACTGATTGCAACGTATTCCTATGTGCTTTGAGTGGCACTTGCATACTGACAAAATAAATAAATAAATATTAACTCTTGGGCTGAAAGTCAAGTGCCAACAAAATGAAAAAGAAAAAAAAGTAACTACCACATAGTGTGATACAGTCTGCAAAAACAGTGCTGTTTAATAGTGGCATGGTGTTTTTCATGTTTGCATTACGGCAGAGGTAAAGCAGGAACATCTCCAATCAACTACTTCAATGACGTTGGCAACCATTCACACCCAATTAATCTAACCTTTGACCGTTTGGGTAAGCAGAAAGAAATACGCCAATCAATCACACATTACGTTATCATTAGCAACAAAATAATGTTTTTTTTTTATTCTATGCATATCAAAATTAGTCAGAAGATGATACAAGTGGAGAACTAGTGAAAATGTTTGGATCAGAAGACATTTAATCTACATTTTAGGTCACATTTGACACATTACGCCTGAAAAAGACTTTTTATCTGCACGTCCCAGAGAGGCAGTATACTGTATTTACATTACAAATATTTGATATTCTCACTAAAAATAACTCTATTGTGATCTCTTGAAGTGGAAAGCAGCTCATTTCATAGTGAGAAGCTCTAGTAAGACGGCGTTAAAGGCAGGAAGTACGTTGACACGTGTGTCATGTTGCTAATATGAGACAATTTTAATTAAGATCCGCAACAGAAACACACAAAACACTGAGTATTTATAGAGCAGAGAGGTCTGGCAAAGAAGGACTGCCTTGGAAATGGCATTAGTCACTCAGCCGATCGAAATATACAGCTCACACAGATAATTAGATCATAAATCCGATTTCTGACCCTCTACGTTATCACCACCATGGTGAAGAGACACAGACATTTCTCAAAGAGAAGATAAAACTCTCTAAGCAGAGTTTTTTCTGAACTAAAGCAAACACCATAAAGTTACCAGCAAGCCAAAAATGATGACTTAAAGTCTCCATCACTTTTCCAAATTCTCCTCATGTGGGGAAAAAGCAAGAGGTTGATGAAAATACAGAGAGCACCAAGCACCTGTTAATGGTTCATCTCATTACACGACTGGCGGGGCCGAGCTACGGTAATTAGTCGTTCTGTTTGTTCAACTGATCTTTTAGGGTGGGGGCAGAGAAGATAATTCTGAAACCACTGACCGTATTTAAAGACGGATGAACTCTCCTTGCCTGACTTTCTCCAAGCTTATTCAAAAGTGGTGAAATGTGCAGAGAGAAATGTGAGGCAGACACTTGGTGTAGAGGAAACGGCGGGTGACCTGTGACAACACCCACCCGCCACTCAAACACCACGCCATTAATTATGCATTCAATAAATTTATGGTCTGAATACAACATAAATGGGTGAATTATAGTAAACTTCGTGCCCGTAGAGGTGTCATGAATGAGGAAATTAGGCATCGAGACCAAAGCTATTATTGTTCCAGGCTGTAAACATGTTTGCAATTCACATCACCTAGGACTGACTCTCTAAAGGCCATTTGAGGAACTGCGGATTTATTTTGACACTTCCGCCTCAGCTCGTCCCAGAAGCCCTGGAACAGGCGCTGGTACTGGTAGTTTGAGCAATACTGTGGTGTAAGGGAGTTAACTTGTGAATCCCACTAAACTGAAAGCTCATGTCATTTGTTCTAGCAGAAAACATCTGTTCACCTTCCTGTTCAAACAGATTTCAAACTCGCCTCGTCAGTGCAGGACCAGTCAAAACCATGTCTATATAGTGTGGTCTACTTAGCCCCCCTTGGAAATAGAAAATGAGCTGAGAGGTCCCCGACTACTTTGCATGCATTCAGTTGTCTAGTGATGCCAGGCTAGCGACTGCGTTTAAACCAAGCAGTTCTGCATCTGTAAATCACGCTCTGCAGGGTTAGCGATTACACTGGCGTGATGTGTGTCACCTTAGAAGCTCTAGTGTATGTTTGAGTGTGCACGTATGCAGGTGAGTGCCATCTGAGGTAATGGCTCCTTCCGAGACCAACTTTTCTTTGAACCGAGCACCTTTCCTCCCCCTGCAGTTTCCCGCTTCCCACAGCTCCCGCTCTGAGATCTCTGCACTGCTGCATATATCACATGGCTCCCCCGTAGAGCACATCACAATCAGGCAGAACTTCAGCATTAGACTGCCAGCGGTCATTCCAGGGATAAGTTTTTTTTTTTTTTTTTTTTTGCATTTTCATTGTATAACACTGCGTTTCATTCCGGCGTAATTTATGTTGGTATAACGGATCGTGGAAGTGTAATCTTTTCTTCTTTGTGATGAATATCATTCAGAGCTCTACTGTAAATCCTCTGAGAAAAGAAGCTTGGCTCTAGGCTGCAATCTGAATTACATTTCCAACAACAGGGCGATAACTTTCTATGAAATGTTTTACGAAAGTATCGTGAAAGTACATTAAAAGATTAGGAGCCCGCTATCTTTATTGCAGACTCAGTGAAATATTTGATCTTATAATATGCTACTGTATTGTAATGAGAAAACTTTAAAGTAACAACCCAGCTAACTGCTATTTTTCTCAACAATACAGTTCATATTAGACTTTGTTAGGGATCTATATGTACTATTTCTGTTAACAAATCCAATTACGTCCCCTTCAGAGTTCCCTAAAAAATCCTGTTAATGTTACGTAAGCTCAGTCTCTCGGTTGTAAATCACCGAATTAGGATGAACTTGGTGGTGGAACATTTTTGTCCCCTAAGGTCTGGACTAAATTCAGAGCAGCTAATGAGCATAAATATGAATTAATAAATGATCTGTGTGAAAGAATCCTCACTGCTTGCTAGCGGGCGCTAAAGTAGAAGATAAGAAGACGAGATAAATGGTGGTGTAATGAAATGTGGTTGAAAACAAACAGCCTCCCCCTCAGCCTGGAGACTGGAGAAGCCCATCAGCCCACTATTAATGATGAATATAATTTATTGCCTAGGATTAGGTCAAATGGTGATTGTTTCATTTCTAAACAACATACTGCATATTATATTTCTTTTATTTTGATTTGCAGCCTCTTGAGTTGACACCCGACAAGATAAATACAAAACAAATAACCTAAATGTAATTTAAAACGCTTATTTCACAGTTATTAGCATAAATCATAAAATCATCATCATCATCATGTTGCTCTAATTAGACAGTTGGTGAACAGTGAAAATATGATCTTCAAGAATACATTGGGAACAACTCAAAGTGTTTCCTGCTGAGAACCTTTTGGACCTGGCATTCATGTGGATGTTACTTAGACATGTAGCATCCACCTAGACCAGACCAGGTACCCCCACCCCATAGTAATGACACAGGCACACACAAAAATGGTTTAGGAACACATAAAAAAAACATGAAGAACAGCACAAGGTGTTGACCTGGCCTCCAAATTCACTAGATGCCAAACTGATCAAGTATCTGTGGGATGATCCACAGAGGCCCCTCCCCTCAACACATAGGACCCAAAGACCCCCACTAACAACATTCTGTTGCCAGGCACCACAGGACACCCTCAGAAGGCCCATGTCCATTCTCTGATGTTTTGGAGGCACAAGGGATACCTACACAATATTAGGAAGGTGGTCATAATGGTATGCCTGATTGGTGTAGTCTTGATTGTGTGTATTATAATCATTGCATTGAAATGGAATAGAAGCTGACATTAAAGAATAATTTTAATTTCTCTCATGATGGCTAATGTAATTAAGGCAACATTTTTTTTCCTCTTTTTTTTTTTTGGGTTTACAACCTCTTCATTATTTACTAATCTGTTTAGTAGAGCCATGTGTGACTCAGCCCATACTGCCATGTTCACTTTATTTGATCCAAATCAGTTGATGAAAATGTCACATTTCAAGAGTTTGCTTCAAATTTGCTTCATAAAACATGGTTAATGACAACGTTTCTGGTCTGATTCCAATTTAAAAGATGGGGAGCTGTAATGTGATGCTTGACAAAGACGACTCTGACTAGAAATCTCAGTGTAAAAGTGAACATGTGGGAGCAGATCTGATCTCTTGTCTGGTGATCTTCGAAACTTCACAACTGGAGCCAGCTACAACAGAAAGCAATTTGGATCACGCGCAGTTCCTTTTTTATAATAACGTTGCTCAACGTGTAGTGACTAGTTTCTATCAACGTGTGCTGTATTATTGAACATTTCTCTAATAATAGCACTTGGTATTACCATGCACGACGTCCTTCTCTCACAGTTTGTATTACGTCTCCCGAGGCAACATATCCTCATCGAGTTCTTCGCTATAAAAACGAAACACATCATTTCCAAGCTAGTGGTCTCCTGAAGAGGCCAACAATGATATGTCGACCTTTTGTTGAAGTGTATGATAATATGGGCTCCGATAATGAATCTTCCCTGAGATGGGAAATGTTTAATGAAGTCCGAGCACGTACAGTTCATGATCACACACCGCCGTGAGATTACCCAAAGAAGAGAACTTGTGCAATCTCACATTGAATCTAATATCTCATGCAAGATATTACCTTTTTTTTTTTTAGTTTCATTCGAGAAGAAGGTCAAATTAGTTTCATCAAATATATTAAATGCGAAGACTTTGACCAAAATGTATGTGCGCGCGTGTCACACGTTCAGACTGTCTCACACACACGAGCTGCAAATGAATTGCCATTCTTGCAGAGTGGGTGTAATGAGTCATAGCGGAGACGGTGAAGCCGTTTGCCTGCGGAGTACGGGTTACGTCTGAAGGTCAGATATGATGGCTCTGCGACAGTGATGATGAGTCTTACTGGTTTCAGCCCAGTGCATCTGGCAGCAGGGTGGCGTGACTGTTAATGGAAGTGTAATGACAACAGGATGGCTTTGCCACAGTTGACTGGCTGGTGCATCTCTGCTTGACAGCTGATACCATCCCAGAGCAATTTATGAGGCTGGTTGGGATTCCGGACAACAAAATGAAAATGTCATTCGGCCTGTGTTGTGTGTCTGAAACAAATTATATTGTTTCTCCTACAGCAATATCCACTGAAAAGATAATCTACAGTGATACCTCTGTTGTTGCTCAATCATGGCTACTGTTCGTACTGACCACGGGATGAAGTACCATTGATAATACGGGAATCAGGAATTCAGTACAACTTTGACGGATGGACAGATTGAGTGGAAGTGGTTAAATGCGTTTCTAAACATTTAATGTCAACCAGAAACCACAATAGCAGCTCTATGAGGGTGCAGTTACCAACTCTGGTGCTTTGGGCTACATGCTAACATGCGTCACCACCTTAATTAATGTGTTCCCATGCTAATATTTGCCATAAGCAGTAAACAAAGCACGGAGGAAGTAAGCATATGAATGTCAATTGTCCAGCTGGTGTATATTTGGTCAGTAACCGAAGTACTGCACATCCATCCATCCGTGTATCCATCCACCTATCCATTCAGCCACCTTTCCATCCATCTCCAGAAGATAAAAAAAAATGTGCAAAACCACAAACAAAGACACCGTGAGAAATGTAATAATCCATCGTGGTGTATGCAGTGCAATCAATCAAATGTGTAGCCTTTGGTGAAACAGAAAAAAATTACTTTCTAAATCTGCTTAATGGTGCGTATGACTACAACAACCTTGACGGGGGAAAACCTTCTGCTGTGAATACAAATACAGCTAAAAAATGAGTAATCGTGAATCCTGTATTTACTTATCTTCTAGTCGCTGGCTTTAGTACTTTGATGGGAAACAATTACTAGGGGCATGTCACAGCTGATGGAGCTATACATATATATATATATCTTATGATGTCTTATTTAATTTCAGTTAAAGAAAGAAACAGCAAATACTGTAAAAATTGATTGGATGGTAAAAAAGGGGGTGGGGATAGATGTCCATGACTTTGGCTGCAGGAGGAGCAGGGGAATACAGCCTGAGCCTCCTTTGGTATAGGTAACACCATTGGGGTGTGACATGTAGTGCAGGAGGACAAGCTGCCTCAGGCCACAGTGGTACAGCGAGGGGTCTAGCTTACTGCAGCAGGAACCAAAGGATTACCTGGCTTTTGTTTTTACGGCATGGTTCCATTGGTTCTGCTTTGGTTGAGTAACCCTCCTGTTATGTTGCGGCTCTAACTGACCCATTTTAAAGTTAAAAAAATAAATAAAATAGTTAAAAGTATTTTTTTTTTTCGGTATGACACTATATTTGCAACCCCTCCCCCTCCATGTTTATATTACATTCATACTATTTGGGAAAGTTTGACCCTGAATGGGTGAAGAAAAACATTCATTCATTCATTTTCTGTAACCGCTTGTTCCTGTGAAGGGTCGCAGGGTCTGCTGGAGCCTATCCCAGCTGTCATTGGGTGAGAGGCGGGGTACACCCTGGACAGGTCTCCAGTCTATCGCAGGGCTAACATAGAGGGACAGACAAACATTCACACTCACATACACACCTACGGCCAATTTAGAACCACCAAGTAACCTAACCAGCATGTCTTTGGACGGTGGGAGGAAGCTGGAGAGAACCCATGCAGACACAGGGAGAACATGCAAACTCCACACAGAAAGGCCCATGTTAAGTAAAACCTTTGTATTTTACATGCAGGTCTTTCTAATGTACATTAAAAAAAGTTTTAACGTACAATTTTTTTATGAAAAACAAGTGAATTATCCTCATTGAGCCATGATCTGTGAGAGGTAAAGAACACCAATGCACTAAATGTTGATTAAAATGGTGAGTAATGGGGTTAACAATGAGATCAGAAACCAAAACCTTTTTTGGTTTCTGACACTTTTAGATAATTAAACATGACCCGAGTCAAACTGACCCAGGAACATCATCGCTGTTCCTGAGAACAAAACGTTAACAGGAGAGTTAATGAAACCAGGACTGAAAAAGTGTGTGACAAAGTTTTACCTTTTTTGAAAAGTAATAAAGCGGCTTCAGTTTCTTTTAAAGCTTTAGCATAGTCATCACGCACCAACAGAAAGGTTCCACTGTTTTATAATTAGATTCCTTCTTCTTCTCCTAACTCATGCATTATTTAAACACTTTATTGGTAATTCTAGGTGCTTAGTAATATTAGAAAATATACATGCATGTGGTAGTCTGGTGTCTTGTAATCAGCGGATATCAATAATAAAATTCTGGATATTGTAGAAAAAATAAAAATAAAGGGCACTTATTGCCACTGGAACCCAAACTGGAAACGTGTCACTGTGGTCCCACAAGGACAGCCGCTTTCATACATAAGTGTCAGAAAGTATATTTTTAGCCACTCCTCAGGAGGGATTCGAGTCCCTTCTCGGCTGTTTATTGTCCACTGAAAACTACTGTTTTTGGGAGATGGAGTGGAGGGATGCTTCAAGACTCTGGTTGGCGTTCAGCTGATTGCTCCCGTCCTTCGAAGGACAATCACTATCTGAAGAGCACTGCATGTGAAGGAAAGATTTGACGTTTTGAGGTTATTCTGTTCAAGCCTATCGGGTAACTTGGTCCTTTAGCATGGAGGGGGTTCTCTTATATTGGAGTTATCAATAACCCCCTGATGCTCTGCATAATTATTTGTAAAAAATCTTGTCATATTATTCACCGGAAGATTGAGTGACCGCTTTCCCACCAGTTGACATATGCGCAGTTGAATTTGCTCTGCATACTTATGAATCTGTTGACAGCATTACATGTGTTTTCTGTGCAAGCTGTCGCGGACACAAATCAAAAGTCATTGAGCAAAGGGAACACTTGCCCTTGATGGATCAGCCCCGTGGCATGTTGTCACATTACACTGAAAGCTCCACCTCATTACCACGCAGGTAAAACTCACTGCACTCAGACTGAGTTGGGGCCTCGGTGATGAATGAAAGAAATTTGGTACGTCCATTGTGTGAGGTTAACAATGCTGCAGGGGCTTTCGCTTGTTTGTCTGACACGGCTCATTTCTACAAGATGCATTATACGAACTGTAACAAATAATTTGACTGTGGCACTTAAATGGCAAAACAAATTACTCCGTGCGCTCTCCGTGTCACAGATAATTTATGATTTTAAGCAGCCAAATTAATGAAGTTGAGGCTGTCGTGTCATCATGTGTGTAAACACTCTCAATGTCCAAACGTTCAGATGGTTCCTACTGCTGTATGACGCCGGTATTTAACAACACCCAACCCATTAAAGCTTGGTTTAGACTTCTGCAGCTGATCTACACAGAGCATACGCCTGTAATTAAGCTGCTAAAGGAGTAGTTGGCAACTAGACGGCCATATTGAATTTCTCTGTGCGCTTCAAACAAAGGTGATTGGAACTGACCTAATAAACGTAGAACAACAGTAAGCTTCATTGAAATCACTGCCACACACTAAAGAGCGAAGAGATGAAAGAAGATGGTGTGTAGGAGGAAGAAATAGAATTAAGTAGGATTTAAAAATAGAAAACTCACAAGAGACATATCTGAGGTATATTTGCTTGATTTGACTGTACACTACTCTAGGAAGTCGACTAGTCGCTGATCACATAAGATGAAGCCCATTCTACCGTGACATGGAGAATATGTAAGTCAGTCCTGAAATATAAATATAATATAAATATAAAGGCATCCGCTAACACTAACAGAGGAACAGTCCATATCCTCTGGACACCAGTCAATTAACAACTTCACCAAAAGTCCTGCAGTAACAGAGAGAAGGAGGCTGCCAGTTGGCAGTGGCAATGTGTCTCTTTGTCTTTAACAAAATGCAAGATCTTCAAATGAAATTGTCTCAGGGAACAAATTAGAGCCCAAAGATTTAAGGCAAGGCCATTTGACCAAGAAAATGGATTTCATGAATCCAGCTCAACTATTTGGGGTCACAGTTCGGGTCTGAAACAAGTGTGGTAAAAAAAAAAAGCAAAAAAACTTTATTATTCCAAATTCAATTTACTTTTCAACATTAGAAAAGAAGTAACACTATGCATGGTTGCATTAAACCAAAAATCAGCAACTGTGCAGATCTGCTTCTGCATCTGTGGGCTAGTTCACATCAGCTGAAAACATGGAGCCCTGAATCTGTTAAAGTCCAATTAAAGAAAACTAATTTTGCTGCGTTAACAAGCAAAGGAAAAATGGTACTCACCCATTAGTTCATAAGATGGAGGTGGGTGAATAATCAGCACCTGAATATGTGTGGACTCAAACACTCAAAGTTTTGTTTTCCCATGATGCAGTGGGGAAAAATACAATGAAAGTACAGATTTGATTTTATGTGATACCCTGTATAATAGGATTATACTTAAATTGGCTGCTGGGGACAAGTAGAGTTTTCTGAATCTGAATCCTGTTACAATTACAACAGCAATTTTTAACAGTGCACAGAAACTAGAAAGAAAATAGAAGGGGGGCGGTTTGCCTCATTGTTTTAATACGTTCATGTCTTTGAATATTAGTGGTTCACTATTCAGCTACAGTAGTTTAAAAACTAGATAGTTGTCTCCATAGAGGAACATATACTTCAATTTAATATTTTCTTTCTTTTAAGCGTGTACAATTTCCCTAGCATGATCCAGGGTTTCCCATACAATGGTAATACTATGGCGGCCCGCCATGGTTTCATAATGAATTGGAAATATTTTTGCATGTTTCAAATAACGTTGTGTATGCTAATTGTAGCTAGCAAAGTTAGATTGAAATTCAACTGTTTACTTTAAATTAGATTTATTTAATCTTGCATACATTTGTTCATAGAATACCACGTTTTACCAGCTTTTTGTTTAGTATTCATGTAGATGAACTACACAGGCTGCTGCTAGTTGTTGCTAATTACGGTATTGCGGTACTTTTTGGACTGATACAAAACACATGCTCTTGTTCGCTCTTGTTGTTTTTAACAGCTGGGATAGCATCAAAATAATGGGCTTTTATTAAGAAAAAAACAAACACCAGGGTCTCACGGAATCTTGTGGGAAACATCTATTTTTATCTTATTTTTTTTTTTTTTTTAGAAGAAGTAGCAACAGTGAAGAATTCTTGAAGCTGAAACCCAGATCAGGTCAAAGTTCTCGTAAAAACTTGCCGATTGAGTTTTATTTTTTTCCTGGCATTGAGCCGACCAGCCGGGCCAGACAAGCAGAAAGTGAGCTGAGGTCAAACTCTCCCTGGGTAATAATCAATCCAGACAAGTTTTCATTGCTCCCAGCGAGGGACACCAACAGAGTTGACCTCGCGTCTCCAAGACAGACACATCCATACCTGGCGGAGAGTGAGTAATCATCACAGGGGGAGGCTGATTATTTTCCATTCTCCCTGTTTGCCCGTGGGAGTCCGAGGCTGCCTCCAGCAAATTATGCCAAATAACATGTATCAAATAACGACTTATCCAATGCATTCTTCATTAAACCTATATGAGAGATAAGAATAGTCATTGTATTATCATTTTACCATCATCACGAGAGCTGACAATTTTCCCAAGAGATTAAAAGTCTCTATATCATCCAGTTCCACAGTAGCTGGCAAGGACAAATCCACAATTTCTCTGCTTTGGTGCAAAAGTGATATACTCCATAAATCCCTGATCCTAATCCATTCCTGTTGTCTTGAATTAAAATGACTTGAATGATTATAGGTACACACAAAACAACATTGACACCATCACATACCCAATGGCTCTTAAATTCGGGATGCCTGACGCAAATAAACCTTCTAATTGACATTTTAAATATCCCTTTGAAAAGTTTGAGCTGTGTGCCAAATAGCAGGAGTGCATTTACAAAGACACACATCATTCTGAATTAAAAAAGAAACCAAATTAAGGCAGCAAAGGGGAAAAAAGAAGGGGCACTTGGCATTCCCTTTACATATAAGAGACTGTGCCCATTTCAACTTCATTCTTGGTTTGTCAGAGAAAATCCATTAGCCCACAATTTAGTGCTCTCCTACTGCACTGTCAGACTGAATAGGGACGGATACGTGGGCGTCTCTGGAACGGCGCTCATTAAAATCTTTTTATCTTACCTAACACTTCAAGGATTCAACACAAACAGCAAAGACAGAGGAAAAGAAAGCCTTTTTAGCTCTTATGGGGAATGTCAAGACTCTTTCTAATTTTCTTTTTCCTTTTTGGGGGGCCTCGGAGCTTTAAAGTTTCAGATTATTATTGGAAATACCTCTAATTCTAGGTCACACCTCACTGAAGGCTTTGCTATAAGAATACACCAATAAGGCGTAACATTTTGACCATCTTCCTAATGTTGTGTAGGTCTCCCTTGTGCCAGTTGTGATTCATCAGAGAATGGACATGAGCCTTCTGAGGGTGTCCTGTGGTGTCTGGAAACAGGATACTGTTAGTGGGGGCCTTTGGGTCCTATGGGTTGAGGGGAGGGGCCTCTGTGGATAATCCCACAGACCTGTGGTCAGTGGTCATAATGTTATACCTGATCGGTGTATGTAGCGTGTTTTTCTTGTATTATACAAACACAAAACCATTTATTATGAGTATAAGCTCTTTGCATCTCTCATTAAATCTTCTCTACACACGAGAAAAGTAAATTTCCAACAACCATTAGCAGGATGGACATAATTAGTTAGTGCAAACATTCATGGAGAAGATGTTCTCTAATAACTTCAGTCCTCCCCTGACTTCTGATTTAGTGCCACCAGCAGACTGATTATAATATCTCAACAACGTTTAGATTGATTACCATGAAACATTCATGTGGCCCTAAGGATGTATTCGTACATGCACCGGCTCACAGAGCTGCTAGTCTACAGTTAACATCAAACTAGATTTATATTATAAAGTTTGAGCTGCTTGTAAGGTAGGAAGATGTGTGGGTGGAGAGAAGAGAGCCCTCCAATAGTCAAAAGATTCTTCACAAAAGAGAAAGAAAGAGGAGCAAAAAGAGTAATCCATAATTAACTTACATACCCAACATGCACATACAAGACACAGAGGAAAGCTAAGATTTGTTGTCTTTTAAACAAAATAGCCTCTTTGAAATTACATAATCATTTTAACATAAATACAAAAAAAGCCCACATGTTCTTTTCTTCTATCTCGACAAAACATCCGTCAGATCGAGCCGACATAAGGACACAGCTAAAAAAAAAATTTGAGACTGTCAGAGACAAATCATATACCCACGAAACTAAATCGCCAGCTGCAGAACAGAAACCACATCATCTGATCATTCCCACAGATCAGTGGGTGGCGGACAGGCGTGCACACTGGGCTCCATTAAAGCTCATTAGCAGGATTAAAGAACGAGATGTGCAGGTGTCAGTGGCCACGACTCCAGGCGGGCTCACCTCGACCCTGGTGAGCAGTTCATAAGCTGCCTGTATGCTTAACAGTGAGGAGGCCCTAAGATCTGAGATACAGGCTCAAGGCTTGCATGAATAAAGACTCTTTTAATATATGTCAGTTTTATTTCTTTGTTTTACTCTTCGTTTCATCCCCGTGGCACCTTATTTTTAAAAGCGCTTGCCAAAATAGTGTAGCGTGCGCTCAAGAAACGGTGAAAAGTAAAAGATTAAAGGCTTCTTCAGAAACATTTTCATGGCCATATTTTACTGCAAGATAACAATCCGAACATGTTGGAGCAAAACAGCTGGTGGGAATCTGATGTGAACAATCTGTCTTAACACCATCTGCTGTAACAGACACTGTTCTCAAGAAATGCTGGACTCTGCGGTCTTCTCTGTGGAGCTTCAGCCTTATTCTTTACATCAGGTCTCTGTAAATCCTAAACGAAACACTGGTCTATTCAGAAATCTATGCATAACTTTGGTGTTCATTGCACAGTTTTTGGTGTCTTTGAGTTTCCAGGTCTGCACTGTGCAACTTACGAAATGGTGCTGCGAGGCGATTAGGGACCAGATAAGAAATCAAGCCTCAAAGCTGTAATTTTTGTAATGCGCATTTATTTATTTTTTATTGTTGAATCAGTCCAAACTTTTTTTGATTGTGCACACACAGAGTAATTGTCACATCTAGTCTTTCACCAGCTGAGTTTTGGTGCACAATCAAGATTTCTTCTGCACGTTGCATTTGTCACAGATGCAAAAATTACACATATAGAGCTCTGAATCCATTCTTTGTCGGAGTTAACAAGTCACTTGAATCTGTTCTGTGTCACTAGTACAAGCAGCATTTATTAAAGTGATATTTTATGACCAAAACTCCCACAGCTGTTGTGCAACCTGTGTTGCACCCCTGTTCCTGTGTGTGTGCTTGTTCTTATAAAGCCTGTTGTCATACAGCAGGAAACTGAGGGTCTGAGTCAGCGCTGAGTTCCCCCAACAGATTCAACAAAGCATGTTGTCTAGATTACATTCTCATAGGTCCAATTAGAGTGAAGACTGAGCTCAGTTTCATATTCTACCTGCCCCACTGAAAGAGACTCGGTACACCTTAAACAGAGAATTTATTCATCTCAACGCTTAAGAAAGAAAACCACAAAAATGCCTTAATTGACTCACACTTGGTCTTAATTCGCCCACATTCATGAAGTAGTTTGGTTTGCTTGAGCACTATGAAAAACAATCACTTTTATTGCATTATTATAGCCTCAAATGTTTTTTACAACCTAATTTCTCAAAAGGAAAAGATTATCTGTTATTGTAATTATTTCAAATACATTCCTTCAGGACTTCCCGTTAAAGCAACTGCAGGGACTTAAAACAAGGCTGGAGAAACCGTAACACAGACCACTTATGAAAGCATCACAGAAAAGGCTGCCTTTGTATTAGGATCAGGTGAAATGTCTCTTGATTTATGTCACATCGTCTTAACTATGGGTTTAAAAGGGTTAAAAAAATGATTTTTAGCCATGCTGTTATACAACTAAAAGGGTTTTATGTGTCCAATCAAGTTTATGACAACGTTGCCCCTTCGAACCGCTATCTGTTGTAGCATCTGGATACTTGAGCAGGTCAGAGTTGCAAATACCAAAAGCACGCAGCATCTACAACCGACATGCTCACAGCGGCAGTCCTTGAGTGAGATTTATTCTTCTGTGTCAGATCCACCAAGAGAGAACACGTCGTAGACTTCGCAAGCTGCCTACGGCGTAAAGAACATTTATTCCTTTGCACCGGAGCGTCAGTATCGTTATGAGCGGCTCATGTTGGAGTTCATAACAACTACTTTTACCGATTTCACTGCAACGCACAAAAAAGAGAAGGCGCCTGAGAGGATGACGTGTAGAAGGAAGAAGGTGTGAGAATTTTCCGAGATTCTCTGGAGACGTGAATGAAGAAAAGCTTTTTGGATCAATCGCCGCAACATTCCGTTTCTACCGAGGTGCCCAAAAGGCTTTGAAGTACCTAGAGCGTAGATCCAACGCAGTAGCATAAATGCAGCTGTAAGCTGCATGCTAATGGTCTGTTACTGTGTTAGCATGCTAAAAACATGTGATCCATATTCCAAAACCCCTTCATCATCAATAATTCGCAACTACATTAACTAAACATTGCAGTGGGGCTCGTAAGACTTGGGAGTACTCCAGGCCGCAGATGCTAGGAGGTGAATAATTTCTATGTTCTTGAAAAAGAGGCATGTCATTAGTGTTTCCATCCACTTAAAGGGGAACTACTGTTTTTTTACAACCTGGACCTTATTTCTGGCATAAAATACGATCGTTTACTTACCCATATAACTTTTGTGTCATTTGTAGTCGTTCGCGAGATATTTAGATCCGCGTTTATCCATATAGTGGGAGTGACTGGGGCATCGAAACGCAGCCTCTAAATAACACATTATCTGCCGGAGTTACCCGTTATCATCATCCGAGGTGTAACTCTGGACTGAACGGGGACTAGCACTAGCGTACGATAACAAAATATTGGTGAAATGAACGAGTTTCGTGGCAGATAATGCATTATTTAGAGTCTGCGCCTTGGTGCCCCAGTCACTCCCACTATATGGATATACGCAGATCTAAATATCTCCCGAACGACTACAAATGACACAAAGGTTATATGGGTGAGTAAACAATTGTATTTTATGCCAGAAATAAGGTCCAGGTTGTGAAAAAACAGTAGTTCCCCTTTGAGATATACTACACTCAGCACCTCAGCTCGTTTGTTCGTTTAGCGAAGAGAGTCTAATGTGGTTTATTTGCTGAACCACATGTGCATTACCTCAAACCAGGACCATTAAACCCTCATCTAGAACGAATACTGAGCAGTACTGTTGCTGCTGATCCCAGTTTAATTTTACACTTCTTTACAGCCTTAAATTAAATGTTCTGGTGATTTGTCTCAAAGTGAGAAATTGTGTCAAAAAGTGTTTTAATCAAAACAGCGAGAGCGGACAACTTTTTCTGGCGTAGGCGAAAGAAAGAAGGGAACGTATGAGCCAAGAGGGATTTCATTTACCGGTGTTAGTATTCAAGGTGCAACAACAACAGACAGCTTTCCTCTAGCACTGTTGAGAAGGCCACATATTTCAGCCTTCCATTGAGGATTGCCATCGATTGCTGTGATAGCCCCCCGGGAGCTGATGGTCTGATAGATAGTGGAGTAGCCAGACATTGCTCTTGCAGCCTTCTGTATGCTCCCCGGGTTCAGGACAGCCTTATTTATCCTTCTCTTTTTCCTTGTCAGGCCCAGGAGATGAATATACCCGCAGAGCTGACACTACCTTTTAAGCATTTCTTGAGAGCTCTCTTCAGGCATACTGTACAAGTGCAGGCTTCGGCTGCAAATGAGGACGAAAACACTTGAGAGTGAGTGGGGCCTGAGGATGTGCAGACAGGAAGTGTACATCAGGGAAGAAAAGAGCTCATCATGACGGTTCATTTTGACTTGAAAAGCAGTGGGCAAGAGGACACTGCCATTTTTTTCTGAACACATCCCTCTCTATCCGGCCGCTCAGACTGCAGGATCATTTCCGTACAGCTTTGCGGTCGGTCAAGCCCCTGGCTGCTCGTAAGGAGGTTATGCTGCAATTAAACTGTTGTGAAGTGACTACATTACTCAAACTACACCAGAAAACTGCTCCTTTACCCGACTCATCTAATTTGAAAGGTCATTCGGGAAAGTTTGGGTTGAAAAAAACATGGCACTGACTTCAGTGATATTCAGTGCGTATTTACAGGATGATGGTTGTTCAGTAAAATCAGCAAGACACACACAACCTTTTTATCCCTTTCTTTCGTTCATCCCCATTTCCCGTCTTTATTGCCACAGACTATCAACTAAAGCGGAAACGGCATAAAAAAAAAAGTGGCTTTTAATGAAAAGAGAGACCGGCTGGTATGTCGAGCGCCGCGGACGAGGCTCCATTCATTGCTGTTGAATCAGGCTTGAGCAGTCAAGTAGAGCCATGATGTTGGAAAGTCATTTCTTTTCAGCGCAGCGTGCAGGCAGATAGCGGCATGCCATTACCAGGCACAAGGAACGCTCTGGACAGTTATTCCTCTGGGCAGCCGTGGGGAGATAACGCACGCACACTTTCAGTCATTCTGACACACATGCAAACACACACATCGTCCATTTGTTGGTGCGTAAAGCAGTGTGACGCTGTCAAATAAAGTAAAAGGATAAATGAAAATGTGTTTGGCTTGAAACAAAACATTAGCATGGGACTGGGACAAAATAAAACATGTCAGCGATTCAGTTCCCAGGTCTTGGAATTGAATGCAATGTTGAACACAACTCAGCTGACAGGAGAATAATTTCACTCATCCCTTTAGACTATCAATAATTTACTCTTGCGTGCAAGGAGTCACATGTATGGGGACAAACCATGCATACAGAAACATGCATGCAGTTTCTTATCTTTTGCGCGGAGTTGTTCCAAAGAAATCCATCTTTTTCCGCTCATGAATCTAATCCCATCTGGTGGAATAAATGCATGCACACAACCACATACAATCATCCTTAGTCACCGAGCAGGGGGCCCATTAGTCTGTGATGATATTTAAAGGTGTCAAAGTGATAAAGTAGAGCCGTGGGAGACCTGTAGTCACTTCTCAGGAGTGTTAAAGGCCACTGTGATTCAGCTAATGTCAGAAAACTGAACTTGTGGCCCTGCTAAATGGGCTTTAAACAACATGCAGGGTGGTGACATTAATATGAAACCAGATTATGCTCACAGAGGACACAGACGCTAATGTAAACTTTATGCTAACCTTCCAGAAATCCAGAAAGCAGCATGAGACATGTCTAAATTGTCTCACCAAGTTTCTGCGAATGTTTTTCAGATAATTGATTCACTAAAGACAGATGCTTGTCTTGATTGTCCCTCATCCCTGACAGAGTTTATAGTCGTAAATGGTTAGAAAACATCAAATTTTCTGATTATGCAGAAGAACATATTAAACTCGTGTCGAGACTTGACATTTGCCGTTGACAGTTTCCTGCACTGAACTGCAAACATTTGCTGTTGGCTCCTCTCTATTAATTGTTAGTTTATTCGACTCCTTTTTCGATGTTAAATGCTTTGTGGACTTTGTGTCACAATTTTGAAAAACATTTATGGGGGCAACATTGGTAGAGGATACACACTGATCAGCCACAACATTAAAAACCACCTTGTGTAGGTCTCCCTTGTGCCTCCAAAACAGTTGTGACTCATCAGAGAATAGAAAATGGGCCTTCCAAGGGGTGTCCTGTGGTGTCTGCCTTTGGGTCCTATGGGTTGATCAGGTTGATGCCAGGTCAACACCTTGTGCTGTTCTTCATGTCTTTGAGGGTTTTTGTGTGTGTGTCTGTGTCAGGCTGCATCCTTCTGGGCTGCTGCCATCAAGAAGTGTCATTGCTATGGGGGATGCCTGGTCTGGTCCGATCTAGGTGGGTGGTACATGTCCAAGTCCACACGAATCCCAGGTCCAAAACTTTCCCAGCAGAACACTGAATCATCACAAGATTGTCAATGTTATTTATTTTTCCTGGTCATAATGTTGTGGCTGATCAGTGTATATGTCCTTTGAAATCTTAATCCGTCATGCACTAAGAAGAAAATATTATTCATGGTGGACATGACGTGGCCTAAAATTGATCCCTGCTACACATGCTTAGTACCCTGCAGGAATTCTAATTGGGGCCTCACTACAGGCATCCATTGCGTGGGTTCTCGGGAGCCGGTGCACCCACTGATTATATCGACTCTGTCCATTCCTATATTAAGCTTTCTCAGTGTCATCTGACAACTCCACTAGGTTTCTACTACACAGTGCAAAGCATGTCATTTTGCAGACAAAAACGGCACCACAGCTGTGTTGACCTAATTGGCTCGAGGGACTGTATTAACCAAGCACACAAGGGCTCTCACACTGACGCCAGTGCTGTGTCAGTCTGCTAACAACCTGACATTTACAAAAACAACAACAGATAAGTGTTAATAAATGTAAAAACAAACAGAGAAGACTGCGGAGAGACTGGAGACACCGTGTCGCCATAATCAGTGATGTCAGACAAATTTCTCAGGGACCAGTTACGAACGTTTGTTCTAAATTAAAGAGAGGACGATCTCTCTGTGAATGTGGTTTTATTGCCTCAGCAGTAATTCATTTATTTTAAAACTAAGCTATTGTATGAGATAGTGCAACTCACATATTGAAGTGTTTATAGAGAAACTGCCTTTCATTACATTGGAAGATAGACAGAGGTTTCTGCCATCTCCACTTTTACCCAGAAGGACCATATAGTTTTGAGTCCCACATTACTAATAGTTACATTACTGCTACCACATTACTGCTATTCCAAACTTGTTCAAACCATCAGAGGAACATTTCCAAAAATTTTACTTTTTAAAGACAATTTTACATGCTTTTATTTTGTTCATATTCATATGAATTATAATAACTTTTTTCCTACCAACAATAAATCAATCGCACAACTTCAGGCAGTACGAAATTAAGCTGCCATGCTTTTAACCGGAACCAGGAAAAGGAATCACATCACTCCAGTTTTAGCAAGTCTCCCCCAGTTCCCAGTATGTCTTATGTCTGATTTTAAGATCCTAATGGCCATGCCCCTGGCTATATCACTGACCTTTTAGCACCATACAGGCCAGTACGTACCGCGATCATCGGGCCGTTTTTTTCAGGGCCTGCAGCTGAAACAAAAGGGGGCAGGGAGTTCACGGTCGTTCGTTCAGTTCGGGCCCCACAGATGTGAAATGACATAAAATATTTATACAGTATAATATAATTATAAGTTATAGGTTGGCACAAAAATCTGTTAGTGTGTGAGGGAAACAGACCGGAACCGACCTCAGTCGCAGTCAAATCAAACATTTGATTCGGCCCAAACAATTTTTTGGGCCAAACCAGGACGCAATTGAGTATTGTGAACTGATTGCCAACCCACCTGCAAACACACAGGAAGTAGTGTCAGAAGATGACGGGAAGCAGCGGGCGCATGAAAACAACGATGGCCAACAGCGAGAGCGGCAGGAGCACAAGTGCCTATATAACGCTGGTTGCAGTGCATACTACAACTGTCGCCATTCGCGAGAGTTTGCACGAGAGTTTGATGCGTTCAGTTGGCTTTAGTTGGTTTGACAAATCGTCTGTGATCTCTCATCAGTTATCCCCAGTCTTTCAGTCGTCATACAAAAATCTGCTGAAGCCAGTCTGTTAGTGTGTGCTGGTAGTCTTTTCAAAATCTGCAAAGACTACGCAAGCTGTTTTAGCACAGAAACCCACTCTAAACTATCCACTAAGACAAACATTTATTATATTAGTTATCATCAGGACTACAGTGTGGTGTTTAAGAATCTTAACTGAAGTGTGAGATGTGTGAAAAGGTAGTGCAACAAGAAAGTAGTTACATTCCTGTGCAGAAGGCTTTTTCTTAATCATTATCAACTGATATCAAGATTATTTTACCAGGCTGCTGATTAGTGAGCTATGTTGTTGCTACTGTTGTACACAATGAAGCCTATTAGATTACAACGCCACGAAGTCTGAAGGTGCCGTTTGTTCCTCTGGGTTAATTAGACTGCCGCAAACCCCACAAATGAAGCTGCTCCTTTGAAAAATGGGCCTGTCTCCTTTGATTAGCAGTCAGCATCACATACTACACACAGGCATACACCTACTGTATGAATACAAAGCACACACGTATACACTCTGTAAGAACACACACTCACAGAAGATGCAATTAAACAAGGGTGATGGTGGCCATTAACGGATCGATGCATCAGAAGAGAGGAAGATGCAGACAGCATACTAGGATAGCATACAGAGGCTCAGTGGCTAAAGGATAATTGTGTTTGCACATTCAGACCTTGTATACATACTCAAACAGGAAGTTGGGTTGCTTAGTAATTTAATCTCAAGTTACGCCAGGAAGAATCTCACAGACGGGAACATGAAAAGGATGCCAAGTTCAGTGCTGCTCTACCAAGGGCAACGCTGAGTGTGAAGCCTCAGTGAGAAAGGACAAGGGATACACAAACTTATTATTATGTTACTTCAAACCAAATGAAATGATTCTGTTTACATGGATGATAAAATTGGACAGGATATACAGTCTGTAACATCTTGTGACAATTTAATGTTCTGCTGGGAAACTTTTGGACCTGGCATTCATGTGGATGTTACTTACACATGTACCATCCACCTAGACCAGACCAGGCACCCCCACCTCATAGCAATGACACTCCTTGATGGCAGCAGCCATCCCCAGCAGGATGCAGCCGGACACAGGCACACACACAGAAATGATTTAGGAACAACTCAAAAAAACATGAAGAACAGCACAAGGTGTTGACCTGGCCTCCAAATTCACTAGATCCCAAACTGATCAAGTATCTGTGGGATGATCCACTGAGGCCCCTCCCCTCAATTCATAGGACCCAAAGACCCCCACTAACAACATTCCGGTTTCATAACTTTATTGACAACACAACTTAAACCATCCGATTTCAACGGTGCTGCGATTCTTGTTGGAAGAACTATTTGCTTCCTACATGTCTCCATTGTTTGCGCAAAACTCGGCTGATGTTTACCCCCCATGAGGGAATATATGTGTGGAGGGGATCCATTTATTCCAGCCCGAGAGAAAAGAATGGATCAAGCATTTACTTGGTTATTAGGGGCCAATATTTAAATCTCTAGCAGATTGTCAAAGGTTTACACCACCTTTCTCAATCTGCAGATCCCTTCTCGTTGGGTCAGTGTGATGCAGACGCTTTTGTTCTGATTTTGTTCAAACTATTAATCTAATTATTAGTAGAATACAAATGTTCATGTCAATGTAACCGATGAGACTTCACATTCATATCAGTTTTAGAAAACCTGTAAACTGAAAAAGTAAAGATACCGTGGTCCTGAATTCAGTCTTATGTCTTTTGTTGAACTTTGACACAAGCAACTAGACAAACATCCATCATTACAACTTTTGCTGAGATCCTTTGATTAAATTCCTTTTGACTTACTGTCATTTGCCTATTATGTTTGCTTTTGCTAGCGTTTCTAATTTTAACATGCCATTACGATCGCTGCTCAGCAATGTAACCATCCAATTACATAAAACAATTATTATTATCGTTAACATTTCTACCATGCAATATTTTGCTATAAAGGGTTTAAATGAGATGTGACCTCTCCTTCTCACATTCTTTCCTTCTTTCTTTTATTTCTGCCAGGAAAAATTCACATCACGGCAGCACTGCAGATTGAAGTCAAAGTTGTTTTTTTTGTTTTGTTTTGTTTTTCAGAACCACTTTTAAGACCAGGCAGTCTCAAGACAGGTTGAGTGCAATGGCACACACTGAATTTTCAACATTTGTTTTCTTAAAAATCTGAACCTGCAAATTGCTGCTCGGTGAAGAAAAGAAACGAGCCGGTGCCGCTCCATCTCCGTCACAGCAGGCAGTGGCTAAATTAAGATGAAACACGCCAAAGGGGAAGCGTATGCAAAGTCGTGGCAGAGTCCAGGGCCATGCAATAATGTGCAATTGTAGATGAGCTGCAGAATGGCCTGTCAAAGGCTCCATTGTTTGGGTTTAGTCAAACATTTGATTCAATTATTTGCTTTTTTCCCCCTACACAGTCATGACAGATAGTTTTAGCCCGAACGTGAGATGATTTTAAACAAGTTTTCAGAGGTTTGGGGCATAAAATATAAGCTCGTAATCACAGCATTCAGTTGATTTTGACTTTTAAAGAGAGATCACCAAAGAACAATGTCAAGCAGCAAAGAGAATCTCTCTTTTGGCAGTGGGTACAAGATGTTCATATCTATCTAACATCTGCATCTAGACGTATCAAACCAGCAGCAGCAAAAATGTACTAACTCTTTGACTGCAGTTTCTGTTTCTGTTTCTCTGGAACAGACTGGGACGATTCAGTCAAATTCGAAAGGTTGCACAGGGAGGTAGCAAAACAACAAGTTGTTCTTGTGAAGATGAATGAAGCTGGAATTGACATCGTTGGGCATGGTTGGTGAAAACATGTGTCCCTCTTGGTCATAATCTTCTACTGAATGAATTTAAATGTGCAGGTTATGAGTTGGTGGAGAAAAAAAAGCAGATTTGATGCTTCACAGTGGGAAGAACGACTTTGCACATGTCAAAAAAGTTCTATTCTGGTCTGTTTCAAGGCATGTAAAGACATATACAGTTTCTAATCAGATACTTTTTAGGAGTATTGGTGTGAACAGTTCAGTTGGAATCTTGTATTTCACTTAAACTGAAGACAAACCACAAGATTTTCTTGCCAGATTTTACCCATGATTCTCAGTTGGGCAAAGTCTACATCAGTCTGCACTAGTTGGGGACAGTCAGCATGGGTAGATCGCACAAAATCTGCATGTATAATACTGTATATATATATATATATATAATACTACGAGGCTCATCAGCTCCAGTTAATGAATTAAGGTCTGTCTTTTATTGATTAACAGCCCTATCAACACCCTGCAGTTAATCATGACCATCATGGGGCAATGGAAACCTTTGCCTTTTTCACTTTAATTAAGCCTGCCATCGAACCGCCACCCGTTTCATCCTGCTGTTGCTCACTGGGCTGACCGCAGCCAGAGGTCTTCATAGTCTGACTGATTATCGTTAATGGCCCAGTCGGACTCAGAAAACTTTTCGCACTTCAGCACAGCCGGATCTGACATAAAAGGACTGGCAGGAATGGAGGCTGTTCTATAAAGCTCCTACAGAATTCATGACAAATCTGTGAAATTCATAAACAGGATAAATTGTACCGTCTCTCATAAACCCAGCATGTTGTGTCAATAAAAACCTGTCAAACTCAAAGTCTTTGTATATTTGCTTTGCACAAAAAAGCGTTCCAAATTTATGCAATGAAATGCTACAGAGGCCACGGTTAATAACACAATATCCCACCATCCCTTCTCTGCCTCGGTAGATCCTTGTCATGAGTTTCCGACATGGCATTTCTGTACAAAGTAAGTGGCCCCTTGCTGTTTTCTGTATGACTGCCATGATGGTGCTTTACAGTGTCATTTCTACGTTCTGTACTGACGACAGAATCGTCTGCACAATTTAAATACTCAATAAGTGCTCTCAGATGATGGCAGCAGCAAAGGAAATGGTACTTTGTTGCAGCCGACGCCTCACTGGTATCTGATGAAAATACCAGATGCGAAATCTTGTGGAGTTTTCTTTTAAAACAGACTCAAGTCTGTGTTCTGCACCTCTTTGCAGGATTTCTTGATTTGTTACCACAACCTGTTGATCGATGGAACCGTGTTTTAAGGAGGGGTTCTGTGCTGGACAAAAGTGAAAAGGATATTTCTGTAGTCTTTAAAAGTTCATATTGATAGAACAGATTCTCTGTGCCGTTTTGGGTATTCATGCTACACTAGCATTAAGAAGATCAGTACTTATAACGGATGCATCGCCAGTCAGATACGTGCACACAAACACTTTTAGGTGAAGGCTTTTCATACATTTCAGTAACTACATTAATATCCAACTTTTGCACAACCTGCAGTGGAGAAGGAACGGGTTTGTGCTAAGGGTTCTCATTTGAACCATTAACTAACCTCTTCAGAAAAATTACCATCCCGCAGAGGGTCACCAAGTAAGGTGCTGTCAAACCTCAGAAATGACTTTTAAGTGGGAGCAAGAGCTTCTGAAAATAGAGTATGACGAAAAGCAAATGCATGCCCTGCGTCTGAATCGCTCTCAGACGCACACACAGACAAAATTAACAATTATCTGACAGCTGTGAGGGGAAATGCACTGGATGATATTTCATCACTGGGGAGCTAATATGGTAATATCACATTAGCAGAGTTTGGATATTAAACGCTGGAATAAAAGAGGATTTTGTCTTATTGCAACATTTCTTTGCACAGAAAATCCAACAAATCCAATCAACATATAAATAAATAAAATATATCATTTTCTAGACAATTTAGACAGAGTAATTGAGATTCTGCTTCCGTAACTCCCTTTCAAGGTGCAGACATGAAAGCAATTTCTTCAGAAAGGTCAGAGCGCAGGGTTGCCTTGAATTCTTCACCCCTGAAGCAGCCTGAGGTTAAGTGCTTGAGGTCAATGTCTCTCAATCAGTGTTAGCTGGAAGAGAAGGTATAAAATCCTCCAGCGGTGGGTAAACATCACCGTCAAGCTCTTGCATTAAACATCAGCCCCGTCGGCTTTTATTCCAAATCTCCAAAAACCACATTTTAGCGTAGAAGGAGAGTTAGAAGTCACGTTAGCTTTCTAAAACCAGTTTTATAGGGTTCGTTTTAAACCAGGTGATGGAGAAACAGCAGCACATATCAGTTATTACAGTCCCGCCGTTGCATCCTCGTTCATTCGTTTCATTTTTCATACTGTAATTCAAATAGCGAGTTGACAGTAACTCAGGGTAATGTGTGTGCGTGTGTGTGTGTGTGTGTGCGCGCGCGCTCAGTCCGAGACGCGGCAACGCATATACGTAGGAGTAAGAGCTCCAATTATTTAAACAGCTCTCTGGAGCTCTTTCCAAACCTGAGACGTAATGCAAGTATAAGTGCATTTCCACCAGCCAGCAATTTAAGCAAATTATAGATTATGCCAAAGAGTATGAATAGATCTTTCTGCCATTTTCCACCTACAGTCGGAAGGATTCTGCCTGGCAACCAGACTAGAGGGCTACCTTGTGTATTATCAGATGCCTGAAACATTTGTTGTGTGGACATTAGAGATTAATAGTTTGGTAAGATTAAAGCATAGATAACAGAATTATCTGTGTCACCTACGTATGCAGTTTTTCATGCATATTTCTTAGCATATTTGCCTCTTATGCCTATTGTTTACAGGTATTGCTGCAGGCTTTCACTAAGCGGGACCCAGAGGTGTGGACTGAAGTCCCTGGACTTTGGATTCAAGTCACAAGTTTGACTCAAATACTATAACCTTCACCAAGTCCAAAAATGTAAAAGTATGTAGTTAAAAATTATTATTGCTGCTACGGAAGTTATATATATATATATATATATATATATATACACACACACACACATATATACACTGATCAGCCATAACATTAAAACCACTGACAGGAGACAATAGGAGGATAGGGTTAGGTGAATAGGCAGGATGCAGCCTGACACAGACACACACACAAAAACGCTTTTGGAACAACTCAAAAAAAACATGAAGAACAGCACAAGGTGTTGACCTGGCCTCCAAATTCACTAGATCCTAAACTGATCAATTATCTGTGGGATGCACTGGAACAAGCATAAAAAGAGTAGCTTCATCTACAGTTCATGTAGTGGCTGATGAAATATTCAGATCCTTTACTTAAGCCCTAATTCTACATTCTCAGTGTAATTTTAGCAAATGTATGTAAATGTCATCAGGAAAATGGGCTTAAAGTAGTAAAACTATGCAATATATTATACATGTGTGAGTTTTTGTTGCCTTTTTTCCCTGTTGTACCAAACCGTGACCCCCACACCGAGGTACGTACCGAACCGTGACTTGTGTGTATCGTTACACCCCTACAAATTAACCTAGCGAGCATGTCTTCGGACGGTGGGAGGAAGCCAGAGTACCCGGAGAGAACCTTGCTAAGGCTTAAAACTCAAAGTTCAGGACTGGGGACTTGGGTGGAAAGAGTTTCTTGTGACTTGGAAAACACCGACTTGGCACCACTTTTCGCTGTACTCAATGCAGTTCATGTCAAATCAGCTAATTAATGGAAAAAAATAAATCATCTCTAAAGGCACTTATTGCAATTGCATTGATCCCAGTCCGCTCTTTACCATAGTATCCATCAGCACTTTCCAAGTCAACACTACCATCTTGAAACATACCTCATCTTCTCCTCGCAGTTGATTACGCTCCTGCCAAAGATCTGATGGACCAATCAAATTGTTTGGACAGCGACACAGTCAAACATGTCATCAGAGCGCAGTCGAGTCAAATTTGTCCACAACAAAACAGCTCTGATTGGTTGTAGGTGTATATAATTGCATGCAGAGATATTTCATATTCTGATAAAAATTGCATGTGGCTACATATACGCAACATTACTTCTCAACATGAAAACAGCCTTTCTTGGAGAAATGAGAGCAACTTGGGAGGTGGCTTTAAAATGAGGCTCTAAAATGTGCTCAGGCTTGTGGTTCCCCCAATGGATATCAGTAACAATGAAACAGACCTTCCTTATTAGGATCCCTATACAATGTTTTTGTGACCCCTGGGGCTCGGAGCGGGATGGGAGAGCACGGTTATGGCGGGCAAGAAGCAAACTGACAGTCTCATTACTGCAACACATCCAGGCTGCGCTTAAAAGGAAATGACAAGTCTATTTACCATCAGTGCCACTGGAAGAGGCCTCAAAACCACACGTGCACACACCGTTACACCCCAAGCAAGTATGCGTGCGTGCTTTTCCCAACACGCAGGAGATGCTGTTAGGTGTACACTCTAATCGGATTACTTCATTTGTCAAGAGCATGTGTCAATTGGCGTAAAAAGCTGCACGGGTTTGCCCTTTATTCACCATCGATTCTCTCCGAGCTAATTCCCCAGACGAATCGCTTGTGGCAGTCTGCTTTCCACGAAATCTTTCATGGCTCGCAGGGTTTTCAAAGAGTAACACACGGGCCGTGCCGGGGAAGCTCCCCTCTCGGTCAATGGTTCGGAGAACAGATGTATGCTGAATTTATCACAGACGGAAAGATGATGAGAAGAGACGTAATCAGGGCTGAGGACCTTCCTATGTATAATAAAGTGGCTTTAGCAAAGAATACACTGAGGGTTATTTGTTAGTTGTGTTGTTTAATTAAGAGCAATGTGCAGTAGAGAGCTTTCTCGGAATCAGACGCTCCACAGTCCTAAACACTGAGCTATTTTAAAAAGGAGCGTTAACAGTACAATTACTGCTTTATACAATAATCCCTATAAATGCTATTATGCAACTGCAGTAACAGAACAAAAATAAAATTAAGCAAAAGCAAATGCAGATGCAGAATATTACTTACCATATTGGTTTAATTAAATACCATGAAATCACCTTAATCATTTCTTTTTCAGTCCTTGTGTCATGTAATTTACTGTGAAATGTTCACAGCTGTGTAATATCGACCTGTGCACATAATATCAACTAGACTACGGTATTATTAAAGTCTTTTTGTGGTTTCATGGTCAGGCACCGCTAAGACCTGGTTGACATTAGGGAAAGACTGGAGTCTGGTTTAATACAGAGACACCGGCAGGTCCAGATCTCTCAAGAAGGGGAATGCTGGACAATGTGGCTAAGATGACGAAGGTGACCCTTCCAGCGTGCGGCTCAACAGGGGATTTACTAGATGTTGTGACACTGCACTGAACAACTAATTTTTTGCTCTTCAATCACCGCTAACTACTTTACTATTAATGAAAAATAATTTCACAGTCATCGGATTCGTTTAATTTTAGGTGCTGCAAATCCAGAGTGAATCAGGGAGCAGTGGCGCTGGGTTAATTAATACATTTTAAAATCCAGCTATTGCAATCATTTTACAATAAGTGCAATCACACAAATCACTCTTTTAAAGTCTATCACTCACTTTTTTAAAGCATTAAAATGATCTATCTCTGTCTCGTTGAATCCCCCCAAGGAAAACATGACAGGTCCATTCAGACATTCCTGCACATTGGTCTTTCACGGGGATGCCTTGATTGCTAGTTAACTGGCTGCCACAATGATTGAGGAAAAGAGAAAAAAAAGGGGGGGGGGGGGGGGGCAAGGAGGCACTTTGAATTAAATTGCAGCTCCTGCCGATTGAACTGCCTCAGTGTAAGAGTCTATGAGAACAATATGGACAATTTACAGCCATTATGAATGGTACCAGCTGGACTCTGTGGAACACTGCTAGATGTTGATTACAATATCTGAGGACAGTCCACAACACACGACTCAGCACAGTGGTCGCCCCATAACCAAGAGGTGTCAAACCGGTTTTAGTTCAGGGGCTACACACAGGTCAGTTTGATGTATTTTGATGTCCCCAAGAGGAAGAAGCTGGTTGATTTTTGTTTTTGTTTTTTTTGTGATGGCTTGGTTTGTTAATGGAGAATTCTTTGATTTCAAGCAGGCCGGACCAGTAACATAATAGCCTATAAATATTGTTTTTGTATAAAGACGTACAAATACATTCTGAACTATCCTTTTACAAAACATTTTATGAAGAAGCTGACATTTCATAGAATAAAATAAGTGTAATTTCGGTACGTTGTCGTCTGCCGTTTAGTTCTGGGTGAAGAGTGAGTGTAAGAGTTGTGTTCGCTACTTTTACTAAAATAGAGGACGAATTAGGAATAGCGGTTACTTTTATTAAAAAGTTGCAGTTAAAGTCTACGATGTAATTTGTGCCAGGGGCCAGATTTAGACTTTCTGGCGGGCCAGTTTTGGCACACCATGTTTGACAACCCTGCTATAACCCAACAGAGAAGCTGCACATATAAAAGTAGAGAAAGCACAGTACGTGGTGTGTCTTGGATATTTAATTACATTTAACCAAATCTGCAAAGTGTGTTTGTTGGCAGGATGGAAATCCAGGCTTCTAATGTCACAGCCCTACTCTTTGTCTGCCCTCTATCCGCACCAATCGCCACGCTGCGACTCTGGTGCAATTAATAATTGTTGCATCGTGATGTGAACCCCAAGAGGAAGAAGCCGGTTGTTGTTGTTTTTTTTGTTTTTTTTAGCATTACCACGTTGATTAAAGAAGATTTTTCAAAGGGAAACTGTAACCAGCTCATTACTTGCAGCCTGCAGCGACTGAAGACATGATCACAAACTCTACTGTCAGCTTGAAAAATACATGTAAACACAAGCATGGGCTGATGCAGGGACCATAACACCATATTTCCATAACAAAGGAAAATAAAGTCCCATATGGCCCAAACAGCAGCTTCTTACTAACCTACTGACAGCCCGTCCCTAGTTAATCAGCTGTGTGTCAACCATAAATAATTCATTATTTAACAGAAAGCCTTGTTTTTTTTTAACTAGTGCAACAAGCCTAACAAGTGAAGCTATGGCTGAAGGAGCACTTAAACATTCCCAGAGAATCCTGAGGCTCAAAGTGTTTGGCTGAGTCAGCTTCTCTCACACGCATACACAAATCTCTCAGGAGAGCGCAGAGCAATGATGGGAAACTGAAGGAAAGCGGTATCCACAAACTTCTCTCAGCAAGCTGAACATGTCAAACACCAAGGCTCCACCGAGAAGTCTCCATTTACAAACTATGCCAAACAGCCTTTAATTGCCACCCCCTCTCTCTGTACCGCTTCCATACTTGTTTGCATTGTTCTGATCCAAAAAGCGCTTTCAAAGATTAGACTTAGGTCCCATGCCTTGTACTGGCAAGTTAAATCCTTCTCTATTCTTGTAGGGAAAGCCGAATGTGGTATCAAATAGGATCGAAAGCTTTCTTGAGCCTGCATTTGTGAGGCTTTTTAAGCATCTTCCCTTCAGAAAGGCCACTAATGGCAGCCTGAAATTAGTTCCAACCTGTTCCAACCTGCACTTTGAAATAGTTTCTTGGGCCCAGGTATTTCTAAAGTGTTCCTATGACCAAACCAATCCCAAATTCCACAGTGTGAACACAGGATCTGCAGCAGAAAGCTTGCTTTTTCTCTGAATCTAAGCCTTGCCCCTGCTAGTTTTACCTGCTAGCTAACTAACATTAGCATCAGCATATAGCCTACAGTATAAGGAAATACAAAGCGTGCACACTTGCTGATTGAAGGGACTGAAGGCACACGACAGCCATACGAAATAACTTGTATTTTCTGAATATGCGTCACCTTGAAGGGATCTATGAGATTTTTTAATCACCTTGCAAATAAAGACATAAAAATTACATATAAAAACTACTGACAGTAAATAACATTATGACCATCTTGTGACAATTCAATGTTCTACTGGGAAACTTTTGGACCTGGCATTCATGTGGATGTTACTTAGACATGTAGCACCCACCTAGACCAGACCAGGCACCCCCACCGCATAGCAATGACACTCCTTGATGCCAGCAGCCATCCCCACCAGGATGCAGCCTGACACAGACACACACACAAAAACAGTTTAGGAACAACTAAAAAAAAACATGAAGAACAGCACAAGGTGTTGACCTGGCCTCCAAATTCACTAGATCCCAAACTGATCAAGAACGGTGACAGTGCCTGCGTTTCTCTTTTCCCCCAATCATCACACGCAGCAAAAGTGAAGGTTAAACTTCATTTTGTGTCTCTAAAAATCAACCAGAAGATCTACTGAAGCATTCTAATCAGGAGACCATCAGCAGACATACAATGCTCTGTCGCTCACCCCAAGGTAGGGCTTTAAGCTCCTACTGCTGCCGATGTATGAGAGAGCAACGTGTCTCGCCTCCTTGGATCCTGCTGATCGACACCGCTGCACGTCTATCAGCTCCCATTACATCCTTGGCAGGCCCTCTCTACTCAACCACCCCTGATGGATATTGATCACCTGCTTTCAGCTTTTCCCCCTGTCAGTCAAACCATCTGAATCACTGCGCCACCTCAACCCCATTAAATATTAACACCAACTAGCAAAAGGCCAACCTCATGGATCAATTCCTCCCAGAGAGTGAAGTGCTAAAAAATTTTGGAGAGATCTGAATTTTTTGGCATCCTTCAAATCCACGTGAGCCTTTCATTGAAGTCTTAAGGGGGTAATTTCTTTGGCAAAGAGCCGACGTTAAGCAGCTGCACAGTGAATTATCCCTTAATATGGTTTGATTTGGCAGAGCATGCTCAAAAAGAATTCAAGCAAACAAATCAGTGAGAAATGAAGGAGGAAAGTGGAGATTTCCACCTTTAACTTGACAAAAGCTCCTTAGGATTGTTTTACAAATCCTGAGGAAAGGAAGAAAGAAAGAAATTTGTCTCAATGTGTTGTTTGGAGTGAAGCAGCCAATTAGCAGTTTCATTATAAAGTAGCAGGAGTTTGCTTTCAGGAAATAAAATGAAGGATTGCAGAAGAAGTAGATCAAGGAAATTGTAGACTCTGTGTGTACGATTTGTAAGTGAAAGAGTGATGAAGAAGAATCGGATGATTGAAATGGAAAAACAGACAGATAAATAAAGCAAAGCTGGTTTCACACCCTAACAGATCAGCCCAGTAGAGCAGGAAACTTCTCCATTGACGGATAGCTTAATGTTTACATCTTAATGGGCTCTATTGATAGAGGAGGCAGCGAGGCGGAGATCTATAAAATCTATACTTATCCGGACCGTGTAAACACCTCTTCCATCTTCTCTTTTTGGAATCAGGGGAGGTGACTCGCGAGGAAAATAGCACCCTGTCCATCTATCCCAACGGATTTATCTGGATCCCGGTCGTTTATTCGCCGTGCTGCTCAATCCTTTCGTCCTTGCTGAGCTGCTCTCTAAAGCTCCTTATTTTCTTTGTCTGGCATCATGTTGTCAAAGGCTGATACAACACTTTTAAGCGGATGCTTGGCTATATGGTGCATGCTCTTCTCCTGTCTGTTTTCCATTGTTATGCATTCCTTTTCCACAGATCTTATTTCCATCTCTATCACTGACGTAAATGTTTCTTAATTAATTAAAAGACCATAGACAGTATAAAGACGGACAACGGAACAGCTCCTCAAAAGTGAAGCATAAGCAAGTAGAGCTCCCCCTGGTGGCTGGCGCCAGTATATGTCATAAGCTCCACCCCCTCCATGTTAGTGAATGGGACTTGGGCCAAATTAAGACAAGTACATGTCAAATAAATTTTTTTTTCCCAGGGTGGTTTCTGTCTAATACGGGTGCATACTCAATTTTCTTTTTAATTAGTTATTTGACATTACAGAAACAGGAGGTTGACTACATCATGACAACTACTAGTTGCCATGCCAAACTCTCAGTGAAGCGAGGACGTGAGAGTTGAAAAAAACAAAAATAAAGAAGTACAGTGCATAATCCAACATTTCTTTGTAGCTTGTGGAGGTATAGAGCAAAGCGTAGTATTAATTAAACGAAAACGCAAGTGAGTTTGGAGAAGGTGTGGGCGGGTCATCAATAATGCAGCTCCAGATGGCTACGCTCTCGGACCGTACTGCAAAGGCTCTGGCTCCAAGCTCGTAAGATGGCGCCGCCCGTATCCCCAGAAAAATAGAGTCAGTTGGACCAATGCAAGGAAGTGGTGATGCATTGCCCATATTTATATATAGTCTATGATTTAGACACATAAAGCACCCACATCTTTGCCAAAAATAAGAAGTTGTCTCACCATCTCTGAAACCATTTTCTGTACAGATATAGATATCAGATAGACTCAGTGGTAAAAAATAAATAACAGAAATTCCTCACAATAATAAAAAAAATGTTGGCTTAAATGTGACTCTAGCCATGAACACATGGCTTTGGCCATATTGTAAATTAGACTTTCAAGAAATGATGTCAAAAGTTCAAGCGCGTCAACATCAGCTGCTCATAACAGCTGACTAAACAAATCACACTTCCACCTGGCTGATCACATTACCACTGCAGTTGATGCACATCACAGCCATCTCTCTCTCCATCGCAACAAACATGTGATGGTAATGGCTTTCTATTTGCTGAGCAGTCCATTACAGGACAGTTCAGAGGTATGTTTTTTTATTCTTATTTAACATTATTCCCCCAGAATCCCCCTTTATATATTTTTCTATCTGAAATGCTACGTGTCTAAACAGCTGCAAAGTAACAGTCAGGAATAACCAGAGTACAGTCCCACCGTCTCTCTGCTCTGACTCACCTTGGAGACCAGAATTCAAAGAGTAGCAGGAGGCTGATGTGTAGCTGCTTAAAGAAGGAGTGTGAGATAGAGGATGAGAGGAGAGGACTGACAGAAGCAAGCAAATGGAGTACATCAAAAAGATTAAACATGAACACGGACAGTTAAGAGTGTGTATAGAGGATTTTAGGAGCCTTACTCTCACTCTTCATCAAAGGTTTTTTTTTTTTTCACTCTTTACTCAGTAAAACTGTAAAATTGTCAATCGATGAATCTCTTTTGTGTTCCTTTCTGCAGTGACATTTCTTTTACAGGTTAATAGTCTTTAAAAAAAAAACGACTGTGTAGGCCGGGTCGTATCCTGGACTTTATTCATTTCTAATTTTGACATGTGTTGAGCTGTTCATGAATTGAAAAACATCGTGCATTCAAGGCAAAGGCCTCACGTTTTGATTTAAAAATAACATTGTATTGCTCATTCCATTATGTTGAGCATAAAAACTAAAACCAGATCTGAACTACACACAAACGGAATAAGTACAAAAACCTATGCTTTTAGTTAGTCCAGTACATTCAGATTGTCACATCTCTACAGTCTCTTATCGATGTGCTCGTTGCTATTAAGAACCAACCAGAGTGAAATTAACTAAACTGTTTCCATGGACACTAACTATAATTATCTGTTGAGATGTGTGTGTTTACATGCCCAACAGACATCCAACCAAATATAACTTTAACCTGATGGAAATATAACAGAAGATGACTACTACTTAGTCATAATCTAAGACGATGATGTATCAATTCTGGCTTCATTCATCGATTAAATTTTATTTAGCGTGAATAACAACACAAATTGTCTCAAGACTCTTTACAAAACCCAGCCTGAAACTCCCCCCAGAGCAAACAAGGCGACAAGGTCGCAAGGAAAAACTCCCTTTTAACGGGAAGAAACCACGAGTAGAAGGCTGGCCGGGTAGAGACAGAAACGCCCACATGTGGCTAACATGCACAGAAAGAATTTATTTCAGCCATCAGATCATGAGGTGCTAACATGTTTCTATTGAACGGATTAACAGCAAGTTACACTACCCCTCTCAATCTGATTGAAAATTCCTTCTGAGGTTGGATACCATCGGCCCACGTGTTCAGCATCCAAAAAAATTCTATTAATACATAAGGCATCACTAATGCATACACATACAGTAAATATGTTTGATCGCTAATGACATGGGGTTTGACATGATAAAGCTTGTGTGAGTGTTTTTGTTTTATTTCATATACTGTCATTCTAGGAAGCTGTTGCTTTTCTTGTGTTACTGTATTCACAAAAAAAAACCTAATAATTATTGTAAAGCATGCGTGTTGTGAAAGTAGACAAACAGAACGAAAAACGTACACCGAACGAAGGAAGCGCTCACTCATACGTGACCGCTCTGATTGGAACATTGTTATCACAAATGGACAGTTAACATAATCAAGAAAGCAGAGCCTGCAGACGGCTTATTTAATTAGATTTTAATGTGTTTTTTTGTGTGCATACTGTCATGTGTGAATCCGGCTAATTGAAATGTAGTCAAGAAGAGGAAGACCAGACAAAAAAAATTCCTATTAAATTGAGAATTTGCATGCATAGAGTGATGCTCGTTTTTTTTTTTTTTTTTTCAACCACAATCTTCCTTTGTGTCTGCTCTTCTTTTATATGCATGCCTAAAAGCTGCTGTCCCTCCCTGTCAATCAGACAACCTCAGGTATGGCACACAATTTCACCATCACTTGAGCTCCAGCGAGAAGGTCGGCGGAACAATTTTGTGAGGGGGAACGAGAGGGAAGCAAAAATGAAAGCTATTAAACGTATTATAACCTCCCGCCTTTGAGTGAGAGAGGGATGGCGTCGGCCTTTGCCAGTGTGTTTATCTACCAACAGAGCGTGTGCAGAGAAAAGTGTGGCAGCTGGTACAGTGTGTGTGTGTGTGCGCGCGAGACAAATAGAGTCCAGCATGTTAAATAAAAGAGACGAACATAACATGACAGTTATCCAGAGTGTAATAAATTATTTTTGGACCATAACTGACGGTGAGACAGACTGTTAGTTATAATCTACAGCATAAAGTATCATCCATGCTATTCTCCCAGAGGGTCAGTTCATATTTTATCATGCAGGTTTTTTAATATATCTCATATCAGCATGGCACAAGATCAGTTTACACAAGCCGCTGTAAAATCCGCAATTAAACCTGCATCACTGGCCTCAAAGAAAGAACATGTCTTTGAATCAATGAATGCTTGGTCATATGCAAACAGTTACTGGTGCTTCTGTAATTTTGCTTTCAGAAAATAAAACAATAACTCTCCAGGTAGTCCGGCTTCCTCCCACCATCCAAAGACATGCTCATTAGTTTAATTGGTGATTCTAAATTGTCCGTAGGTGTGAGTGGTTGTCTGTCTCTCTGTGTTAAGGCTCATTTAAAGTACTGCGGGACATAGACACCGTAACCTACACATAGACGCCTATTAGCCCTGCGATAGACTCTTCGACCTGTCCAGGGTGTACCCCACCTCTCGCCCAATGACAGCTGGGATAGCTGTCATTGGGCGATACCCCCCCCCCCCCCGCGACCCTCCAGAGGTCAAGCGGTTACTGATTAGATTCTGACTTGTCCAACGTACACTGAACCCTGAGCATCCATACCTTGCCGTTGCTCACAATGAACAGATGTGATTAGAAAGGAGGCAGCTTCAGTCTTCCACTCACCAGCAACAACAACAATCCTCGTTTGCTGAAGGTGTTTAACTAGATATCGTGTCGTCTATCGTCCACTGTTCCTAACAAGGATTACTGCCGACCAACCAGATCTCTCAGTTCAGGCCACTATCGAGTTAATATCATGCAGTCTCAACAAATTGTCAGAAAGGCTGCGAAACACAAGTCTGAGCTCATGCACATATTTCATTAGCCAACAAGGCAGATAAAACTGGAGTTTGAGGATTTTATGCTTCAGAAGACATTAACAGACTGGTTTACCATGAATCCGTTATAAAAAGTCAAGTTGAGCCAGTTAAAGTTTGTCACCCTTAAAGAACCACCGTGTAGGATGTTGTCCACCCCCTAGTGGTGAGGTTGCAGATTGCTTCCAAAACTATGTTATCGTTATATATTACAAAAAACATTTAAAATACTTAAAACATCTCTTCTGGAAACATTTTTGGAGTAAGATGTCAGTAAAATAGGACCAATCCCTAGATAGATGCGAAATGCTAATTGTAAGCCAAGAAAAACAACAATTCGTAGTGACAGATGATTACAATTTGATCCCTGTAAATCCCTCGTACTGGACCTTAAAACTCTACAAAATGAGGCGATAGGGACGCATGTAGATTTTTTCCATATCCTCCTCATCCATTTTAACAGAAGTGAATGAAGTATTAAAGTCAAAGATCTCAAGTCACACAGCATCACAACCAGCACATCTCACTTGCATTGTTTCAGCCCTTTTACAAGCTTTTTCACTCTCGTTCTCGCCGTGTGCTGAAAAGCATTTTGCTTCTACTGCCGTTGGCTAGAACCTCATCACCGTCCACCTGTTTTGATTCTTCATTCTTTCTGTGCACCCTGGGGTGGGTCTTTATTTCTAAAATCTTTCACAATGGATGCATTACTTGCAGCACTCCCTGCTCATTAATTTAAGAGGATATTCTGTTTTGCAGCAGCAGGGCACATCCGCAAGAGTACACTTAAAGCTTATGGTTCATTCACAGATCTAGCCACAGTATATTAAACACTCCATTCACCATTGGCAGCCTAATCAAGCCACAACCAATAAGATCAGCCGTCTCTCTTCTAGACTGGTCGAGCTATTGAGTTTTAGCCCCAATAACTCCACATGCACCAGAGCTTCTGAAGTTCCTTTGGCTCAGTTCCAAGTGGAGCAGAGACACAGTGTGGCCTACTTCTCGCTTTGCTGAAGTATTGTTGTCTGCCAACATGGAAGCAAAACTGTACAATAAGAGAAAGGCAGCGAGGGGAAAGGGAGAGAGAGATAGAGAGAGAGAAGAGCGAACACAGAGCTGGGCTGTGAAAGAAAAACATGAGATGAGATGTGGGAGAAAAACAGTCAGAGCAAAGCAGTTTTCCAACTTTTCTGTTAAATCTATCTACAAAAGGCTCTTTAACAATAGATTTAACTCGTCTTCCCTGCTGTATCCGTTCTGGTGCACAGAAAAGGATGTCAAATTACATCCAAATAAGAAAATGCCAACAAGGCCAAACGTCGATTGGGTTTCCATCAACCTTTACTCAAGAGAAAACCTCAGACCTCGCAGTCTTCACTCCAATTCATCCCAAAGGTGTCAGGACTCTGTGAAGGCCAGTCAAGTTCTTCCACACCAAACTTGCTCATCCATGTCTTTATGGACCTTGCTTTGTGCACTGGTACGCAGTCATGTTGGAACAGGAAGGGACCATCCCCAAACTGTTCCCACAAAATTGGGAGCATGGACTTGTCCAAAATCTCTTGCTATGTTGAAGCATTCAGAATTCCTTTCACTGGAACTAAGGGCCCAAGCCCAGCTACTGAAAAAACAACCCCACAACATGATCCCCCCTCCACCAAACTTCACACTTGGCACAATGCAGTCTGACAAGTACCGTTCTCCTGGCAACTGCCAAACCCAGACTTGTCCATCAGATTGCCGGATGGAGAAGCGCGATTCATCACTCCAGAGAACCCGTCTCCACTGCTCTAGAGTCCAGTGGCGGTGTGCTTTACACCACATCCGACACTTTGCGTTGCACTTGGTGATGTATGGCTTGGATGCAGCTGCTCGGCCACGGAAACCCATTCCATGAAGCTCTCTATGCACTGGTCTTGAGCTAATCTGAAGGCCACATGAAGTTTGGAGGTCTGTAGACTCTGACTCTGGAGAAAGTAGGCGACTTCTGCGCACTACACGCCTCAGCATCCGCTAACACCGCTCTGTCATTTTTGGTGGCCTGCTACTTCGTGGCTGAGTTTCTGTCGCTCCTAGTGCCTTCCACTTTGTTATGATACCTGTGGAATATTTAGTAGCGAGGAAATTCCACAACTGGACTCGTTGCACAGGTGGCAGAGCTCCTGAGAGCGACTATTCTGTTGGGTGTTCTGTTTGCAGAAGCAGTCTGCATGTCTAGGTGCTTGATTTTATTCACCTGTGGCAATGGAAGTGATTGGAACGCCTGAATTCAGTTATCTGGATGGGTGAGTGAATGCTTTTGGCAATATAGTGTATGTTGTGCATTAGATTGTGCAGTATTATCTTAGGCCTTTGCAGGATTGAGTTTCTAATATAATTACATCATTATCAGCTACTGCACTTAATATGTGTGTAACACCGCAGTAGCTTATTTACAACCCCCTAGTCTGAGAGTGACTCTCAGTGGTTCCCTCCTGTCATCATTCATGGTGGCACAAATGGAGGTGTGATGGCCTCCCCGTTATCATCCTGAGAAATGGAATAAAGCAGCGTGCATACTGCTTTCCAGCGTGCAAAAGTTTACCAGCAGAACACTGAATTGTCACAAGATGGTCAATGTTATTCACTTCTCCTGTCAGTGGTCATAATGTTATGGCTAATCAGTGTATAAGGTGTTATATTTTAATACAATGAGTGAGCCAAATATTCACAATATTCAATAAAAGGTTCATTGTACTATAATCCATATACTGTACAAAGGAAATGGTGTGTTAAATGTTTGTGTGTTTGATGATGATTATCAAAAATTAATGCTTTAAGGATTCATCAATGTAATGAATGCTGCATGTGGGCCTTGTGATGCAAATGGAAAACAACACTAAACACAGAGCAACACTGCAGGAATCTAAACTGCTCTTGACAGATCAATATCGTCCTCTGGTGATTGTTACCTTTCCCTTTGATTTATGTATGAGATATCCCGCTGTCACGTCAATAAGAAGAACCACCTGAAATAAACTGAGGAAAATAAGAGCTCTGTGGCTCAAAAAAAAAAAAAAGGACACCATGACCTGGATGACTGACAATATTCACAGACACAGTGTTTCTGTGAATAAAATGAAGAATCCAGAAAATGGTGAACACAAAAGAGTAGGACTAAAGATGGATATGGCATTAAAGATGGAAAGCAAACTCATCTAAGTTGAAAGTAAAGAGAGGAAAGACATGTAGCTAAGGATTGATCGGGGCATGCGGAATAAGAGACAGGGCAGAATGAGAGGAGACGTTAATGGAAAAACGATGTGCGGTCTTATTTCTGTATCATCCATCAGTGTGGGTTGTCTTTTCGTTCTGTGTGTGTGTTTCCTTTTTTTTCCCCCCATCATGTGTGTGTGTCCGTCCATCCAAGTTCTCTAATGGACCCGGGGCTACACGGGGAACGTGCCTGGCAAAAGTTCACATTCATTAATCATAACCTGCCACTTGGCGCTGCAACCTCTGCTAGCATGGTTCCTGCCTTCTCCGAGCTCCCTCAGACACTGAAGTAAAGCACCATTATATCTCCAGCACACCAACACACCACACTGGCCTGGATCCATACGGCATTAAGCTCACGCTTTATCCGTCTGTGGCAACTTACAGTGCAGCTGCATGCTGTATCATGCAATACTGCAGTATCTGGTATGGCAATTTATAGTAAGAAAGGATGGTAGAAGTCTTTAAATCTGTTGTGCACAAGCGTTGGGCTGTCCTAGAGTCTGAAATTCTCCACCAACACTCAGCAGTAGGCCTGTCAAATATTCTCCATCATGCAGTTTAAAGGTTAGTGATAAAACAGAAATATTACAAAATAGATTCAAGTGAATTTGTGCAAACATTACCTTCCCAAACAAGTTCAGAAAATGTGGATTAAGCTTGTCAGGTTTTAATCTTCTATATGCACTGGTGAAAAACAATGCTTTTCAAGTCAACTGGCAATTTCTGTTTGCCAGAGCTGAAGAGAAAAGCAACAACAAGGGAAGGAAAGAGCAGTCTGCAGCAAGTAGGAGTATGTTAGAATGGCGACGAATAAAAGTTACAAATGTAACCCTGGTACCATGAATGATATGACATAGAATCTAAGAAGTATCCAAGAAAAGTTTCTGATGTTCCAGATGAAAACAAAAAATCTGGACTCGGAAAGGATTACAGTCTAAAGGCCCAGAGACACCAAACCAATATCAAAAGATGTCAACTTCTGTTAACCTGTGTCTGGACAAGCTGCACGTGAACACACTACAAAAACTACAGCCAACAGCGAACTGGAAGAGCAACAATTATCTGAAAGGCTACGAATCTAGGAACAGCAACAAACCGTCGTACAGAACTGACCTCAACTGAACCACGGTGATCAGTTGATCTACAGATATTGAACATTTGTGTGGATTTAAATGTTCAGATGAGATGAAAATGCAAATTAAAAAGAGCCTTCTGCATGTTCACCACAAATATCCTGGCCTGCAGCTGGACAGCAGGCTGGACTGGTCAGTGAACTCTTTTTCTCTTTACAGGAAAGGGCAAAGCAGGTGCTACTTCCTGAGGAGGCTGCAGTGATTTGATCCAGTCTACAGAGGATCATTAAACAATGAATAAGGTACATTCAGAGAAAAGCTATAATTCACAAAAACAGACCTTGTTGTCTGAAAACTTACTGAAAATACCGAGCTTAGAAACAGGAGCAGGCTCAGTTCAACTATGTCCGATAAATCGAAGTTTCCAAAACCACTGATACGATGTGTATTCTATAAGCAATCCATCAGCTGTAACAGGGAATCGGCAGCATGGATTTAGTCAAGGTTTATCTTCTCAGCACTAAACGTGTATGTTATTCATAATAATTTATCAGAAGGTGCAGATGATTTATTGATGTTTGGTTCCTGCATGTAACTAACACTTTCATTACCCGTTTCAAAAACACATTTAATGTTTCTGCACCTCTGCAGCCGGGACCATCCCGTCCCAGCTGGAGGACGATAAGAGAAGACGGCTTTGAATAGCCTGCCCTGCCTCATTATTTTGGCTCGGTCTGCTTGGTTGGCTGCTGCGAATTAACAAAACAGGTGTCACCACACTGGGCTGAAGCAGTGCATTAGCACAATAATGGCTGCAGGTGTATTTACCTTCTATCCAAATACTAACACCTTTCTGAATATATTCACTTCCACTTTGTTGAACTCTACCATCTCTCTTTCTCACACTCCCTTTTCTTTTCATAATTGTGTGTGAATGTGGGGAGGAGGTGCGTGTACATGTTTGAGCCCAAATGGTCTTTGTGTAGTTGCAGTCCTTTGATGTGCAGTCCTTTGTAATTTCTGCCAAAAATTTGACAAGCGAGAGGAGCGTGCACTACGTCTCATTACAGCCTAGAAAACGCCTGCGTCATTGTTTCCCTAACAAAACAAAATGTTAATCCCTATTACACCATGAATATCTGTGAGATTAATTAGGGATTAAACAATTTGCTCTCGGGACAAGACCACTGTGTGAACAACAAAGAATTATGGTGCTACAAACCCCGGATAAACAACAAACTGCTCACTTGCTCACTAACCGAGGGCTGTCTCCCGTGCTCATTATTTGCTGTGAGTCACCATCTGCATCATAAATATCTTTCACATACAGAGCACACAATCGCACAAAAGACAAACCCTGCTGCACCTACACAGAAGAGGCCGTGTTCCGGCTAACATAGCAACGATGCAGGTGAACATTTTAAACACGTTTTTCTTTTGTATTGCCCACATTTATACTACTTTTTTTTTTTTTTTTTTTTTTTTTTTTTTTTAAGATATATTTAGATTTAGATATTTTTTGAGCTTCAGAACAATGTTTTTGTCATGCGGTCATTTCTATGAATTTTATCTCGGGTTGTGAATCAAATCTTATCTGTACTAGTAATAAAGGTACACTTCACTATCGTATAGCTCAACAGGAGACAGCCAGTTCACGACCGTAGACCGTAAAAAAAGTGGACGCCATGACAGCTCCTCAAAAGTGAAGCCAAAGCAAGTAGAGCTCCCCCTGGTGACTGACTGCAGTATAGGTCATAAGCTCCACCTCCTCCATGGCAGTGGATGGGACTCGGACCAAACTAAAACACTAAAGTAGACAAGTAACCTTGAGGATTTGAGGATATTTGCAGTTTTATCGCCAAGTCAAACTTTTGTTTTGTGAGATTGGATGTGATTTCATGTAATTAACTCGGTAGCTAAAACAAAATGCTATCATAAGCTCTGTCAGCAATCGGTAGTTAGCATTTGTAAAGTCTGAATCCATAATCGAGCTTCTAAAAAACAAAAGTACAGTCATTGGGGTCATTGATAACACTGGACACTTGGGCTCCAAACTCGCAAGATGCCGGTGCCCAAATTCTAGCCTTAGCTCAGAAATGTAACGATGCGTCGCAGTAACACAGGCTGCAAGAGCTATGATTGGTCCGCTTAATATAGTAGAGTGTTTCTGCTTTACCATTTCTGGCTGCTTCTCCATCTCAATTTTCAAATTGATTGCACTGGATCAATAAAGATGGAACACATCGAGGAAAGGTTAACTGAGGAGGTTCGGAGATTCAAACATTTATAAGGTGAAATTTCAGTGAAAGTTTCAGTCGCCGTTGTTGAAAGTGAAGCAGGAAGTGGAAACAAAAATTAACTCAACTGACAAAAAAGACAAAGCGCCGGCTAGCGCTTGGGTGGAGTTTTTACTGAGCGAGCCAGACTCACGAGCGCACAAGTATAGGTTTAACCTTGACACCATCCCATAACAAGCACAGCCTCACCTCCATTTGGTCAAATATGACTGGGTCTGATCTCCAGAGAATCTCGCTAATAATGTCAGGCTCTCCTCAATCAAATGAATTTCTAAATATAAATCTTAATTCACAAAAGTAACTACAGCTATCAATTGAATATAGTGGGATGGAATGTAGTGGAACAGAGACATACATTTTTGTACAATGAGAAATTAGAGTATTTAGATAGTTTACATTATATATTTTGTGTTTGTGTGTCCAACCACACAGTATGTCCATTTTTTTTTTAAAAAAAAAAAGCCAAGAGAATTCACTGATGTTCTGCCAAACACATCACACACACACGCTTGCAAATTCACGCACCCAGGAGTCAGTTGCAGTCACTTTATATTCACGGGAACCAACGAAAAATCCCGAGCGCTGACAGAGAAGCGAGGCCAAGCGGGCTCCTCTGACACCTGCTGTCCGACACAACCAGAGCATGACAAATACACTGATGCCTCAATAGACTATAGCAAAGACGACCGGCTCTTTTCTGTCAGGAGTAAACAAGTGAATGGACTTACAAGGACTTTCGGAGTCTGGTTCAGATCAGACGCATTCAAGTGCATCTGGTTGTAAAGTTGTTGGTGTTTCTTCTCTGGCTCTGGTGCTTTGATGTTTGAATATATTCTGACACACAGAAGCTATCTGGAGCCAATGTGTGGAGATGAGAAGTGATCCAACTTTTAGTCTGGGTCTTTCTCTTCAATCTCTTTAGTCAGTGGCAAATATGAAAAGATCATCTCTCATCCATTTTAGTCTGAGTAGACCCAGGGTCAGATCTGATAAAATATGCCAGAGTCAAATATTTACTCCTCATTTCAGAAATAATAGAAGCAGGAAACTGAATCAGCGCAGCATTGAGTGTACACTGAGGAGGATTAGTTTGGATTAGATGTGAGAGAAACAGGAACTCAGTGGGGACTCAGGATGTCATTATTTCTGCAGGCCCGGGGAACGCTCCCTCCTAGGGAAGGACTGCTGCCACCAGGCTCTACAGCAAACACAGGCCAGAGCTGCTGTCCTGAGCTGATCCATTACTTTTAATGAACTAACAAGAAGGAAACTGCTGGGGGTTCATTAGTTAATATGTGATCTAATAAAATTGTTATTTAATTTTTTTGAAAACGCCTTGCATGAGTGTTTTTTAAAGCTTTTTAGGAGAAGAACAGCAGCCAGGAGCTGATGGGTTTGAGTCTACTTTAAGTTTGCTCACTTTAAGTTTGATTTTTCCAACATGACATGGACTACCACAGATGAAGGCAACTGAGGACAAAACATGATTGACAAACAGCAAAAAATGAATGTTTTGAGGAACAATTAAGTTGTGCATTAAAATCTATATTTTAGGTAAGGTTCATTTCCACAGTGAAACTAAGCTGCACTTATCAATGGATCAAAATACCATGTGTTAAGTCAAGGGTGTCACTCATGACAAACCCATGGAGGAATCTTTAGACCATTAACATTCATCCTCAGTTAGCTTACTGGCCCTCAGCTTCGTTTCAGATCACTCTCATTAACATCTTTTCAGTCACAGATTAAACTAGTGTATGCTACCAGCACAGGAACTTTACAGCAGTAGGAACATATTGAAAGTATTGGAGCGAATGTGCCTCATGGGTTTAGTGGGGTTAGTGGATGGAGGATGTGATAAAAATTGGATGTTATAATAAGAAAGCTTTGCAAAAAATTAGTGTGTAAAACGAGAACCCAACAGAGAAGCTGTGAGTAAATTGATGTGAGACACAAAGGTATTATTTTGTGAATGTTTTTCATCACATTGGGGTTTTCGTAGTAATGTGGCTTTGTGTCTGCGAGATTAAGTTTGGGCTTCTTCATATCAGGTTCTTTGAGAGATTCATACTGGCCCTAAATAAAATCCATTGACCTCACCGGTTTCCACTTTTCAGTAGCTAGTCTATAGCCCTATTGGCACAGGGCTGGTTGTATTTGGGGATGTCCGGTAATTTGTAATAACAGCGGTGGTCGTATGTGATCTTAATCCTGTGCGAATTGCCCATGTCCGTACTTTACATTTGTAAAGTAAAAATTACACCGCAAATTACCTACCCTATTTCTCGTGTGATAAAACTAAACCAGTGTGAATCGGCCTCTCGTGGCCTAATGTTGTATCAACCTGAAAACAACACTGTCCTGAGAACATGAAAGAATGTCAGATGATGCCACAAAACAGCTTTAAAAGTCAAAATAATACACAAAATGTGCACGGCATACGCTCAGTTTATACCTTTATAATTGCTTATCCCTGTGATTAAATAAATTTATGTTGTGAAGGATTACTGTAGGGTTTCAGAATAATTTTATGATAGAAGAGAGACAGAAGAGAGTACTGGCTCTTAGGTTTTTACACTTCAGTCGCCTGGAAATGATGATATGTCAGTGTTGCTTTTCAAATAGTTTCCCAGGTGGACACAATCAAGATGGATAACAAGGCTACAACTCAAAATCGTGCCTTATTATTTTTTTTTTTACATTCACATTTAAGCAGCAGCAGATTGAGATTGCTTGTCGTGGCACGGGCAGAGTTTCTCTCATAAGTGTCTCATATTTCTGCCTTTCCCGATCTACACTGGCAGGAAGCCACGGAAAAAGAGCAAGAAAGCAGAGGTGAAAGAGGGAAGAGTGATCATCTTGTCATCTCAGAAATTTGCAATTTAAACTCCCCCAATTAGCCTCTCCCCGTCACCTTGATTTGATTAGCCCGCCGTTCTTCTACCTGCTCTGTTATGATGAACTCCACTCAGATGTCTGCGGGCGGCTGCACTGTGATTAGATGTGCTTAGTCATTCACTAAGTGACAAGCAGAACACACACACCTCCGCCTGGGCATGCATGAACACACAAAAAGATTATTATTTCTCATGCAAAAAAATAAAAAAATCACAGAAAGCTTAAGGTCTTAAGGTGTTAAGGTCTGTCTATGATTCCTTTATCAGCCCATGATACTTTTATTTAAGTTTATAGATGGATAGTTTAGTAGATACTACTGTCCCATTCATTCATTCTGTTTTACAACTCTTTTTTCCCACATTCTTTATTTTTAATAATGCACAGACAAACCACTGACGAGGATAAATTCTTTGCAGCGGGCAATGAAAACACAAGACACTAGATTGAAAACCTGTTCAGCCATTTCCTACTGAAAATGAATGAAGGCGTTGCTACGTGATCAAAGTAACAATCTCCGTCCGCGGTGTCTGCTTGGATACTGATGGCATCAGAGTTCAACAGAGAGCTGTGCAGAGGTTCAGCGAGCTATGATTCATGTTCTTGCTCACCAATGAATACCGTTGCCGTGTGAAATTGCCTAATAAATATGCGCCGGAGCGCGGTTACTGGGCATGACTGGAATTTTATGGTTCATAAAAAAGGGCTCAAAAAACTCGAAGGCATAAAATAAGTCGTCACCTTGCGCAGACGGCGTTTCAGATCAACAATAAATAATGCAGTAAATAAATTCTAAATGGTCACATTAAATCATTCTTGTTTGTTTTTTATAGCTGCACAGACTACAAGGACAAATGTCCTTTATGCAATTAAGCTGATTTGCATGCTATTGTTGTTTTAAACACGCCAGAGGATTCCTTTGCTCTGATGGAAATCCTTGATTTTCAGCACTGATCAGCCGCAACATTATGACCACTGACAGGAGAAGTGAATAACATTGACCATCTTGTGATAGTTCAATGTTCTGCTGGGAATCTTTTGGACCTGGCATTCATGTGGATGTTACTTACAAATATACCACCCACCTAGACCAGACCAGGCACCCCCACCCCATAGCAATGACACTCCTTGATGGCAGCAGCCATCCCCAGCAGAATGCAGCCTGACACAGGAACACACACAAAAATGGTTTAGGAACAACTCAAAAAACATGAAGAACAGCACAAGGTGTTGACCTGGCCTCCAAATTCACTAGATCCCAAACTGATAAAGTATCTGTGAGATGACCCACGGAGGCCCCTCTCCTCAACCCACAAAACAGTGTTTGTGTAAATTCTCTCCCCGCCAGTAGGGGGAGCCAAATGTTCGGCACTGCAGCTTTAACAGTACATATCCATTGCATAGGCAGGTTAGACTTCTGTGTTAAGTTGACGCAGACGCTACGGCGATAACGCAGACACCTGCACAGACTCTATGCAGAGCCTCGTGTTGTAGTTGACATGCACGTCTCCAGAAATGTAACTACTTGCTGTGGCGACGCAGAGCGCAAGAGCTGTGATTGGTCCGCTCTGTAGTAGCGTTTTTCCGCTTTAGTATTTCCGGCTGTTTCTCCATCTCCGCAATTATCGAATTGTTTTGGATCAATAAAGAATCAGTAAGGTTAACTGAGGAGGTTTGGGGATACAGACATTTGTATGACTCGTGTTCGGCTAAATTTGGCTAAAATTTTGGCGTAAGTTTCAGCTGCCATTGTTGAAAGTGAAGCAGGAAGCAGAAAAAAAATGAACCCGACTGGCAAAAAAAGACACAGCGCCGACTAGCGTACATAGGTCCTTGCATTTAGGTCCCGCAGTTCTATGCGTCTTTAATTCCATAGACCAGACCAGACACCTTCCCTGAAATCATCCTGATCAAAGATTCCAACTTTTATATGGAGGCTACATAGAAAGATCTGGTAAGATACATGCCACAAAACATCAATCCAAATCTGTTTTAAATATCAAAGAAGGTTCCCAACTTCACTGACAACACTTCAACAGAAGACAGGCCGAGATGGACCCGTGTTTTTAGCATTGCGGCCCACATCGATTCCAGCTTTGTTCATCTTTTCAAACACTTGTTTGAACTTTTTTTTTTTTTGCTACCACCATGTTTCCGTCCATCCTGGAAACTCATCAACTCACCTGATATTTTCTCCATGTGAGGCAAACTCATTCCAACCTGAGAGAAATGACCAGATGAAGTGTTAACATGGTCGTTAGGGGCCAATATCTTCCTAATGAACAGGTAATCAAAGGTTTACACCACCTCCATTAAAGATTTTTTTTCTAATCAGGCCAGTTTGTTCTGACTGAGGTGGTTACATGAGTCATTTGCACTCTGACTGGTCTGTTATTCCTATTATTAGTAAGGTACTAGTGTCCATGTGAACATGGCCACAGTCTAGCTGGAATAATACAACTTTAAAACATCTGATATCAAAATCTCATTTATAAAAGATGTAAAAGAGGTTTGTATAGCATATACAGTAGACAGTTGGTATGTGGCTGACATGTGTACAACATTATTTCCATTTAGCCATCTGATGTCATAGCATCTAGGCAGTTAACACTATTCCATTTATTGATAATAATCTCTGATATGTCCATTGTGATTTTAGAATCTGGTTTAAAGGACAAACATTCATCTAATTCTTCGCCATTCTAAAGTATCATCACAACTTGCGAGACTAAAAATGGGAGTTTGTTCCGAGGGTGGCACTCGAGGAAAGGCTACACAGGGTCACTTAAATGTCTGGTCCTTGAGGGAAGGCCTTAGGAGGTGGCAGGTGGTGCAATCACTCAAACCAACGACTGAAATCACCGAAGATGTTTTGGCCTCTGGCTCTGTTCCAGATGGGGTCAGTGACAACATGCCAAGGGCTGAAATCCGTCAAGGGACACAGAAGGGGAGCAGACATCACTATGTGGAGGGTGAAGTTTTCTGATGATTGAAACTAAATCTACATATACAGCTTGCTGACAAGTTGAATGTTATTCTGAGGATAAAACGTGACGGATGGGGTCTGACTTCAGCATTTCAAGGAGTGCTGGCTAGACTAAAGCGGGTGTGAGCGCCTGAAGAAGTCGTCCAAGTCCACTTCCAAATATCTCTGGTGCAGTTCAATAGAAATATGAACACAACAGGGATATATATTACCCATTAAGCCCCATCCACATGTTAAGCGTCTTGCTTGTCATCCATTGCTCGTCTCTGGTGGACATTACATGTTCTGTTAGCCTTCATAACATTTCTCAATGCAAATTTTCCAGAGTGAAGCCAAACAAAGGAATACTTATTGTGTATGGATGGAGTTAGCTGTTCTTGCCGTTATTGCTCTCTATTTGGAGATGAAAACACCACCAATAATGGTGCCAGCTTCATCTGGGTTCACCTGAGGCCCCTAAGCTGTTGAATTTGTTGGTAGGAACCAAAGCTGTGGACGGGGGTTTTCTTGGGAGCAGTGTCGAATCATATGTGAATTAACTCAGAAATCAGTCACTCTCATAAGTTGCAGTGGTACCCACCTGCTTCCCATTTCCTAAAGTGTTTTCACCCATCACTGCTGCAACTCACTGAGTTTCTTAAATATTCCATCTAACAAGCGAATTTAGCCAAAACCACAACATTTTAAAGAGGTTCTGCCGCTAAAAGTACGTCCTGAAAGCTGATAACAGTCACTGTTGTTTAGTCTTGGTCTTTAAACCTTAGCATGACCACCATAAACAAAGTCGTCGCCCACAACCTCAGAATCGGAAAAATATTCAGCCATGTTGCAAAAAACAACAGTAGCAAATTATAGGTTGCGGGTGAGTGCAGCGCTCAGAGGTGACATCATCCAGGTCAGAAGTTAGTAGGTCAATCTACAGACCCTGGATGATGTTAACAGGCAACTCCGGGACTCAACGGGGAATAGCATTAGCGTATCATGACATATAGTGGTGAAATGAATGAGTTTCGTGGCAGATAATGCATTATTTCGAGGCTGTGTTTCGGTGCCCCAGTCACTCCCACTATATGGATATATGCGGCGCTCCGCTGGATCTAAATATCTTCCGAACAGACAGATAAAAAGGCCTTGTTGGGCAGTTTAGATGCATGCAAACTCCTGACATTCATCACAAACTAATGCACAAATATCTCTCCATTGCAGTAGCTAAATGCATTCAAAAAGATCTCTCTTTAAAGGTAAAAAAGTAAACTCCTGCTTTTATGGCGGCATCCAACAATGATCATCCAACCTCCAAGCCCTCTTTAAGGACACGTTCCAGCAGCTCAGAGAAATATGGGTAAGAAGGTATCTGTATAAACAGCCTGTTACGTACACAGGCCTGCGGTTCAACGGCTGCTAATATCTGACTGGAAGCTGGAGAATAATGAAAAAAAAAGCTGCAATACACACACACACAGCTGTACAAACACTCACACTCAGACTGCATCCCGATTCCCACTTTCTTTCCTTATCGCGCACACATACACTCGCACAATGTTGCAGAGCAGATGCTGGCTGACGGGTCTGAATGCACGTTGGTGAAGGGGTGAGTCAACACCTTCCACTCTTTGTCAACAGCACTGAATCCCCTCGCCTTAATATCACCTTCTCTGTGTGGGTGTGTGTGGGTGTGTGTGTGTGTTTGTTTCATTGCTGACAATGGAAAAATATAATCCAGTGGGGAAAATATATTAATTCTCATACACAAAAAAAATACATCTACTGTATGTACACTAGAAGAACACTAATAGAACAGAATTAGACACATCAGAATACAATAGAATATAATTACACATATGAATAAAAAATAGAATAGAATAGGACACATCAGTATAGTGTAGTATAGAGAGACAGCAGAGTAAGACAGCAGAATAGAGGGAGTAATAAGAGGAGGAGGAGGAGGGAGACAGGGAATAAAGTCATACACCATCTTTGGAGCAGATGAATGGTTCCCAGTAGACAAGACGCAGCGCTTCTCCTCCTAATTACTCCTCAAACACTGACCCAGCATCATCCCTCATGTTCAGCCTTTATTTAACCCTAGAGCTGACCCTCACTCGGGCCAAAGTGAAGGTGTAAAAAAAAACCTGAGTTGATAATAAGAAAAGAAAAAAAGAAACAAAGAAAAACCTTGTTGAAACCCTCACAGCTTTGTGTACGGTGAATCATGACCACCATTTGCATCCCATCCCCTCATGCTCAAGGATGATTGATGACTCATCCAGGAAGACTAATGGAAATACAATCCAGGGCGTAGTGTACTTACAGTATTTCATAACAGCCTTCAGCAAATATTGTAAATCAGTATTTCAGTTTACTGCTGAGGGTTTTAAAGCAGAGAGGCTGAAACTTTTAGTAATCCATTGCACAATAGATGAATGTTTGGGGCAATTAAGTCTTTTAATGTCTTTCTCGCATTACAAAATAATATTATTGCCCAATTGTAGTAAAATGAGCCCCCATAACCCACAACCCACGTGGATGATGGCTTTATTTATTTTTTTCCGGGGAGGGTTTCGTTTCCCGAAGCGAGTCTAACGATGATTTATTGGTGCTGAAACGCTACATGAAGGAAAACAGACGCAGCCGACAGACGGACTGTAAATCGTGACAGCACTTTTTGTTAATCGGGAAAATGATATTACGTCTCGGCTGCTCTTCACCTAAAGTAACCTTTACCGTGTGTAGTCGCCGTGCGTTCTCGTAGGCTGTGTGAAGCGTAGCCACGTCCATCTGCTGCTCAGTTGCACTCGGTAAAATCTTTACATCTCACTCTTAGCCTTCGCCGTTCATATACTTTTATGTTTTCTCTCGTTGCGTTTCACTCTTTCACCCAGGTTGGTTCTCTTTCTAGTCTAAACCCCCTCCTCCGACCTGCATCAGGAAGTCATTTATCAAAGCTGACACTGGCCTTTGGTGCCGTACATTTACTCCTCACACCTCCTTCCAATGCAAATACATGTCTACCATGGTCTCAGTGGAATATACATACAAAAATCCCTTTTCTGTTAATTGTTTTCCTCGTGGGAATGTTAGCAAATCTAAATTACTGATTTGTTACATCAGTAAGCAGTATCACAGCAGTTAAACACAGAGAGATTCATTTCTCCCAAATTCTTTTACCCCACAACAAATTTATCTATCTGTCCAGTGGAAAACCTCTTGAGAACAAAGGTGGGTGAATTTGGATGGCAGCTAAAATTAAATCTCTGCTATCAGTCCATGACCAATAGGAGTAATTAATACGGTTAAGCAAATTTTCTAAATGTTTACCACAATGAAACGTCGTCCACAACTTTGGTTCCTACCACCAAATTCACTGTGCTGATAAGGGGCTTGGAAAATCGGGTAAATCCAGATGGAGCAGGCAAGAATAGATAGCACACCATCCATGCACAAACAATACTTTTAAGGCCTGCTGGTTTTACTCCGAAACCTGCAAGGGCATTACATTTCTGCTTCTCCGCATTAATCACGCCCACTTCCAATTTCTGACCAATCACAGAATAGTCGCTGGACACCACACGAGAAAAAAGTTCTGCCCGGTTGATGTGTCTAGAAGAAGCTGCGAAACGAGGACTGCGAGAACAAACTTCTCGCTTCTCGTGGAGTATGTAACAGCCTTAATGGTAGCTCTTCCAGTTTCCTGGTTATTTCCTTTCATGCAGAACTAAAGTGCCAGCTGACCATTGGCAGTCTTTGTGACGCGTTCAAATGCAACTTCTTGATCCAGACACAGGCCACGTGAGGCCTACTTTCAGGCCTCATAACTCTCCAAAACTCTGGAATAGTCTTCCGTCCCACATTAAGTCCTGCTCCATTATCGACTGTTTTAAATCTCATTTAAAGTGCTACCTCATTTTAAAGCGCTACCTCTTTTCTCTTGCTTTTAGTTCGGTCTGATGTTGCCCTTCTGTCTGGTCCACTTTAAACTGATTTTTATTGTTCTCCTATTGTGTTTTACCCACTCTCTTAATGTACTTTTATTTTATTATTTTGGCTTTGGTTTGGTGCTTCATTGTTATTATATTATACTATGCATTACTGCTCCTCTGTATTATTGGGTTTTACTAGTATGGAGGCAGATGTTTTTATCTGCCTTGACTGGAAAGCACTTTGGGTCAACTTCTATTGTTTTTGAATGAGCTATATAAATAAAGTGACTTGACTTGACAATGATAAATATATACCGTGTATCTATGACCGGTAGAGCCTTTTGGACTTTTCAGTGCAAATCTAATTCAGAAACTCCCAGAAACACTGTCACATAAACTGAGGCAGAAAGCTGAATTAAAATATTGCAGCAGCTCCAACCCCAAACTCAAAAAACCCCAAAATACTCTGAGTTCTAGTTAGAAGCGCAAAATCCGACCGGTAAGCTCTAGCTGCATTTCTCCAACAAAACATTCACTACCGACTTCCTGGACAAGCTGCAAGACAGAAATTAATTAATACTGTCTACTCTGCATTCATGTAGTAACTATACACCTCTCAACTCTGAGTGCAAAGTTACTGGAAGACAGGAGTTATCCTAGCTCGATTGTTTCTCGTAGTTCTTCCATTAAGGACACTCTTAACGTCCGATAAGTGGAAATAAGTTTTTATATTCTTCCAAATGCTTGTGTCACTCTCTTCCATCGCCTCCTCCCCGCAGAGTGTGTTTTCCCGTTCGTGATAAATAAGTCAATGAGTGCACCTGCCGCCTGCGTGTAAGCAATACTGATACAGTCCGTGTTAACTGAGGAGAGAGACGGCAAGATTGCCTCTGGAATATTTATTGCCCTTGTGTTTTATTCATTTCGGGGGTGATATACAATGATATACTGTGTTTATTTCTACAGGACAGGGAGTATATTCTCTTTGCCTTTCACTATGCAGTCGGGTGTCCGAGTCCACCGGAAAACAGCTTCTTAGAAGGAGGGGAACACACTAGTGCACTGGAAGAAAATTCCTCTTAACCAGCAGTTTTCCAGAGTTGAAGAGGGGAGAAACTGAGGAGACGGAGATGAAGTAGCCCATAGCAACTATGAGCATGGTGGAAAATACTAGGAAGCATGACGGTCCCAATTTCAAAAGAGGGAGGATCACAGTCTAAACAAGAAAGTGATGCCTCCAATAACAGTGGAGGTAATCTGTGATCTTAATCCCGTGCGAATCGTCCATGTCCGTAATTTGCAAAGTAAAAACTAGACCATAATGATCTGTCCTATTTCTCGTACCACCGAAGTCATGCGATAATAATAATGCGAATCGGCATATCTGCGATTTTGGGTGAGTTTCATTTTGTTCGCAGCTTTTTTTCTGCCTCTTTTTACTCAAGAACGATGAAGGTTTGTGTTAAAAGTTTCAAGAGCTGTTTGGGGTGAAAAGTCAATGTTGTAATGTTTTTTTAGCCTTTGTCAGCGTTAACAGACTCATATTACCTGTACGCCACTAGGGGGCGTTTGCGATATTTTAGGCTTCATTTTTGTGAGGCTGTCAATCGGTCCATCACATGCAACTTTACATTTTTTGGCTTGTCACCAAGAGTATGACACACTGAAGACACTGGTCACGTATGTGCTCAACATGTTCGGATCAACAAACACCTGTAAAGCTGCTTTCTCAAAAATGAACTCTATAAAAACGCATGAGAGGAACCGACTATTAAACCAGTCTTTGGAGAACTGCTTGCATTTCAAGCCTGACAGGTTTATCCTCATCTTTGATTGAAGGCACAAGCTACTTTTCAGAGGGCGTTTGTTTAATTTGGAGTAGGATATGTAGCCGTTTAGAAGTACTCCACTGAGATAAATGATTGCTTTGGAACTGTGGAAACTCTTTTGAATTTTTCTCAACAGGAAAAAGAAGCGAGCCAGAGATCTCGTTTCCTCCTGACATTTTTATCCATCCGACACCCGAGATGTGGCTCATCTTACCTCCCCCTGCGCAACCTGTTAAAACGTATCCCACACTTCTCATAAACCCCCATTTGTCACAAACTCTGCAAATTTAACAAGCATGTTTCATCTTTCTTTCTAAGAGTATCATACTGGAAGGTTTGTTTTTCTGAACTGCACCTCTTATTTCTTTCACCATCTGTCCAAAAGCTCTTCAGCTCAGTTTGCGCTCTTCAGCAGCGAAACTCCTTTTTATTTCTGCCATATGGTGATCCAGCAGCTTTTGAGATACATACGACCCCTCGGCTCAAAGTAGAAGACGCTCTGTCACCATTAAACGGGAAATGATTGCGATTTATCAAGAAATAAAATTACTTTTTTTACAATCCACACTACTAATTATTTGATGGACTCCAATGAATCATATAGTATTCATTACAACTCAGTTCTTTAGTGATAATGAATCACTTGTGCGGATTAAAAGAAGTCCTTTAACCATTTAATGGTTCAAAAAGATTCAAGGAAACGAAGCAAGTTTGAATTTGATTCAAAGAAATCCAAGCTGCTGAAACAGAGACACTTCAGTGGTATAAAACATCTATAGCACATTAAGAGCAGGCCTTCAGGCTATCAGTACTTCCTAAATGTCTCAGAATTCATTAAACATCCAAACAACACGTGAAATAAGTGTACACTTTTGTCTCCTGCTTTCCAAAGCTTATGTCTCATTGGAAAAAACAGTAAAAACATCCAGTAAACTGAAATGGCTATGCACCAGAATAGAGATGTTCTTTCCAGTTCTTTTTCCAGATTTTCTACCCGAGAGCCCCAGTAGGACATCAAAGCCTCTCTCTCTCTCTCGAGTCTGAAGCACCACCAGCACCAACCTGGCAGGTTTACCTCTCCACAACTAACATGTCCTCTCAGTGAACTCACCTTTAAGGCTAAGTGGAAAAGCAAGCTTTAAGGAATAGCTCAACTACAGGTTCAAACTTTCGGCGGCAACACGAGAGTCCAAGAAGATTTGGAACAAGAAAGAGGCGACGGGGTTCATCTTTCCTCTTACCTTTCTGTAAACAATCATGTTGGGCGTGTCATCGTCCAGGTCTATGGTGCTCATGGACCTCATGGACAGCAGAGGGCGAGTCGGGGGAGTCTGGGCGATCTCCTTCGGTTCTTCTGACCCTTCGTCGGGTTCCGTCGTGTCCCCAGCGCTCGGTTGCTGCTGCTGCTGCTCCTCTTCCTCCAGCTGCTGCTCCTGCTGCTGCTGCTGCTGCTCCTGAGGTGCCTCGGCCATAGCTACAGCCTCCCTTTGTCGTCTTCCCCTGTGATAAGTTATCCTCTCCTCTTTATCGACGCCTCTCTCAGCGTGTGCTTTCTCTTCTGTGTCTAGAAGCTGCTGTAGAGAGAAAGAGAGAGAGAGAGATGGATTAGACCTTACAACCCTCAGCGGAGCTCCAGTCTCCCGTCTCTGTCTTTTTTCTTCTGTCAGCAGGCAGAAGACGGATGAAATGAAGGCATCGTAAATTCTCCTACTTTTCTGTGTTATCTCTTTTACAGCCATTGCTCCCAGCCCACGGTCACATGAGACTGAAGTTAAAGGACAACAATACACTGTGGATAGGTTTCCTTTTTCTTTCTTGCAGTCAACCATCTCAGTTTATAGGGTGGTACATACTCTTTACTCCATGCACAGTGAGGCCACTACAAGCTAAACTGACATTATAGATACTTCCTTTAAGTTATGGGATTGTTATTGGTTCCTAAATCTTAAACACTCCAGTGAAACCAATTTACAAAGTGACTCAACCAGGCCTTTTTAAACCAGATAAACGTCACTGTATTCTCCCGTGTAACAAAGTTTTAAACCTGGCGTCTGAGCCCATATTCAGGCTGGAGGCGTTTTAAGTTAACAAGCAACGACTGATTTACCAGAGGAGAAGAAACTGCAGCAATGGAGAAGCCCATCCACAGCAACTAGGGGTAGGGCAGAAAAATCTAGGAAACATCTACGAAAAATGTCTGATGCAGACGAAAGACGAAATAGAAACTCAGGGTTCAGGGTTCAGAAGGATTATAACGGACTAAAAAGTGATTGACGGCAACAGAAAACAGTTTGTCTGTAGTTTGTTTTATTCTCAATGGAGGAGGCCGAAAGAAGAGAAGGGACCAAAGTCAGACACAGATGCATGGCCAGCTACATTGACATCAAGTCACCAGTGAAGTGTTGCTCAAGCACTGGTTGATATTCACTTTCAAATACACGGTGACATATTTGAAACAATCAGATATGATTGGCTGACGCTCAAACGGGTCACCGAAGCACTGAAAAATGGACAGGTTTAGTAAAATAGCAGGATATATACACCAATCAGCATAACATTATGACCACTGACAGGAGAAGTGATAACATTGACCGTCTTGTGATAATTCAATGTTCTGCTGAGAAACATTTGGACCTGGCATTCATGTGGATGTTACTTAGACATGTAGCACCCACCTAGACCAGACCAGGCACCCCCACCCTATAGCAATGACACTCCTTGATGGCAGCAGCCTTTCCCAGCAGGCTGCAGCCTGAACGGTTTAGGAACAACTCAAAAAACAAACAAACAAACAAAAAAAAACATGAAGAACAGCACAAGGTGTTGACCTGACCTCCAAATTCACTAGATCCCAAACTGATTAAATGTCTGTGATGATCCACAGAGACCCCTCCCCTAAACCCATTGAACAGTGTTTGTGTAAATTCTCTCTCTGCCAGAAGGGGGAGCCAAATGTTCCCGAACTGCAGCTTTAACCGTATTAATCCATTGTTTCAACATGTAACTTCTTCAATTAAACTTCTCAGAGAGTACAGATACCAAAATGTGGAAAGATTCTAAATCTGTTCTGTAGAGCAGCCATTCACAGAAACACCTATGCACATCCAGTATGACGACTCCATAGTGTATTTACTGACACACACATCTCATTATTCAGGCCTGCCTGACAGCTGTCAAAATATTGTTATCTGAGAAGAGATGAGCTGATATTAAGTGAGAAATAAGGAGTAGAGTGGAAACAACAGGACAGAGAAAGCAGGAGGTTCCTGCATGAGGACCCTAACTTACACCTCCTCTCCTTGTCAGAGTGGAGCTGCGTCACTGTCCCAGCACATTACATCTGAATCCTAACTGGAACCAAGCCCCTTTCCATTTAGTCCACCCTTAATGGTAGATCATCAAAGCATATTCATCTTTAGACAGCTGGCCTCTTTACAGGCTGAACACGACTCATAACTGCGCTAAATAATTAAGGGAATCTGAAGAATTCCACGCTTGATTAAATGAAACCAAATTTTGATCACAGACCACACAATGGAAATACCATTTGGAATGGTGAAAATCAGGATATAAAGCTTTCCCTTCCTGCAATCATATGATTATTTACACGGAAGCCGACTTGTGCGCTCAAACCGAAGGAAAGTTACTTCATTATTTCATTCCCTTTTGATTCATCCATTCATGTCACTCAGTTCTCTCTGTACAAATTGACACAAAACCTCCATAATACTGTAAAAAAGAAAAAAAAATCCAGTCACATCTTCAGTCTTACCCCGGTTGACGAACACGTTGAATGAAGAGCTCCACTTTTTTGTAATATTCTGGTTGAGAACAAGAAAAAACATCTTCTAAGAACCTCATCAGGGCAAATGTTTGGCAAAGGGAACCTTAAAGCTTTTAAGGACGTATGATTGAGCACACCTGTGCTTTGTCATGCAAGTGCACATGGGAAATGTAGTTCCACTGGACATTAGAGGCTGAATCAGCACAGAAAACAAGTGAAATGGAAGAAATACAAAAGCCACTGTGAGGTAAAACCACTGAACGCATTAATAAACTCCACATATGAAGGTCTGTTCAACCTGCGCTCAGATTAACCTGGAGCTTGTAGGGAAAAACAATGAGCCGTGTGGTCTGGGTGCATCGCTCACTCTGTGCACCCAGCAGGACCCCGGGTTTGCTCCGCTGCAGTCTGATTAAGCACAAATGAATTTGTAAATACGCACCACGCGAGCGCAACTAGCAGCTGAGACCGTGCTTCAGCCACAACAGAATCGGCAGAATTTTTAGCAGAGTGCTCGCCTCGTGCTCCACAGCAAAGTTTAAATTTAGCGAAAACCAATTATCGCGCCGTTAGTCATCCTCACTTGAAGCTCGTGAAGAAACCAACCCTGGAGTGATTACAAGCAGATTAGGAGCAAAGTTTTAGATTTTATTGAATTGCTCTCTGATCCTTTGTCTTAAACTTAATAAATATTTTAGGAAACAGCCAAGGGTTTGTTGACAAGATCAATACCACCTTCATGTCTGTGTGGAAGATATCAAACAGCAGAAGCTAGTTAGCTTAGCACAAAGATCAGAAACAGGACACATGACTATTATCAGACGCACGTCTAATAACATAAACCATTCATTTTTAAGGTTAAGACTTGCTTTATGATTCATGTAAAGCCCCAAGAGATGAATAAAAGTCTGTGTAAGGTCCTCTGAAGTGAAGTGGAGGCACAACTGTGTGTGGTGTGTTTGCCACTGGCACAGGCATTTAGCTCCATGTCAGCTGGCTCTTTAGATCAATACTCTCATCAGCCAGCTGTTTGTGTGTATCTGAATGTGTGTGAGGACATGCTACAGTGTCTGTGTGCGCGCGTGATGGAGCCTCAGAGGGCTGCTTCACACGGAGAAACGAACATGCAGCATTTGTCTGAAAGTGCAAATCAGAAAAGAATTAACTGCGTTTTCTGAATCAGCGTCTACTCGACCCGCTGTCTGTACTACAGGCGTGCCATCTGTTTAACCGGCGCGCCGAAAGCTGCAGCTCACATTTGGGATGTGATGTTCGTTTCCCCCGCAATGCTCAAGTTCACACTCGTGGAATCACACGTAGCCCTGTAGGCTGGGATCGATACCTCCGTGCGTTCACCCCTGATTTTGCATATAAATGAAATGCAGAGGTTGAACGCTCTCATCCGATCAGCCGGGATCACTGATCACTGATTTAGAGATTCAGAGGCGGCCCTCTGCAGTCGAGGCGCTTTGGTTGTTTTGATTTTTGGTGTCACCTTGAGAGCAAAGTGCCACCCAAAGTCGATCTGTCGCTTTAAAATGAAATGATAGAGGGAGCAATCATGGCTCATTTGATGATCAGAACAGTCAGAACCAATCAGAAGGAAAATGCCTCATGTAAGGATGTGACGTCGGATTGACAGGGCTGCTGTATGCCACTAATGATCCCTTTAGCGACTAATAACGTAATGTAAACGCTTGATCCGGTTCCTCTCTGGGTGCAATAAACACATTCTCTCTGCACATGTTTGCACCATGTGGGATGAACAACAGGTGATGTGACGAGTTTCCTGGAGGGGTGTTTATTGACCTTCAGTCTGTGGGCATTATTCAGATTATTCCAAACACACGAGAACTGAGGGTAAACTGGTTTGCACTCATAGTAAAGCCAAAACTAACCAGCACGAAAAGTTTTAGCTGATTCTTTCACCCACTCCGGGTTTTCAAAGCGGTGAGAATTAAACGTAATGCATCTGTTAAAACATTTGTCCTTGATGCTTTTTTACGCTTTACAAAGTGAACTGCTCTTTGCTCTGAGATCCGGTCAGATTAACCTGAGCAGTTGTGCAGATTTTGCAAGGTGAAAGAGGAGGAAGTCTGTGATTTTTCCCAGAAATCAATTTAATGGATGAAGGATTGCATTTATTTTTTCTGCACGTCTCATATGTTTACTCCAAATTAACCCAATTACACTTGAACATTCCTTTTACCGACCCTCTCTCTCTTATCGGCACACGGTGTGATGACAGGAAGTGGAAGCACAGAGAGAGATTTCTTGCTGTTTCTAAAGTCTGTGCTATTCTTTTCCCTCAGGAGCATTCACAGCGAGACACACACACACACACACCGCCCATGACCACCACCACCACTACGCTTCAGGCAAAACTGGATGAGGACGTCTGGCTGCTTTACGCTGAGGGGTGGCTACAAATCAAGGACGCACACCAATTCAGAAGCCGTTCATCTTTATGCCTATGTGCTGATAAAGATGCTGTTGCAAATACTTACGATGCGTGTCATGTTACGTTTCATTTATACATTTTACTCTAACACTAGTCAAATTAAATTAAAGATAAACTGATTGGAAATTTGGATTCTCTTGCTTTGCCCAGACAGACTGGAAAAACTCCAACCACGCCATCCTGAGAAGAGATCCAGGTTTCAGCAACAATTTCGTACACTGGTTGGGGTTTGTCTAAAACTGTGCCACAGGCAGAGCTCCTGGTTTCAGGCTTCACACACGATTTAGCAACCTCGCCGCCACACAACTACATGCACCCTGTCAAGCCGCAAGAGCTTCATCATACTGGCCACCAGTGTTGTTGAACGCTAAGGCCCCGCCAACCAGTTGTCGTCTGAGTTCATCCCGGAGGTGCTGGGTGGCGATGATAAGGTCAGAGCTCCGCGCGGACCTGTTCATTTCCTCTTCACTAAAACTCAAACAACCGTTTCATCCCGGATTCCACTTGGAGTGCACAGAAACAGGGAAGGGTGTTTGGTCCGACTGTCAAGTTGAAGACACTTTTATTTTATTAAATATAGACAAGCTGATGGAGCAATGAGATTTATCTTTAATGTAAGCATGAAATCTACATCTGGGGTCCACGTATCCCTCTCCCTTATAACATAATGTCATAAAAACATCAGCATGCTGCAAGACCTTTGACATAATATAAGGCTGTTTGTGTTTGATGGATGGTGGTGATACACATCTACTGACATATATCCCCATCTCTCCAACATCCCCTGACACACACCCCAGCCTGTAGCCTAATTCATACCATCTATGTCACATACACATGCACTTGAAGACATTTTTTTTTTTTTACATGCACACCACACCTCTGTCACTATCCCCTCATGCCGTGCACATCCTAACAGCTGCACACAGAAATTCCGCGCACTACAGGACTTGGAGCTTCACCTAACTCCAGCTAAGCTTCCTTCAATCACAAGTGGGATTAACAGCATCCTCCGTGGTGCGCGCACAAACACACACACACACACCTCCGAAATATACATACAAGCAGCACCTCAGCTCAGCACTCTGAGAAACATCGCTGCACTGACTCTGTTTCGAGCGTCAAAGCGCAACAAGGATTCAGTTTTTACATCTACAGCTTCTTTTCTACATATTCATTCTTATCCCCATGTCTCTGTCATCACCTGCTTCTCTTCAGCCACATCCATCCGTCCTTCTTACCTCAGCGCCGGCTCATCTCTCGCTTGGAGCTCCGGAGCCAAGACGCGGCTTCACAGACTCACGAACACTGAGGGGAGAGAGAGAGAGAAAGAGAGAGAGAGAGAAAGAGAGAGAGAAAGAGAGAGAGAGAGAAAGAGTGAGAGAGAGAGAGAGAGAGAGAGAGAGAGAGAGAGCGCAGAAGCGGCTGCAGGTTTCTCACAACTAACATGCAGTCACTTATAATGTATGTGTGTGTGTGTGCGTGCTTGTTTATGTCTGTGTGTGTTGTGGGGACTAAGCTCACACTGTAACATTATGGGGTCTCATCGTGGTCAGATTACCCTGTCCACCAAGCCTCTGCTGTGAGGTCCCTGAAGTTTAAATTTGGGATTTTTAGAGCCCTCTACAAATTATTTTCCAATAATAAGTTGCATGATGATGATGAAAATGAACACTTGATACTGGTTTTACAAGAGGTCTCCAGTTGTATGAATGGAGGGCAACCTTGAACATGCTGTTTTTGGTTAATTCTACTTTATAAAATCTCACAAATTTTACTTCATAAATAGCACATCATGGACTCGGCAGTGTGAACCTTCAAGGTGAATGGAAGAGCCTCAGTTGAAGGTGGTGTAGAGGGTCTTGTTTTTGGTAGATGGGCTTGTATTTTATTTATGCAGCGCTTTTCTTTTAATTGATACTTTACAGTCACAATGACAAATCTACCCATTCGTTTACACAAGCACACTCACATTTACACACCAATGCCAAGCACTGGGAGCAACCCAGCGTTCAGTGTCTTGCTCAAGGACACTTCAGCATGTTCTCTGTGTATTGGGGATCTTACCACTAACCCTCTGGTTCATGGGCAACCCACTCAAACCTACTAAGCCGTAGCCGCAGGCTCTACGTGGAGAACTTACCAAAATAATGTTTGATATTTTGTGTGAATCTGACTTGAGGTCCAGTCCACTTTTGGCGTTCATCTACCAACATGGTACTAATACCTTTCTCCGGGGAATCAATCTAAATGAATGTATGAAAGTGGGAAGCCACTCTTAATCTGTGTTCACACTTCCCACGAAAAAGCAACTGGCTACAAGAGATTTTCAATGGAAGCCAACAATATGAAACTACGAGCTAATACTATGAATGCAACTTAAGATGGCCCACATTAATTTATCATACATTTTCCATGCAGGGCATTAGAGCATATACAACATACAGTGTGTGTGCTCTTCACATTTTATAGTGTTTATATTCAGTGAATAGGTATGGGTGTACAAAGCAGGAAAATGTCTGTAGCCAAATTATTCAACCTTCTTTGCGATCTATATCAGAGGCAAAGCATTTGTACTATACTGTACATATGATTCAACAATAACTTTTGTTATCTGCAATACACTTTCTTAAGGTGTCAGTACTTATATATTGTTCAAATATATTACACAAAATTAAAAAGAATACAGGCGTAGTAACTAATGATAGCAGTGTGTCATTTACACTGGCCTTGCTTTATCCTAATTTCCATGCTGGTGTTTGATTGTGCATATTTTTGGTTAATTATTACGGATGTTTCCAACTATAGGATTTAAAATTTAAACTAACTGGTCACATAATGATTAAAACTATGTGTCTTTGGAGGTAATTTGCTGAGATTTAGTTCCCCCATCTTCTTGCAGTGTACTGGACACTTCCATAATTCCAGTCTTCAGAGGAAAGAATCCCTGAAGGAACAACCACTATTTAATAGCATCACAAGCCACTGGGACTGGAAAACACTGGAATTATATTTATTTGTATAATTACATTTACAAATTAATATTGTAAACAAATTTCTATCATTTTCATTAATGAACATGATACAGTAATTTCTGTGTGATTTTAAACACAAAAAACTTCACTTATCTCTAACTGAAAGTAATTACAGCATTACATCATAATTCGGTGCTTGCCTCAGGAAATTTAGTGGTTGAGACTTAATGGCCCTGGTTCCGACTGCAGGTCAGAATCATCATTTATTTAAACTCTGTCTGATGTGTGTAGCAGCCCTGAGGCAAACACTGTAGGAGTCACTGAATGTATTTCTTTGTACGGGTCACAGATAGCGCAAGCTTTCATCTAATCTGTTTGGCATTGTTAAAAGCTTCCTTGTTTTTTGTCTTTTTTTGCAAGTTTTCTGCAAAGATCAAGTGCAACCTTGATTGTGTTGCACTGCATTTATAAAAAACATACAGTACAAGTAAATAATTAATAACACATTAGTGGCTCCAAATGGAACTCAAAGGTAACAGTGAAAGTTTGCCAAAAGCTGTTACATTTTCAGTAAATCTAACTTGTGAGTGATGTTTGGCACATGTGAAGCTTTTAGTGCAACTTCAAAAGGAAGGCAATTTTCATTATATTTCATCATTTTGAGACTCCACCTTAAACTCATAATCCACAGATTCTACTAAAATTTGTTTGCAGACTTTCCTATCACCTAAGTAATAATAATCACAAATCTCTCTTTGCTGTCATTGCAATGCTCTGTCAGTGGTTCCGTCTGCATGATCTCTCTAATGCTCTGTCCTTAATAAGTAAGACCAAATAAAGTTCTTATAAATAAAGATGTTTTGTAGAGTCCAGAGCCTGAAACGGCCAGAGAAAGCAGTAAGGTGATGGGGCAATGAAAGATTCTCTTTTAACAGAAAGCAACATTGAGCAGAGCTCATCTCACACAGAAGGACCCATCTGCTTGAGGTCGGCTGAGTGGAGGGACCCAAAAAAAAAAAAAAAATGAGTTGTAGCCTTTTCACATCCTCATGGCATCCAAACATTCACTGAAAATGGACAATACTCTTGTCAGGATTAAAAGATAGGTACAACTGAATATTGTCTGCATAAAAATTATATGAGTTGCTGCTGAAAGAACTGATGATCTGCCAGAGAGGCAACTATTAGCTTGGAAACTAAAAAACTAGGATGTTCTCCACACTGTTGTACAGAGCAGGTCTCTTCTGAGTCATGCTGATCTACAGTTTATTCTTTCTAGATCGTGATGTTATCAGAAATATATTTGTGTGTTTGAGTGTTCAGGTGAAATGAAGATTGGTCAACTTTCGTTCGGTTAGAACTTTCGTTAATCACTTCAGTTTCTCTTCTTGTGCACTGGTTCTGTAAGTTGATCAGCCAGATCAGAGGGATCTCTCTCATCGACACGTTCTATTATGGATTCACCATGCTGAATCTGTTGTAAAGCTGGCATCAGGGCTCTGATGAGTGCCACTGAAGTGGGGCAAATTGTAAAAACTAGGCTCACAGATGCTAACTGATGCCCAATACTTAAAAACTATTTGTTGGTTTTACTGAGATAAAAAAAAGATACCATAAGAAAACCACTTAATTATCCCAAGATAGTAATATATTTCTATCACAGTTTATAGAGGAAAGCACTCAAACATTGCTCAAATGAATCAAAAGATTCTGTGGTATAACTCTTTTTTTCTTCACTTTTCAAACTTTCCCAATTCTCCTGTGTCTGTAATCTTTTCTAATTTCTACATCCGCAGAGCCAACGGCTCTGAACAAGGGAGCTGCAGACCCAGCAGATGAACTCTTAGCTGATGGGGACTTTTGGCCGAACACTGAGGCACATCAAAGCATCTGATGCAACGATGGAGTGAGGGAGGAAACTGTGTGCTTACTATAGTCAGGAGGGGTTTCACTCCCCAGCTTTCTCTGTGTGTGTGTTCAGCACTGTCTCACATTAAGGATGTCAACAGCAGACCACATGTTTACACTGATACAGGCGGCACATTCTCACAGCTGGTGTTCGAGACTAAAAATATTTGCTGCCCTAATTCAACGAGCCATTACTGGGACGGAGAGTAAAGGGACAGCATGCTGCTTCAAAGGCCGATTTCTTCTTGTTGCTTTCTGACTTTCATCCGCTGCTCACTGTGCAAATGGCAGTAAATAAATAAATAAATAAATTGAAGTCAATGAGCTCACAAATCAATATGCGCACTTACAAGGTAACTGTTGTCAAAAACAACATTCATACTAATGGACCTTTCTGTTCACACACACACACACACACACACCCCCCCACACACACACACACACACATCACATCTTCTCATATAGCCTCCACTCTGGACCAACTGAATTATTGAGCGACAGTAAACAGGAAGAGAGGATCCCACTGGGGTATGTCTCTGTGTGTGTTTGTGTGCTGGTAAGTGGTCGGGTGAAAGATGCCCCATATTTTTATTGCTCCTGCACACACACGCTTATCTTTGTGCACCTGTATAATTTGCAAGCACCCTTGATTTTGGAAGCTAATTTAGATCCAAACATACAATCATGCTAAAGCTCAACAATAATCAACTGGAGTGGGGGTGTAATGTTGATCTGTATGTGTTAGTTGCTCATCAACAAGACCATCTAACTTTTAAGAATAAATTACAGATAAGTTTTCTTTAACTGTTTCTTTAACTGTGTGCACACTTGAGAAGGAAGTGTTATTTCTAGTTAAAAGGCCACGGTTGGACAGTTTGAAGGTGGTTCACAGAGGTTTGGTTAAACAATCATCTGCACCTCAACCTTGGTCACCACAGATTTTATTAAGCAAGAAAAATCGTAAGTACATAAACTGGCTGAGGGGATTTTCAAAAGGCAGGCATCGGTCAAAAATGGCACCCAAATATCAGAGGTCGTGCTGAACACAGACACTTAAATGCCAACTCTAACTGATCACATTTTCAGCAGCAATTATCAGAGCTTCTATCTTGGTTGAGTTTAGTTCAAAGCTACTGCTAGGCATCAAAATATTGATTTAAAATGGACAATACTGCCATCAGGTTCAAAAGAGAAGTACAACAGAATGTCATCTGCATAAAAAAATGATAAGAGATGCCAGGGTAAGGTTTGATAGTCTCTCCAAGAAGGGGCATATATAAAGAGAACAATACAGTCTGATTTGTTTCTACTTTTGGAGACAGACATTCAGAATTAATTTTTTTTTTTTTTTTTGGAGGCTTATTTGGGTTTTAGCAAGCAAGGATAAAGTATCTCAAGTTTCCTCCAGTTCCTTTTGAGGAGATACCAAGGTTTTTCCAGACCAGGTGGGGTCTATAATCCCTCCATGTGTTCTGGGTTTGCCTCAGGGCTTTTCCTTCCAAGTTGTACATGCTTGGAAAACCTCCACAGGTATCTGGGGGGCATCTTAATCAGACACCCAAAGCAACTTAACTGACTCCTCTCAAATGCATGCAAGCCATGAAAAAGAAAGGATAGTGCAGAGGAGGTTGGGTAGGTGGATGGAGTTTGCATGTTTGAAGGTCAAATTTATTTTTGTTTTAGAAGCAGTTTTATAGTAGAGTACAGAAATAAAAAACAGTGAATTCTGCATTGAGTTTCTAAATTTCTTGTTCATTAGTCAGTACAGGTCTTTGCTAACGGACTAATTAGAGCTTAACGTCTGAGATGTCAAACAGAAATGTAGAGATGTCAAAGATGTGTCACTGAAACCGTCTAGCCATCAGACAGTGACGCACGCTGACAGGCTTTGGTGTAAATCGACGGACTACCTTAAAAACACGAAGGCCCCCGGTGGTATCTGGACTGACAGCAAACAACAAAGCTCTGCCTCCGAAGAACAAAACACCTCCACTTTCTCTGCCTCTCTTCTTGAGTGCCTGATAAGAGCCGAGAGCAGCGCGCAGACATGAAGGCGTTGTGTGGGCTGCTGGAGTGTGTGGGATAAAAGCATCAAGGGTCCGTACGTGACAGGAGAGAAAGAGAAAAAAAGTTGAGAGATGGCCACAAGCCGCCGGTACACAGAGACGGCTCGTTCTTTTGTTCCAGGTCACATGGAGGCAGAAATGAAATGGAGACGCAGCCGCATTACAAGTAAACTTCCTGATATTTGCACAATGGAGGCTGTGGTCTGATTTCATTATGCACATTTTCATAAAGTTTTGTTACAGAGGTAAAGTTACTGTTGGTATGCACATCTACTTCTAATGGAATATGTTTTTGTTGTTAGATTTCAATTGTTTTCTCATGGTCGACAGTGCTGCCACATCATTTCCAAACTCAGACATTATCTTTGTTAGGTGAAGGACGTTTCAGTTGGAACAGAAATCTGAATTTGAGTCAGTTTCTTTAGGCACAACGTGAGGGAATAAAGACGTACAATGACACTGTTAAGGTTCTTTGTGTTTTCTGTTTTTTATAGAACCTTTTTATTTTAACAAAAACCCAAATTAAGAAGATTTTCACCTAACATTTGCAGCTGCAAATGCAGGGTAATGACAGTGGCTGCGTTCATTTGGAAATGCGATAACCGTTTATTTACAACTACGAAGCTCTACAACACATAAAATTTTGTTGATACCAGCCTAATGACTTATCTTTACTAGTCAAAATGTTTTCAGCTTAAAGAGCTGGTTGGTAAATCTGAATCTATAAATGGAAGTTCAAAACCGATGAAAACATAGACTGTACAGAGATGTCAGGAAACACTTGGATTACGGTGCTTGAAGTTTTTTGACTCGTGACTCAACTGGTTTAGGCAGCGCCCCGGAAACTGACATCCCCTCTCTTAACTACTACCCATCAAAACAAAGATGCCGAAAAACAAACTTTAAATGAGAGATCGTTCGGAAATGAAGGTCAAAACTTACTGAGGTAACAAGAACTTAAATGTTGGTTGGACTGAGATTTAAAGCGTCATCATTGAATAACAGATGAAGGTCATAGTTAGGGACAGGAACCCTGTTATGGTCATGGAGAAGTTGGGCTAATGGAGATGTCCTGGACAACCAGGGTGAGGAGGAGATGGTGAACCGTCTAAAGATATGCTTGTTAGGTTAATTGGTGATTCTAAATTGGCAGTAGGTGTGAGTGTGAATGATTGCCCACCCTTCCCCCTCCCCCTCCCTCTCCCCCCTCCAGAGGACAAGCTGTTACAGAAAATGAATGCATGAAAGGTGCAGCTTTACTGTGTTTTTGTTTATTTTACCACGTTATTAGTTTCCCTTTCAGACATCAGACTCCTGGAAACGCTGAACGATGCCCTCCTCATTTCCGACTCTGACTCAAACGTCACAAAAACCCAGCAGGCTCCGGTTCCCCCTGATCAGACTTCACTTTAGGTCTTGTCCACTTCTCTCTGTGATGAATCCTTGAAAGGAACCCGCGGGTGATTCAGCCCCCACATTTTCCACCTGTACCAAAAGATGACTAATCTGTGGCCTCCTCCGCTTTATACCTCTCGTTCACCACCGCCGCCACCACCTCCTCCTCCTCCTCTGTACTGACACCGCAGTCGCTGCTGCGCTGGCCTCAAACAGCCCCGAGAATCACTGCAGGTGGACGGATGCAAGCAAACAGAGAGATGACGGGCCAACGAGTTTGTTTACAGCTCTCTTAGAGCAATTCTTTTAGTAGACAAATTAATTATCATGCTCACGACATGCTTAGGTCAGAAATCCCTGTATTTATTTGCAACCAAAAAGACAAAACTATCTGTGCTGTAATGATAATTGAAGCTTGAAACAGAGGTAAACCTGGTGGTGAAATCAATATAAATACCAGGTTTCTATATGGTCATTTCCACAGTTTAAGACCTCTAATGGCCTCTTCCCTGGAAAACAAAACAAAACATTAAATTTTAGGATAATTTCATGTGTAATTAATCCAAGAAAGTCTTAGCATTCAACACAATTGGGTTTAAAGGAGTGCATTTTGTGTTAATTTAGCTGTATGTATATTACATAGACTGTATATAAATATGGACAATGTGCAGACCCTTCCTTGCATTCGTCAATCTGACACTATTTTCCCGGGGATACGGGCAGCGAGATCTTGCGACTTTGGAGTCTGCGCAGTACGGTCCGAGAGTGGAGCCACGCGGAGCCGCGATATTGGTGACCTGACCACACTTCCTCCAGACTCACTCGTGTTTCCGTTTAATTAATACTACGCTCTGCTCTGCTTCCACCAGTTACAAGGACATGGTGAATTACACATTGTACTTTTTTTCATATATTTTTCACAACTCACAAGTGGTTGGCATGGCAACTGGTGGTCGCCATTATGTCACATCCTGTTTCTATAGCATCAAATAACTAAAACAAAACTTACCCCCCAAAAAAAAGACTCTTGAACATGCATCAACATTATGCAGTGACTGAAATCTTGAAAAAAAAAATAATAATTTGACGTGTATTTTAGTGTTTTAGTTCGGCCCAAGTCCCATCCACCAACATGTAGGGGGTGGAGCTTATGACCTATACTGCAGCCAGACACCAGGGGGAGCTCTACTTGCTTTGTCTTCACTTTTGAGGAGCAGTTCCGCCATCCATCTATATACGGTCTATGATATATTAAGTTTTAATGTGTTTTAGAGTCGAGTTCTGAGTTAAACTCCACAGTTGATCATCACCTTTTTTTGTGTTTCCACTATGAACTAATTTCTTCAGAAGATGTGATTGATTTTTTGCAGCGATTATTATCAGATAGCTTGTTTATCACATCAAAACAGTTTGAATTTTGTCTGCAGAGTCGTTTAAAGTTAAAATTTCTATTTCTGAAGCTACTCAAATAACATTTATTTTCCTCTGAAGCAGTGGTGCAAGACAAAATTGAACTTTAGAGGTAGGAATATTATTATTATTATTTTTTTTTTAAAAAGATAGAGATAAAATATGTATCACCTGCTATCTCCTCTTACAGAGAGGTGAGAAAAGAACACAGGAGAGGTGGATTTCTGGCTCCGGCTGTTAAAATCCAATCAGGTGCGATCAGTGCGATGGTCGGAACAACAGCAGCCGGAGGCAGCCACAGGTCAAATCCCAGACCTCTCACCCTCTCCAGTTACTCACAGAGAGATGCAATCAGGCCGCAGCTTTGGCAGGAGACATTAGAGAGTAATCCGCTTCCCCTCTGACTGAAAGAGAGCGGTCGTTGTTAGTGGATCCATTACTGAGGAAAGCAATATGACAAACTGTCTTTCCAAAAGTAACCAGGAGAAATGAGTCGACAGCAGCACGTATCGATACGGCATTTATTTATTTCAGAAACTTTAATACTGTGATCACTGCAAATGTCTTTTTCATACCTTTACATTTTACAAAGACAATGGATCCGGGATGTAAACAGTATTTTAAACCTCTTAAGTTGTGTGCTTTATCAGAGCTGATCGTCCCTTACTGTCTGTTCTTCTGACAGGAGGAGACAGATCGGATCACCACACAGCAGTGCAGCTTTGTCAAACCTTCCTCCTTCTTCCTCCTCCTCCTCCCTGCTGCATTCACTGACCTCGCATGACTGAAAACCAGCATCCCTACAGGACAAACCACCCTCCAGCCTGCTCCTGTCCGATCAGCGACGCTCAAGGAGAACTAGGGTTCACATTTTTTAGTTTTAGAAGCACCTTCCTATTTGTTTTGTCAGGAGCTGCAATGGCAGGGGAAACTATACGGAGCAACATCTAGACAAGATTTGCACAGGAATGGATCAAATTCACCCTTTTTTATATATCTAAAAAAAAAAACAACAACCTACAAACACAATCCTTTATAGAAAACATTGTGCAAAGGATCTCAAAAAATAAGATATTACAAAAAAATGGAACATTTGAAACATCCAAACATTCACGTATCATTCCGTGGAGAACAAACAGAAACAACTGGTCAAGGAAAGAAAATCGGAAATAACATTCACAACTGGGCCTAACATCCGAGGCGATGCACACTTTTAAAGATGCGAGCAAAACATCTGCACTGCACTGCAAGTCGTCGTTTGGCCGTAGTTTCGTTCAAGATACAAAAAAAAAAAAAAAAAAAACTAGAGCACTTTCCATTTACAATAAAATACAAGCCTTTAGCGAATCATTTACGCATCGACGTCGTACTACGGACACAAAATGAATCAGTGTTCAGGGCGAGAACATGTACGGATAGGGGACATTTACGCCTTGTTTTTTGTGTGTATTATAGAGATTTCACATTTTTTGGATGACTGTTTTTTCAGAACTGGACAGCTAGTAAAACTATTTTAAAAACTTTAATCAGCTATTGACTGTCGGTCTACTGGTGCAGCTGACGAGAGATTCTTAAAACAGAACCAAGAGTCCACTCATCTCTCTGCAGAACAGAAGAGCTGAATGTTAACTTTCGCTTTTTTTTTTGTTCGTAGTAAACATCACATTTCTGTAGGCTTGTTTTATTTTATATTCTATTTTACATTCTCTTTCTGATTTGTGCTGATGCGCTGCAGGGTGTTAGTTGCGCCAATTTAGTAGATTTAAGGCCGTTAGTACTCCGCGAGAAGCGAGAAGTTTGTTCTCACGCCCGACTGCAGCCCTCGTTTGGGAGTTCTCGCGGCTTGTTCTCGACACGTCAACCGGGCAGAACTTTACTTTTTTTTCTCGTGTGGTGTCTGGTTTCTATTCTGTGATTGGTAAGAAATTGGAGTGGGCGTGGTTAATGCGGTAAAGCAGAAGCGCTAGCGGCCACTCCGTGAGCTCCCAGATGCTAATATTCACAGTGTGACCCTAATCTCTCCTTGGTAGAGATCGCTGTCTCCTGCATCTCCCACAATGCTTAGCACGTGTGACGTGGCAGTGGGCGGATCCTATGAGCACTTTCCCCGGAGTTCGGCACCTGAGTTTCTCGCAAAGTATAAATTACTTGGCCAGAACGAACTTTGTTCTTGATCTGGCAGCCCTAGGAGCAAGAACAAATTTCTCGCTTCTCGCGGAATATGCGACAAGCTTTGGAAAGGCTTGCACCCTTTAGCTTTAACGAACAGAATTGAATTGACACCACTGCTGTCGCCTGTTTGCTTTGTGTTTTGAGGGGAAAAAAAAAAATCATCTTCCAGCTTCACTTTTATCAAAGTTGCTATGTATGACATGTATGTGCGTGTATGCATGTAAGGCACACACGTGGACACATTTCCACACGCTTCCACACACACTCTCTCCCGGCTGGTAAAAATAAAGCCTTGCATCGGATCCCTTGCCCCCCCCTCCCCAGAAAAAAGACATTTACGCGTCAACATCTGCGACTATGAACCTGATTAGAAATGAGTCAGGTGAGTGCGTGTTACAGTACCAGGTGTGTTTATGTTTCAGGGTGAAGAAGAAGAAGAAGAAGAGCCTTTTTCCCTTTTATCTGCTCCCCCAGGTGCTGTTTCAAAGGCACGTCCTTGCTCTGCCTGGGAGTAAATGACCAATAATAAGTGACTGTAGGCACGGCTGGATACACTAATGTACATTCACACAATGACCACACACACACACACACACACACACACACACACACGGTACAGCAGGTACTGTAGCTCCCTCCCTCTTATTTCCATTGGGTTTCGAAAAGATCCTGAACCTGAGGACTAGACAACATCCACACACACACATACACCTTAAGGTCTGCTCCTTTTCTTTGTTTTTCTTTATCAAAAATCAACTTTTGATTGTCTCTCAAAGCTGGCTTCTGATTATTCTTCCTGTGTGTTTTTGGGTGGTTTCCCTGGTTGATGTCTGACTGATTGCTGAAGAGGAAGAAGAAAAAAAAAAAAGAGAAATAATAACAATAAAAAAAAGAAAGAAAATACAAGAGTGACTGGCAGCACAGTTACAAATCATGACATTTCCACTGGTCACCACTAGAGGGCACTGTAAGCAACACGACAGCAGGCTCGGGCACCACAAAATACAACATAATACAGAATAAAAAGCATATAGTCGGGCTTTAGCCAGAATTAAGAAAGAAAGCCATTTAAATAATATAGCTAGTGAGTCTTGAGGAACTAAACACTGATGTCAGTTGTACTGTACGAGTAGAACAACTTATTTATTGGAATTATAATACAAGGAAATAAATTAAACCTGGGGGGAAAACAAACAAACTAAAAAAAAAAAAAAAACTCTCCAAACTCCCCCCAAAAATGTCTCTGTCATTTACAATCAGCCTGCTCTCTGTATTCCAAACAGTGGGATGACGAGTCCTCAACTTTCCTTTTTCACGACGTTCAGCGGAAAAAGGACGAAGGCTCTTGTGCGGCAGTTTGTTGGTACCCTCGAAAATCATCCTTTTCCCACTTCAAGCTTCTTCCCAGAGAAAGCTCTCCCTTTATTTGTTAGTTTTTTGGAGAGAGAGAAAGAGAGAGAGAGAAACACAGGAGTTCTTCCTATTGCTTTTATAAGACACGTAAAATTTCGGATAAACCAAAGCACAAGGATCAGTCGTGTTTTGTGGCACTGCTTGCCGATGGCTTTTAACCTTAGCTCCTCTGTCGGGTGTTGGTTTGTGCTGTAGAGACAGAAAGGATGTTGTAATCCAAATCTGAGGAGAGGAGACAGAGGAGGGGAAAAAAAAAAAAAACTGTACAAATAATCCAGGATTCCCTCCCGAGCAGAGGCAGATCGACTCGTCTGTGTTTTGTCAGTGAAGTGGTTCCAGGAGAGGAAACACGGATGCAGAAATTCCTTTATCCCATTTACTTGTGAAGAACGTGATGCGGTTTTTGTGGCTTCAGATTTATTATGCGAGCTTGGTGGTGCGTACCTCTCTAACGCTGCGTTGGATGTGGCTGTGATCCGTCGGCTGTGGCAGGTTTGATTTGGCACCGAAAATTGAAGAAATTGAAGTCTCTTTTCGGAGAAGAAAAAAAAAAAAAAAAAAAAGCCAAATGTCCCAAAAAGAGAAGCACGTCCACTGAGCAAAGATGGCAGGAAGGAAGGAAGTAACATCACATTCACCTCTGGGATAAGTGCAAGAGGCAAAGTCTTCAGAAAGAGGAGAACAGCTTCCTCCTTGTTGGCAATTTAAGGAAAAAAAGAATCTGTCATAAGAGAAAGATTAACAGGTCCCATAGGAGAGAAGAGGTTTTATTATTTGATGAATGACACCCATCGTTGTTGAGTTTCATCTTTAGAAGTTGGTTAAACAGAGGGTGGACACTGCTCGACAATATTACCTACTGATGTATAGGATGGTTTTTTTTAGCATCAGGCTAATTGAGTCCAACATTTACAGTTTTACGTCATTTACGTCGACCCCCCCCTCTCTCCGTCCAGGCTTTGTGTGCTGATGTTACTGTGAAGAGTGTGTGTGCGTGTGTGTGTGTGTGAGAGAGTCGAAGTGTGCGGGTGGGAGTCAGTTCATGTCGATGGTGTTGAACACCCACTCGGTGAACTTCTTGAGCTTGGCGGCGGAGGTCTGGGACTCCTCCTGCAGCCTCTGGTTGTCCTCCCAGAGCCTCTTGATCTGGGCCTGAAGACGCACTTTCTCCTCCCGCTCCTTGTGAGAGGAGGGAGGAAGGTTTAGGTCAGACTACTAAATAAAAAACAGCCTTTAAGGAGTCAGTGTTGAAGGGAAAACACATTAAAATCCTGAGTTTAGAACAAAAACACAAATGTTGAGGCTAGCAAGCTAAAGAAAGAAAGAAACAATAAACAAGGAGTGAGATGATTTGTGCTGTCGGCCATCTGCTCTTGATTGCTGCTGGCCTGAGAGTGATTGAAGGAGGTCATAATGTTCTACTATTAAAATGCAGAGAGCTGAAAGTTCCTCAGGAATTTTACCAACCACATCAAACTACAGTAATCCTGGGGATGAAAACTTTCACTGCTATAAGAGGTCAGACTCATTAGGTAGGCCGGAAAGTCAGCAGCCAGCAGCTCAAAGGAGCTCAACGCTTCACAAGAACAGCAGCAGGGGACCTATTAGGATTCCACGGCTGAGAACGAGGCGACAGATCTACTGTACGTGATCGCCAAGAGGAATGTTTGTCTGCAGCTCTGTGAGGAAGTACCGGAAGAAATGCAAGCACGCGACCGCTTTCTTCACAGAATAATAATAATCTGAACTAGAAAATGTCAGAAAACGGCGAGGAAATTTGCATGACAGCTTCCTCAGAAGCTAAAGTGATGTCTTCATCCATATATATATAGAATTTATTAACATATTATTCAGAAATTCCTTCTTAAAACTTGTTGTGGACTAATCTTCTGCCAATCAACTGCGCGTTTTTGCATCGTAGCATTGGTAGGCTTTCAATAAAGCTGCATAACATTACACATTTAAAACAAACCATGCATCTACATTTACAAACGTACAAATGCAAATACAAACTAAACAAAGCTGTTCCAGTAAAATACTTTAAGAAAACCTCTTTTTTCCAGATGATTTAATCCTTAAAGTTTAAGTGATTGCAGTAAAATCTGAGACAGCAGTCAACGGAGAGCAGTGGAGTGGGAACTAAAACAACAATGGCAGTGCTCAGCTGCTGACTGTATATTTCCTGTTGCAGACGAAATATTTATTTACACGCCCCCTTGCTCCCTGTTCCACTGTATGCAAATCAACCGAAGCCTTTCATTTTTCATCCCTGCCGGCACTTGAACAAAAAAAATAAAAAATGAGCCAGAAAATAAACCTGCAGCAGGGTAGAGTAGAGGTGGCGTACCGTACATGAAGGCAAGTGTTCACACAGTGCATGCAAATCAACTGGGATTGTGCATATATGTGTTCGTGCTCTGTCTCACCTTCTTCAAGTCTTCCTGGAGCATCTTCACCATGGCCTCTAGTTTAGTCACCTTCCTCTCCAGCCCTATGTGGCCCTCACTGTGGAGAGATAAGAGACATATGCCATGAGCAGGATAATAAATGCATACAGATTAGGTACAGGTATATTAATGATGGCTTAATTCCACTTAGGGTACACCCCGATTCTGTGACATGTCAACATGTCTGCAGTGAAAACAGTCTATTTTCCCAAAAACAAATTTTTCTTCACAATACTGCACATCACTTTTATGCGCAATCGCCATAAACTGTATAAAGATGGACGGCTGAACTGCTCCTCAAAAGTTAAGCCAAAGCAAGTAGAGCTCCCCCTGGTGTCTGGCTGCAGTATAGGTCATAAGCTCCACCTCCTCCATGTTAGTGGATGGGACTTGGGACGAACTAAAACACTAAAATACACGTCAAATAATTTTTTTTTCAAGGACGGTTTCTGTCATTTTAAATAGTTAATATAATGTTGATGCATGTTCAAGTGTCAGTTTTTTGGATAAGTTCTATCTTAGTTAGTTGATGCTATTGAAAAGGATGTGACATAATGGCGACTACCAGTATTAATTAAACGAAAACTCGAGTGAGTCTTGTGGTCGACATCCATATGATAGTTTTCATTAAAAGAAAACAGACGCTCATTCTTTATCCTTCCGCACACACTTGCCACTCTTTAATTCAATGCTAACCTGCATTCTGTTTAACTGGTACTTGCTATGCTCAATAACATCAATACTGAGCTAAGATAAATCTAATCTACCGTGAACCCAAGGATGATTTATATATTGTACTAAATATATACACTCAGCAAAGGTCTGGAGCGACACAGTGATTTGTGTGTACTGAGGTATCCTTCAAAAAGGAAAGTAACAGACACTGTTCACACTGACAGGCAAATGAGATTTGTTTTTTAAATCTTTAGGAGAGAACATTATTTGAAAATGATCAGATTAGATTGGCGTGTCCAGGCTTCATCACGTTGCCAGTGCAAAAGCATCAGTGCTAGCTGATGATATAGTGCTCCATGTTGTCCAGTTTACACTTTGCAAAAATGGGATGTCATGTTTTGTTTTGTGTTTTTTCACCGTCCGGACTTTCTAAAATCAATTTAGATACAATCCGGACGTGTCGAGAAACAGATTGAGCTGAAGTGCCGAAGCCATCTGCGTCTCCTGCATATTTCCTGTGTGATTATTCTGACCTTCACTGCGAGGCTATAATGTCTGTAATCGTATTCAACTCCAGGTCTCAATAGATGGTGCAGTGTATATCAAATGTAAAATAAAAAGACCTTGACGAGGGCCGTGACAGTGGAGCAGGCTGCAGCTCTATGTGGGGCTGCTGGGGACTGGAGGCACCGCTGCTCCGGTGGTTTGAATCCCCAAACACGTAACTTCTCTGGACTGAAAGGAAAAGAGAAATGAAAAGATATGCTGACAACATGCACCTACAGGAACATGTGTGCTCATTTGGTTAATAGTAAGAGTAGCTGAACTATACCATAGTGTGTGTTTCTGTCGTTCTCAAAGGTGCTGGCCACATCCACCAGGTGTGTCCACTCTAGGGGGCTGTCTCTATCTGCAGACGGGAGGGGCATCAGCTCCTGAGGGAGAGGCCCACGATGACGCTCCACCAAATCCACCAGTGACGTGTCGGACGCTGAGAGGTCTCCTTGTGGAAAAGTTGTGGAAGGAACAGAATGTAAAACTAAAACATGGTTCTACATCTTTGAACATTATGCACGTCCAATCAGAAGGGGGCAGCACATACACATCTATAACTTCTACTAAACAGGATCTTTCACATTGGCTTCGAGTGCATTACATTTATAATTTAATAAAAAAAGTAAACCACAGAACTTGCTATGAATGGATCAGCATGCTTGTTCTGCAAAACTCTTTTTAATAGTTCCACAACTGTGCAGAAAATATGACAAGGTGCATCACGCTAAACAAACTTAACTATAACCAGATGTGTGTTTATGAGATTTGCTTAATCAATTTTCATTTAGCACATTACATTGCTAGGAAACAATGTGAAGTGAGTGGGAACCAGCAGTGAAATATTTGTGTAATACACCCACAGAGCCAGTCCCCCCTCCTCCTCCTCCTCCTCACCATGGAGTTTGACGCCCAGCTTATAGGAAGGCCGCCTGAGGGGCACGCCCCGGGTGGTGGGCGACCGTGGAAGAGTGGAGCAGCTAAAGAGAACATCTGCCGCGAGTGCCGGTTCAGTCACCGAGTCACTGAGGGTAGGAAGGCGCTGGCCGCGATAAATGCTCTCATCTGACAGGGTGCGATGGAGAGAGCGGCGGCGGTTCAGAGGCTGGCTGGGCGGTGTTTTCTGGCCATGCTGTGCCGGGGATAAAGGATCAAAGCGGTGAGCAGGTGTTAGTTTAAAGTTGACATTTAATACTATACATTATTTGATGTAACACCTGTGAAGAGACCAGGAGCTTCAGTATCTAGTTTTAGGTTTGGATTAGATTTCATTTCTTGGAAAGAGACTACTGTAGTACTACTCCACTCACCAGAAAGATTTGCTGTAGAAATCTGCCTAGCACGCATGCATTAAATTACCTTTTCCTTGTGTTTGCGTGGCGGAGGAGGACTGTCGGGAGTACCGTGCCTCTTCACATCTTCCTCAATAGTAGATTTTGCATGAGGCTGTGGTGAGTGCATGTCTCTCAGTGATGGCCTGGCAGCCGGGGTTGGAATCAGATCTACTCCACCTTCTCCTGGAGATTTCCTAAAACACACACAGACATATTTAGTACACTGTGCATTGTCAATATGTTCTAATAATTAAGAAATGTGTAATACTCTCTACAGCCACAAAGGGGAATCAAGCTGTATATATACACTGCCTGGCCAAAAAAAACAGTCGCCAGAATTTAACTAAGCAAATACGTACAAGCCTCCTATTGGATGATTACTGCATGGGTGATTATCTTTCAGCTGGCAACAAGTTAGTTAACCCCAAATGATGCAATGAGTAGCTTCTCATTTCTTAAACAACCATGTCGAAAGACACATCCTGTGGTCGTGGAAAAGATGTTAAAAAGTCTGTTTGAGAAGGGTCAAACCACTGGCATGCATCAAGCAGAGAAAACATCTAAGGAGATTGTAGAAACTACTAAAATTGAGTTAAGAACTGTCCAACGCATTATTAAAAACTGGCAGGATAGTGGAGAACCAACGTCTTTGAGGAAGAAATGTGGTCGGAAAAAAATCCTGATTGATCGTAATCTGTGATCACTTAAACATTTGGTGAAATCAAATCAAAGAAAAATAATAGTAGAACTCATGTTTAATAGTGACAGTAAGAGCATTTCCACGCGTACAACGTGAAGGGAACTCAAGGGATTGGGACTGAACAGCTGTGTAGCCTTAAGAAAACCACTAATCAGTGAAGCTAACTGGAAAAAAAGGCTTCAGTTTGCTAGGGAGCATAAAGATTGGACTCTGGAACATGGAAGAGGGTCATGTGGTCTGATGAGTCCAGATTTACCCTGTTCCAGAGTGATGGGGGCATCAGGGTAAGAAGAGAGGCAGATGAAGTGATGCACCCATCATGCCTAGTGTCTACTGTACAAGTCTGTGGGGGCAGTGCTATGATCTGGGGTTGCTGCAGTTGCTCAGGTCTAGGTTCAGCAACATTATGTGTCCAAAGAATGAGGTCAGCTGACTACCTGAATATACTGAATGACCAGGTTATTCCATCAATGGATTTTTTCTTCCCTGATGGCACGGGCATATTCCAAGATGACAACGCCAGGATTCATGGGGCTCAAATTGTAAAAGAGTGGTTCAGGGAGCATGAGACATCATGTTCACACATGGATTGTCCACCACAGAGTCCAGACCTTAACCCCATTGAGAATCTTTGGGATGTGCTGGAGAAGGCTTTGTGCAGTGGTCAGATCTTGGTGAAAAATTAATGCAACACTGGATGGAAATAAATCTGGTGACATTGCAGAAGCTTATCGAAACAATGCCACAGCGAATGCGTACTGTAATCAAAGCTAAAGGAGGTCCAACGAAATATTAGAGTGTGTGACCTTTTTTTATTTGGTGGAGACTTTTTTTTTTGGCTAGACAGTGTATTATTACTACGACTACTACAATATTAAGAGCAAACAAAAGTGGATGGATAAGTAAGATGCAGTCTCATATGGCAGCTTTGAGATAAATCAGTTCAATTCATCCCAATACAAATACATGACAGCAACATTAACCGTCACAAAATGTACTGATGAGGGGCAATTCATTCATTGTGAATAAATTGCATTATGCTGTATTGTGGTAGACTTCCTTTTCCTGTGTCTGCAACTCTAGAAATGAAAAGGGAATGTTCCACTTTGTTTGCTCCATCTGTCCTTACTTGCGAGTGTCTCCAAAGTCGACAGAATTTATAGTAGAGCCGGGCTTCCTCCAGCCAATCAGGTACTTGGACTGAGCTCCCTGGCGGGGATAGAAGCTCTTGGGCCCGGGGGACACTGAAGACTGAGATGAAGGGGACGTGGCCGAAGAGGATGATTCCTCTCTGGGAGAGCTGTGGCCCGAGTGCCGAGCACTGAGAGTCAAAGTGAAGAAACAGGAGCAGAGAGAAGTTACGTCATAATCCGAGGTTTTAGAATCCATCTTAACGCAAGGACAGGATTTTTTTTTTTTTAATACTCAACCGGATGTCTGTATTATTTAGAGAAGAGGATCTAAATCTTTTAAGCCCTTAAAAAATCTATTAATAAAAAGCTTAATCATGTAACATTAATTCATCAAGGAGTTCCCAGAGAGGACGTACACATGTTCAATTATTATTTCATTTAAGCGTCAACTGCAGTCCTGGCAATCTTATTTCCGCTCCACCACTGTGACAGAACATAAATGCTGGACAGATGATGCCCAGGTCGTGAACTGTAACTCCATCTGAAGCGGTGAATTAAGACTTTACTCAAACAGGAAGAGCGGCCCCCTCGGCGCTACACGCCAGTTCAGCGTTGAAAAAAACGTTGGGACACGTGTTGCACATTTCCTGAGGCCTAACATGGAAAGATAAGAGGGGAGTTACGCTCGGTTTCCAGAAAAGCCGAGCGGAGAGAGGGGAGGGGGTCGGAGGGGGCGGTCGGGTGTGCGTTCTTCGCGGGCGAAAGAAATATTGGCTTGAGTAATGAGAATTGGAAACACGCTGTGGAGGTCAAGGGAAACACTGAGATGACAAATTACAAAAATGCATGAGGTCAAATTTAATATTAAAGCTGTAATTAGTTAAAGCTTTCAGATGAAACGTTTGAGAGATAATTTGATTCTCTTTAAATGTTTATACTTGGTATATGCGATTGGCCTGGTAAATGCAAAAGGAGAAATGCTACACTAAGTAATTAAATGTACACAGCCACATTTAATTATTTGAAACTCGGTACTCTGATAGTGTTTGCCATCTGCTCCAGATGCTGGTTACCTCAGCTCGGGGTAAGATCATGTTTCTTTTAGTGTAAACAGCTCTTTAAGATGAGTAGGACGTGGTTTTACTAAGAATTTGGCTCGGTATAGGTTTCCCAGGCATTCTGCATTTTGTTGAGGGCGCTGAAATCACTGCGGGTCACTCGTGTTTATGAGCTGAGAGCAGTTCAACCCCCTGTCGGATTAGTTTTGTTGGGATGTGAAAAGCTTTTTCCAAGAAGCAATGCTCTTGAGAAAAATAATACACATATCTAAAATGTTTTTGTCATCTGTCTTAACTCGTTAATCGTATCATAACCCCGAAGATTTATTTTGGATCTCCTCAGGTGAAGACTGGAACTATTATTTTAAAGCATAAATTTAGCTTCAAGACACACACATATATACAAACACAGACCTTGAGTGTGATCCAGCTTCACTCAGACTGTAGGTACTGCTGTCTCTAACCAGGAGGTGAGTAGGTGGGCTTCGACCCGTCGAATCCAGGCTCCTTTCTCCAGGAGGCCCGGGAGACTCCGCAGCGGCGGGCGATCTCTCCAGCATCCTGCGGCCTCCCTCGGTCGGACTGTGCCACGGAGATGACGACCGCTCCCGGCTGTCTCTGCTCCCGCTCGGAGCCAGCAGCGAGGTGGTGCTGCCGTGGTGGGAGTGGGGGTGGGCGTGGTGAGAGGCGCCGTAAGAGCTGGTGTCGATGCCGCTGTCGGCCGAGGCACCCTGGAGGTAGCCCCCTCCTCCCAGGCCATTGGGTTCTGGGTCACCCTGGTCGCCGCTGGATCCTCCACCGGCCCCCATTTCGTACCATTTGTCGCTGTCGCTGTGGCCCCCGCTGGAAGCCGTGCTGGACAGGGTGTTACTGCTGGAGTGACCGGAGTAAGGGCCATCCGACTGCCAGAGCAAACAGACAAAGGCAGAAATTACTAAGCAAACAAAATCTAATCTCTTGACACATTTAAATGATTGTAAAACAACATAATGATGCTTTAAATCATCATTATGCCATAATAAAATAGATTCAGCAGTCCAGAAGAACCATATAAAGTATTTAAACCCAATATTTCAGGAGTAAAGTCTGACCTGGCTGCCCTTCTTTGGGGACAGATGGATGACTTGCTCCTGCCTCTGGATGCGGGGAGCTCCTGAGTATCCCTGGCCCGATTTGGAGACTGGAGCCTCTGCAATAAATAGAGTATTACACTCAGCTGGGGTTGGTGACAAATTCATGCGCAAACCCTGCAGCACAACCAGATGATTTGTTGATGATTCAACAGAGAACTTGTTCTCCTTCTCTCTGCTCATTTATGTGCCTTTTTGCCACTGCAGCAATCAGGCATCCAGGAGGCTGACAACACTGACGCTGCTTTCACTCTTGCCCCTGCCATGTCCGAGAACGGAAAACCCTGATCACTTGTCATCAAAAGCGTCGCGCGTCAAACAGAGATTTGTCCCCAGACGTTCCCCGCTGGCTTTGTTTGTTCTGGCCAAGCTGTGCCGCGTGAGTGGATGTGCGTTATGTGTCCTGAAGCAAAAAAAAAAAAAAAAAAAAAAACTCCGGGTCTAAATGGGGCTATTGTGTAATTCTGGATGTTATGCAACAAGACATGCAGAGCGTGCAGCTAATGACCATAACACCATGAGAGGGCTCTAAGGGAGGCATCATAACATCTGCTGGGGTAAATCGAGAAATGAAGATTCATCTCTCTTAGATTATTCATTACTCTGCATAGTTGTTTTTTTTGTGCGCTACAGCCCACGGGGTTTCTCACCGCTAATTAGAGACGGTTGCACGTGTGCATGCCTGCTTGTTTGACTTCCTGTGATAATGCAGTATATGTTTTGACATATCTGAGAACCGTAAGTTTCTTAGCAGTTGTTGTTGTTGTACAGCTAGTAGGTTGTGTTGAGCTAAAAACAAAAAGAAAAGCACAGAGTTTCCTGCAATAATTAAAGATGTAATTACTCTGTAATTTGTGTGTAACAGAAAGTACAGGCAAAAATTGCCCTCAGTCTGACTTATGTCAATTCTGGACAGAGCGCGGCCACATCATCCTTGTGGGAGACTAGCGGGTCAAGAGGAAAGGACAGAACCCTAAACCACAGAGGCAGCAGAGTTGACGGCGCAGGGCCGGACTCTTGGCTGACTTCGGCTGAGCTGGCCCAGTCTGCATTGTTCCACCCTGACCAATAAGGACATAAACGCTATAAACAACCGCGAAAATGAAAGGCCGAGGGCTCAGGAACAGGTTGAGGCTGAAGCTGGGGCTGGTCAACAACCGACCGAGGCGACATCCTGCTGGGAATCAGGGAAGCGGTGGAGGAAAATGCGGCCTCTGTGGTTTTCCAGAGGGTGAACTTGAATAAAGAAGAAAGCTCCTAAAAACAGAGCACGGGAGAATGCTTGCAATTAAATGAAAGGGAATGTACAAGAGAATAAAAAGATGAATGAGAAGCAAACATAAGTAGCAGTGGAGAATGAGGAACAAGCTGGAGGGAGGGAGGGAGGGAGGAAGGGAAGGAAAGGCACACAATGACTAGGTTGGCCACTTGTTTTGACAGGAAAGAAAGGAATTTCTTTATTAAACCTCATAGAATAGAAAGGAAAGCGACAAAGAAAAAAGTCATTCACTGTAAGCAGGAGCACCATTTGAACACCTCCTTTTCCCCCTATTCACTAATTCTCCCTCTCCTTTCTCTGTTTGTCTCATTATGTTTCCACCTTTCTTTTTTTTGTTTGCACAGACATTAAGACCTTTTTTTCTGTGAAGGCAATATTATTCACAGCTTGCAGAGGAGAAGGAGGTGGAAGGAGGGGGGGGGGGAGAAGTGGAAGGGAAGTGCTGTACGAGGCAGCGTGGCTGCTGTCAAGAGTCAGCACTGGGGGGAAAAAAACTGCTGTGAAAAAACTGCGCACACACACAAGCACCATTCACACACGCTTGGAAATACCTGTCATTTCAAAGGATTTGGCAACACAGATAAATATGGATGATTTCTTTCCTGCGCTTCCTTGCTTCTGAAAAGTCAACTGCCCTCCCTTTATTTGCATAAAGAAAAACACATACTTTGCATACATAGTTAGGTTATAAAATATAAAACTAAAATCTACCTGTCCAGGTGTTGCCAGGTGTACTATACACACCAATCAGGCACAACATTATGACCACTTTCCTAATATTGTGTAGGTCTCCCTTGTGCCTCCAAAACAGTTGTGACTCATCAGAGAATGGACATGGGCCTTCTGAGGGTGTCCTGTGGTGTCTGGCAACAGGATGTTGTTAGTGGGTGCCTTTGGGTCCTATGGGTTGAGGGGAGGGGCCTCTGTAGATCATCCCACAGACACTTGATCAGTTTGGGATCTAGTGAATTTGGAGGCCAGGTCAACACCTTGTGCTGTTCTTCATGTTTTTTTGAGTTGTTCCTAAACTGTTTTTGTGTGTGTGCCTGTGTCAGGCTGCATCCTGCTGGGGATGGCTGCTGCCATCAAGGAGTGTCATTGCTATGGGGTGGGGGTGCCTGATCTGGTCTAGGTGGTTGCTACATGTCTAAGTAACATCCACATGAATGAATACCAGGTCCAAAAGTTTCCCAGCAGAACACTGAATTGTCTCAAGATAGTCGAAGGTATTTACTTCTCCTGTCAGTGGTCATAATGTTGTGGCCGACTGGTGTCAATGCCACTATCAACAAGATATTCATACCCGTTGACCCTCGTTCTGCTCCGCCCCCTTCTTCCATTCTCGACCAGTTAGGAGTGGATTTTCCGCTGGACCCGCCCTCTCCGCTCACCTCTCGTCTCTCTGTGGACATCGGAGAATGGCGGCTTCCTCCAAACCTAGTGAATGCACACACGCACACAAAGTCAGGCGGATACTTTTTAAATCTTTTAATTCGGTTAAAAGTGAGTGTTGACTTTAATTAAAAAACCAAAGCTACAAATGAGAGTTTGAAACATAATACATTTTCCCTGTGGCTATGGTGGGCGGAGGTAAAATAAGAAGTTGTGTCCACAGACAAAGACACCAATGCTAGCACCTCTCACTAATCTCCTACACTAATGCCATATACTGTTACAACTGTGAAATGATTATATTTAAAGTCAACTTTTGCTTTATTGCAAGAAATTTTAAATTAAAGTCATGTAAATGAACTTACTGTGTTGAAATCCAATCAGCTTGGTAAATATAAATATATAATTGAACATGGATTATCAACTTGCTGCTCTTTCTTAGTGCTAGATAGGTTTTATGCCTTTTAAAGATAAAAACTGATATGAATCTGATCATGGGTTCTCTTTCCTTCTAATAATATTAACGTAAGATGAAAAAGTCAGTGATTCTGAGCAGCGTCAAAGCGATACTGACTGGATTTATTCATTTTGCTGTTTTCATGTGATACATCATTAGAAAAAGAAAAAAGAAAACTGCTTACTGCTCAGGCATGGACTTCTGCCTCCAGTGAGCAGAGCTTCCGGAGGCATCGCTGGAACATGACAAGTTGCTGGGGGAGCTGCGGTTGTGAGGGGAGCGACCTAAAGCCAGGGAGGAGGCCAGGCTGTAGCTCTCGCTGCCCGGAGACATCCTGGTGTACAAACAAACAAGCCACCGAAAAACAGTATGAATTTATATGCATCAGCGTCAGAGCATCAGAGAAGCTTAATGTTATGTGTTCAGAGGAGATTCTATTGATTGCTGCTTTGTGGAATCATTTCCCACGCGGTCGGGATAAAAAAAAAAAAAAGTCATGAATACTTAAAAAGCATCTGTTTGAAAATCAGCTACATGACCACTGGCTCTGTTGAATCTGCTTTGTAATTTCGTTGCATGTTGACATGCAATGACGATAAAAGCATTCTTTGTTGACCCACTGGCTTTTAATAATCTGCACCACGGTTAAATATGAAACAAAAGCAGCAAATAATGATTGTTCAACCTGAAAAAAAAAAAAATCAGAAATACCAAAAGGCTGGATGATCTGTTCAGCAGCTGCTCAGAGCTCTGGCGTTCGGAATAAAATATTTTCCAGAGCGCACTCTCTTTAGGAAATGTTTCCCACCCTCCCCTCCCTCTGATAGAAACAGTATTCCAACATTCCATATTAAAAAAAAAAAAAAAAAAAAAAAGCCAACGCGCTCTGACCTCTTGGTGTCTAGAGGTCGGCCGTCACTGCTGACGCTGCGCGGGATGACAGCACCCCTCTCCAGCCTCTCAGCTGACAGGGTCTTTCCCACCGAGCTGCCCAGGCTGATGGCGCGGTTGGGCGTGTGGGGCTGCGGCGAGGCTGTCAGTGACTGCTGAGGGCTGCTCGATGTCCTCTGCCATTTGTTGTTGTTGCTGCGGAAGGGGAATTTGTACTCGAAGGAGCCGCTGTCACTGCTGCTGCCCTTGTATTCTGACACGGGCGCCCGATAGAGCTCCGAACAGCCCCTGAAGAGAGAGAAGGAAGAGGTTCAAGGTTCAGTCAATGAGAGCTCGGATGTATTCATGATATTTTAAACATCCAAAGTATAAAATAACAGTAATATTATTTGTTTCTCTGCATAACCAAATTAATAATTAAATAATAATTCAGTCCTAACATAATTTCCCTTCCCCACCTACCTGCGAGGACTGGCATCATCATGTGGCGGGATGATAACAACACGCACTGTCACCGAGGTCCGCAGGAGGTCAATCATCTGCTCATGGGTCAGAGTTGCCACGGCAACTTTGCAGATTTCCACCAAGCGGCTTCCCTGCCGCAGTCCTGCCTGCCAGGCGTAGCCGTACGGCTCCACCTTACAAATAACACGGTTTCATAGTATTTATCCAGTGTTTGAAGAACATTTAAATGGCAACATCCAGTAGCTTCAACACATTTTATCTCGTGGTTGTTTGCTCTCTGACAAAATAAGAAATAAAAGAGAAACTAAATGAGAAATAAACTTTTGACATTACTGAAAAGACGAAGCATATGCACCGACATGCATGACAGAGACAATAGTGGTAAAGTTATGGCATTAATTTATTTATGCCCCATGATTAGATCACGTCTGAAATGAGTTGCAGCCATTCCTGGATGCCTGTGAGCACTATTTAGCGACTGAGCGGAAAGACAGATTAAATTAAAACAAAGGGTATATTGACACCTCAAGAGAGTCGATAGGAAACGAGTGTACAAATCTGTTATGCAGCACTAACAAGATGTTTAAAAAAACATCTAATCTCTTTCTCCAGTGTATTTCATGAGTAAATAATTAAACGCTGCAGAATAGGGTCTAATCTTAACCAGACACGCTATGTAAATGCACGTGTTTTAGATGAGCTGTGTATAGACAGTTGCTGTACCTCAGCCACGATGCCTTCGTAGTTCACATGAAAGCCGAGCTGCCCCAGGCCGTTCCGACGAAGCGTCATCTCTGAAGTCTCGCAGCCCTTAGTGAGGGACTAAACACGTGGAGAGAGGAGAGGAGAAAGAGAGATGAATAAAGCAGTGAGAGACGTTGACTGGAGGAACAAGGCCCGGTCTATTTCATGGGCAGAATCGGTTACTATTTGGAAAGCCTTAACAGGATACAGGGTCATGTGCATTCACCATATACACTATATTACCAAAAGTATTCGCTCACCCATTCAAATGATCAGAATCAGGTGTTCTAATCACTTGGCCTGGCCCCAGGTGTATAAATTCAAGCACTCAGGCATGCAGACTGTGAAACAAGACATTTGTGAAAGAATGGGCCGCTCTCAGGAGCTCAGTGAATTCCAGCGTGGAACTGTCATAGGATGCCACTTGTGCAACAAATCCAGTCGTGAAATTTCCTCGCTCCTAAATATTCCACAGTCAACTGTCAGCTCTATTATAACAAAATGGAAGCGTTTGGGAAAAACAGCAACTCAGCCACGAAGTGGTAGGCCACGTAAAGTGACGGAGAGGGGTCAGCGGATGCTGAAGCGCATAGTGCAAAGAGGTCGCCGACTTTCTGCACAGTCAATTGCTACAGAGCTACAAACTTCATGTGACCTTCAGATTAGCCCAAGTACAGTACGCAGAGAGCTTCATGGAATGGGTTTCCATGGCCGAGCAGCTGCAGCCAAGCCACACATCACCAAGTGCAATGCAAGGCGTCGGATGCAATGGTGTAAAGCACGCCGCCACTGGCCTCTAGAGCAGTGGAGACGCGTTCTCTGGAGTGATGAATCACGCTTTTCCATCTGGCAATCTGATGGACGAGTCTGGGTTTGGAGGTTGCCAGGAGAACGGTACATTTCAGATTGCATTGTGTCAACTGTGAAATTTGGTGGAGGAGGAATTATGGTATGGGGTTGTTTTTCAGGAGCTGGGCTTGGCCCCTTAGTTCCAGTGAAAGGAACATTGAATGCTTCAGGATACCAAAACATTTTGGACAATTCCATGCTCCCAACCTTGTGGGAACAGTTTGGAGCGGGCCCCTTCCTCTTCCAACATGACTGTGCACCAGTGCACAAAGCAAGGTCCATAAAGACGTGGATGACAGAGTCTGGTGTGGATGAACTTGACTGGCCTGCACAGAGTCCTGACCTGAACCCGATAGAACACCTTTGGGATGAATTAGAGCGGAGACTGAGAGCCAGGCCTTCTCGACCAACATCAGTGTGTGACCTCACCAATGCGCTTTTGGAAGAATGGTCAAAAATTCCTATAAACACTCTCCTCAACCTTGTGGACAGTCTTCCCAGAAGAGTTGAAGCTGTAATAGCTGCAAAAGGTGGACCGACATCATATTGAATTCTATGAGTTAGGAATGGGATGGCACTTCAGTTCATAGAATGAGTAAAGGCAGGTGAGCGAATACTTTTGGTAATATAGTGTATGTACACGTGCTTCCCCCTAATTTAAAGAAGAGATTCGCAGATAAAGATGAATTAGTGCCTCAGAATAAGTAGCACACGCGTCACTAGATGTGTGCGCGCTTGCAATCACGAACACTCGAGAGACGACGGAAATGAAAGCCGGTTTGACACTTGAGACACAAGACGAGTCGCTTTAGAAGAAGATCTTTTGAATCTTTCTGTTTCTTCATGTAAGGATGTGACGCTTAGCATTCAGGCGGCGCTATAAAGCGGTCTGTTTCACACAGACTGGGGTGGAAAACAGTGAAAATAGATACTCCTTTAAAGCGGGAAACAACCTGGGTCACCTATCAACCTGCAACAGAGCAACCGGAGTTGACAAAGGATCCGATAAAAGCAAACCTCATTCACGGATAACTTTTCATTGTGTTCAGTCGCAACCCACCCCTCTCCTCTCTCTTTTTTTTTCACTGTACTGAAATGCCTGGCGGCTTCAGGGCGTCTTGCATTTCTCCGTCTGAACGCGGTGTTAGCAGAAGCTCTATAGAAGTCAAACTTCACAGGACAGTGTGAATAAATCATGCTGCAGACTTATAGCGGAAGCACCTGATGAGAATTGTTATGGAGCTCTCTGATGTTTCCGAATGTGCGTGGGAGAGAAAGAGACCATGAGGAGAAGAGGAAAAAAAAAAAGGAATGATAAATAGCAAACAAGAAGAAAGAAGAGGAAAGAGGGACAAGGAGAGTGAGCCCAGGGTCACTTCCTTCCTCACTCTGGCGCTGAAGTCGTCCAAATGATTGAAGATTAAAACAGATGCATAAGATGCTGCAACGTGCGATCAACCTCTGAGCGCCGAGCCAAATAACGTGTTTTTTTTTTTTTTTTAATGCATGCACGCAAACTCAAAGACGGTGAAATCAATGCAGGTTACATAAGCACGAGATAAAAACCATCCCTGTTTGAAGGTAGGGAAAGGCTGACGAGATGAATGCATTCTAAAGCACTGGTGATTACATAAGAAAACACCTTTTTTTTTTTTTTTTTTCCCTCCCCAACCAGTTTCCATGGAAACAGCTAAGGACGAACGAGCATCACTTCACTGCATGTGTAGGTGTATGAGCCATTAGGAGTATGCGGTCCAGAGGTGTTTCTGAAACTCCCTCAATAAGCCGAGACCAGTAATGAGACGGCAGCTCTGGCATGTAGACACAAAAATACTGTCATTCTGGCAGACTGACAGCCAACGCTGAACGGTGGGAGTGACTGTTGAGTGAGCCAGGTACGTGGATCAGCGGCAGGCAACTGAATTTTCCATTGATCTGGTGTCTTGGTACGAGTCGAGTCGAGTCTTTATGTGAATGAGTTATTTGTCACCCTGGTCTCACCCAGAGTCTTCAAAACCATTACACGGTAGTTTGATTTGATTTTGCAGGATGATTTTGGAACCGACTTGCCTAATTAGATTTTTTTTGAATGTGTCGTTGCCATGCCAACAGCTTTAACAACAAGAGGCAGAAGACCGACAAATGTCAATGACAGATGTAGTTAAGAAAATCCAGCAAATAACTTATTTTCAAAATGTATTACAGGATATATTAAGGGCCTTAAGACACCTCCATGGGGCAATGAGATGATCGCATTTGAGAGACCCGATCTCTGACCAGATTTGGGGGTGGTCTGGGTCGCATGTGTCTACATTTCTCTGGTAGTGTGAACGCCATGAGTCGCATTAAAGACCAGATATACTCAACAAGGGTGCTCCTCTATTCTGAGTTTTGTCTCATTCATTCAGAAAAAGACACACGACCGCTATTTTAAATGATGTCCGTTCATTAGTAATGAGAGCCTATTAAAATATTCTTTGTAGCTGTTAACTAAAAAGAGACAAATCTAAATAAGAATTTACAAATCAAAGTGTTTAATATGAGTAATATAAGTGTGATTCTGTGTTAATTATTGATGCGGTCATGCTGATGTATGCAGAGCCATGTAGTATTTTCTCAATAATCACCGGCGTCTTTATTACATTTATTACCAGAGAATAGTATGCCAACGTCCAGGGACCGAGTTCTAATCTGAGTTTTGTGCAGGTCTAACTAACGTCAGGGCGGAAATGAATAAATAATAACTAAGAGATTCATTAGAGACATCAGCTGTTAAAATAATTTACTGCGCCACAGATGATGTTGGAGTTTATTTACATATAGAGTACAAAACTGATCTTGGATCTTGAGACGCATTTGAAAACTCATGTTAATGCCAGGTCTGAACACACGTACCTAAAGCAGGTCACTCGCGATCAGATAGCCCAGATCGGATCCTAATGCAAGGTCTGAACAGGGCCTTCGTTTAATTTATCATCATCTAAGTTTGATAAACCACCAGAGACAGGTAATACACTGGTGAGTGTGTCTTCTTACCTCGAGACGTTTGACCACCTCTTTGAAATCTTCTGTATTATTACTGATACTCCTCAGAGAGACACTCTCTCCCCGCTCATAGAAAATCTTCAAAGACGCCGGGCTGCTAAGTGTCCACCCAATCACGTCCTTAGTGGCACAGTTGAACACCACAGCCTTGGCCTCCTGGTCCAACAGGATGAGAAAGTCATTGGAAACGGCCAGAAGGGCCTCCAGCTCCCCTCCGTTCCCATGATCCTCAGCATGGACCGACCAGGTCACCGCCCCGAGGCTGCGCAGCTCTGCCCCCCCATACGGTCGACTCTTCTCCTTCTTCTTGTGGGCCAGTGAGATGAAGGGGAACTTTCCAGAGGGGTCGATCGGCGTGCTGGTGGTGTGGCGCTCGGCCAGGTCACGCAAGTACTCCTGGCGCGTTCTGGTGGCCATGGCCCGGAACTTGTGCGATTTGTGTGCGGCGTTTTCTGCATTGATGACCTTGGCCAGAAGGAAGTCCCGGAACACAGATGACTTGGGGAAGGTCACACCCTCTGGGATAGGGGGGCCAAAAGAGGGCACGTCTTTGGAACGAGTGACTGCCACACTGCAAGGGAGATGAAGAGGAAGAGAAAATAAAAGAGAGAAGGGAGAGAATTAAAAATGGGAGGAGAAAAAAATAGAAGAGAAGAGCCGATCGTTAACAAATCATTTGTTACAGTATTGGCCAAGAATTTAATAATAGATTCTGTGGCTTCCATTCAGTCTTTTATTATCGACAAGTAAATCAACTCTAAATGTCACAGCTAAAGCTTCAAGTATTCATGTCATTAAGGCTCAAAACAAAAACAAAAAAAACGCTGCTGGCATGTTCTGTAATAGAACAGTGTTTATTTAGGAGAAATGAATAACATCTTGAGACAATTCAGTGTTCTGCTGGGAAACTTTTGGACCTGGCATTCATTCATGTGGATGTTACTTAGACACGTACCACCCACCTAGACCAGACCAGGCACCCCTATAACAATGATACTCCTTGATGGCAGCAGCCATCCCCAGCAGGATGCTGCCAGACACAGACACACACACTAAAAATGCTTTAGGAACAACTCAAAAAAACATGAAGAACAGCACAAGATGTTGACCTGGCCTCCAAATTCACTAGATCCCAAACTGATCAAGTATCTGTGGGATGATCCACAGAGGCCCCTCCCCTCAACCTATAGGACCCAAAGGTCCCCACTAACTGTTGCCAGACACCACAGGACACCCTCAGAAGGCCCATGTCCATTCTCTGAAGAGTCACAACTGTTTTAGAGGCACAAGGGAGACCTACACAATATTAAGAAGGTGGTCATAATGTTATGCCTGTTAGATGTGTATGTGTAAAAAATTAGATGTGTATTTGAGTAGTGCGCATAAGGACGCATACCTAGTCTTTATCCTTTTACTACAATAATCTTTGGTTTGTGTGATGTGTAGTGTAACTCTAACAGAGTCATACATTTAATCACAACTGAATCTGCAGGTAACGTATATTTGCTGCCTTTCCCTTATTGTTTTCCCTGCTCTACCCTTCCCTTTCCTGATCCCTTTTTCCTCTTTACTAAGTCCCTGGAATGGCCATCTGAAGATTCATGCCCTCTCTGGAATGTCAGGAACTCAGCTGAGCAGCCATGAAGAACAAGGAGGGACGGGGAGGATGAGGGGAAACGGCTGCTCTAAATCTCCGGCCCAAAGCACAGGAAAACCCAAGAGTGAGAGGAAAGGAAAATATGGCTGAGAAAGGGACGACTGTGTGGGAGAAGAGGTTGCTTGCTAGAAAAGAATGCATGACAAACAACCTTAGACTGTGGAACCAAATATAGTCTGAAACGGCTGATAAAAAAAGGCAACAGTGAGCTCTGTGTTCACACGTGGGTCACCTGTCTCGTCATGACCAAATTAGGTCAATCACAGATCCTCTCACAGGTGATAATTGCCGGTTGACAAAAGTAGCAAGGAAGTTGGAGCCCTCATCCCACACACTCCCCTGCTGACATGCATCAGTATACATGTTGACACCGGGATTAATCGCTTTGTCTAACAGGCAATACCTATGTCACCCACATATTTCTAAACATACCTCAGAGGCTCCCTGTCCTCACCCGAGACATGTGGTGTTCAATTATACTAACCGTCAATTGTTGACACCTCATTTCCCACCTTTCCTTGATTGTGACAGACAGAGGAAGACTTATTTTTTTCCTGGTTGATAGTCCCTTAGAGTGAATACACAGACCTGTACAGTAAAGTGCTGACAAATGAATGCCAAAGGTTGCCTGCATTACCGTCACAGCATATGTGCTGAGCTCTTACAGACAGAAACAAGACGCAGGTAGTGTGTGTGTGCAGGGATTAAGTCAAGCAAACATGTTAACAATGGCTGCTGTAGCTGTTGTGGTCAAACTTTGTGTCCATTTTCATGTAATCGCTTGCACATTTTAAATTAGACTCTCACAATGGAATAAAAATGGCAGCACCTGTTAACCCTATATAGGGCACTCATTGACATACCTGGGAATTCAGTATTATTATAGGGCATAAGAAGACTTTTTCAAGTTTCATGGAGTCAATCAAGATTAATGAAGTTACCATATATGGTTCCTTACCTTTAAGTGGTGGTATTTGTATTTAGACTATTACAACATAAGTGCTGATTCATTCACTTGTCAACATACACATTATCACACTAGACAACATTAGGACACTTCTTCGCGGTACCTAATAAAGGAGTTATGCTCAGCGTTCATGCAGAGGTGGACCTTGGCAGACCACATTTGACCCTGATTTGACCCGGGAATGTTCCCTTGATCTTCTCTGACTGGCTGAGTGAAAACCACATGCTTCTAAACCTCACTGAGAGGCACAGGGACGCAACTAATATGGTTCCTTACCCCATGAAGGGTTAATTGACATGTTTACCATGTTGGGTTTCCTTCAACATATGTGTCACACTTAAAAAAGTAGCATTTGTCCATGGGTATTAAAAGGATGCTTAAAATGATAAGTCTTTGCATTCAAGGCTTCACAATCAAGTATAAAGTGCACTCGATACTAATTGCAGCGAGTCCAAGTGAGCTCTAAAACCTCCATATGTTTCACTTGTGATTAGATGAGCAAGTTGCTTTTCCCCCATCTGCAGCTCTTTTTTTTTTTTGTTTGTATTTCTATTGGCCACGAAACTACAACCACAAGTTCTTCAAACACAGCGTCAGAGCAGTTCGATTAGCATCACGCTTATTTATGGCCGCATTAACATAGTGACATAACCAGTTATGGCGATGACGCCAACGGAAACGTTGATTCATTTCTTTGTTTACACTCATGGTGGTTCCTGCTGGAAAGTATGCCGAAGAAGATGCTTCTGATGCTTGGTGGTCAGTGCCTGGGAGTCGCTGGATCTTTATATTTGTTTCAGATGAGAACAAAGACGATAAAAGACTCCGTAGAGCAGATGCTAGCATGGCAATGTTGCATTCCAGGCTATTTGCATATTTGTTTATGCATGCATACTGTAGACTGACAACTAGGTTTCCTTGAACGTTGTGTTCCAAATGGGTATGAGGCAACTTTTTCAAGATAAATACTGGAGCTGAGTGTCCAATTACAATCAGCATGAATCTTAACTGTTGAGAAGAATAGCACCATTTGGTTAAAGTTAGTTTCCATTCATAGATTATGAAATATGTTATGAGAATAAGTTTTTACTGAAACTCTTACTAGCACGTTGTCAATCTCTGAACTCCATTTTTGACTGACACGTTAACTGACGGAGCAGCGTGGCTATATTTGCCCGCATTACTGTAGATGACAAATGAATCATGCGCTGTATTTCAGCGAGGAGCGGCTAAAGTGGCTGCGAGCAGGCAGAACAAATGATTAAAATAAAATGTGACCTTTAATTCTTATTCTTCTCCATCACTACAAAACATCACTCGGTGCGTTACAGTCGGGCTCTAAAAGCACTTGTGCTGATCTCAAACACCTGTGAGTCAGTCAACCACAGACCTGTGACTCATGCAGGACAGAGAAAAGTGACGGCAGAGACGTAGGTAGAGGCATGAAGGCAGGGGAACAAGACAGAGAAGCCATATAAAAGAATGAATGGTTAAAAAAAAAGGAGAACGAATGAGGAGCGAGAGAGGGAAAAAGAGAGAGAGGAGAAGGAGAGTGTAGTACAGTGGGGATTGCTGGGCTGTGGTGCTGCTGTGTGATCCTCATGGCAGGAGGTTTGGCAGTAGAAATGAAAGAGCAAATTCCTGTGGTTTCAGTGATTTGTGGTCTTATAAATATCCAGTGTGTGGGCAGCTCTGCTCTTCCAGTATCCACGACCTGCTGCCCACTGAGCCAGGCCAAGAAAAAGAACATGTCAATACCTGATGGAGTGGGAGGTCCAGGTAAGAGCACGGATGAGGGGATGGTACTCATTTGTGACACCTATACCTCAAAGCAGAACCATTTATGTTACACAGTATGTAGGGTTATAACACACGTACTTGTTCTCGGATGGTCACGCACCCCGAGTTGGGAAGGGTTTTTCCCAACTTTGGCGTGTTCATGTGTCTTTAAATGTGGAAACAGCACTGACGTGTTACAAAAAAAAAAAAAGTATGAGCTTTTGCTCCAAGCATTTAAACAAAACGTTGTTTCCAGTATTTGCATGGCAACAAACAAAAGGAAACAGATCAGGGAAGGAGCCAGGAGATGTGATTAATTCAAAACATATGCATGGTAATGATAAATAAAATTTAAAAAGAAAATAACAAAAAAATAACTTTGTATTTGCACAATAGTACAGCGGTTTGGGTTTGACGTCCAAAGCCAGTTGTTTTTCCATAAATTTAGCCAGTTGAGAACTAATATTTCAGCTTAGTGGGACTTTACCTGATCGCAAACTTAGTTTTGACGTTAGAGGAAATAGCAGATAATGATTGTTACAAAAATACATGAATATTAAATAACTAGAGAGAAATTTCTTTCAGGGCTGGATGGAAAGTTTGGGGTTAAGAACTCGCATGGGAGTAGTTTTACCTGGGGACGAAATTAGCCCCGTACATCTGTGTTTCATGAGTTACCGGTAGTGAGCCAGGATTTGATGAAAAGACCCCATACAGCCAGGTCCCTCAGAGTACACAGCTCCAAAAATGATGGATTAGTATCATCACATGACCTCTGTGTTACGAGAAATAGGGTAGATCATTTCCCGACTAATTTTTACATTACAAATTACAGATATGGTTGATTTGCACGGGATTAACCTCCGCTTTTTTTACAAAATTACCAGATAAACCTTGTCCCGTGTGAATAGGGCTTTAGGAGTCCTGTAACAGCCCTACATCAGTAGTTTGTGCAGACCCCAAAGGCGTCACATAAAATTGTCATAATGCAAAATTAATAGTCGGAGCAGAAGCCTTTTGTGTATGGAAGGGAAACATTTTCCACACCGTTCAAAACATGTTCATGAGTGATTTGTGAGGTTCAGCCAAGACACACTGTTAATACAACACCCTACAATCTGGTGTGTGTTTGTCTACTCTAGCAGTCAACCTCCTCTGATGATGTATGCGCATTAAAAAAACATTCCTTTACTCGAGCGTGGCCCTGAAGTTGTTTGTAGTTTGTTGCGTTACTTGCATTTCTGGATATTAACTCTGAATTACTTAGGTTTTTGATTACAAGGATGATTATGGTGATGACTATTTAACTGCACAGCGTCTCTTTCAGCAGGGCTGCAATGTGTTTGGCTAATTTTAGGAAGTCTTTGTATGATAACTAGTTTGGACTACAGCCATCAACAGCTCATTATTTGAGAGTGGTTTTCAAAGCGGTCGGGATTAACAGGCAATTATGTTTTAGATCCTCACAGTTAAGATGTGAAAACACGCAAGCTGGTCAGCTCAGGCAACTCTGGTCACATAACAGCAAACTCAGGTCACAGTGATTGTCCTTATTTATATCCACCAAATGAATTCAAACATGAAACTCTCGAGTCGACACGTTTTCTGTATTCCAACCAGAGAAGGCGACACCCTCTCAGAATGCAGCGCCGTTTATGCAACGATCTTAAAATGCTTCGAAGCAGCAGGTGGAATCCCAAGTGACTCAAGAAGACTCAACATAGCAACCTTTAAAATGACAGCTACGCCCTACCACCAAAACGCAAGACATTAAGTGAGCAGCAACCCTACTAAACAGAGCAATGACGTTTCTTTTAGGTTTCTCCTGTGCGTGTATGCATGTCCTCTCAAATCTGGAGGAAACAAATCAAAACTTCAAATGATTTGGGTCATCGTTAATAAATCATGACTTGGTTAAACTTCCCGTGGAAACTTTGAATCATAATTTACTTCTGAAATCTGGTGTTTCACCTATACATAGTGAGTGTTAAATTTCACTTTTGAAGACTTAATTTGCATCACAGAAGGCACATGTAAATAGGATTTTGCTTTACAGTCACTCTATTACGAGGCGCTTTGTGCACATGTGTGCGAGCACGTTGTGTTGTTGCTCAGTAACGAAGTAGCCCCACGGGGGACAATTAAGACCTCACACAATGCGCTCAGACAGCAATTAAAACAGCCATTAGTAGGAGAGGGAGGAAGAGTCATAAGATAAGAGGATGACAGAAAACTAGATAACAAGGCAGAGGCAGGGATGAATTGAATGAAACAGCTGAACGGCTTTAAAATGGAAAGAAAGGAAAGGCAAAAATGTTCATTATTTCTTAAAAATGACTTGAGGGTGGTACATTGTGTGTTATATCACGCAGCTTTTGTAGTGTGGTAATAAATCGTGAGCTTCGGAGAGGGCTCTCAACCCTACTCCACGTTGGAGTGAACCGCAAAGGCAATGAGCGCCGTACAACTCTTTGAGTCAACAGTTGAGAGCGGTACTGTTTGAGCAGTGATTCACGACGAGTAACTCATGTGCATACCACAAGAATGAGACAATTCCTGTAAATGTTGTATTTATCTAGACTTTTTCAACATGCATGTAATACAATAGCCTGAATGTTATTTTTTAATGACTGAAAAAGGAATATATAAATAAATAAGTTGAGTGGATATAACATAATTAACATGTTCATACCATCACAAAAGTCTGGCGTAGCCTACAGCCAACTGGATAGTCCCAGTAGATAAACCTTACTGCTTATGTCTTGGATTTTGTTAGAGCTCAACAACTCGACATGAAAGCAAAACATTTTAAATAAATCTATATACACTGATCAGGCAAAACATTATGACCACCATCCTAATATTGTGTAGGTCTCCCTTGTGCCTTCAAAACAGTTGTGACTCATCATAGAATGGACATGGGCCTTCTGAGGGTGTCCTGTGGTGTCTGGTAACAGGATGTTATTAGTCGGGGCGTTTGGGTTCTATGGGTTTGAGGAGAGGGGCCTCTGTGGATCATCCCACAGATACTTGATCAGTTTGGGATCTAGTGAATTTGGAGGCCAGGTCAACACCTTGTGCTGTTCTTCATGTTTTTTTTAGTTATTCCTAAAGCGTTTTCGTGCGTGTCCTGCTGGGGATGGCTGCTGCCATCAAGGAGTGTCATTGCTATGGGGTGGGGGTGTCTGGTCTGGTCTAGGTGGGTGCTACATGTCTAAGTAACATCCACATGAATGCCAGGTCCAAATGTTTCCCAGCAGAACATTGAATTGTCACAAGACGGTCAATCTTATTCACTTCTCCTGTCAGTGGTTTTAATGTTGTGGCGGATCAGTGAACTACTCCATACATATATACTCTATCCAGTCTTGGTGAAACTCACCTGTAAGAGCTGTTGTCAGAGCAAGGGTTGTGTGCCCGCACAATCACAAAGACATGCTGGAAGTGTGAGCGGATGTTTTTGGGGGTGAAGGGGAGTGCACCGGGTTCCTGGAACACGATCGTGACTATATCGTTCCCGATGTGACGCTTCCGCAGCAACTGTAAAAGTTCAAGAACAGCAGAGGAAGAACAGAAGGAATAGAAATCATGAAAAAGGCCAAAATAACAGTGCTTTATGAACAACCGTAGAAATTCTGTAGAAACTCTGTCATTTATCTAAATAAACATACCTGTTGCTTATTGTTGGGTGTGTAGGGCAGCATGGTGGACACATGGAACATGATCTCATAATCCTTGTAGGAAGTATATAAGGAGTGGGTGCCCGTCGAGTCAGCTGAGGAGGATACAACTGCATGTCAATTTCTTAAAACAATAGGATTCATTATAGCAGAACCCTAAAGTTCACCACTCTCTTTAGGTGGTCCACATCCATAAAAAGAGCATATATTAAGAATATTTTCTATTCACTCATTCTCTCTAAAAACACTTTCATGTATCACAGCCCAACATCATCTTTGTTCTCCCCCACGTCCCTCTGCAGCATATGCTGATCAGATGACCCTGTGTTCCTGTACTCTGGCCCTAACGAGAGTCACTGAACATAAATAACCACCTCCACAGTTTATTGATGTGCTCTATTCAGAGAGCAAAACAGTCACATGGTGTTAAAAGGGTCGTACTTAACCTAGCTGGATTACCTCAATTAATTACACTCCTTCTATAGGGAGTGCTTTGCGTGGCTGTATTTAATTTACTAGAGGCTACTGAGGGGTGCATAGCATGGTCTGCATAAAGTAACTGAGACAGTTTCGTTTCCTTCAAAGAATCTTGGGAACTGACTTGGCTGATACAAGGATAATATGGACATTAATCTTTTCTGGAGCCAACGCAGAGGTGGTCAGACACAGACCATCTGTCACATGTTTGAAATAAAAAAATAAAAAACCTTAGAGGAAACTTAAGAATCACTGAAAATAAGCCAATGAAACTAGTGGGATTTAAGTGGACTTTGTGTTTAAAGAATAGCAGAATGGAGCAGTAGCCTGCAAAGGTAAGGAGCTTCAGTCAACATAATGCACACCAATCAGGCATAACATTATGACCATTATGTCCTAATATTGTGTAGGTCTCCCTTGTGCCTCTAAAACAGTTGGGACTCATCAGAGAATGGACATGGGTCTTCTGGGGGTATCCTGTGGTGTCTGGTAACAGGATGGTGTTAGTGGGGGCCTTTGGGTCCTATGGGTTGAGGGGAGGGGCCTCTGTGGATCATCCCACAGATACTTGATCAGTTTGGAATCTAGTGAATTTGGAGGCCAGGTCAACACCTTGTGCTGTTCTTCATGTTTTTTTGAGTTGTGCCTAAACCATTTTTGTGTGTGTGTCTGTGTCAGGCTGCATCCTGCTGGGGATGGCTGCTGCCATCAAGGAGTGTCATTGCTATGGGGTGGAGGTGCCTGGTCTGGTCTAGCTGAGTGCTACATGTCTAACATCCACACGAATGTCAGGTCCAAAGGTCTCCCAGCAAAATATTGTATTGTACTAGATGGTCAATGTTATTTACTTTTCCTGATTTTAATGTTGTGGCTGATTGGTGCATGTGTGCGTTCATCATGCAAGCTGATATTTTGAAGAGGGAAAAGTGATGAAATATAGCCAAATGGATTAATAACTTCCCTTAACCAAACTATTTCAACCTATTGTCTCATTTTTGCTTCTCACATTGCACAGCCTTACCTTAATTAAAAATAAAAAAATGTGTTTGCTAGGAATCATACATTAAATATGAGCATTGTGCACAAGAAAGAAAAATGATATTCTGATATCAGAACCGTGATTCATCTACTATGAAAATCATATCTCAAGTTTAGGCATTGAACATACACAATATATGAAAAGGATTGACCTTGTCCATGTCCCGATCCATCAAATGCTTGCTGGGTGACTGAACTCAACAGTCCTTTAATCAATGCTAACTTCTGCCTAGTGTGTGTCAATCGACATTAAGCCTGCTGCGGTGGATTAGCTTCAGTGACAACGTGAGACCATTAGAAGGTTTTGTTTTGTCACTTCAGCACATGTACGTACTCTTGGTGTCCAGCTGAGCCCGATACTTGGTGAAGCCTTTCAGTCTAACCCTCTCGCCCAGCAGATGGAGGAACTCTTCCAGCGCAGGACCGGCTGCTTCGTTGTTGTACATTTCCTCCTCGCTGCTCTGGCCTGCCATGCAATACATCACCCCCACCTTCCGCTGGAAGCTCAGCTGAAGAGAGAGCAGAGATCATTCCAGTGAAAAAGAGGAGACACAACTATATTACCGCGTAGAAGTCATGACTGAGTAACCATGTTGACATTTCAGCCAGAACTCATGTTGGCATTTTGAGGATAACCTTCGCTTGTTCTGCTGTGATCTTGGTGCCATTTTCCCAGGAAATCATGTTGACATTTTCAGAAGTTCAGCATTTGATGATTGCATCATGGAGAAGGAGTATCAGAGAGCTTGTTTTGTGTTTTTCATGTGACACAGTATGCATACACAAGATTTCTCCACATAACAGTCAGTGGGAGTGAACAGATGAATAAAGCAAAAAATAAATAAATAATAAATCATGCGGTTCCACAATGAAACTTTCCTTTTACGGAAAGCCACACATGAAATGACTCATCAAACGAGAGATGAAGATAATTTTCTCTCCATAGTCAATAGTACAATGTGAATGTCTTTGGCTCAAAGAATTAGCGAATATATACTACATACACACATCAGGCATAACATTATGACCACCTTAATATTGTGTAGGTCTCCCTTGTGTCTCTAAAACAGTTGTGACTCATCAGAGAATGGACATGGTCCTTCTGAGGGTGTCCTGTGGTGTCTGGTAACAGAATGTTGTTAGTGGGGGCCTTTGGGTCCTATGGGTTGAGGGGAGGGGCCTCTGTGGATCATCCCACAGATACTTGATCAGTTTGGGATCTAGTGAATTTGGAGGCCAGGTCAACACCTTGTGCTGTTCTTCATGTTTTTTTTTAGTTGTTCCTAAACCGTTTTTGTGTGTGTGTCTGTGTCAGACTGCATCCTGCTGGGGATGGCTGCTGCCATCAAGGAGTGTCATCGCTATGGGGTGGGGTTCCTGGTCTGGTCTAGGTGAGTGGTACATGTCTAAGTAACATCCACATGAATGCCAGGTCCAAATGTTTCCCAGCAAGATGGTCGATGTAATTTACTTCTCCATAATGGTCATAATGTTATGGTGGATTGGTGTATACTTGAGTCTGAGTCAGAATCGCACTACATTTTTACTAAATGGATAGCAGTGGTATCTACTTACCCCCTGTTCGTCCAGCTTCATCAGCTGCTCAGTGACCTTAGGTGTGTTGAGTGCCAGGCGCAAACAGTGAACATTGAGCTCGGGCACGAGGTACTCCAGTACTTCTTTGAGGGGCAGGCCTCGACCTAGACCATGCTTGGATGTAGAAGGTACTGCATCTTCCAGGATGGAACCACGCAACGTATTGAGCTGGAGAAAGTAAGAAAATAACAAGAAAACAAGAGTCCCAAGGATCAGGTATATTTTTTTTTTTACATTTATATAAGACATCCTTATTCCCACTAGCCGTAAAAATTCAGGAGATGAGAAATAATACAATATTAGACTATAATTAAACATTTAACACCTTACACTGTTGACTTACTCATTCACCCCAAGAATTAATTATCATATTTTTGGTTATCTTATTTGTTCTGGTGTTCTTTGGTGTTCCTAAATGCGTATGCAAAGGCACACGATTATCTATGGAGATCATGCAGTCAAAACGTGTCTGTGTAATAGAGATATTCTAAAATAAACTGTTAAAAATGTAGCAATGCTTCTAACGTTTAGCTTTTTTTTTTCCTTTCCTTTGATCTGTAGGATATAACTAAGGTTATATGTCTTAAGGTTAGTGTTTAGGGTCACAATTACCCCAGATCAGAGATTACCAAAGAGGTTAAATCTGGTTCTGCAATGACAGAACATGTCTAAGTCTGTTCTGGGAAACGCTGAAGGCAGGCTGTGAATCAACCAAAAAGATCTGTGCAACTGAATTCAATCTGAAAAATAAGAGGCGGTCTTCTCAAAGCTATAATAATGCATATTGTTGCATAATGACAAGAGGTTAACTCAAAATCCAGCCTGTGAAAATTAGATTCTGACGAATTTCATCTAGTGGTACAGGAGAAAACCATGTGTGGGAAACTGTCTGGCTAAGAGAAGGTCTGTATGTTTTGCTGTTGTAGACTCTGAAGACTCTCACTCTCGGGGTAGAACGAGCTCAAGGAGGACAACCGTGAATAAATAAAGAGGACAGTAGAACCTCCAGGACCTTAGCATCTAGCATAAACAAATAAACACAGCTGGTAGTCCGTAGTGGTCCCATGGAGCATATAAGTGTCTGTTTTTATGTCTGAGTCTTCACATGTTTAGTAGGTCCACAGTTGATGCCAGCTGACTCAGTGTTGTGAAAACTTTAGAACAGAAGCACTCTTAAGTCAAGTGAGGACAGTAGTAAAGAACATCAGTCCTTAGTGGACAGTGAACTTACGTCCTGCAACATCTGTGTATCTGACTTACTCCCACAGAGACACATGCATCTATACCTGTGAAGATCCCTGTGCTGGAAATAGCAATTAGAGTGGAGACAGGGAGGCAAGGGCAGTAAAGAAAACAAGAGGAAAACATCGCACAGTAGGTCGTGCGTCATCCCAAGAGACTGGAAGGCCCATTACTCATGACGCGCTTTGATACAAGAGCAACGCTTTACCTTCTTCACTCAAATACCTTTAGTGCTATTTTAGTCTCTTTTAGCTGTGAAATATCGCAGCTCAGTCCTTCACAGATGAAGGCTGACAAAGATGGTGGGTGGGTGCTCAGCTCGGGGGATTGAGGACATGGAATCTCTGGCTTTGGTTGTCTCTACTGGAGAAGATGGCAGCGAGAGGCTAGAGGAATTCACAAAAGCTTTCTTCTCATTTCATTCCACTGATTGGACATTGTGAATAAACAATCGGGAGAATACATTAAAATCAGATCAAAGATGCATTAATTTGAGGTATTGTTGTGGAGAGGAGGCGGCCGCATCTTGAGCTGTATCTGACAACCTTGAGCTGAGGCTTTTATAATGTCTTACCCGAGCTGGCTTTTTTCAATAAGCAGGGCTGGGTGCAGATCCTATATGTTAACTCCTACACATTTTGCACTCATAATAGCTTCTCGGTAACACTGCTCGGTACAGAGTGTACACAATATTGACATTTGTGAACACGAACATTCACAGAGGGAACACACAGATACAATATATCTTGATGAATGAAAAGACAACTTAAAACATTTGCTACAACACAGTGTTAATTAAACCACACTGCAGAACATTTATCATTATACAATATGTAAGAAAGCCACATGTCCATTTTAATTTACCTCGCTCGTTCTGAAGATAACCCTGTAGTTGTACTGTTGGCCGTGGTCTTTGTGTTCCTCCAACTTCTCCCTCCTCAGGCTCACTGCCACTGGGCCAAGGTTTTCATCTACCCCCAGATAGTTCCAGTGTTCTATGGGTGAGGAGCAATGAGATTTTAAGCAGGTATTGGCAGAAAAACAAAGACAGGCAAGAAATAGGCAGATAAAACACAATTTCGCCCATGCCTTCTCCACCGATGTTGAGTAAACTGTCTAAAGTGCAGTGAACAGCATTTCCTCTGCCAATTCAGCCAGCGGCATTTACTGTATGACAGCCACATGTCCCACAAATTAATGGTCAAAATTTACAAACCCCAAATCTAAGTTCGTTACCTCTGAGATAGAAGTACTTTCGGTAGTAATAGGCGCCAAGGTCAACGTGTTCCACGATATATCGTTTAGACCTGTCGGCATGCTGGCTTGGCCCGTCCTTGGGAGCCTCCAACACAGCCACACCAGCGTTGGTAAAGTGGGTAGTGAGGGTGGCATCCAAAGGTCCTTCTTCCGTACTACCAGAGGAATTGTTTGAGCTTCCGCCACTACCGATGCTGCCCTGCTGGAAGATGCAAGACATTATGACGTTTACTTTTGGGTACGTAACCATCTCCACACATGTATTTTTTGAAAATCTAATCATACTGTTGTTGCACAATACTTACTTGTTTAGCAGGAGAGATGTTCCTCTCACCCTCTCCACCAATCTCATTCCTGAAGCAAGGGCAGCTGAGAACCAAATCATTGCTCTTGTCATCACCAGGGTCCAGGGCAGGGTTGGTACCATGTCCTCCTCCTGTCCCCTCCTTACTTAGCTCCTCTTGTGAGCCACAAGGTGACCCATAGACTCCACTTTGATTGGAGGAAAGGGAAGATGTGGCTGAAGCAGAGGCGGCGGCAGCAGCCGAGGCACCGGTCGTGGTGTTCTTGCGCTTGGCCCCAGATTGCCGACTGTGGATTGCCTCATTGAGGTCAAAGAGTAAGGACTGGACATCAAAATGAGCAAAGCCTTTTTGGCACACCCAGGGTTTGGGAGGTGAGCCACTCTCATCTGCTTTACCGCCATCTTCAACATCTGAGCCAGCCCTAGATGTGTCACCCTCCACCTTAACACTTCGCAGCTTACGGAATATAGACTCTCCACCTGTTTCTGACTTTGACCTTCTCTTTAAGTGCTTTTCTCGTTCCTTCAGTCGACTGGCAGGACTGCCTCTTGCTGGACCTAAAGGTCCATCTGGTAAGTCCAGGGCAGCCTGCTTTATGGGAGCCACAGTAAGGAGTTCTGTTAACCTCTCTGGAGCCGGGCTACGTTGATCGGGGGCCTCATGGGACTGGTATCCCTTTAGCATGTCAAAGAAGCTCTCTCCTGACACACCGTGTTTGTCTATAGATGAAGTGCTGCCATACTCACGGTGCATGGGTGTCCACCCAGAGAATGACCAGCCCTCATTCCCATCCCCATCCAGCTCACTGATAGTTATATCACTGTTGCTGCGCTGGCGGATGCGTCTCATGCCTTTGCGAGGTGAGCCAAGATAGCCATCTGGTGACAGAAAGCGATTGTCCTTACCTTTGCTTTGCATCTTGTTCTTTAGCGTGTTGTGGATGTTACGCAGCATGGAAGAGTCCTGTGGGCTTATCAGGTGGCCAAGCTTGGCTGACAGATTGCTGTGGGCTGTGACGGCCGACACCCCTCCTCCTCCACTGCCACCACTGCCACTACTTCCTCCTCCGCCTCCACCTCCTCCCCCTCCTCCAAGTCTTTCTCTCTCTCCACTTCCTGATCCTGAAGAGCTGGTGGTGTTGGTGGAGCTGGGTGAGTCGGTTTCCACGGTGATGTGCCACACACCACCGCCTCCTCCATCTTTTCTTGGGGGCCAGTCTGCAACACGAGCCCGAACCCCCATCTTGGGGACACCAGGGTTGGTGCCAGTGGTTGAGGAAGATGAGATGTGGGCGCTCTCACTTCGAGGTGGTGGCGCACCTCCATTGGGCAGTCGTAGGCGACGGGTATAGAACTCATCAGTGGCTGGTACCGAGCCCCCAACTGAGCGCTCTGTCTGAGAGCGCTTCAGACTGGTCATGATGGAGATGGGAAAGGGTATGGGGAGGGGAGATGGGAGGGAAAAGGTAAGGAAGGGGTGCTGATGTGTTTAGATTTGGGCCAACATAATGCCCTCTGAGTGAAGTGATGAGAGAGGATCACAAACACATTAGGTGCTGCAGAAAGAGCAAAAGAAAAGAAAACATGAAAAGGACTCAATATTGAATAATCGATCTTCAACAAAAGATTTAAATCAATCATCTCAAAAAAAGACGTTTTAAAGCAATCACGTGTTATCAAACCCAACAGCATATGAAGTGTTGCAAGCATGTCTGGCTTTGAACTTTTACAAATAAAATACTGTGCACTAAAACCTTAAAATACAATGCACATAGAAAATGAAACACTGGCCTTAATAGTGTCATCACACAATGCCAAGTTCGTGGCATTAAATTTGTATTCTTTTTATTCTAAAAAAAAAAAAAAAAAAAGAGAAGCTGTACCTTTACAGAGGTGAAGCTTGATGAAAAGAAGTGTGGTGATGGAGTCTCTAAAAAGCAGTCTGCACTGGATTCATGCTAGAGAAGGACTCAGCTTCTTCAACCTTGAATGCAGCACCTGAGAGTAACAGTGAAGAAAGAAAGACGAAAGAAAAGAGGAACCAGAGAAAGGACGTTACTCTCAGCATCACAGTCTCTGCAGTATTGTATCTCATCATTTCAGCTACATGACAAAATATTTCAGTCCTATTTATAACGAGGCCTGAAAAACCTGCTCATAATACAGACAAGCAAGGAGATACTAAAATCAAAAGAGATCCACTATCAGCAGGTATGATAGACCATCTATTTTTACTACAGGGTCCCAGATTAGACCCGTGAGTTCATTAATGTTAAACAAGAAGATCAAATGCCACAAGAGGCATTACACTGTCTGCAAAATTGAGAATGATGGATGCTCTGGGTCTTGTCATCAGGACTTACTGGCTGGGGCATACTACAGAGTACAATTTCTTAAAAGAAAACTTTCATTAGAAAACATTAATCACAGGGAAAGAAATAGATACCTCACAAGCTGAAATATGTTAGAAGACGCATCAGGGGAACTGTAGAAGGCAGCGATTTTCAAGATTAATCTATTCCCGGTAGTAAAGTAAAGATATGCATCTAGGGGCTCACCGGCAATAAATGCAACCATTCTTCTTTAACATACACAGATGTTACACTTCTTTGGCATCACATTATGACCACTGACAGGAGAAGTAAATAACAATGTCCATTTTGTGACAATTCAATGTTCTGCTGGGAAACTTTTGGACCTGGCATTCGTGTGGATGTTACTTAGACATGTACCACCCACCTAGACCAGACCAGGTACCCCCACCCCATAGCAATGACACTCCTTGATGGCAGCAGCCATCCCCAGCAGGATGCAGCCTGACACAGACACACACACAAAAACAGCACAAGGTGTTGACCTGGACAACAAATTCACTAGATCCCAAACTGATCAAGTATCTCTGGGATGATCCACAGAGGCCCCTCCCCTCAACCCACAGGACCCAAAGCCATCCATTCTGTTGCCAGACACCACAGGACACCCTCAGAAGACCCATGTCCATTCTCTGATTAGTCACAACTGTTTTGGAGGCACAAGGGAGACCTACACAATATTAGGAAGGTGGTCATGACATGTCGTAACATATTTTTGTCAGTACCTACATCTAGAGAAGCTTCGGAATTCGATTCTTCTGCCATCACCAAACGTTGTGTCTCCTTTGTTTATATGAGGTCAAAGTGTCCATAATACCCTTGTTTCAATCTCTGAGAGGTTTTTAAGTTGATCCTTGGAGAGCTTAGCCCACACAATGTGGATTTGTCCTTAAGGGCTTAAAATATAGAACATGTACAAAATCAACATTTCCATACGTGTATGCAACAGTAAAGCCATGCAGCTCATTTAGCCAAAAGCAAAGTGACAGTTATAGCATTAGCAATTGATGAAAGAGCTCGGGAGGACTTCAGTTTGTGCTCGAGTATGTGCTTGTCTTCTGGCTCATAATGATGCACCACCTCGCTCTCTCTTTCAGACCACACTTTGTATCACCATGGAGATAAGGAGCCTTGTACAGTGCACTGTGCAGCATTTCTGCACAAGTGTATGTGTGTGTGTGTATGTGCTCATGCGTGAGTGAGAGAACGAGAAAAGAGCTATTGATTCATTCCTTCCCCACCGACCTCGCTGTGAGCAGTTTGGATGGAACAACCTCCACCTGGTGTGTGGATTAACCAGAGAAACTGGGGCACTGGTATAGATTGTTGTTGACCTTTTAAATTAAATCTTTAAAGTAATGCAGACAGAATATCAGTCGTTACAGGGCTGAAACGATCCGTCAAATACATTGATTTATGTGGTACAAGTTCTTTTTAATATTTAGTGGTTATCCAAGGGATTAATTGACGACTCAGAAATAATCATTTGTTGTAGCCCTAAATCATTATGATACTTTGGAGTCAGATATTCCCCAAACCAAAGCAATCAGCATGAATCTTCTCAGTTGTAAGTGAGAAAATATTTTTTATAAATTGGGTGAACTAACCCTTCAACGAAGATCACTGTGCTTTGAGGCCAATGCTCGTGAAACTTCTCTATCACCTCTACTTTATGCACAAAAAGCTGTGAATAGTTCGGGTGGGTCTGTTTGAGGAGCATGAGATCCTAGTCTGAGCTTGGCTTTGGCTTTAAACATTGTGTGTGTTTGATGTACAACAGGCAGAACTGAAAGGTAAAAACTCAAAGTGTTTCCTGTTCCGCAGCGAGCTGTGTGCTTCACCAGGAAATTTACATTTGCTGACATACATAATGAACAGGCTGGAACTGGGGGAACATTTTGATATGCTAAAGAGGCCTTTTTAGATTTCTGCAGATCATATTCACCAAAATATATAAATTCCTAGAAACTTTAAAGACCAGAAGTCATTGTGTGAGTTGTCTCAAAGGGCATGTATTTGTACAAAGGACATACGATCACCTTGTAAACTATTTCAATTGACTCTCAAAAGATAAAAGTGAATTGTAAAAGACCATGAAGATAAATAAATTTTCTCCAGGGTCTTTTCTTTCATGCCAATAAAATAATTTAATCACGAAAACGTTTTACTTCATTGCAAATGTCAAAAGGTATGCCAACAACCCAATGAGGAGCATTGGTTCACCAGTTTTTTCCTCTAAGTGGCTTCAATTAGAGTCAGATTCACAAAACAAAATGACAAATAAATTATAGCACAATAACCAGAGTAGTATTCACCAAACTGTGTTGAAATTGCTCAGCTCAAACAATAAGCTTCCTGACATCCAGACAGACTTTGGTCCCAATCACAAAAGAATGAGCGTAACTTCATGCATTGATTACTGACTTTGGGACTGATGCCTTTTTACCAAATAAGGGCAAAAATCAATTTTGTTTGTTTTAATAAAAATAAGTACAAAAGCTGCTTACATTATACAAAATCTGCTGTAACAAAAACGAAATAAGCATTTTATTTAATCATTTATAGAAACTCAAAGACTAGTTCTCTATCCCAGCTATTTAGCATTATTTCAGTATAAAATGTATGTATATGATGTACCTGTCTACTTGGCGATATATACACTGCCTGACCAAAAAAAAACAATAATAAAAATGTCACACACTCTAATATTTTGTTGGACATCCTTTAGCTTTGATTACAGCACGCATTTGCTGTGGAATCGTTTCGATAAGCTTCTGCAATGTCACAAGGTTTATTTCCATACAGTGTTGCATTCATTTTTCACCAAGATCTTGTATTGATGATGGGAGAGTCTTCTCAGTAATTAGTGACAGTAATTACAGTAGTAACAGGAACCTTCTCCAGCACATCCCAAAGATTCTCAATGGGGTTAAGATCTGACTCTGTTGTGGCCAATCCATGTGTGAAAATGATGTCTCATGCTCCCTGAACCACTCTTTCATCCACTTTCCACACAGAGTCCAATGTGACTCAATGAGGCCTCCAAAACCTCCCGAAGGGTATCCCAAACAACTACCTGCAGAGTGCACTTCTCTTTTCCCCGGTGAGGACTGATAGCACTCTTTTAATGAGAGTTGGAGAGAATGTGAAAACAAAGTGAAAGAGGGAACAAGAGTTGGAGAAGTGTGTAAATCGGGAGCGGATTAAACTGCATGTTAGGTTGGAAGCAGACTGGGAAATTGAAACGAATGAATGCGGCACTGCAGTCCTCTCTGCAGTCACAGAGGACCAATTACACAGACAGACACTCGGTAACCTTTAGCAGTGTCTAAATGAGGTTGATTCCTGAGGTAAATATGTAGCATCGCGACTCGGAGCTGCTAATTGCTACAGATGTAGTCGGTTGGCCCAGCTGACTGGAAACTGTCATAGGGACATATTTGCTTCTTACAATGGAATATTAGAAATAAAAATGTGGTAATTCATAGGAGAGTGAGAGGTAATCGTCTGCAGAAGGGATTTTGTGCAAAAAAAAAAAAAAAAGACAATTTGAAGCCTCATAAAACACATTATTGTACAACTGCAGATGTAAACTGCAGATTCTTACACTGAAGCCAAGCTAGGAAGTGATCACTTCACAGCCAACTTTGATAGGAGTCACCACTACATTGGCCAATAACTCTTTCGATGTACATAAAGACATACAGCTATTGTTTCAAGACACTCTTGGGAAGATGTTTTCTACAGTGTTGTGAAGCAATGATCAAGCAGTAGACGGGCGCATTAATCAACAGTAGCGATTAGTCATTAATCACTACTATTATTATGTTCATAATGATTGTATTTATATTCGTAATGGCAATAGAACTAGCACCATATGCCGAAGCAAAAGTAACAGCAGTACAATTGACATACAACAGAGGTTATGCATGGCAGCCTTTCACCACTGCAAACCATCTGTCCCAAGCACAGTTTGGTAGCAAGTACATGTAAACTAGAGACTAATATTAATTAAATTTAATTAATTTACTGTTTGCATGTTTTCCCTGTGTCTGCGTGGGTTCTTTCCAGGTATTCCGGCTTCCTCCCACCGTCCAAAGACATGCTCATTAGGTTAATTGGTGATTCTAAGGTGTGAATGTGAATGGTTGTCTGTCTCTCTATGTTAGCCCTGTGATAGACTGGCGACCTGTCCGGGGTGTACCCCACCAGCCGCCCCATGACCCTCCAGAGGACAAGTGGTTACAGGGAATGAACGAATGAATAATTGATGAACTGGTCTGGAACATGACATATGTCATAGCTGTCGATATGCGGATTCAAAAACAAGCAGACTACATCACCGCTTAGTATTCTTCAAAGCGATTCTGGCTGCCTCAGTCTAAGGCTGTTGTCAAGCAGTGCAGGTGCCCATCACTACTGTGTGACTATGAATCTGCTCCAGCACACAGTGACTCATGCGCACCTGAAAATTACAGAGCAGATGAGCTGACTGACTAACTGTCTGACAAAGGCTGGTGGTGCACAATGAAAGGAGACAGCCACTGAGAGGCTCGTGAAAAGAGAGAGGGCACCCAAAGTTGAGCAGGAGGTTCTCTGACTGTGTCTGCGTACATGTACTGTGTGAGTGTGTGTGTGTGATTGAAACTCCGGTACAAAGGCTGAAACACTATGTCATCCATTGCTTCTCTCCATTTCTAGACAATAAAAAAGTGGATTAGTGTTCTGTAGCCACTAATCAATCTGTATTATAATAATAATAAAAAGGATAGTTTTTCCAAGCCTGTATTTAGCCAGGATTCCAACCTCGTAATCACAGAGAACATATTTAATGACAGAAGTACAGAGGAAAATTTAATAAATAAAGTAAATCAAAGGAGAAAGAAGAAACAAGTCTTTAAACTTGCGTTGCTGCTTTTTATGTTGCCAAATCTTTCACAATTATACACCTGTTTCCTCAGAGAGACACCGACTGGTGAGTCAAGTCAAGTCACGTCTTGCTTTAGTAAATCCTGACAGCACACACTACGTTATGTCTCAATGGGTTTTAAAGGCAACAGAAACAGAAACTATTTCTGACCCAACCCAAGCTCTTAAGGAAGACAGGAAGGGACCTTTTGGACATTAAGGAAATAATGGAGGAAAAAAAATAAATAAAAATTCCCCTTCTAGATAGCTCTGTGTGCCTTAGGTGGGAAAATACAAATTACAAATAAACAGAAACAGAGAGACACTGACTCAAACTCTGACAGCATGTCCTCTTGGACACCTGCTGGCACTGGTGTGACCATTAAAGCAAGACATTTATAACAGTGTACAAAGCCACTGCAGGTTATACAAAGAGGCCCCCAGGAAAAGAAAACATGGAGCGGATCCAGAATGTGACTCAGACGTTTAGTGTCTCACGCACACATAACACAAAGGACCCAGACGATGAGGAACATTGCATCACATTCCTTTCTTTTCTCACCCGTGTCATCGTTCCCAGGCTCTCAGTTTTCAGTTGGTTCAAAGTGTGTGTCAGTGTAAAAGTGAAAGTATCCAACAGAAGTTCACTGAATATCATGCATTCAGCGGAATATCAGTCGGCTGTGGCTCAGTAGGTAGAGCGGGTTGTTCACGAACCAGAGGGTTAGCGGTTCGATCCCCGGAATGTGCCACATGCCGAAGTGTCCTTGAGCAAGACACTGAACCCCCAGTTGCTCCCAGTGCGTGGCACTGGTGTGTGAATGTGTGTGTGCTTGTGTGAGCGAATGGGTAGATGTGTCTATGACTGTAAAGCGCTTTGAGTACCAATAGGTAGAAAAGCGCTATATAAAAGCAAGGCCATTTACCATTCTGTATTTTCTCAAATAAAACTCAGTAGCTAATTAACAGTCAGGTGTCTTATAATGTGTAGGTCTCCCTTGTGCCTCCAAAACAGTTGTGACTCATCAGAGAATGGACATGGGCCTTCTGAGGGTGTCCTGTGGTGTCTGACAACAGAATGTGGTTAGTGGGGGCCTTTGGGTTCTATGGGTTGAGGGGAGGGGCCTCTGTGTCAATTATTCTAACTGAGAAATAAAGATCTACCTTTTATACATTTATACTTCACAAGAAACTCAAGTGCCGAACTCCGGGGAAGTCCTCATAGGCCCCTCCCACTGCAGTCTACGTCACATGTGCTAAGAAATGTGGGAGATGCGGGAGACAGATAAGTATGCCCAGAAATTAGCGGTCACACCGCGAATATCAGCATCTGGGAGCTCACAGAGCATTTCCACTTTTCTGCATTAACCACGCCCACTTCCAATTTCTGACCAGTCACAGAACAGTATCCATTGGATCACACCGTTCATTCAGCATGTACCCACACACAGTGCGCTGATTACTACCCAGGAGAGATTGGTGGTCACACTGCAAATATTAGCATCTGGGAGCCCAGAGTGGCCGCTAGTATTTACGTTTTTCCACATTAACCACGCCCACATCCAATTTCTGAGCAATCACAGAACAGTAACCGGACACCACCCGAGAAAAAACGTTCTGCCCAGTTGATGTGTCAAGAACAAGCTGCAAGAACTCACAAAGGAGGACTGTAAGAACAAAATGATGTAATTTTGTTCTTGCAGCCCTCAGTGCGAGAACAAATTTCTTGCTTTGACTTTCTGCACGAGGTAAATAAAAGGCCCAAACACTATTTGAGGAAATATGATATCCAGAAAGATTCAATTCAAGTAGTAATAATAATTTGAAGTCTGAAATTTTAGGTGTTCTGCACCAAAAATGTGCCCAAAACTAAAATGCAAGTACATCAAACCCCTTGTGTGTTGAAGTGTAACAATAGTGGCCTAGTGCTCAGAAATTTGAAAGACAAATAGCGATTCATCTCTGAGCCTAGATGAGGAAATGGCAGGCCAAGACACAGAGGAAAGATAAGGAGGGGGAAAAAAAAATAAATCAAACATTATTCTGTTTGAAAGCTGCCAGGCAGCAGGCTGTCCAAAGTGCTGGAGTTTCAGCTCAGAGCCTTTCAAAGCGAAACTGTAATTGTGTGGAAAGATAAACGTGGCCGGCTGTTTTTTCTGCCTCTGCAGAGCTCGACGGTGGGGTGGGGTCTCCTCTCTCTGGCTCGCTGAAATGTAAAAGGGGATTTTTTTGAGTGCTCTGAAGTCTGCTGTTGTCTTTTGCTCTGGAGTGTGAAATTGTTGAAATTGCGTTCTATGGCACTTCCACCATCCTCAGCTTCCACGGAATGGCAATGGAGGCAGCGGGAGGAGGTGAGCACAGAGATTTGAGTGATGACAGAGGGGTTGTGTTTGCTCAACTATAGTTAAGAGTAAGTGGCTGTCAGTTAATGGTGGAGTTCTGTGTTATTACTTACAAAGTTACAGCTTGTAGTAGCCAGTGCTAAGATAGACACCAATGCAGATAAGGGTATTTCTTTATTTTTCTTGCATGTGAGAGCTAATCAATCTGCACACATTCACTTCAACAACAGCTTAGCCACTGGATAATTTTCAAAAGCAATGAGTCATAAATATGGACCAGTAAATTTCCAAATCTGTGAATTTCATTGGTGTCCTTAGACCTATTCGCACGGGACTAGTTTACCTGGGGGGCCTCCGGTAATTTGTAATAGTAGCGGAGGTCATCTGTGATCTTAATCCTGTGCGAATCGGCCATGTCCATAATTTGTAAAGTAAGAATTAAACCACAAATGACCTACCCCTATCCTATTTCTCGTAACTCAGAGATCCTGTGATAAAACTAATCCAGCGTGAATTGTCATCTCTGTGATTTTTCTGTGTTTCTGTGTTTACTTTTTCAAGAATTTTGTTTGATTCACTGCTTTTTTATGTCTCTTGTCACTTAAGAATTATGAAGGAAGTGCTGTATTTAGATGGATGAAATCATTAAACCAAGCATTGTTGTGTTCATTGGCAAAGGTAGGGCTGATTTAAATACTGCCAGGTTGTTCGTAATTTCTTCCTGGGGATCAAATAGCTCCATCACTTCATGTTTTATTTTTAAAAATAGATTTTTTATTATCAGTTGGAATATGCAAAGTAACTAAACGTGTCAAAAAGTGTAAAATGTCCTCTGACATGCAGTGGAGCGAGGTGGAAAGTAGCAGAGACATAACTATGAATAGTGAATTTGAATATAACACAGAGTTTGCTTATCCCATGCAAATGCCACGACGTTCCCAGGTAAAACTAATCCCGTGTGAATAGGGCTACTGTAATTTATAATTTATTTATTTTTCCTGTATGTTACCAAAAATAGTTTATTAAAATAAGAAAAAGAAAAAAATCTTACCTCAACTAAAAAAGGGCTTTTCTTTTGACTGTCGCTGTCTGGATCTCTTGACCACACAAAGAACCTAAAAGTAGAAAACAACGTTGAGTTTTGTTAGGATTAAACTCTACTTCAAAGGAAATTAAGTACTGAGATGCGGCAAAATTGTATTAAACAATGAACGTCAAATCACGGGGATAATTTAAGGACTACATTTACTCTTGTTTATACGGTGTAAAAACTGCATCAAATGACATAAAAAACAAAGTAAAGACGGCAGCATTTGAATTAAACTGTTCTTCGATGGTGTATGCTCAGTGACTATTGACCGTATTGTTGGTCTGCTGACCACCAACCAGAGGGCTCCCATGGAAAAACGAGTGTTACAGAAAAGCCTGTAACATTAGCAACCGTCCTAACTTTTGCAGACACCGGAAATATCAATGGTCTTTTCACCAGTTCTCTCTTTGTGTATAGTTATTTATTTAGTTTGTCTAATCCCGCCACAGTAACTAGGAAGTCTTGAAATGGGTACGAGTCCCCTGGTTGATGGTCTGCAGACCAATCAAAGGTCAACAAAGGGTCAATAACATGGTTTATGCTGTGCCCATAAGCACAAAAGGTACAACTTTTTAGAAAAAACTTCTTTGCAGAAAATTCTATGTATAATTATTTGTTTAAAACGGTTTCACATTTTGTGTTTTTGTTTAATTAAATGTTATGGTCATGTTTGATGCTGCAGTTTGTTGTGATTGGATAGGATTGTGTTACACTGATACTGATTTTAGTTTAGTTTAATATTTAGTGACTCTGTCAAGTTGTAAACGTGCACTTTATAACAGCTATAATGGTGCCTCTCTCTATGGGAAAAGAAGAGATGGGGCTGATAGGAAATGGACTGAAAACAGATGGGGATTTAGACGAGTGAGAGCAAAGATTAGTTTTGTTTTTTTTAGGACTGCAGTGTAAACAAAATTACACAAAGAACTGAGGCCTTCCTGTGTCCCGTGCATGCAAGCATGTGTGTGCATGTTTGTTTTCCCACAGCTAATGTGTAAAAGCACTGCTGATCGATATCAAGCCAAAACACAAAGCACGAACAACCAAGCTCTTCACCATTACGGTGGCTTCAAAAACCACTCACACAGGACGGCATCTGGGTCGCGTGATCTCTGATGAATCAGGTCCATCCAGCCAATTGCCCTCAGGACGAGCCAATCTATTATTTATGTAACCGTGGAGTATTTTGGGAGGGTGAGGGCTGGTTGCTTGGTTAAAAGGTGGAGTGATTTTGCCTTTAGGTTCATCTGTTATTTATAGGCTAATAACAGTGATGTAACTGTGTTACCTCACTATTCAAACCATCAGCGCCCTCAAAACCTTTCATTAAGTACATTTTACATTTGAGTTTTTGACCAACAGATGCTTCAATATTTATGTTGCCTGCACAAGTTGAGTTGAGAATAAAGTATTTCACGGGTCACATGCACAGCAATCATGATAAACTACAGGCTGTAGGATCCTCTTCACTCTAGATAATTTTGGGTTGTTTTGGCTTTTCCACTTCACTTTCTGTTTGTGCACCAGGTTCAGGTTGTTCTGTAATGATGGCAGAATACTGAGCCATGCACATTACTCTCTTCCATGTCATCCTTCTGAGGGAAGCCATTAAATAACTAGTACACTGGGTTCTGGCTGTGTACCCTAAGACAGACAGGTGACTGATAACTGCACTGATGAGTAATAACTTAAGCTCAAGACGTTCCTGCAAATAATGAAAGAAGTGTACAACAGCAGCTTATTTAGTCACCACTCACTAACTTAAACTGCAGTATCTAAACCTAACCCAACTATACAGTAATATATAAAATGGGCTAATCTGAGAAAAAGCAATTAGCAAAGAATCTCTGCACTGCGAGCCTGGCAGGCAGTTCCTTCTTTCTTTGGATCTGCTTGGCAGATTCCTGCAGATATTTACTGCATAAATGCATGCCGTCACACCTTAGGTGTCCACATAAAACAAACATAAAATAAATAAGTAAACAGTGGGGAACACGTGGATGCACTCTGGCACACGCAGATTGAGTTAAGGTCCTATCAGAGAGGTTCCAATCCATTTAGAGCGGCCCTTCCGGTGCCTAAAAATAAAGCAGCTGAAACAAACCAAGCTGAAGGCACCATGTTTGAAGGATGCTGTTCGGGCTCCTCACATTCAGAGGGATTTGGCAGGAGCTGCAGAGGGTGTTAGTGATGCGTTAAGCTGGTGCCGAGTGTGCGTAATACAAGAAGAAAAACCTATATTTAAAACAAAATAAAGATATTTTAATAAACACGTGTCTTCAGGGAGGATCTAAACAACATTAGGAGCCAAACAGCTTGTTAATCACTCTCGGTCGGTAACTCCTCTTTCCCAAAATGTGTCCTCACCTCAATGTGTAAAAGTATTCAGAGAGACCGAGCCATGTGGTCATCTGTTAAGACAGCAGCTGACATCTACCTACTCTAGTAGTGGCTAGCAGTACTGTGAATAATGATTGAGAAGGTGTAATGATATTCAGCGGAGAATTGTTTTGCATTTTGTTTTTTTGCACTCCTACTTGTCTGGGCTGTCAGATGTGTTCGTAACCTGAGGCAGCGTTTGGTAAAAAATACCACCATTTATCAAACCTCAACTTTTTTGCCTACTAACCGTCCGAGTCTCTCTTTCCATCTTTGTCCAATCAGTTTAATTCATAACAGAGCAAAATGTGGTTAAACATGGTAAGTACGACACGTTTCTCTGCGGCGCTAGAGACAGCCGCAATGAAGCCGCCTGGTCTTCTGCGAGAGCCACCTCCGCACCACCACCGCGAGCCCTCTAATCTGTGCCAATCAGATGACGCTAAACAACCATTTGTTGTTGAATCGGGGCACCAGTGCACGCCCCCCTCCTCGTTTTCAACAGCCACCACAGACCCCTCGCGAAATGCTGGCGACGTAGCTAAAAAGCAGGCACGGCAGCGAGGGTGACAGAAATAGCAGAGGGGTGAATAATAGAGGAAAAAAGAACTGTGGTGTAATTAACATTGTGGCTGGGGGCTGATGTACTGTAGAGAGATAAAGAAAGGGAATGATGTGAGGGCGTTGAGAGAGAGGATGGAGAAGATTTATGCAGGGAAAAGATGAGGGTGTCAGAAGGGGAAATTATGGAAGAAGGAAAACCAGAAGCAGCAGCGTAAGTTAGGGAGCAAAGCAAACTGAAAAAGTTAATAAAAAATACTGCTGAAAATACTAAACTACTACGCAAACAAGGGGAGACAGGAAAGGACAGAAACAGAAATGCAGCAGCGAGTACATCTCAACATGGTCTCACTTGCTCCATCTCAATGGTGTCATCCTTTTAACTGGTGCCACGTTTTGAATCAAATAAAAACAAGACGCCCGAGAGAATCAAGGGCGTCTTCTTTTCCACTTATCCTCACGAGCACAGGTGACTTCTCTATCCACAGAGAGAGAGAGAGAGAGAAAGCGATGGATCACAGCCATCAGGAAAGAGCTGCAGATTTTTCCAAAATGGCGCAGCTCTGCGTGGGCAACGCTGAGCTGGAACAGCTCTGCAGTAAGAGAGGAGCGAGTGGGACTGAGAACGAAAGCAGCTCACTCTTCAACACTTGTTATGTGTGGCATCCATGTAAGAAAGAAGCGAAAGATGGACGGAAGCATTTACAGCGGGTGAGAAGTGACAGCTAAGGACAGAAAATATGAATGGAGGCATGTCAAATCCTCTGATCTCCACCTGAGCTCTCAATCTTGTTGTTTTGACTGGTTTTTCTTTTTTTTTTTAGTGTGTATGGGAAGAATACTTTTGCAAAAAAAAATCTGAACCTGCCAGTCTCCCCAGCAGGGGTCGGGGGCTGTGTTGCACTGATGTGCCGTTTTGTTGTTTGCCGACTGCAATGAGGATGAACAACAAAAGATTTCCCCGTTTCCCCATTGTTTTCAGGTATTTAAGTAGGAAAAGGCTATGTGCAAATAACCTGAGAACGCTGGTGTTTGTGAAAACAGTGTTTTGAAAATGAGACAGCTTGGTGTAGATGTAGTCGTAACACAGACGCGGCCTTAAATTCACAAACAAAACCCCCATAAATCAAACGTTGCACTGGAGTAATGCCTAGTAACAACTAGATTTATATGAAAGAGAATCAGATTTCTTTCTTTGAAATGTAACAGGAGCAGATGCTGTATTCAGTTTCAGTATTAGAAGGGAATTTGTCCAGTTGCACGGTAGGGGGCAGCTTTTTTAGGGTCTCTTAAGGGGAAGTTGTTCATTTATAATTATTATTAGCTTAAAACAAGACTGCCTTACGAGTGTTGCCTTGTTAATTTCCCAGGGATACGAGATAAAATAAAGATTTTTAATAAAACATATACACATATAGCAGCTATTAACACTACTGTAACAATACCACCTACTTGTTTCTCACTGAGGTCAGCTCCTCCATTGTCTATGTATTTATTTTTTCATATTTTTTATGAATCAGTTTTTCAGATTCATTAAAGAACTCAGATATTATCTGATAAAGAACAGAAAGCGCTCAACTTCAGAGTAAGTCTGCACGTATTTGACACACTTATTTGTCTGGATATTTCTGAAAGTGTTTTGATTGATTTCACTCATTCATTCATTCATTCATCTTCTGTAACCGCTTGTCCTGTCAAGGGTCGCATGGGTGCTGGAGGCTATCCCAGAGAATCACCAATAAACCCAACGAGCATGTCTTTGGACGGTGGGAGGAAGCCGGAGTACCCGGAGAGAACCAACGCAGACACACGGAGAACATGCAAACTCCACACAGAAAGGACCCAGTCGACCTGGATTCAAAACCAGAACCTTCTTGCTGTGAAGCATCATTTCTAAACCACCACACCACTGTGCTGCCCGTTTTGATTGATTTGTGAAGTAAAATGAAAAAAAACTGTTCTTGCACCATTTCTGAGAAACAAAATATCGCTTAGGCACTTACAACAGGGTTAGAACATCTGTCCCCATTCACATCTTGAGTCTGGAGTTCCTGACAATGGGTCATTAGAGAACTACTAATAGTGAAAATACCACACCAGGTTTTGTGGAGAATAATATACAGTATTAAGGAAATCTCGCTGCTTCCTGTCGCTTTCAGACCCGGGGGCTGTGCCAGCTTGTGCTTTTGCCAAGGAAACTGTCTCACATTCCAACAGGAAACACATCTCAGCCACTTCCTGCTTCCCCTGAGGAAGTGACAGGTCGGTGAACGGGGGGAGCCAGTCACACTCAAGACTTTTAAGTCTGGCACAGGGTGATTTTCCAAGAAAAATAAATAATAAAACCACTGACAAACTGGTTCAGAAATACAATAAACAGCAGCTCTTTGCTCAAGTGTAAAGGCTTTGCATTTAAGGCCATTTCAGGGTTAAGATGTATAAAGAGACTTGTAAAGATGAATGTTTCTCGTTTGATAATGAGAAATTACTATATGTTTTACTGTGTAGTTTACTATGTAAGAGAGAGATCACCATCTTCATAATTGGTCATGATAGAAAAAGAAAGCACTAATGAGCTTCCAAACTTGGACCTAGAAAGCCTGAACAGAAACAACAAACATTTCATTTTTGAAAGCTGCCTCTTGCCGTCTGCACTACAGTCATTATCTATAAGGTGGCAAAGGTGGCGGTGGCCTAAGTGAGATCTGATTCACCGGAATACACCCATTTGTTGAAACCGACACTGGACAGAAATGACCCTTGCTAACTCTGAGACATTTGTCAGAGCCAGCACACTTGCTAATAAACCCAGTGGCAGTGAAGAATAAAATGCAGCATTTGAACTCGGGGTGCTGCTGACAGGTAGGCAGAGGTTTTCGTCCAATTACAGGGGGAAAAGGGATGAAGCGGGATAAGGCTGGCCACTAGAACAGACATAATGAGGACGTGGTATGATTGCTGCGGGACTCATTTGAGCCCACAGCAGGCATATTCGATTGGTACAGAATGGCCGGAATGAAGTGGCAGAGAGAGCGACAGAGATAGATAGGGAGAGATAATGGAAGTGAGAAGGATTGATTCCTCACTCGATGTGAGAGTATGTGGGAGGAGATGAGATGCTGAGACTGAAAGTGGGAAAAAGATGGATGCAGAAAGTGAGTGAGTAGTCCGTCCATCAAGACAACTATCTTCCCTCTGTTCTGTCCATCCAGACGACTCAGTGAAAGACACACGGCTGCCAAAGGCAGCGCTGGGGGAAACACCCATAATGATATAAACCTTCATTTAAGTCTCACTGCGTGCAAACACATCTAAGCCTGTAATGCAACTACTGACACGTTGCTGCTGAGCGACATTTGCTGGGAGCAGAACAAAACCTGAAAAACCAGAGCAAGCATATGACAGGAGCCATTCATTCCGTTCAGGCACAATCTTAATGGGATCTCTAATGTACTAGACTGAACACATACATTGATCAGGCATAACATTATGACCACCTTCCTAATATTGTGTAGGTCTCCCCTGTGCCTCCAAAACAGTTGGGACTAATCAGAGAATGGACATGGGCCTTCTGAGGGTGTCCTGTGGTGTCTGGCAACAGGATGTTGTTAGTGGGGGCCTTTGGGTCCTATGGGTTGAGGGGAGGGGCCTCTGTGGATCATCCCACAGATACTTGATCAGTTTGGGATCTGGTGAATTTGGAGTCCAGGTCAACACCTTGTGCTGTTCTTCATGTTTTTTGAGTTGTTCCTAAACTGTTTGTGTGTGTGTCTTTGTCAGGCTGCGTCCTGCTGGGGATGTCTGCTGCCATCAAGGAGTGTCATTGCTATGGGGTGGGGGTGCCTGGTCTGGTCTAGGTGGGTGCTACATATCTAAGTAACACCCACACGAATGCCAGGTCCAAAAGTTTCCCAGCTGAACACTGAATTGTCACAAGATGGTCAATGTTATTCACTTCTCCTCCTGTCAGTGGTCATAATGTGGCGGCTGATCGGTGTATGTAGCTCTTGTACATCATTTAGATTCAAGTGTAATCAGAAAATCCATACGTAATCAGTGCCGGTGCCAGTGCTACAGCATAATATAAACAGCTGCATGCAATAGAACACAAGCTTATTTTAATTAAAAGTAAATCTCAATCATACCTACTAGGACATGAAGCTGGCTCCAATAGCAATAATTTCTAAACAAATGTAATTCGGTGCCGAAGTATAGTGTAAACCCAGACAGAAACATAAATAAAAACCTAGTCGAGTACGCCATTCGTAGAGCTTAGTACCAAATACACACATAAAGTATACTCTTATTTGTATTTGTTGCAGAGGAGAATGTTTTTCTGAGATTTATATCACAAAATTGGATTACATCTTGTTTTCTTTAAACAGACTGACTGACTTCCAGGGCTCTAAATTACAAGACACTTTATCGACCTTCTTTCAGTTAACTAACGCTTCGTTCTTTCACAAGCGTTTTGTTTATGTTTTTCCATTTCTTCCACTTTCTATTATCTCTCTCCACCGTGTCTCATTCGTTCCTCCCTCCCTCTCTCACTCTCTCTCCCTTTCTCCCCCTCTTACTTGTGTGACTATAGTAGTGTCTGTATCTATGTGTCGGTGCGTATGTGCGTGTGTGGGAGGGGAAGAGAGCAGTACTGCTGGCTGGAGGAGGAGGAGGTGAGAGAGGAAGAAAAAGAAGCGAGAGAGGGAAAGAAATACGCAGAGAGAGAAGGAAGGCATTTACTGGAACAAAACATGCCGTTTCTAACTCATAGATAAGAGCCGCCTACTCACCCGTCTTTATCTCACGGCAGATTACTCCTCGTTTTTTTTTGTTTTTTTCCCACCATCTGTATTATTCCCTATGTTTTATATATTGTTATTATGATAATTATTTATACTCTAGCACAACAGGAACATTACTCATTGGGATTCTTACCGCCCAGCTGAACTACATTAGAGTCGCTAGACCTACCATCTGTCCTGTGTCTACAGTGCAACTCCACATTTCAAGAAGGGATGGCTTTAGATTTTTAGTATGGAGACAGCCCCTTACACTTTTTTTTTAATTTTTTTTACAGCAACAGACACATTATTATCACCAACTGATTTGAGGACTACCGATCTGACGCCTGACATATTCGTACAAGAGGGAGGAGCTGGGGACGAGCGAAGGGTTCATCAATCACTCTACACCAGACAGGCATGTCAATCAAGCCCCATTATCTACGTAATTATGACAACATTCTCAAAAGGATCAGCAATCAAACTGATCAGCAGAAGTGAATTTAGCTACTGACGCCATAATGACATGGCATGGAGGTTAGCACCTAGTGACCATCACTGGTATTGCACTCCTATCCTACTCAAAATTGGCTTCACTTTACAGACTGGTGTTTATGTCCATCTTTTGTATGGTCTAGATCTATGAATATGACCATGGACAACAGGAATATTTATTTGCAGGTGATTTACTATAAAATATTTCAAGAAAAGTCCGTATTATTTTAATGTGCAGATGGTTGCAACGACAACAAACAAACTAACCGATGCTTGTGCTTTTCTTGTGGTAGCTCTATAAGACGGGGACATTCACTCCAAGACGTTCTAGTGTCTAATTCTTTTTTAGAAACTATAAGCACAATAGAAGAACATTACTCTTGACAACATCTGTATCACCATCTGCGATTAATTTAACCCAGACTGAGGAGAACAGCTCCAGCTGAGAGAGTTGGATACTCACTTATGGTCCAAGTATCTTGTCCAGACCACTGAATTACAGATGACACAGCCAGGGACCTGGAATAAATTTTCAAATGAGGAACGGTGAGCATAGTGAAGGCAAGCCAGACTACAATAATGAGAATACATTAAGCGTATGAAAACGATGCTTAAATAAGAAAATAAAAGTACAATGCGCAACAAATTGCTCTAAAGCAGGCTTGGCGGTAACGGCTGTTCAGGAAAGTTTAAGTCGGCAATCATTATTAGGTGCAGTCCTTATTCTTCAAGACTGAACCTGTCCAACAGCACCATAAAGTCAGAATGTTAGTTTGATCTCTGTCTAAATCCTTGATGAAAATATCAAGATCGTCAGATAGCAGCGCTTCCCATTAGTAACCCGCTATAGTCTACTTTGCTGCTACTCATAAGTTACCTATAAGTTAGTGTATTTTCGTCACATTATCATCCTATGACGTGCTAAGCGAGACAGACGTCTCACTGCAGATACATAACAATAACAACCATGGCCATATTTTGATTATGCTGTGTTTGAAGGACAGATAAACTGAGTTAGATCCAATCACTGCTGATCAAGTTATTAATAAAGCAGCGACAAAATGTAAAACCCCTTATCTTTTTCTAATCTCTTTAGCCCGTAATAATCAGCTCTAAAAGCCTGCTTCTAAAGGGGAAAAAATAGCAGCGCTAATTTTAATGGAGTATCTCAAAATGGCTTTGGCAATCTCAGTTCAAGGACCATCACTAACAAGACTCTAAAAATCATCATGTCTATAATAAAGTCTTAAATGACACAGTGTAAAAAAAAAAAAAGCATTAAATCCCAAAGGGAAATGTATTAGTGATGTTCATAGCCAGCTTTGGTGGGTGGACACCAAAGAAGAGGGTGCAAAGTAAAATCCCAAGACCCCAAAACGTGCTGCAAACTAAAATCCAAATTGTACAGTTGGTGACAAAGGCTAACACGTCGAGTGCAGAGTCCACTGTAATCACAACTCAAACCGGTCATCTGGCAGTTGTTTTCAAACACGCACACACATATTTAATTTCCTCTCCACGGAGGCTGGCTGAATTTCCTGGAGAGACCGGCAGCGGCAGTCGCCAATTCTGCACACTGCTGAAACACTTGTTATGAGTTCCATCTGTGTGGTCTGTGAATTAATTTGATTTGACTAGATCTGTGGTTGGTGCCCATGGCTACCAGCTTTAACTTCTACTCTTTGCCAGATATCACCAATTTTTAGTTAGTCCAAACTCCGCGGTCTGACAGATCTGACAATGCAATGTGTATGGCTTGGCTTCGTGTGACTGACAGCTTCATTGAAACAGAACTGCCAACGGCAAACTTGCATAGAAAAAAGACTAAGCCAAGTGGCAGTAAGTTGAAGATATCAGCAAAGTAGTAAAATCTTTGAAATTCAACAAGACGTGTAACGTATTGTCTTCATTGTCTTGTAAATAGATTAAATCACAGGTTAGTTTTGGATTTCTTATTCAGGAAGCAGTCATTTCTCAGAAAGTGGTCTACCAGCTAGCGTCCGCCGCTGCTATCGCAACCATTTTCAATATTACCAAACACCAGGCAACAATTGAGGAAATTGTTACAAAGGGTTGGAACATTCACATCTAATTTTCTGATCTATTCAGTCAGTGAAGCCATAATACATAGAATACCAGCCTTGTAGCACCTGAGCTATTTTATAATGTAATCATTTCTTCAGACACATATTCAGTGCTTATAACATCTTATCCCGTGAGCTGTTTCGGTCGGAGTCAAATGTTGAGCCAAGGAGGAAACTGCATTACTTCAAAGTACTATTTCCAAGTTTTAATAAACTCCAAACTTTATTACCTTTCGTCTCCTACCCATTTGTATTCTCCGAGCACAAACTAGTCATCTTCATTGTCATTTCTCCGTGCGCCAGGCTATTAGCACAGAGTGCAGACCTGGACCTTGGACCTCTCTGTAGTCTGTTTCTGCAGGATGGCATTCAGCCTAATGAGGCTTGCTAATGGTCCTCTCATGTCATTCTGAGGAAAACCTTCTACTCTATTCAAACTGGAACACATGTACACAGTTGCTTAGTTAATAAAAGGGACAAGGATAACCTAAGCATGAGACAATGCCATCAATCCTACTCTATCACACACTCTGTGCTCCTCTTTCCTGGTAAGATAGACATCAATGGATCTGCGGCTATTAACTTGGGTTACTATAATTAGCTTTAGCACTGTTACAAAACTCATTTTTGTGTGAAACAGCAACTTCCGAAAGAAACAAAAAGAACTGCTTCCCACTGATTATCCATTAACAAAGCAGCTTCTTTCTTACTTCTCCTTACTGACTGATGTGTCTGACTAATATTCAGGAAATGACCAGCAGCTTGCACATTCCACTTTGCACGTATTGTCCACGTGTTTATATCATTATGGGTGTCCGCTGGTGGTGACTGCTGCTGCACGGCTCAACGTCGATCGGCTTAGCAAGGCCCCACTTTCGCAGGAACTCGGCCATTAGTCAAGCCCTGTTAGGATTACTAGTTAATGATCGCGAGCCCTGTTGCGAAACATTAAAATATATATATATATATATATATATATATATATATATATATATATATATATATATTTATATGTATACACACACATATATGTGGTTGAAGTCTGTGGGCTCAAATGACAGAGGAGAGTTAAAAAAAAAAATAGAAAAAAAAAACGTTGTGAAAGCTTTGTTTGTGAGAAAAGTCAAAGATGAAGCCTTAATGTGAACTGGTGCTTCATGCCTTAAGACAAAGCTACGAGATTCTCCAGATGCTTTGACCTCCAAAGAAAAGCAAAGAGCATCTTGTTGTGCGTTCAATGAAAATGTAAATATCAGCTTTTCAGATGCATTCTTACCACTGAGCTCTGCATAACCTTGGATTTAGTGATTCATGATGCCCAGGTATGTCAAGTATTGATGCCAAATTAAATCTGCAAAAGATCCTTCAAATGTAAACTTCCAAAATACCAACTGTTGATGATTTACACAAGATGAGGCATTCTTACTGTAGACAAGAAGCATGTTCCAACCATTAACTCTGGTTACAAAACAAAACCCAATATGACAAAAAAGGACTCAAGTGATTAAGAAGAATGTGTACTTTGGCGAAGATTTGTTTTAGGAGACAGCATCACAATGCAAATCATGCAGGGGTATACTGGATTCAGATGGAGCTCGAGTTGCAGCTCGTAAAACAGACAATGTCCAGATGTCTGGCAGGACGTACAGGAACGCGGCAGAGGATTTAAGTAGTTCTCTTCGCAGTCAGCTACTGAGGGTCGTGGCTCCTCCGAGTTCAAAACTTTAGGATGAAGGAATGCCAATAATGCAATGTTGTGGCTCGGCTGTGTGTGTTTTTTTTAAAGTTCTGGACAACAGTGGAGGTGTAAAGCCCAAGCTGATAAGTTGTTTCAGGCTTTGGCAACACAGGAAATTATTAATCTAAAGTCAATGTCCGCTGTATTTAACCAGGATTTAAGAGATTTTAGCTCTTTGTCTAGCAGTGATGGTGGGCCAGGGGACCCAGGGTGCATCATACTTTAACATCTTCTTCGGGAAAAAAATAATAAACTGCCACAGATTCGAGAGACTGAAAAGAACATTTCTCACAATGACACACTTCTCTTCCAGTTCAGGTCTAATCATGAAGACTGATGAAAGCCTGTGACTGTTTTAATACAGACAAGGGAGAATTAATGATCCCAATGGACGGCTTGACCAAAATATGCTTGCTCCTGTAACAAATTACTTACACCTATTAAGGACACAAAATCAAGGGTTGCCACGTGCCCCATTAGGCTCTCGCATTCTGTCTACTTGAGAAGAAGCATTTAACCTGGAGAATAATTAACACCTTTGAAGTACTTCTTACGTAACCCACTCTACCTTTGCCTGAGCTCTAATCCTCAGCTGGCAACGCTTTACAAATGCCAGGAGTGTGAAAAAGGAAAACTGCACCGCACTGATGTAAAATCAACACCTTATTTTATTGCCCCATAAAAATATCAACGTCACACCACATACTAAGAGAATGCCCCGTGTTACAGGAGTGAGTCAATAAAGTGTGGGGTAGACTGAAGGTGGGAGGAAAGTAGCATACAGTGTAAAACCTCATGAAGGGAAGTGGGAAGGCTCAGAGAACTTGCAGAAACTCATAGTGCATCGAATTCTCTGTGGATTTCCCTTCCGAAGCCATTTCAAAGCCACTGCATAAGCAGCTTTGTTCCTGTGCCACCTTATCCCAACGTTGCGCCCATTCTAAACCTATCTTTTATTGTTTGGCCACAGCTCTCTATCAATCCTCAGATGCCGGCTCTTCGCATTCCTCAGTCATGGAGACATAAGCCTCCGTTTTCCTCTCCCACACTCTGCAGGCTTTTGGAAAACAGGGACACAAGCTGGCGGAGTCACTGTATCAAATCTATTTGTCTGTTAAACCTTCTTCAGACTGGATCCTGGATTAGGCCTGCTTTTAGCTTGCTGCTGCCGCTATTCAGCAAACCTGGCGAGTGTGCGTTCGCTAGCACCGACGTCCAGTGAGGCTTGACAGGCAGGGCTATTCGTGAGGCTCCCCCTACTTGCCAAAAGGAATTCACCAAACGGCCACACAAGCTTCTGCCTTACGATCATTACGTTAATAATCTCCAGTAGTGTGTGCTCATAACCAATGCCACGTGAGTGTGTCTTTCTCCAACAAGTCTACATACAAAGACTTTTGAGAAAATTAACGGTAAGCCCAAGAGTATTGAGGAGAAGTGCCATGACAGTGATTTGCTTATTTTTATAACCAAGTATTTCTACAAAAAAAAGGAGGAAAAAAAGAAGCAAGTGTGTGTTTCTGAAACAGCCTGGGAAACATCTGCACGGAGTAGAATTGAGAAAATGTGGCATGGAAGAAAAGCATGACCAAAGTAACAGATCGTCTGCTACGACTGTAAATCACATCAGAGCTGAAGTCTACGAGCAACAGAGGGGGACAGCAAAGTGAGGAAGAAAGTGTCGTTAAGAAGAGCATGCTGAAACATTGTTAAAAAAAAAAGAAAAGAAAAAGCAGTTTTAAGGCCAAACAGTGTGCTACAGGGAGAAATATAAAAAGGTTATGTGAGGCAAAAAGGAAAATGTTAAAGGCAGAGAAGTCCTGACTTGAGTTCACAAGTTCAAAATCTTTCCCTTCTGTGTACTTCCCATCTGCACACTGTTGTGTGTTGAGCACAGGAAATGCACAAATATCAAAGATTAAGGTAGCCAGGATGTGTGTGTATTCGTGTGTGTCTCCAAAAAGCCACCAGCACCTGATGCATACCTTGGAGGGGAACATTAATATTTAATCCTTGTGGTTAGATCTGCACCTTAGAAAACTTTTAACTGTTCAGTGACTCTGTCTAACCACAGTCTGGTAAAGCACAAGTCTACAAATATGTGTGTGTGTGTAGTTGTGCCTGGTGCCTACTGGGATCCAACACTGTGGTAAAACCTTGATAATGAAAGCTATAAATCACCGCTACAACATCCCAAGCCTCAAAGCTCATAAAACTCCTGCCTACAACAGCCTGACAACAACAACATGCTGCTCTCCTTTTTTTTTTTTTTTTCACTCTGTATTTTCTTTACTAGCCTCACAGCAAGAAGGTTCTGGGTTCGAATCCAGGCCGACTGCAGCCTTTCTGTGTGTGTGTGGATTCTCTCCAGGTACTCCTGCTTCCTCCCACTGTCCAAAGACATGCTGGTTAAGTTCACTGTTGATTCTAAATTGTAGCATGAATGGTTGTCTGTCTCTCTGTGATAGCCCTGTGTTAGACTGGCGACCTGTCCAGGGTGTACCCCGCCTCTCACCTGATGACAGCTGGGATAGGCTCCAGCCCTCCAGAGGACAAGCGGTTACAGAAGATGAATGAATGAATGAATGAATGTATTCTCTACTATAGTTCACACTATAAACAACTGCAGTGACAGGGGTAGCCATGGCACAGCCAAGTCACCATAAAGACTCCCATCCTCTTCTAACCGCTTGGTCTCCAAGGGGATTTAGTGTAGAACTCCCTGCTGTAGTCAGTAATCCTTTTAAAGACATTGTTCCCCCTCTGACTCAAACCTTTTTTTTTTTTTTAATCAGCCCTCCAAACGTCACACATGTGTCTCACTACTGTAGATGACTGAGTCATGCGTGTGCCTACATCCATAAAGTGCTTTTATGGCTTCAAAAAACTAATATTTCTATTGATTCTTTTTTAAATTATTGATCAGTCCACTACTTTATGGGTCTAATCTAAAATCTATGCAGTTTAGTTTTATAAGTGTATGCACTGATCAGGCATAACATTATGACCACCTTCCTAATATTGTGTAGGTCTCCCTTGTGCCTCCAGAACAGTTGTGTCTCATCAGAGAATGGACATGGGCCTTCTGAGGGTGTCCTGTGGTGTCTGGAAACAGAATCTTATCAGTGGGGGAAGGGCTTTGGGTGTGGATCATCCCAAACATACTTGATCAGTTTGGGATCTAGTGAATTTGGAGGCCAGGTCAACACCTGTTTTTTTTTTAGTTGTTCCTAAGGTGTTTTTGTGTGTGCATGTGTCAGGCTGCATCCTGTTGGGGATGGCTGCTGCCATCAAGAAGTGTCATTGCTATGGGGTGGGGGTGCCTGGTCTGGTCTAGGTGGTTGGTACATGTCTAAGTAACAACCACATGAATGCCAGGTCCAAAGGTTTCCCAGCAGAACACTGCATTGTCACAAGACAGTCAATGTTATCTATTTCTACTGTAAGTGCAGCATTTCCATTTGCTCAAAGAGTTCTGGTTGCATTTTCTATCTGAAAAACAACAGAGGAGGACTCATCTACAACTCCCAGACACCGACCATCGACCAACAATCAAGACAAAACTAACTGTAATAGTTCAAACACTGATGCTGCAGTCTTGTTTTATGCTGGCAGTTCTGGCTTTTCAGTCATGTTTGGCACGACTGGCGGCAGCAGAACTCATAATTGGGGATGTGACATGCCGTCACATTACACATAAATAGATGCCACTGATGAGTCTATATATAAGAACCCATCTTCGTAAAGGAATCTAATACTGAATCCTATGCAATCTGATCTAATTTCTCTTCTATCGTTCCACACTGAATCAAATTAAACGTTATTACATACGTGTGTTACTTCACAGGATATAAAGTCTGGAAATTTGAGTCAATGCTATTTAGAGGTAGGCCAATTTACCAACCACACACAGAACGGCTCTCAAACAAAGCCGAGAAGAAAAAATAATGCCGCTCGAACATCAAGGTAAACAGAGGAGGGAGAGAAACGAAAGAGTATGCTAACGCTTTTAAACCTGACATCTGAAGACACAATCCCACTACTTACAGTAATTAGCCCAGACTCTTGTTCTCTCTCTTCTCTTTGTTGTGCTGACACTCTAAACAATCTAAAAAGCAGCAGACTGAGTATCAGGTAGCGTCAGTACAGGCGAAGCCAAAAATAATGTCTGATGAGTTCTGTGGGAGGACAGCACAAGTTAACTGATCAATTTAACAGAGGGAGGGTAGTCAACCGTGAATAAAAGGCATAAACGAATTGCCGTGTTTTAACAAAAGACAAATAGCTTTTTGATTGGTGGTGCAGTCCCACATTTAAACTGTTGGTAGTGAATAGCTAACACGATAAAAGCAAAAAATCCACTGGAATGAATTGAAGCCAGTCCCCAAGGTTTTTTTTGTTTTTTTTTGTTTTTTTTTTTGTTTTTTTTTTTAAATTAAACATACCAGGATTTCATTGTACCAGTGAAAATTCATTTGCAACACAGCACAGTGCATTTACTTCTAATCATAAATCATATTCTGTCAACAGCAGGACATTACATGTTTCTTGGTCCAATAAAACCTATTACTTTCATAAAAGCAATCTAGAGAATGAGTTGCGTAACATCAATTCCTGCATGGCTCACAATAACTATCAACTCACCAAGCATATACAACTCGACCATGTATCCCCTTATATATATATATATGCATATGCACCGATCAGGCATAGCATTATGACCACCTTCCTAACATTGTGTAGGTCTCCCTTGTGCCTTGTGACTCCTGTGGTGTCTGGCAACAGAATGTTGTTAGTGGGGGGCCTTTGGGTCCTACGGGTTGAGGGGAGGGGTCTCTGTGGATCAGGCTTGTCCCAGTGCATCTCACTGATACTTGATCAGTTTGGGATCTAGTGAATGTGGAGGCCAGGTCAACACCTTGTGCAGTTTTTCATGTTTTTTGAGTTGTTCCTAAAGCGTTTTTGTGTGTGTTCCTGTGTCAGGCTGCATCCTGCTGGGGATGGCTGCTGCCATCAATGAGTGTCATTGCTATGGGGTGGGGGTGCCTGGTCTGGTCTAGGTGGGTGCTACATGTCTAAGTAACATCCACATGAATCCCAGGTCCAAAAGTTTCCAAGCACAACACTGAACTGTCACAAGATGGTCAATGTTATTTACCTCTCCTGTCAATGGTCATAATGTTGTGGCTGATTGGTGTATAAAAACACATATGGTTGTTTTGCACACATTAAAATGTGGATCCTCACATGGTTACAGAAGCATGCCTCACACCAGTTTTACTCTAACTAGCTTTAGTTTGCAAAAGCCTGCATTGATCTCCACAGTGGTAACGCCCATCTATAAATGTCTAAGTAGTTGCTTTCTAACCAAACACAAAGGCAGGCTTGTATCGATTAGACCTAGCCAGCTGAGAAGCAAATGGCTACGAGGCCATCGGTCACACAAAGACAAGGCAGATTGACAAGTGCGTGTTTGATGGCCGTGAGAAACACTGTGCAAGGGTTCCTGGGTAATCGCCGTTATAAGGGATGGAAAGGGAGGAGGATGAGGCTGCAGACGGCAAGCCCTGTGACACTTTGACAGATATGAGGTTTTTTTTTTTTGCACCTCCCAAAGCGGCACAGAAAAAAAGGCCCTTTGAATAATAGGCCTACTGCTGAGCTTTCTGTGCAGTGCCCTCAGCCCCACAGCTCAAAAACCAAAGAAAGGGTCAGGCCGTTGCTTGACTACAGGCATCTGGGGCTTTTCCTGGCAAAACAAAACAATTAAATGCGGGGGCTGGATCTTCTTGAGGTTCACCTTTCCCTCCTTCTCCCTCGTATTGATCACAGCTTCTTCTGTTCCACTAGTATTTTGTCTTTACCCTTTGCCTATTTCCTCCACACAGATGAAATGTCTTTTTTCTTTGCTTTTAGTTTGTCCACTCCATTTTTACCTGTCTAACCTCAAACTTTTTCTATCCTTCTGTCGTATCTCTACCCTGTCTTTATGCCATCAACTTCTCAGGCTCTACAGATGTTTCTGTGTGCAACTTTTGTGACCACATCCGACCTCCAATTTTGTCCAAACTCTTGTATTTTCATCCACTGATTTGAGGGCTGAGACAGGGAGGCAAGGGAGACTTTGGGTGCAGTCAGACAGCGCCAGAGGCAAAGTACTAACTTTTGCACAACAACCCCAGAGGAAGCCTGCTGATCTCCACCGTGCTTCCATCAAACCTCGACAGAGGGGCAGAAGAAAAAAAAAGAAGCAGAGAGCCTCAGTGAAGGGGAAACTATCAGACAAGGTATTTTCAGACAGCGGCAGAGGCCTGTCCGGGCGGTCTCTATTTGTTGCCCTTAGATGTAATGCACACAAGGTAGTGAAATTGTTTTGCCCAACTTTACATTCCTGTCTGCTGCACTGCCACTGGTATGACAGGAATGTGACAACCTATAGGAAAGCTTTCATTTCCCCAATTACATTTTCATGAAGAAGACAGAAACACGGAGAGAGAAAGCTTTTCATGGAGGTTGAACATACACCAGTCAGCCACAACATTAAAACCACTGACAGGAGGAGAAGTAAATAACATTGACCATCTTGTGGCAATTCAATGTTCTGAAGGGAAACTTTTGGATTCATTCATGTGGTTGTTACTTTGACATGTAGCACCCACCTAGACCAGACCAGGCACCCCCATCCCATAGCAATGACACTCCTTGATGGCAGCAGCCATCCCCAGCAGGATGCAGTCTGACACAGGTACACACGAAAAAAACATGAAGAACAGCACAAGGTGTTGACCTGGCCTCCAAATTCACTAGATCCCAAACTGCTCAAGTGAGAGACCCCTCCCCCTCAACCCATAGGACCCAAAGGCCCCAACTAACAAAATTCTGTTGACAGACACCACAGGACACCCTCAGAAGACTCATGTCCATTCTCTGATGAGTCACAACTGTTTTTGAGGCACAATATTGGGAAGGTGGTCATAATGTTATGGTGTGTCTACCAGCAAATGAAGAGCTGAAGCTTTGGAAAACACAACAGAGATTGCTTTACAACACAAACAAAGGTCGGCCAGTGGAGGTGCTTGCATTTCTTTCAGTGGCTGCAGTGCTTTAATGGCTGATCTCTATAGAGAGGTGAGATGGCTTTGTGTGGATTTCAAAACACTCTTCTAACAAACAGGACATGCAAGAAAAAAACACTTTGCCTGCAAATCTAGATGCAATGCCGCATCAAAGACACAAATTTCAAGCTAAAACTCAGACGCCTCTTCCTTTAATTATGGAGGACTCCGGGGGCAACGTGATGAGCTTTTAATGGCAGAGACTCTGACACGGGCTTTTTAAATAGAGCTTGCAGGGGTGATAGGCCCCTTCCTGGAAGACACCTGTAGCATATTATTCAGTCTTTATTCATGCTCCATGCAACATGAATAGTCTGCCAAAAGAAACAGACTAGTCGGCCTGGGAAATTAACAGTAACTGCGTGCTCACAGACGTTCCTGTCCACAATGAATGAGCTGCTCATTGCCAACATGAGGAGAGAAAATAGAGTGAACCGATACCAACTAGTGTGTCTTTTTTTTTTTTTTTTTTTTTTTTAAGAACAGGATAAAAGTTTTTAGTGCATCGCTCCAGTAAGAAGGCACAGGAGGAGAAAGCTTTGTTTGTAAGAAAAAAAAAAAAAAGTAAAAAGGACTTCTAATTACTGTTGTTAGAACCCTGCATTATCATTACACGCCATGGTTTCTGACAACACAACAACTGCGCTGCCATGGCAACACACTTCAGCAAAAAAAAAAAAAAAAAGGGACGTTGGTGCTAGGCGGTTTGATGTTTTGGCCCATTTCAATTTCGCCTCTGATCCACACCAACTGCATGTGATCAGTGTCAATGTGTTCACTGACCTGCACCCTAATCCCCAACCTCGTCGGACGAGCGCAGGTGGACACATCAGTCGGCCTGGCTGGCAGCACTTCACCCATGAGCAAAACAACACGGCACAGCTGGGCTCATCTGATATTATGTAACCCAGCACCACCCCCGCAGGCCTCGTTCACAACCGCCCCTCTCCTCCTACTCCACCTCTCTAGTGCACCACTGGCTATTTGCAGGAATAGGTGCATTGCGAGACAAGAGTGCTCCAGTATTGACACAGCTTGTGGTGGTATTTGTGGAGGACTCGGCTTAGGAACTCAAAATATTTAAGCTACTAATTCCGACAAAAAAATAAATAAATTATCTTATTATCTTATTGTGTTCATTGCTTCTTCACACAATTTGTGAGGCAGCTACACATTAGTCGTAAAACAGGTGATAGATCCCAGGGTTGTATCCATCCACTGATTCTGCCTTTGCTTCTTGGAAACAAATTTTGTTACTAAGCAATACTTGCCAAAAGTGGAATTGCACCCGTTGCCTGGCAACATTAGCTTATTGAATCTCATATCAGGAAGCAATGAGAACCACCGGTGCTTTGGAGCTGCAAACCTCTAGATACTTTTTCACATCTCGGGTACAGACTGTGATGTCCAACTACAATCATGCTATTCAAGTCATCTGCTAGATGCCGGTTATGTCTTAACCCCTGACAATCATCAACATAATCCTGCGCAAGCACAAAATTGAACTCGCTATGAGACGATATATTACAGAGAAATAGTGAGGCAAGGAAGTTTAAACTGCGTTAAACGGCTTCAGGTAGCCATTGCATTAAAAACAAGTCTGTGGGACCTCGCTGAATAAGCTACTAACCGGCCTGCTGTCATTACTATGGCTGTCATCTCTCGTACCACGTGCCAGTTAATGAAAAACACCAGCTCTCACATCCACAAACCACCGATCAAGCGTTCCCTCCTCGTAGTTGGTGAGAGCCAGCAGAGGCACTAGCTAGAAATTGTTTGAACACCGCAGGAATGGATGGAAAGCGCTATGTGGTAAATCACCTCCAATGACCATTCAAAGCACTCTAACGCCATAGAGCAAGCCCACTCCATCTGAGTGACTGAGTAAGAAGGCAGCATACGTTTATGATGACAGGGAGCGACGCAGAGGAAACAGCTGTGACAGGGGGAAAGTAAGAGTTCGCTGAAGAGGTATTCTGGCGGAGAGGGTTGCCATCCCTTTCTCGCTGAGTTGAGAGCATTTTCCAGATGACTGAACGATGACAGAAAGCTAGTCATAAGTGTCTAATTCAAAGGCAAAAAAGGGTTCAGCGAAAGTTGTAAGAGAGAACAAACAACACAGAAATAGATATTTTGTGAATTCCAATAACAATTAGTTTCATTATTGAGGAACAAGTACTTTAGTTTTGTCAAAACATAAGGCTGTTAAGTCGACTATGATACACGGCCAAAAAAACGAAGCCAAACCTCATATTTAAGAAACTGCTCCAATCGTTTTGTTGGGAATCTACAGAGAAGGTGCAGATTATTTTTGGTCAATTGACGAGATAATTAATGATTTTTATCACTATATTTAAAAATGCATTTGATTTGCTTTTTCTTGTCTTTCATTAAAGTAAACTGGGACTTATTTTCTGGATGTTGTTTGGATAAAACAAGACTTTTCGGATGTCGAATGTACCAAACACATTAAAAAATTAATTAACAAAAACAATAATTCCTCACTGCAGCCCAAAATAATGTTGTTAGATCGAAACAACAAAAATCTCGAGAAGCTGTAAAACCAGCCATCTTCAGTCATCCTCTAAACTAAAGGAACATCTAATTTATGCTTTCCAAAGACCCCACAATCTGAGCAGCTCTGAGGGTCACCAAGGTTAAGACGGCATTCACTAACTGACACCAGGCACAAAGCCCCGTCGGAGTTGGCTCCTCTGCAGCAACATGCCCCAGTGAGTGCAGCCCAAGACTTCCAACCCTGCTATTTCCAAATAATCATTAACAAGCTCATCCCTGGGTAAATATTTCAAGAACCTTTGTAATCTAGGAGGTAAATACACACCTCTGTGATGGGTCATAAACACACACGCTTACACGCGAAGCAGAGGAAGGTGGGCCTGGGTAGCGGGACTCGCAGATTTCATTGTTTTTCAGCATGTTGAGCTTAAACAAAGTAGAAAAGGATGAGGTCATCCCTATTGTGTACACACGGCATTCTCGCACATTCCTCTGAATGCCATTGCAGAGCCGTGGCTCGGCTGAAAACGTGACGGGATGAATAGTAAAGAGAGTGATGCTGTTATACCAAATGTTTTTTCTTTACAAAGCCATGAAGCTGAAATCTAGTACACATAAGAAGGGGAAACTCCACTCTTACTCTCAAAGCCGTCACCTATAAGTGAGCAGAAACATTTCGGGTGAGGACTGCAGATCATGACAGGCCACTTTCCTGTTTTGGTTTCTGCTTCCACCACCTGCAAGCCAGATGTTGTAAGCCTGGGAATTCTGACTCATTTTTATGGATTAAAAGTTTTTTTTTTTACAGGTCTACTTGAACTTGTCCCATCTTCTGGCCCAGTTTATGTGTATCTGAGGAGTAGGCAGTGGAATCCACTAATGCTAAAACAATTATCAAATACTTCTATAATGTAGAAATCACTCAATTTATTAACAACCAAGGCAAACTAGTATCTGGTTTCAGTTTATCTAAGCAGTGGGATTTGCTAGTTTTTTTTATCATTGTAACTTGAAAGCCTTGCTGTGAGTGCAGATCAAAAAAGTAAAAGGAGAACATCACCTTGGTAAATTAGAATGGACATTGATAGACTAAAAAGTAGGCTGAATAAAAGAAAATGATGAAAATCTTCCATCAACCTGAAATATAATTGCTACAAAATGAGCACCACATCCAATCTAACAAGTGACAGAGAGGAATCCTCCATGATCAGCACAATCTCTGGCTTTGTACACGGATCTGCAAAGCAGGAAGGCTGTTGATGGTTCAGCCAAAAGCTGCTGCTGCTGCTACTTTCAGTAAATCAATTCGGATTTATGTGTCAACCACCCCTGGCACAATCTAGGACCTCAGCGGAACCAACAAACAAAACCATGATGTCTTTCATTACGAGCATTTTGCCTCTGTGGCTCAATGACTTTGTGGTGGGGATTCATTCAAGTTTTCGTGCCGAGATGAAAATGCCCTCAATGCATGTGTCCTCGCCAAACACTGCTACTTTTCTTGGACCATTCTTAAATCTACAATTCAATGTGCATTCTGCTCTGCACAGTAAGAGTTTCATAACACATCTGCTAAATAGTACACAAGAAATACCCATCTATCCATTTGATCCTTAAGGTGTGTTCACACTAGCAGCAAAAAAAGCAACAGACCTTTTCAATATGAAGCAATGAACTGATGACCAACACTTAATATTAAATTTGAGCTGGATTTAACTCGTTTCAACACTCCAATGACACGGTGGCACACCTTCATCAAACAACATCAATGAGCTCTTAAGCAACACCTCAACGCCGACTCGCCAAACAACATAGGTGATCTGGCTTTGCCGTTTTGTAACTCTCAATGTGAACGAACCAATGCTCTTGTCAAGGTCTCAGGAGACTGGAAGCCAGTGGACTTGGCAAATGTTCAGTGCATGCGGACGGGAAGTAAAAGCCCATTCCATTAATATTTTATTTTTGGAAATAAAGACTGATCAGCATCACAATATGAGATCCCCCTCCTAGGGGATGTCAGGGTAGCCTAGTCGGTGACTTCTTTTGAAAAACACAACAGAAATCTTTCTTAATAGGTACACCATTTTATTTTGGTTGATATTCTTTGTACTATGGATACTGCATTTGTTCTTTTATATACTTATTTTTTGTGTCCCCTTGACTTAATTCTGTGTATTTGAATGGCTGTTTGGTTCAGCTTTGTCGAAGTATAAAGTATCTAGTCATAAATATTAAATGTCACAGTGAATTACAAAAGATTTGAAACCACATTCTCAGGGTATCTAACACAGATAAATTCACAATGGTTACAGTTGTAAGGATATTTTTAAGAAAAGACGAAGTAGAGCAAAACACTGAAACATAAGCATTCCTTTCAGATTAAGAGCAGTCCTATTTTGACTGACGTTTAAAATATCTTAAGCGCTAAACCACATCTCTGGTTGAGATGCGTGCTCGGTATCTTAACACAAACCTTCCCAAGCTGCATTACCATAAACATCAACATGGCCACAAGATTATCTGTTTGGTTTGCTGAGGCTCAGTGGGACATTACAGCCGAGGAGGAGCACTCAAACTGACAGTGAAATCACAGGGACTGTCAATTACGGCACACTTAATGAATCCATTTCAAGGCTGGGAAAAATCTCGAGGGCCTGTTGACTTTAAAGCCCGATTTTTCTCTCTGAACCACCTTTTCATGCTGCGGCGCATCTGCAATGTCTGATATGGCACACAGTCAACTACTTCCAAGCTTATAGATAGTATTACACACTGTATGGAGTATGGACTGCAGATGATCTAAAGAGATAACCTAATACAAACAGCTTTTTCAACCTCAAATAGTTACAGTTTCCCTTAATACAAAGATACTATTTCATCCACCAGTGAACAATGACCAGGATATGTCTTCCTTTAATGCTGGGCCTCTGTTACCCCGGCTTGGGCAGTAGAGGTTTTCATGACAATAGCACATAAGAAAGGTCTGTTAAGGAAATACCATTCTCAACCTTCAGGCTGCTCAACAAACTTTAGTATGGAAGCAGATCCAATGCAGACTAAAACGTTATCGGGATCAAATCCAGTCAGAGCTTCTTTATTACGTGACTGAAAACTTCCAGACTGAATTCTTCTCTATTTCAGGAAACTCTAAAATAGAAATTCAAGCAGACAATCTTATTTTTGGTGCACTCGTCTCCTTTTCCATTGATATGAAAGCTCTAGAGCAGCCTCGCTTTCCAGCTAGGACTCACGAAATGAGCTGTGTGCCTTATGTAATTGAGCGTGTCCTTATTTTACAGTTTTTACCCGAGGAATTCAAGCATCAAATAAAGTGGGTTCCTGGATACCATCGAGTCCCGTGAGGATGAGTCAAATATTCCCAGGGGAAGTGAGTGACAAAACATTAACAAACGCTGCTTGGTAACTGGATTGTTCTGGACAGAACGCCCAAAATAATCCATTATACAGAATATTCTTTCAACAGAAGGTTTGTCAAGTAACCTTAGTGGAGTTTCAAGAACATTGCTAGTAATGCTAAAAAAAACAACACTTGATGTGACAATGAACTCTTATTATGATCCTACAAGGTCTACGTTTCGAAGCAGTTTCTTTCTCATTCGTTTGTGTTAATGGATTTCTATTCAGGTTAAAAATGTAGCAACTAACTACTTCCATTGTTCATTGTTGAACTCAATTGGCATGCAGAGAATTTGTTGGTGCACAAATACTAAAATGTATAAAAAAAAACAAAAAAAAAAAAAAACAAGATTTGTAATTGGTAATTATTTAAATCTTTTCAATCCGTCAATCACGTTAAAAGCCAAAAGACAAGGACGTTTAGGTGTTCTTTTAACAATGGCAGTGTTTACAACAAATACATGCAGGGGAAAGAAAAGAAAAATGTGTGTGTGCACTGGAAAGGAACAAAAACAGCGCATGCCAAAGCCTAATCCTGTCTGAACAGAGGCTATAAATGAAAAAGCCATAGATTCTAATTACGGAGGCACCTCAGGTAAAAGCCCACCTCATAATTAAAAGTGCTTTAATCACTTTGTAGAATGTCTTTGCAAATCATTCTTCACCATGTTTCATGTCTCACATTATACTTATAAAGAAAACATGTATGTCTATCCAGGTGAATCTTGTAGGAGGACCCCAGGAGAGCATCGCTGTTAAACTGTGAAATGTGTGAAAGACTACGTTCACATTGTCGTCATTGTTTCAGAGAACTGATTCTCCTATTTTGTTTTTACTGACTGCTGTCAGTTCATGAGAAAAAATTGATGCTCTTAATAATTCCATTCTGCCTTTCCTAGGGGTTTTATAATCTTGACTATTGTAAATATATAAGACTCACCTATTGCAAGTATCCAAAACGAAATAAGAAAGCTAAGCTACTACTCCTCACTGGTATTTACCTGATGTTATATGAATAAAAATGATTTAAAAGATCTAGTAACCACGGTGGTGTTCAGTTTGTCAAGTATTAACTCTACTAAAGCTAATAACCTCAAGTTGGACAAAGAGTTGAAACTCGTAAAAGACTGACAACAATCTAATCACATATCCAGCGTTGAAATGGCTGCGTAATTTCTCTCAACACTTTGCATAAATTTCAAGACGCAGCTCCGCACAAACACACTAATTTTCCCAAAATGGCACAAAGGGGACAGCGGCAATTACCAAATCCAACTGGGTCAGAAAAGCACTTCTATCACTAATTCCAGCCCAGGCAGCCAACAGTAGCAACATCCTTTTAGTCATCCAGCAAGACAGAAATCTGAGAGCTCTGTCTGCTTGGAAACAGATGGCAAGGCAGTTGGTAGGAATTTCAGCAACGCTCCCATACAATGTTTGGGGATAAGACTTACATGTGCTCAGTTGCGTTCTTGCAATGTCAAAGAGAGGATGGGTTCAGGACGTCCAGAGAGAATAGTCAAGTTTCACACACACACAAACACACATTTGAATACAGGATAATGAACACATGTTCCACCTGAATTTTTCATGGCAGACAGTGTTATCCCAGATTTGCAACTAGTTTAAAACAGAACCAAACCAAGTCATGCAACCATACATCCATGGACATATCAGCTAGGTAATTTGCAATGTCGGCTGCACAAGGTAGTGCAAAGTCATTGTATTTCCTTTTTTTTTTGCAAAATAATGCAATAACACACACCTTACAACTATTTTTGAGCACCTAATTGATCAAGAAGATGCATTTAGAGAGTTAGAAGCTCTCACCAACACGTGCAAAAAACTTATAGCAATCCTTTAAATATTTTTAAGTCAAGTGTTCCTACAGATATTAAGCTCTATCGGCCTGCTGGGCTTAGGCAGAGGGGTCCCCATGTAGTTAATTGTCCTCACCATAGATAAGCAGATTAATGTATGTTTGTTATACAAGCCACTTCTGGATTACATTTTGGAACAATATAATTTACTGACCGTATTCACTAGGCTATTTTTCTCCAACATAAACATACGACCAAAATTACATTTCAGAGAACATTCAGTCGCAACCCTAACAGGCTAGTTTTTCAGTATTTATGTAAAAGTTTAGTTTGTGCATCCGCTGGCAGACCTCAACAGTCCGCTGTGGCTTGTGCAATTATAAGAATTATGTATTAAAGCATTGTTCGCATAACGTCTAGGCTGTTCTTGCTCTCTCAGGCAATCCATCTGTACAGTATGTTCCCTCTGTTTACTTCTGCATGGATTAGCTTCATTGTTTCATGATGTTTTTAGAGATTTTTTTTTAACTCATCTGTCAAAACTGAAATCCGGAGCTTTTTTTTTTTTATATAATCCATGCTGCTTTCATGTGCTATAAAATCCACTAAACCCCCAATTATGAAGATATTTCACCAGGCAGACAAGAAAATGGAGAAAGAGAAAGGAATCTAGCTTTTAAGTCCATTCACTCCAGGTTGAATGGCCAACACTAGCAGCTACCTCTCGTGACACCTCTTTCCCTTTTTTGGGCTGCTATTAGAAAGGCCCCCGACGCAGTCTCAACAGGTTTTTTTTTAAGATTTATTCTGGATCAAAAGAGATATGCAATTTCACATATCAGAGAGAAAACCTGCGCAGGCTGTTTGTTGGGTGAAAACAAAACGCTGGATCGCGCTTCAAATGTGTCAACAGTACACGGACCTAAAGCTTTTTAGCAATGCTACCGTCAAATCCTTGCAAGGTCGCCAAAACGCTCACAAGGGCGTGAAATGTGTATGCACAGCTAACAATGAGCATGGTCGCGATTGGCACCTTGGTTAGTAGTGCCAATTAATTTGGTATGGTAGCGTGGTCTCTCCTTCCACATGCTGATTTACAGGCATTTACCAATACAAACAGACTGGTATCCCTATCAAGAGGCCTTATAAGTTGAATAAATGCAAAGTATTGTGAGAAACTATGTATTTGTTGGCATTTGAGAGGCATGCCGCTCAACTAGTGTGAATGTATTGTAGATTGAGCGTATAATGGGTTAGCACTGATTAGGAAGCACATCATCCTGGGGCAATCTTGGACTGATTCACCTGTTGCAATTACAGTTATGCATTTAACAAGCCACTCTCAAAACTGGCGTTACCACGTAAGGATCGGGGTAAAATCAGGCACAGCATTTGGATGAGAAAGCTGCCTTTACATTTACTACACGGGACGTACACTGATCTGGCAGGGACCGGTCGATTTATTTTAATCATTCTGCCGCGCAGTTTCCTCTAATTGCTTTTGAAGAGTAGTGTTTCTTGCTCTGTTATTTCTCCCGGAGACCTTCACCAGAGGGACCTTGCATTCCAATCTCCAGCATGCAAAGAGAAAAAAAAAAAGTAAAAAAAGAAAGGGAGACAAAAACATAGAGGAAGGGAAAAAGAGAAGCGAAGCAAAACATGCAAAACATATAAATTAGAATCAGCGAGGACTCTCCAAAAAGACGACATGCAAATTTGTGGAATGTGGAGGGAAAGAAATACAGAGATGGAGCAATACGGCGAGGGACGTGGACAGAAATGATGAGAACGTCAGAGTCCTGGCGTGCCTTCCTCAACAGGAAGGAAAAAGAAAGCAAGATGAGAGGAAGAGAGACTGTCGGTGATGAGAGAAGGGAGGAGGGAATCGTGGGAGGTGGAGAGTGGAGACGTAGAAGACAGGACTGAGACAGAAGATGAGGATGAGGCAGTAACCGGGTAAAAGGAGGGGGGGGGTAGAGGGATGCTAGCGTGGGAGGTAGTAAACAGGTAAGACCCCATCTATTAGCTTCTATCAGTGCCGCACTGCATTAAGAGTGAAAGTGCAAGCTGGCCGGTTATGAGATTGAAATGTCCTCTTTTTTTCCTGACTTTGCATATGCCAGGTTTCGCTCCGTGTGCACTGCCAAAAACCTTCCCTGTCCCAGATATGGCTCGGCTTCACATTAGAGCCTTCCTGAAAGAGGGATCACGTCCCAATCACAGTGCATCTGATGGAAATTTAAAGCTGAAGACTTTGCTTGCGAGCATTAACTAAGGTCCTTGGAAATTCTTCATTTGAAACTCCAAAAGAAATCCCCCACTGTGCTTTTGATGGAGAGGGTTGGAGCCCTTTTTGAAGGCTCAACTCCAGCTGTGTAATCCAGGAACATCTAGAAATATGTCTCCACAACCCAAAGCCATCTCCTAATCTTTCAGCTGCCCATCCGCAACGCTGACATTTTTATTTCCCTCTATCCTTCATTTCCTTCTTTTCCCACCTCCCCTTTTAATTCGGCAGCTCCATGTGTGACAGAACATGTGCGCCTCCACCTACACACTCGATTTCAATAGCCTACTTAATATTGTAAATGCGACACAGCCTCCAGATCTGCTCAGCCTTGGCATTCACAGACACACAGACGAGGGAGGGCTGATGGCATGTTCAACTGCTGATACATGAGAGTTTGTTTTCTGATGCAGCAGCAGCAGCCAAAGCAAAAACCCGGCGGACAACGCAGTACAAACGCTGTCGCGGAAAAAGAGAGAAACAATCTCCAACGCTGCTGTTGTGTTGCGAGCTGAATATCAAGACCCATCCCGGTCACACAACAAATCAGGGATGCGATCTCTTTGATGCGTCCATTTAGGACTTGTCAAAGCAGGAAGCGGAGTGCTTCTGTGTGCGCGTGTGAGCCCCCTGTAGGGCTGAAGCTGGTAGCCTGAGGGCAGACTCCACAGGTGGAGATGGCAGCAATAACAGAAGACAGAGCATCTGTAGGGGGGGGTCCACTCACAATGAAGAAAAATCCCTCCTGGGGTGTCATTAGGGTGGAGAGACCCCCTTAGATACAAGCACAGACCGAAAACAATTACATTAGCAAACTTTAGTGAGCATTAGGACTAAAAAAAAAATAAATAAATAAAAAACAGTTCGCACATTATGCAGTTAAACCACTTGACGATCAAAGCATTTATCTCCATCTTTTAAATGTAGCACTGTTACATCACCACTCAAATCTGACTAGACCGCCATTTTGATGATTAATGAGACTGGTCCTGACAGAGCCCCTGCAACATAAATACCTTTATGTGTTTGGTTTCCTGCAAGATATAAAATCAATCTTAAACAAATAAAAGATTATGCACGGTTAATAACATTAGACGACCAAAAAGACAACCTGGGGTTTATGAGAAAGAAGTTGTAAACTTTCCATGCAGAGCATCTTTGATTATTATTTTTTTTGTGCAACATCTTAAAGAGATTTGGAGAAGTGCTGCACATGCTGTCCAAAAACAACCCATCTAAATGACAGCAGCAATGACTTGAGAAGCAAATGCACTGCAGCACCAATGGCTTTCCACCTGCCCAGGAAATAGCTGCACCACCAAAAGAAATTATGGCATCTCTCTCTCTCTCTCTCTGATAACTCAAGCCACAACGACTGGCACAGCGTTCACAATAAAAGAATAATAAATAAATAAATAAAAAGATGGACAGGAAACACAGCAGAGAGGCTGCAAGCTAGCCATCCCAATTATGCAGCAGCAGCAGCAGCAGCCGGGCAAAAGGAGACTTTAACCAAACAGCAATTAACATTTATCTGATGTTCGTTGTGCAGTATTTCCTGTTTCTTCAGGAGTGAATCACTGTCTGCATTCTCAGCTGCGATGTGTGTGTGTGCGCGCTTGTGTGTGTGTGTGTGTGTGTGTGTGTGTGTTACGGTGAAACTGAGATCTACACAAATATTTAGCTTAACTGATAAAGCTAACTGAATCAGCCGTTAGCTTCAAGGCAGTGATAGGAACCGTACCTGGTCGCTAGCTAAACTTTTTTTCAGTGTACTTTTTTTGTGTGTGTGCCTGCGAAGCGTTACCTAAAATGTTGAAATGGGGGAATGTATTAAAAAAAATAAAAATAAACATTAGCAACTCGGTTAACACAAACCTAGCGGGTGTTTTGATATCGCCTATGTGACAAGACCAACGGACAGAAGAGAGCGCACTCACCTTTATTCATTTCCACCTTGTCTTGCCTTCTTCGAGAGGAAAATAACGCTCTCGCTGGTCACTCGCCGGTACACACACACACATACACACACACACACACAAAGCGTAACGGCTACAATGTGAAGCGTCTGTGAAGACTTCGTATCGGAAAATTTAAAAAAAAAAAAAACACCAAAAACCTCTGCGGCTTCTTCACCTCTGCGTTTGTTGCTGTCCGTGCACTCCGCTGTGTGAGTGACCGCCTCTCCGTTTGTTCAAATCAGAAGTTCATCCAAAAGTTGCAGCGGTTCGCTCCGCCTCGCCACGACGATGAGGTCACCGCCTCTGCTGAACTCCTCCGGGTCGTGCTCTCGCGATACTATGGGAGCGAGTGGCGTTTATAGGGGGATTGCGATAGTCTCGCGGTACGACGGAGAGCGGAACGAAAAGAGCGGACGGGCAAATTGCTGGTGGTGAAAACGGATGGGGGAGAGAGAAAGAGAGAGAGATAGCGGAGGGAGAGCGTTGCTCTGGCAACAGAATCGGATGGGCTTTTTCATTTTTATTTTTTTTTTTTTTTTACTCAGGCAACTGGTGTGTGTGTGTTGCGTGTGTGTGTGTGTGTGCGTGTGACAGGTTTGGGTGTTGATGAACATTGTGAATGATGAAACCCTGACAGCTAATTCTGCATCATCTGCATCCAAAATGACTGCGTCGCCATTAAAAATAAATAAATAAATAAATAAAAAATAAAAAAAAATCTACATGTAGTGCGAATCAGCTCTTTGTGTCATTAGAAATAATGGATTCCTTCACAGATCTTGACTTTAATTGTATGGTGTCACAAGAGCGCCGTAGAAAAAAGAAATAAAAAACAAAAATCTGCAAAAGGATGAGAGAATAAAAGTGAAAAGGTTAGAAAAAGTGAATAAAAATTGGAAAATATGTTTGTTGCAGATTTTTACATTTGCATGTTCATATGTTTGTGTATATATATGTATTTATTTATTTTAATTAATTTGCTTTTTCGCGGGGTCACGGGGTCTGCTGCCTATCCCAGCTGTCATCGGGCGAGAGGCGGGGTATACCCTGGACAAGTCGCCAGTCTAACACAGAGAGACAGACAACCATCCACACTCACACTCACACTTACGGCCAATTTAAAATCACCAATCAGCCTAACTAGCATGGATGGTGGGAGGAAGCCGGAGTACCCGGAGAGAACCCATGCAGACACAGGGAGAACATGCAAACTCCACACAGAAAGGCCCAGTTGGCCCACGGATTCAAACCCGGGAAACCTTCTTGCTGTGAGGCATCAGTGCTAACCACCTTGCCACCTTGCTTTTTGTTTTTCCCAAATGCTTTGTATTTTCCCCTATTATTTCCTTAAATGTGGCTAGTTCCATGAGGCTAACCGTAAGAGTGGAGTAGAGTCTTGATTGATCACATCCCACAGTAACAAGGAGTGTGCTCGCTAGATGTGTTGTGTCGAGTTCCTGGTGGTATTCAGAAGAAAGACTCCAAAGATTATCAATAGCCATAGCGAACTGGAGAAGAAACTGAATATTAATGTAAACTATGACCATTTCAGCAGCAATAAAGGTTTAGGTGTCCGGATGCATTTGCTCATTAGTCTCACAACAAGTTGACAACATGCTGCGCTTGCTATTGTTATACACCTTATACATGCATACCTATATGACATAGACAAGATACTGTATGTGCATTTGATTTGTGACTTTCCTTTTTGATCAGGCTTATAGTTAGGGCTGGACTGAACCATCCCTTAGTTATGCTGCAAAAGGCCTAGGCTGCTGGGGAGCGATGCACTGAGCACATGTCCTCTTCTCTTTTCTCTCTCGCACCGAGCTCCTATCCTCTCATTTCTTCTCTTTTATTAATCATTCATTTCCGTGCTATTACTGTATAGCATGTTAACTGCTGTGTGTCCCTTTCCCCCCGTCTTCTCCTTTTGACAAAACAAGATGCGTTCATTACCCATAGTACAACACTGGAGTTTCATGTTAGCTGCTGCTATCGTAGCCTCAAGCAGGCATGAGGAGCGGACTCTGTGTAAACAGAATAAAAAGAAGTGTACTTAAGTGAAGCACATGATTAAACCTCATTTTTTTTCTACCCATATATATTTGGTTAAGGGAAAGTCAGCCAGTGTCCGTGTGCATTATTACCAGAATACTCTTTGATTAAGTCTTGTACACAGTCACATTTGAGAAAATCTTATTCTCCAATGGGTCAGGATATTTTGAAAGATGCATCCGTCATTAAATGGCCCAAACTGTGAATCCGAACATCTGTATGAGGTTAATATATGAGTTGACAATAAACAGTAACAAAGGCACATTTTCTTGATGTATGCAAACGGCTGATTATTATGTTAATGCTACACGGCTTTGCAAATTCACATATTCACGTATTTAATTAGATAAGAGGAAGAACATTGCATTAATTAAACCAGCTCTGCAACGGAGGACTGGGTGAACACTATGGGAGTCACAGGAATTCAAGTCTGTCTCTCCCTCCCCTGATTTTGTCACCTGTGAGACAGACTGTCTCTTCCTCTCTGTCCTTAACGCTACTTCCGATGTCTTGTCATCTTAATTCTCTCATTTTCTCCAAAAGTTACCTCTGCCTTCCCTTACTTTCCACTTCCCTGCTATGCATCCATTACACTCAAATGTCATCCAGGATTGCGTAACAATCTAATAAAGACAAAGTGGGGGGAAAAAAAGACATCACCGTCATTAAAACCGCTCTATTCCTGTAGCTGCATGGGTCTTAACACTGCCCTCCCCATTCTGTCATGGGGCGGATATTTGTGTGGGAGGTTTCGTATTGTTCTCCGGTGAAAAACTGCTCTCCCTGGATTAGCTCAAGTAGTCTAATTGGGTTAGCCACAGAATGCAATTCAGTTTGGATTAAAGTATTCAAAAGACACGCCGCCAACACGCAGCGAGAGTGAGATTTCACTGTTTACTAAGCCAGTAATATAGTCGAGCATCAGCTTTTTGAGCAGCAGAAAATAATGACAATGTAAGGAGGTGATAGACTCCGCCTCTTGCCTATTGACAGCTGGGATTGAACCCCCCCCCATCCATGACTAGTGAATGGATGCAAGATCACTGAATTTATGACTGTACCTTGCCTTAAATCATCTTTATTTCTATTCAAAACATATTTAACTGCTCTTACTTCGCTGTCCAATTAAAAAAAAAAAAATCAACATTTGTCTTGCATTCAAAGAAAAAGCAGCCAGGCAGAGCTACAAGAGACGGTAACAGCCTCTGACAACATGGAATAGTGTCGAATAGTGAACCAATGATGCAACATTGCAGCGCTTTAGCAGCTGCTGTTGTTTGTTGTGGCCAAAACTCACTGTCAAGCTCATGTTCTTCTGAGTGCAGAGAAGAGCTACTGTATAATTACTGTATATCCCTATTCTGCCCAGCCTACTGATAGTACAAAACAAACAGCTGATGAAGGGGTCGGTGCGGTGGTTTACCCCACAGGTTCTGGGATCGAACTTGCCGTCCAACAGGGGTATGTTCACCCTGAGTCTGCGTGGGTTCCCTCCAGGTGTTCCAGCTTCCTCCCTCACCCCAAAGACACGCAACCTGGCCATAGGTGTGGACCGACGACCCGTCCAGGGTGTACCCCACCTCTCGGCGCACGTCAGTTCCTTTCCCTCATTAGCCTCTATAGGATAGATATGATGCTGGCTAGACGGCAGATGAGAGCAGAGAGACTAACCAAAATCCTAAAGTCCATAAATTCAAAATAATGACCTGAAGGACACTGCTCAGTTGGGAGGAATTTTTTGTGACTTTCCCACTGTGAGCAAAGAACATCTTTTGCATTCGTTAGAGCCGCGTTTAGCATAAAGCTATCCATCACAGCAAATTATAACACTGCATTGCGCGGCTGCAATTTATAACTGCATTAATGAGTGCAAGCTAGAAAGACAGCACCCAGGCAACGTTCCTCTCAGCCTCTTTAACTTAACCCTAAAGTATCTGCAGATACTGAGAACCAACCCATTGCAATATTTACTTCTTGTTTTTGTACTTTGTGCACAACCGAGTAAAATTCTGTTATTGTTTCCCAAGGAATACAAGAAGATCTGTAAAGGGCAACTTAAATATCATTCAAACACGTGCGCAAAATAGCTGCTATTTCTCCATACAAATAGAAATAAAAGGTAATGTACAGTCCCGCACAAAGAAGACAATTTGCATGTAGTTATGAACTGGGACACAGACCTTGGGATGGCCCAATTGCGCACTAATCGTATACAGCATACATATTTGTTCTGCTAGCACGTGTCCTAATTTCATATTGTTTACCAACTGTATACATGTGTTAGCTGTGTGCTAATTGTCCTAGTGGCTCAATGATTTTAATGTTTGTGCAGATAAAGGAAGTAAATGAGGATCCTCATCGATGTTAACATTTAACAAAGAGAAAAATATGTAAAACTTTGTTGGTTGTCCGCAAGTCTTCCTCGAATTTTTTTTGTTCATTCCGTTGCGCTCAGGCCTATAGCGTACTACACCACAACACCGCACTGAAGTGTTTTTCTCCACAAATACATTTGTTAATGTGCTTGAATATCTCAGTCACTGAATGCTAACTGCATTTAGTTTAATGTTCCTTCATGTTCTGCCTAATGTTCCGCCCTATACGTCCACACCTCTCTCTCTGTGTTATGGTAAATTGCACCTTATTTATCCTTTCCGTGTATTTATATAGAACACACTTACTTCTGTCTCTATTTCTTGCACATTTGTAAGTATGCAAATTTTAATTTAATTTAGGGGCGGCACAGTGGCGTACTGTGGGGAAGTGGATAGTACTGATGCCTTGCAGGTTCTGGGTGTGATTCCATCTGGGACCTTTCTGTGTGGAGTTTGCATGTTCCCCCTGTTTCTGCGTGGGTTCTCTCATCTCTAATGATGTTAACTGGTGATTCTAAATTGGCCGTAGATGTGCATGTGAGTGTGAACGGTTGTCTGTCTCTCTAAGTTAGCCCTGCAATAGACTGGCGACCTGTCCAGGGTGTACCCCAAATCTTGCCCAGTGACAGCTGGGATAGGCTCCAGCCCCCCCGCAATTTTTTTTTAACGTGCAACTGAGCTACTGTGACCAAGCAATTTTCCCATAAGATCAGTAAAGTCTATCTAAGTCTAAACTCATCCGTAAGAAGAAGTCTTAACGAGCAAGTGAGACTGTATCCGGAGCTCAGTCGTTGACCCCTAGTCTATTACAGCATGCCCTTTACATCGCAGTGTGATGCTATCATACTTGATTGTTAAAGTGCAGAAGCCGGCTACGTGCCTGAGCTATATTAAGATGTCAAGGAGTGGAGTCAGACGTGGGGCGACCACCTATAACATACGGCGCTGTGGTAAACCCGGAGAGGGAGAGGGGTGGAATTCCTGGCTCTGTTACCCCGGGAAGCAGAGGAATGAAAAGAATGGGCCCCATTCACAAAGTTCCACTCAAACGGGGCTGCTGCACTAATAGAGATTGACATGAGGAAAGGCGACAAGTTCTTTTCACACACACTGGCTCTTTTGTCCCCTTTACTAGGGGGGCGTAATGCAGACAGTGTGCTCTGCAAACAGGCAGAATTTGATGCGCTTGTTTTTCGTAAGTGGGGACCACTGTGCCTTGATTGGGGTGCGCGTGCAATTAGCGTTTCGCTGCGCAGTGTTATCGCGAGGGTGAACTGGTGCGGTCACTTGCTCGGCTGAGTGGCACATGCTATAGGAGGACAGCAGCGACTCATGCCTGATTGCTATTTCAAAAGATAGAACAAATAGTCAGAGATGGACACGTTTTACCATCTTCAAAGTCAGTCTTAACACTATAACAAGACATATAATAAGTCTGCAGAATGGACTGCAGCTCTCTGAGGTTCTCTTTCAGCATTTCAACTAAATGCTAAAAACAGTCTTCTGTTATATTCCCAGGCCACGCTAACACGCCGACGTTGAGCAAGTAATGATGTTCATCAGTTTAGTTTAGAGGGCTATTATGTCGCTAATTGGCACCGTGCACAATGTACAGCTGAGAGTGACGGGAACATCATTACTTCTGCAGGTACTTCATGACAAATCATAAGAAAAGATAAAAAAATAAATAAAATAAAATGAGTTACAATACTTCCCAAGTGAGGCATAAATGTCAAAAGCAAGTGTAATTGCTATGATTGCAACACGTGTTAAAAACAAAAATGTGAACCTCATAGTGCAGGAAGAGTCAGAGGGTTACAGAACTCATTTAATCCAGCTAATGCTGCACTATGTAACAGACAAAGGTAAAACCTGATTATACACAACGACAAGCCAATGGGAAGTGTTCTCTAATTACTTTAGCTACAGTTTGCTTTTTCATTGAATGTGTCACGACAATCATCTATAACCTGAGCGTGAGAAGAAATCTGTTGCACGTTATGAATTTGTGGAAGTTCAAGCCCCCATGAAACAGCGAGCTGAGCGCTATTTGTTTCAACATATTTCCTGTATAAACACAACATGGGCCACAGCCCATGATGTCCCAGAAAGCCCTGACTGGTTGGCTCTGGCAGCACGAGCAAGCATTGTCCATACTGTATATGTGCAAGCCAAAGGTCTCATTTAGGGTACTGGGGGACATAGACGTCGTAACGTAGCGGACGTCAGTGTGAGCCATTTATACTTGTGCACTCGTCAGTCTGGCTCGCTCTGTAACAACGCCACCCAAACACTAGTCGGCGCTGTGTCTTTTTTGCCAGTTGGGGTAATTTTTGTTTCTATTTCCTGTCCAAAAAGCGTATAAGAAAACATCAACTGGACTTGTAGAGTTTTTGAGAAGACGTTTCATCACTCTTCTGAGTATCTTCTTCAATTCTCAGAGACTGGTGGGAAGTTTGAGGTTTAAATAGGAAACTGGATGACTGAGAACCTTCACATTTCTATTTTCTGCTTCACTTTCAACAACGGCGACTGAAACTTCCACTGAAATTTCACAGAAGACGACGCGTACAAATGTTTGTATCTTCCAACCTCCTCAGTTAACCTTTCCTCGATGCGTTCCATCTGTATTGATCCAAAACAATCAGTTTGAATATTGCAGAGATGGAGAAGCAGCCGGAAATATTAAAGCGCAAACACGCTACTACCAAGCGGACCAATCACAGCTCTGGCGGTCTGCGTCACCGCGTCACGTAGTTACATTTCTGGGGAGGTGCACGTCAGGCTGTTAGGTTCTGCGTAGGCTCTGTTCTGTCGTGTAGTGAAAGAGAGAGGCATCAAGCGTTTAATTGGATGCAAAATTAGTATACGCCCAATAGTGCAGGATGAGTCATCATTACTTTTATATTGTTTTCCATGGAAAACTCATTTTAAAAATATTTACAAAACGGCTTTCTTGTCATTGTTTGGCCAAATACTGCAGTATGGGTGACTCATACTGCAAGATATCCATTTTGGGTAGCCTGCGGCTGCAGCTCTGGCCTCATTGGTTTGCAACACTTAGGGACAGACAAATGAACCACTTCATCAAAAGCCACGCGCAATCAACTTTATTTGCACACGCCTTGGAGTCCTGTCCTTTTCTTTGAATGCCAGTTCCTTAAACAAACATAGGTGAAAACTATGGAAGAATAATTGCATTGTGTGTATTTCATGGGCGTAGCTTCCACCCTAAGCCAGAAGCATGTTGAATGTGCAAAGAGTACATAAGCACGCATTCCTATTGTAACATTATCTGCTTTCTGTGCAGTCGTGGGTAGGCGAAAGATCAGCAGTCAGTGCCTGGAAATGAAAACTATTTTGTCATTTGTTTCCGTGTTCACTTAAATGTTGAACTGGAGCTAAAGCAATTAAGTAGAGCCATCTTTCTGTGCAGTTCTTCAAGTGTTCCTTCTTCTACAGAGACCTTGATAACGCCGTCCCATCGGGATCTCGGTTATTATTGTTCACGCGCCACGCAAACTCAATCAAGGCACGACTTGTGAAGACACTCATAGGGGGATTTACATCATATAGGTGCCTGTCAAAAGCTGAGCTGCACACCATGATCCTTGCAATCCCCGCCTCCCTTTGCAGAGCACGGGCGGGAAGAGGAAAACTCAAGATGTGCCGAATGTCCGAGAGGCCAAGGACAGAATTCGAGTTCAGAATACCCTTCCGTTTCGGCGCCGTGTGCACGCACACATCTCCCCACCGGGAGAGAGAGCCGGATCGATGTGACTCACGCTGGTGTGAAAACACAGCGGAGAGGTGGGAGGATGACATCACAGCAGCCTGCAGAAGAACAAGTGCCTCGGAGCTGGACCCTATTCAAGCACGCACGCACGCAGGGGCACGTACACACACACACACACACACACACTCCTATATGTAAGCGCACACACGCTGTCCTCCTCCTCCTCCACTGCCTCTCAATCACACCGACCGCCCCCGCCGCACGTGCACAACAAATACACACAGAACATTTCCACACCAGAAATAACACTGGTTGTCCCGGGGAGACATTGGAGTTGTTATGTTTTTGATTTCCAACTTCACATGAGGGGTGTGGGGGGGTGGAGGGTGGGGGACGTGGGCAGAGGCAAGCTGGTGTTTGGCTGTGATACGGACACACTCCGATAAGATTTGGGGGGCCCCATTTGAAAAAAAACACTTGTCTTTGTGTGCATGCATGTGCATTTAACTCAGCCCTATTAGATATTGTGACAAGAACACAAGTACAGAAAGTGAGGGTGACTATTTGTCAAACAGAACCCCCCCCCCCCCCCCCCCCACCCCCCACACACACACACACACCCCGTACATGCCGCAATCAAACGCTCAAACGCTCTGTGTTTCTAATGCGATTGAAAGGAGGGAATCAGGATTAATGCTTGATCTGTGAGACAAGTTGCTGATGCGGTGATTCATGAAACAAAAACCCATTTTCACTGTGCTTCCGGCGAGCATCTGTGTCTTCCTCTGCAGCGATCAAAAATAGTTTTCCAGGCTGACAAATAGACGCTTGACTCATGCACGCAAGAGGCTTTTTCGCAAAACAGTCTCGGAGTCAGTTCGGTAACTCTTCTGCAGGTTTTTCGTGACGTGACACGGTCTCGTAACAGTTGCGATATTGCAGTTTAGCTTCATGAGAATGTGCATTAAGGGATGAGGAACCCTGCAAGCTAGCTCGGGCAGAACAGCTCACATGGCGCCTTCCATACAGTGCATCACAAAACACCCTTTTGATTGTTGCATCGGTGCTCGGCTCATTACTTTGCTGCATGTCTCCATTTACAGCATGTTACTTGGTTGACTGAACTGATGTGTTTGGCCATCTAGGATGGGCAGATTTAATATTAGCCTACAAATGTGCTAGCAGGCATTCAGGTTTTTAAGCGTTCAGCAAATATGGAGTGTCCTTGTGCAGAAGTGTGTTTCTGTCTACCTGATTATGTCCAATGTTCAGTCTCCTAAGAAAAATATCTCTCTCTTAGCCGCAAAATGCTCCACTATGTTCACCTGGTAGCTAATATTTCTGGTACATTAGAATGCATTCGTTTTCACTAGTGTACCCAATGAATGGGCAAGGGAGTGTATTTGTGTCCACCTGATGAATGAAAGTCATTGAGAAACATATCTGCCTCTTGCTAGTCACCAATTCCTTCAGTTTGCTCTACCAGGTGGTTATTTGTTGCGAGCTTGTTACTCTGAGTGGCACCTATCGCATTACACATTGTGCAGCTGCACATGAATCAGGTTGTCAAACATTGCTGCATTTGATACGCCAGGAAAAAAGACACTCACAGGATAATATATACTGTAGTATTTACTCAAGCTGGCAGGGCTCGGAACAAAGGAGCCAAATAACGACACAAAACCAGGAAGCAAATACAAAAGGCAGACAGGTCAGGTGACACTTTTGGAGGGAAAGTAGGGCAGTGGGAGTGAAGTCGAAAGTGGCATATAGAAAGGAAATAAACCCAGACTATTTATGGCATCAATTAAATTTTTTCCCCTTTGAACTCAGTCAGCATGACGCATGACAACAAGAAATGTCGGGCGGGTTTCTCTGTTGCTGTTGTTTTTTTTGGTGTCTTCATCCTGCTACCCCCTCCCACTCAGTTTGGTTTTTAGATATTGTTAAAGAAGATAAACGGAGGTGGTTCTCGAGAACACTGGTAGCTTTAAAAAAGCACAGCGCAACCACAGGTGGCATGAGAAAATGGAGGATAAAACGACTCCACGCTGGATCCGTGCTGTACAAGAAACCTACCTCCTACACTGCTTCATCTGAATGTGTGATTTACAGTCTATTTTCTGCTCTGATTTCTCCGGCTCACTGTGACCATGAAGCCGCAGCTCTGTTAGGAAGGGAGGCATCGCACGGAGAGGATGCTGGGATTCGCAGCGCGCAGGGAGGAGGGGAGGGTCTGGGGCTAACTTGGCAGGGTGCTCCAGCAGTTAATTAAAGCTGCTGGCCAGGTATTTCGGGATTAGGAGTGGGTGTGTAGAGAGGGCCCCTGGTGGCCTTCGTGTGAAGCCGTCATCTCATGAGTAATAGCGGCTGTGAGCTCTTGATTGTGTCCCTAAAAGCACAGTGTGGTCGTCTCAACAGAATGTTCTTGATGCGGTTCGTCTCTTTGTTATGGCTGGCATTCGGTTTATGGATCTGACCGTTTTCAACGGTGGCACATCTCATTAATTTGGTGTTACAACGGAGAGCAAAGGGCTAGGCTACAATATTCAGCTAGCCAAAACTCATTTTAGTTCAGGGGCCACATACAGCTCAATGTGATCTAAAGCGGGCAGAAAGATCATAGTACAATAACCTATAAATAATGACAACTCCAAATTTTATAAAACACTTATGAACAACCTGGAATTTATTTTTTTTAAAAAGTGTTCTTTCCGCTACTCTGACCAAAACAGTGGACGAATTAGGAACAGCAGTTACTTTTGTAGCGCTCTGTTGTCTTATTTTACAGGAGGGTCAAAGCTATTCTGAGTAATCACTCTTTGCATGGGAGGTGAGCGGATGACGGGTCTACTAAAGTATTAAATTTGGGATGTGTGTATAGCAGCAGTTAGACTGTATGACTCTTTCTAGGGTGCAGACACCTGGTTAGCTTCATATCAGGCTATGCTGCCCATGAGAGCTCAGCCTCCCATGCATTAACAAAACCACTGTAGCCCCATAGTTCCCTACTCGCTAAAAGGAAATACATTATCACAAAAGTACTTCTAGAAACACATACAAGATTTATTTTTGACCAGGTAGTCCCCACCTTTGAATTAAGTAAATTCGTCTATGGTACCAAACCGTTGGTGCATGCTGTTTAAATCATTTGAATCCAGTTCAGTGTCTTAACAGTACTCACAGTTCCTGGGATGCAGAGTGCTGTTGGATATAGTTTTGCAAACCCCTCCTTCAGCAGTGTCCCGTCACTGTGGTGTAAGAAACACGTCCTCGGGCTCTGTCCACGTTCATAAGCATCCAGTAGGTTCTCAGCAGCTTGGTGCAACAAGTGTTTTGCACACACCAGTTTCTCATACTGCTAGCATGAGGAGCTAGCTAGTAACAATCCGCAGTGTGGTCACAGTTTAGCATCAATTAAGTGGAATTACCGACGGAAAAAGGCTCCCACTGAGCGTCCAGTCTCTCTAAATATGTAGGAATCGTGCCAAGAATGGATTTGTAAATAAAAACATTTCTTCCCATGCCACTTAAAAAAGAAAACTGACTGAGTTCAACCAAGAACTGTATTTTTGGTCAACATGTTAACTGAAACTGTGAACTGGTTTTGTGTGTTTCTTGCCATATGTTGTCTTAATTCATGTTTGATGCATTGAGGTGAAACGCTGGCAGGTACATGAGGATGAAAAGTAACTCATTTATCAAGTCACTCCTGGACAATGAAACGTGCACAAAACTAAAAAGAACATCATGTGGCATCATCCCTTGAATTTTCTGTTGTCAGAGAAACGCAATTCTGCATCATTTCCACATCGACCCTTGGAGAGGTGAGAGCACTCTAAGGCTGGGAGAATTATTATTTATTTATTTATTTGTCTCTAATAGAACTGTTTGCAACTGGCTAAACCCTTCATTTACTTGCATTAGAGCTTGCTTACATGTGACTAAATAAAACTGCGCTAATATGTGAATCTTTGAATGTAAACGGAGGATGCCAATTCACTTTTTGGCCTGTACAGCATTATTTTAATTTGTAAATGTTGCTTGTCTCGTTCTCTGTGCTATATTTATAGCTGATTTTTTTTACACTACAACAAAATTATTTTGACTGAAAGACTTGTAGTCTTCACTTGTGATCCTCTGCAGTTTGTGTTATAGATGTCTTCAACAATAATGGTTATTTAATCATGTTTTAATTAAATATAGCACCTGGTGTGCATTAGTTTATTAAACAATACATTTTCATGTTTTATAGAAATGCTACTGCTTGCTCACTTAAAGCCCTGGACTCAGTCTACCACTCTGCTCTGAGATTCATTACTGGTAATGGCTATAGCACTCATCATTGTGTCCTCTATTGTAAAGTGGGTTGGTCATCTTTGTCTGAGAGGAGACTTAATCACTGGTACCTGTTTATTTACAAAGGTATTATTGGAAAAATTACCAGGTTATATTTCAAACATGCTTGTTTTGAATTCTGGTCCCTATCAGACCAGATCAAATGACTGTTTGATGCTCAAGGTTCCTCGTATCCACACTGAGTTGGGAAAGTCGGCCTTTTGTTATGGTGCCCCTACTTCCTGGAATAATCTCCAATGTACATAAAAATGAACTCTCTACTTTCCTATAATCAATTCAGATCTGTAATCACAAACCTTCCTATGTCAAATTGTACCTGTTTTATGTAAATGTTATTTCATTATTATTATTATTATTATTTTACTATTAATATTTTCTGTATCTTTATTTTTCCCTTCCTTCCTCCTTTATAATGTTATGTAGGTTATCTTATTATTTGTTTTATTTTGTTTTATTTTCCACAATTATTATACTATATCTATTGTTATCCCATTGTTACTGTGTAATCTCGGCTTCACTGAAAATGAGGACTACCCTCAATGAACCTCCGAGAATAAATAAAGATTGAATGAATGAATGAATGAAATCTTATCTTATTTTATGTGAAATGCCTTCCTCACCAGTCACATTCTAAATAACATTAAGTTAGTATATGAATCTTTGAAAGTAAATAGAGGATGCTAACTCATTTTTTGGGCTGTACAACATCAAATCATGTTGACTGGAAGGTTTGCAGTCTCTGAACTTGTGATTCTAGTTTATTTTATAGTATTCAGTGATGTTTTAATTAAATATGAGCCCTGCAGTTATTCTTGTGTGCATTAGTTTATTAAACAGTACGTTTTCTTGTCATGTCACAGTTTAATTTCGATTTGATATTGTCACAAAGTGGTATATTTGGTCACAGTGGATGTTCAGGATTATTTCCTATCCTAATTGACATATATATATATTTTACAACACACGTAATATGTCAGCTATGGTTGTACAAATTGAATATCATCTTTGAATTGAAACAGAAATGGTACCAGCGCTTCCAGGTGTATATTTGGTAGACCAGCTTTTATTCTAAACGGCTTTTTTCTTGTTGATTGACAGTGTAATGAAGAACAGTTCAACGTTTAGTTAAGTTAGAAGGACTCGCTTAGTGTGCTGATTGCCAGTGAAATGACTGCTGTGTGTTTGTTTTTGCAGTTAATCAATACTGGAAGAAAATGAAAAGCACTGGACAAGATCCTGAAAAAAAAAACCTTTGCATGGGCGAAGGGGTAAGAGCCCTTCATCTCATGCAGACACCAGCCCATTCACAAGCTCGGGGGATCACGGACGGAGGGGTGAGAGCCCTTCTTCTAGTGGATACACCAGCCCTTTCACAAGCCCGGAGGAGCCTGGATGGAGCAGAGAGAGCCCTACTTCTTTTGGATCTCTCGGCCCTTCGACAATCTCAGAAGAGTCTGGATGGAGCAGTGACAGTCTTTCTTCTTTTGTATCTGTCGCCCCTTTGGCGAGCTCGGAGGAGCTTGGATGGAGCAAAGGCAGGCGGAAACAGAGAAACAAAAGAGGGAGAAGAAGGAACGAGAAAAACGCGAGAAGGAGGAGAAGGAACAAAAAAAGAGGGAGGATGAGGAGGACACAAAAAGTCAAAGGAAAGAAAGAGAGCAGGCGAGGAGAAGACAAGACCAAGAGGACAATGTTGGCGTTCTCAGCAGAATCCGCACTTGGCTGCTCAGGAGCACTGAGATCAGCTCGCATAGAAAAGTAAGACATTCCTCCATACAGGGAGTCATAGACACACAGTCACTTTTAATTGCTTATAAAGACAAGATCTGAATACTTGGTAAAACTCTTTTTTTGTAAAATATTGATTTGTTCCACCTCTTAATGTGGTCGGAGGTTGGATATCACTCACTTGTGTCCTCAACGCGTTCCGGGTGTGCTCACACCTGTACTTACGATCAGATTGCCCAGGATGTTTGTTAAGGCAAGGTGTGAATGGGGTCAGTGTTGTGGGGAAACAAAATGACAGCTTCACCTACGCTTCACAGAGCTCTAGTCAGAAGTAACATGACATCTAATTGACAAGGGACACTCTGAAGACACCATTTTGGCTCCTGTCTCTTTCAGAAACCCCTCCTAAAAAAGCCCAGTCTGCTCTGATTGGTCAGCTGGCCCACTCTGTTGTTTTTGGCGTTTAAAATTTTGACAAACAAGCTGCTACACAGGCGATATGTAACTAGGTTACATGGTTAAAAAATAAAAGATAAAAAAAAAAAAAAAAGATAATTAAGGTTTAGCAAAGGCTGAACAGCAAACAAGTGATTTGAGGCGGTTCAGGAGCAACTTTTTCTGTGTGACAGAGTCACTCCCTTTGGCTGCGTAACTTTGCTTTTTACATTTTACAACACACTAAAAGACTGAGGAACAGCCCCAAAGCAGGATATGGCCTATTTAAAGATATACTTGTTAGCGTCCGTCCATTTTCATCTGCTTATCTGAAGCACTAATGAGGAATCCCATGGCGTTTGCCAGCAAGCCGAGATATATAATCCCTCTAATGTATTCTGGTAAGCATTTTCACATTAAAAAAGAAATTAAGACAATGTGTAATGTGTAAAAACATACTCACGAATCATTGTCCTACTTACTCACATACTCAAGTAATTCAGGAATATATTACTGGGATCAATGTGATTGTTTTAGTGTCCACATTATATTGCGCTGAAGTTTTAAAAGTAGCGATTGCAAGTTAGTTAGAAAGTCACAGTGGAGCTGGCCTTCCTGGTTCCTGTCACAGAAGCAAGAAAAGCTCATTTTTTTAGTGGCCTTTAATGGATGGCAGACCCCACAAGTCCAAGACCTTTGCAGCCTAAATGTCACCAACTCGAAAGAATGGAACAGTCAAGTGGCAATGATCGGTCCCTGAGAGTGCTGGAACAAAAGCAGAACCAATAGAGAAGCAAAACATCTGGAGAGATAATGTTGGATTCAAGGGAAAGAATTATGATTCTGATAGCGAGATTAATAGCAGATATTCAGACATTCATTGAGACTTACATTTTAATATTGTCCCATTAATCTTATTAAATTATCACCAATAGCCTATTCTTTTCATTTTATGGCTTGTCTGTCTCTCAGCCGCGTCGCTTCTGGCAGTGTAACTTTGCATTAGAGCTTTTAGCCAATCATATTTCAGCCGTCATGTGTTGCCAGAGTCTAATAAATCTGCCTGGGCCTTCACAATTAAAACTGCAGGCGGCTGAAGCTTGAAATACGTTGTAATGTCGCTGTTCAAGTTCGTAATCTTTGGCCTTCTCTGTGGCAAAAGGTAGCGTCAGCGTTTTCGCGTCCTCTGATTGGACCGCCAGAGAGCTGCTCCGTTTAAGCTAAGCTAGCGGTTCATGTTCATCTGTTGCTATAGCTATTTGTTGAACTCATGATGGTGGAAGGAGAAGTGGCTATCGATTTGGTTGCAGATCTTTTTAGAAAGTCATTTTCACAGCCGCCCAACCACGGAGCTAGACCCAGCTGGGAAAAGGGTGTGTCCCCCACATTCAGGTCAGCACCTATGAGCGCTACCCTTCGGCTAACAGGCACCGAGGAGAACTCGGAAAGAGGGGTTTGACCTGGGAGCACGCAGCTCGTCGAGAGACTTCAGCCTGCAGCCAGTCACCTTCTCTGCAGGGCGAATGACACCCTACAGTCTGCTCTTGTCCTTAGCAGAGGCTGCAGCCCCTTGGATTAAGGCACCGATGTTCAGCTCCCATTTGAGGTCCTGGGAGATGATGGTGCCCAGGAAATGGAGGGACTCCACAGTGATGCCTGTAGAGTCACACGGGATGATGGGGAGGAGTGGGGCTGTGTTCTTTCTGTAGTCCACGATCATTCAACTCCAGGTTGTTACGGCTACACCAGTTAGTCACCAGGCGGTCCACCTCCAGTCTGTAGGTGGTCTCATCTCCATCAGAGATGAGGGTGGTGTCATCCGCAAACTTCAGGAGCTTGACGGACTCGTGACTGGAGGTGCAGCTGTTTGTGTAGCGGGAGAAGAACAGAGGTGAAAGGACACGGCCTTGAAGAGAAACCCGTGCTGATGGTACGGGAGTCTGAGATGAATTGAAGGCTTAGGTGGAAAATCTCTAAAAAGCCAGTCCCCTTTATTAAAGGGAAACTACAGTACATTTACACTGTTGCCTCCCTTCTGGTTGTCAGACCTTTCCTATGTAGCGTAGAGGTCAAAGGTCTTCATCTCGATCTCTCGCGCCCATACCTGTCCATGTCAGGAATCTCATCCGTCTCCCTTTCCCGACTTCCCCTACGCACAGACCCAATGGCATCAGCGCAAACATCCACTCATCTCACATATGCTGCGACACACACGCGCGCCATATGGCCGAATGTCAGGCAGCCGCGAGTAATGTAGTAGGGGATTGTGTTGCGGATGACGGCGACGATAATGATCGTAGCTTCTGTTCCCGGCAGCCACAATCAACTCCCCCCCCCCCCTTGCGCTGCGCACGGATACGGCGCGTGCACGTGTACGCGCGTGGGCCGCTGTGTGTCACGTGCGTGCTGCTCCGTGTCACTCGCCGATAGATACTGAGCTGTCACATCTATCAACCAGACAACGGTTCTGCATGCATATTCATCTTTATGCTCATTTTTTTTTTTAACCCAAAAAGGCTTTAATGAGTTCACAACGTTAGCAGCTCAGATGAGGTGATGAAGAAAAGGCTTTGCAGCTTTGCATTTGTAATGATTACACTGAAAACACCAGGTAGCAATGAAACATCTATTTACTGAGATATTCCTCTGCATGCCAAATAAACGTGCATGACCTTGCAAAGCTGCCAGGCCTTGGGAAAAACGTGGGCGACGATCTATTTAAAGTATTTCAAAAGTAACCACCAGATGGCTATTGCGTTAGTATGTGGTAACCGACTGAACTGTTGTAGATGTTCCTTGGGTAACACTGTAAATAAATGGCTACTGAAAGTCTTTGCATGACGCATTCAAGGGGGCTTAATCCGTGCAGTAAAGACTGATAAACCGAGGAGCAGGACAAGATGAAACTGTCATCTAGTGGTTAAATTAAGAGGTGACAACTTTAGTTTCTCTTCAGAGGCTTTGTGTGTACTGAAATTACTATGTACAATATTTAAAGAGAGGCGGAGGTGTTAAAATCTCCATCTTCTCAGTAGTTTAATTTTAGTTTCCAGACTTTGCACTTTCATTTTTTTTTTTTGATAGTTCAGAATTTTAGAATAGATTAGATAGATTATTTCCTATAATGCTTTACCACACCATAGAAGAAGAAAAATTAAGGTATTTTTTAATATATATTTTATTTGAATTTTAATTAGTTTTTTCTTTGCACAAAAGAAAAATAGTTTAGATTTTGTTTTATTTTACAGAAATTGAATTTTTGGTTTATTTAACGGTGACAACGCGACCCAAGTTAAAAGTTGGCAGTTTTATAATACTATTTTTTTTAAGACTTTATAATTTAGTTTATTACGCATTATATTATCTGAATGTGAGCTGCTCTTTTTTATGTATCCTGTATGTATTTGGTAGTAGTATTCTAATTTATAAAAATGGTCTGAAAACATGTCTGTGGTTTTCACAGTAAAAAATTAAACGTTTTTCGACTTGGATTGTATTTTTTTTTTTTTTTTTGTGTAGTTTTAGGTCCAGTGTGTTAATACAGAATGTCAAAATGAAATAACCGTAAATTCTCACAGGCGAGGTTGTGCTGAAAAAAATAAATAAAATAAAAATGACACCAAAACAAAGCATGGTGAACAATTTTTAAGGTGAAATATAAAGATAAAAATTGAAAGTAGTTAAAAACGGCCAATTATACCCTGGACCCCAGAGGGTTAAAGAGTCTGACAGTAACAAACAAACAAAAATATTGACTTATACAAAAGAACTATGGGCTTCTACTCATGTGTGGTGGTGACTGTGTCTGTCTGTAGCCGCATAGCCCAAGTACAGGCCCATCACTCCAGCACTTCACTCAGACTGTATTTCCCTTTCTCCGCTGTTAAGACTGTATCTGCCATTTCTCCCGGCTTGATGGCATCCAGTCTTTATCTTGGCGGTAGTAGCAAATATTCAAAGGAGAACTTTGAAGGCCAAAGTAGAGAAGGGTTCAGTGTGAACAGCAGCTGAACATGGGTCAAGCCTTGTTTTTACATGTACATAAAAAAATAAAATAAAATAAATGCATTGAAATTCGTTGTACAAAGCAGTAGATGTAGTGGAAACACTTGAGATCTGACACCAGAATATTATTATCAGGATCAGTTTTATTAGAATTACAGTCGACATATTACCTAATGATACAAAAATGTTAATTTGCAATCATTTGCGCTTTGTGCATGTATGTTTCTGCTGTAAGGCGTAACCGCCTAACATCTGGGGCCATGGACCAGGAAACTGACTCTGACTCCAGACAGAGATGGTGGCAGAATGGAGAGGATGTAGAAAGCAGGGAATGGACAGCACCACAGCTTAAACTCATGCTGAGAGTGAGAAGAATCCTGTTTGTGGACTCACATAGTGTTTAGTAATGTGTAGAATCCTGGTTAAAGGACAGTTTTTAAATTTGTTAAATGTTCAGACACTCAATGTTAAATGTGCAGGTGTGCATGTGTACTGTGTGTGTTGACATGACTTAAAAAGAAAGAAACATTTGCTTATAATACTGTACTTGTTTTTTTTTTTTTTTTTTTTTTTTTTTTTTTTTATTTAGTGTAGAAACCGGAGCACCCGGGGAAAACCCGCACAAACACGGGGAGAACACTAATCTAATCTAATCTAATCTAATCTAATGTTTTGATGACGGGATGAAACAATCAAATAAAACAAAGCTGCTGCATGGCTTCCAGAATGGCAGCTGTACAAACCCCAATGTCGAACACAGCTACATTCAGTCCGAGAAGAAGAAGAAAGGGTTCCTTCTCTGATCAGCAGAGAGATCTATGATGTGAGCTGTAACCCTCTGGACGATTTCTGCTTCTATAAGTGGGTCCTGCTGTATGATCATGGATGCCAGAAGCTTATTGTCTGTGAACGTCTTTTTCAGGTCTTTGAGAATGGCCTTGCTGATCTTTTTGTTGCATTTGTGGTCTGGGCAGAAGTCTATGCAGGCATCCAGCTTTTCCATCGTCTGGTTGACCAGGCGCTCGGCTTGAGCGTCACAGTGGCTGTCTGAGAGAACATTACACTTGGACAACACTTTCACCATCACGTTGGTGACAAACAATCCGAGTGGGTTTCTGTCTTGGGCCTCAAATAAATATGCAAATGATACTACCAAGTCTTGGTCTGCTGAGCATCCAGCCACTGCTGATACGGGACGGTTTTCTTTTTGGTCCATCAAGACTTCAAAACCTTCATCTCTGTTGGTTTCAGGGTTATCTTCAGATACGGGAGGGTTTTCTTCTTGGTCCATCAAGACTTCAAAACCTTCATCTCTGTTGGTTTCAGGGTTATCTTCAGATACGGGAGGGTTTTCTGCTGAGTCTTGGTCTCTTGAGCCTCCAGCCTCATACCAGTTGTCGTCTGACCAAGTCCAAGAGTCCGATGGAGCTCCAGACACAGACCAAAACTCTTCTGAGTCTGGGTTTGCTGAGTGCATGAGACGCATGACGTATGCAGTTGTCTCTTCAGATACGGGAGGGTTTTCCTTTTGGTCCATCGAGACTTCAGAATCTTCGTCTGGATTGGTTTCAGAGTTAACTTCAGATACAGGAGGGTTTTCTTCCTGGTCCATCGAGACTTCAGAATCTTCGTCTGGATTGGTTTCAGAGTTAACTTCAGATACAGGAGTGTTTTCTGCCGAGCCTCCAGCCACAGACCGAGACTCTGCGTCCTCACGTGACAGAAGCCATTCAGCTAATGGAACTCCAGACAAAGCCCATGAGCACATAGCACGCATGACGTCTTCAGTTATGTCTTCAGAATCTTCTTCTTCTTGGTCCATCGGGATTTCAGGGTTATCTTCAGATACAGGAGGGTTTTCTTCTTGATCCTTCGAGACTTCAAAATCTTCGTCTGGATTGGTTTCAGGGTTAACTTCAGATACAGGAGGGTTTTCTGCCGAGCCTCCAGCCACAGACTCTGCGTCCTCATCTGACAGAAGCCATTCAGCTAATGGAACTCCAGACAAAGCCCATGAGTAGATAGCACGCATGACGTCTTCAGTTATGTCTTCAGGATCTTCTTCTTCTTGGTCCATCGGGATTTCAGGGTTATCTTCAGATATGGGAGGGTTTTTCTTTTGGTCCATCTTTTAAATCTTTGTCTGAATAAAGAATGTTGGTTTTACACAGGAGGGTTTTCTCTATGAATGCAAAGTGCTTTTCTCAATGCTGTTAAGTTACCTATTTAAATCACTGGAAGTGGCTTTGATCTGATCAAAGAACACCGTGTGACGTCATCAAAGAACACAAATGTGATGTCATCAATGTCACATGTCACATGATGTCACACACGCTGCGGAACTTTTGACAGTGCACGATTTCCTGGTACACCGATTACACTGATGCACACGTCAGAGCTCGATTCCTCCATAAGGAATGAATCGGATGAAAGCACGTTGCTCGGACTGGGGGTCGCCACATTTTATTTAAAAAAAAAAAACAAAAAAAAAAAACGACCTCATGGAAGCCTTAATGAAAGCAGGGTTTTGTGAAAATTGTGCAAAAAAAAAAAAAAAAAAAAAGAGTTTGCATACCACCGAAGCACTTCAACCTTACGGTACCATCTAAATAGAGAGCCGAAGTCCCGCCCCCTCTACTTCCGGGTTATGGGACCTATCTTTCGAAAAAATATGAACGGCAGTCTATGGCGAAAGATAAATTATTTTCTGGTCCCGATCGAATTGTGCCTTGGATTATACATATGTTGTTTTTCAGAATAAAAAATGATTTTATATGTCAAGAATGTCACAGTTTGTCGCAAGATAGTTAAGTAAAACGCTATGGAAAATACGTAATTAAACGAACTACAAGTCCCGCATGCTGGCGCGTACAGAACCGACCAAAACTCCCTTCGTGTAACTACAGCTCTGGACATGACCCGATTTATAATGATTGTCACCTCGTTTGATGCTTCTGCCTTCGTCCTGGAAGAAGACGGTAAAGCTCAACAAGGAGACAGCCATAGTTCTCTAGGGATCTCTAGAGAGATGTAGTTCACTAAGCGATCTCATACAAAACCTAATGTTGTTCAGCTTATTTACGTCAAATAATTTATCTCTCGACGTGAAAAATTATCTTTTAAATTCACACACATCATATGTGAAATTCATGCCACAATTCGATCGGGACCAAAAAATAATTATTATCTCTCCATAGACTGCCGTTCATATTTTTTCGAAAGATAGGTCCCATAACCCGGAAGTAGGGGGGCGGGACTTCGCCTCTCTCTGCAAAGCATGCAGTGAGCACAGAAACCGCCGGAGCTGTTAGCGCTAGCAGTCCCGGTCCGAGTACGCGACCCAAACATTTTTTATTTATTTATTTATTTTTTTTTAACCATTTAAAGTCAATACTGTTCTGAAAAAGTACTTTAAAGTACCAACAGTGGCACTTTAACTTTAGGTCTGTTCAGTTTTGGCCAGAGATATTTTCTCTCTTTTTCTACTGTTATGAATTGAAAGGCAATTAAATGCATATTCCCAGACTTTAAAAGAGCTTGAGTTTACAATATTCATGTCTGTGTCTATTATTTGATTCTGTCGTCCACAAAAATCAATTTAAATTAAAAAAAATGCTGCTTTTTGGGGCAAATATTGCTATGTGATTAATCGAAATTAATCACAAATCATATTTGATTGTTTTAGTTTTGTTAGCTGTTTGTGTGGGTTTTCCCCGGGTGCTCCGGTTTCGTCCTGTCATCAAAACCTAATTATATATATACACACACACAGTCAAAAGTTTGGACACACCCTCTCATTTAATGGTTTTTCCTTTATGTTCATGACTATGTACACTGCAGATTCTCACTGAAGGCATCAAAACTTTGAATAAACACATACGGAATTATGTAGTACAAAACAAAAAAGTGTGCAGTAACTCTAAATATGATTCATATTTTAGGTTCTTCAAAATAGCCACTCTTTGTTTTGATTACTGCTTTGCACACTCTTGGCGTTCTCTCAATGAGCTTCATGAGGTGGTCACCTGAAATGATTTTCCAACAGTCTTGAAGGAGTTCCCAGAGATGCTGAGCACTTTTTGGCCCTTTTGTCTTCACTCTGCGGTCCACCTCGCTCGTCCCAAACCATCTCAGTTGGGTTTAGGTCAGGTGACTGTGGAGGCCAGGTCATCTGGCGCAGCACTCCATCACTCTCCTTCTTGGTCAAATAGCCTTTACACAGCCTGGAGGTGTGTTTGGGGTCATTGTCCTGTTGAAAAATAAGTGATGGTCCAACTAAACGCAAACCAGATGGGATAGCATGTCGCTCCAGGATGCTGAGGTTGCCATGCTGGTTCAGTGTGCCTTCAATTTTGAATAAATCCCCAACAGTGTCACCAGCAAAGCACCCCCACACCATCACACCTCAACGTTTCACAGAACCATGCATGTAGATACCATCCATTCACCTTTTCTGCGTTGCACAAAGACGCGGCCGTTGGAACCAAAGATCTCAAATTTGAGCTCATCAGACCAAAGCACAGGTTCTGGTCTAATGTCCATTCCGTGTGTTTCTTGGGCCAAACAAATCTCTTCTGCTTGTTGCTTTTCCTTTCTAGCAGCTATTTGACCACAAAGGCCTGATTGGCGCAGTTTCCTCTGAACAGTTGATGTAGAGATGTGTCTGCTACCAGAACTGTGTGTGGTATTGATCTAGGCCCTAGATCAATACCACACAGAGTTCCAGGGCCTAGAAGGTGGAAACGAGAAACAAGAATAATCTTGGTTGGGTGAAATGACGATGAATATTTGTGTGGAGCAAAGTTCATTCTTCACACTTGTGGTGAAGGTCCTCTTCTTCACCTTATCACATAACAGCACTCAATTCAACCAGATATGATGAAATAAATAACTCACAGACACAAAAAGCTGAAATACTGAATGTATTTTATTGTGTGTTTCTCTTGGTGGGGCCAATGTATATCGGTTTGTTTGGAAGTCTGGTGTTGAATAATGTTTCTTACCTTTGCTGTCTCCTCAGGTGTCCAGCCCAAAATAGGCCGCTGGAGGTCTGAACACCTTTTTAAAGGTCCCGGGAGAGACCATTGTGATAATTGGAGAGGGGTGGTAGCAAATGTTTGACAACTAAAGGATTGTTATAGTTGAATGTTAGCTAAGTAAGGGTTTTATGAGGTTTCTAAGAGTAGAGGTATTCAGATTATATGTATTTGTTTGGTTATATTATTTAACCGAATATTCTATGGTGGATCTGGGGAGGGAGCTCACCTGTTCAGTGGTAGGGCTCGAGGGGTAATTGGTAGCAGCCTATAAAATGGGGCCCATGCACACAGACAGGGGGTGAGTGATTGGCAGGGCTGTGACCCAGACCTCAGGCCACAAAAGGGGCATGATTTTCTTTTTGTTATGTCTTTTAGGTCTTTTTGTCATGAATTATCAGTGTGAAATAAACACTTGGTTGGTTTGCACCTCATCTCAGACTCAAGCTTCCTGTTTTCAATCCAACCGCTACCAGGCCATCCTAACAACACTGGATGGACGCTGTACTAAACATATAAATACCTTGTCCGTTGTGTGCCAACAGTCTTTAACTCACGCTAATAAATATTTAGAAACTGCTTTATATCACAACAGAGCTCCAGTATTTTGTGTAGAAGGCCTCCTGGATCTGAACATGACCACTAAGACACAGACTTGTGTATCTGCAAGTATTTACTCATAAACATCTGACATATTTTCTCCGAGGAATAACATGTTGCATTTTTTTTTTTTACATGTTGCATGTGATATAGATCCACAAATACAATTAAAAGAAACAAACAAACCAAAAAAAAATACTTCCTGAAAACAACACAGATACGCTGCGTATCTAGAGTTCAGTCCAGAACATCATTCAGTACAACGTACTGCCATTTCACACGTTGGGCACATTAACTGTTTCCAGTAGCATTTATTAATACTAAGTTGCAATAAATAAATAAATAAATAAAAGATGTAGCCAAAGTTCTTCTGTACGTCCAGCCGCTCGGCGTAACTCTCCAAACAGGCAGCTCTGGTCAAATGCTATTTCATGTGTTGTGTTACGGTCGGGAGATTATTAACTTCACTGAAGTTGCAATAAAAGAAAGTAAAAAGACTCGCATGCAAACCTCACGTGTCCCTCGTTAAATCTGTGAAGGGGGGAGGGGGGAGGAAAGACATGGCATCTCCACAAAACAATGAGATAAAGGTCAACGTCATCATCGTCACAAAGGGAACATTCAGACCATGTAGAATATCCATGTGGACTTTTTTATACAGCCCCTCTAATTAATGGTAATACAGCAGTGGCGAATATATGCTCATCAGAAAAACAAAACAAAAACACTGGTATATGTACAATGCAGCGGGCAGCTATCACATCATCGGTCCTGTGTGATATCTTCTGCTATAAACATCCACTAAAAAATAAAAAAATACCCTCTGATTTGCTACAGGGAACTTCTGCTTCTCAGTGCTGCAAAAAGTTAAAGTTTGCACGAATAAAATGCAAGAAAAACGGAAAATACCACGGCTGCATATTTAGAATCCTTTCGTCCCTTTAAAGGTAGCCACTGCAAGTGCAATTACAACTGAAAGCAATAATAAAAAAAAAAAAAGAAACTGTACACTACTAGAGTAGCTTAACACTAAACACATCTCCAGTGTGTATATATTTTGTTCTTTTTGCAATGCATATAGCACCCTCTTGTGGTATTTTCTTTACAATACAGCTAAAGCATACTCAAAGGAAAAATGGTAAAAGGGGTAGGTGGAACCTTGAAAATATTTGCTTGGAAAATGATGAGAAGTACATTATCATTAAAGGTCTTATCTTCTACATGACATGAACAGAAATCAAATCTTCATTTCCAGCCCTCCTGGAGGTTTTGTGGATGTAGATTTTATAGGGGGGTTGCATGTGGTTACATCATCCGTGCAGGGACTAGTGCTTTAGACGATAAACATTCAGCCCCACTAAGTGAAAGCTTAACATTTAGCTGGTCAACTGGCACTTTGCAGCAAAGTGTTTCCACCCTTTATCCTCGAAACTGCTCTGAAATGTCTCGTTTTTTATTTTTTTTGGCCCCAAAACTGAGCGAGATCGCAGGTTACGCAGCCGGCTTAGTACGAAATGAAAAGAAAAGGGAGACACGTTTTGTCCCAAGAGCGTGCAAAAAAGTGTGCGGCGGTGGCGTATGTGTTTTAGGGTCAAAATCCCCTCTAACACCAGCAGCCTTTGCCCTGGTCGCCGGCGGCCCCGTCGCAGAGTCCCTCCTCTTCCTCCAGAGCAGCGAGGTTGAGCTCGTCGTTCATAGACATCCGGAGCAGATCCAGGTCCTTCTTATTGGCCGCCAGCACCTGCTCAGCCAGTCGTGTAAAAGTCTTGGAAAAACAAAAAAAAAGGAAACATGAGAAGAACACGATCAGTACGACTACGTGCACTGCTTTTGATGTCGGGCATGAGATGTCTTGACTTCCTACTGAGCGGTGACTCACCTCTGTTATATTGTGGTTGGTGAAGGCACTTGTCTCAAAGAAGTCCATCCCATAAGCCTTGGCCAGCTGGAAGACAGGTAAAAGTGAAGAAAGCAACGTTATAGTGACACATGAAAAGCTTTTAAAGCGGCACAGATTACCTGACTGGTCAGATGCAGTGGTGTGTTCAAGTGCAGCTTTTAATGGAAAATGCGAAGCAACAGGGAGTGAATGAGTCTTAGTCCTTCCAGTTCAAATTAGTGCATCACTCATGCACTGAGCTCAGTTTAGGACTAGAAAATTGACGTGATGCTGCATTTATTAAAATGTCTAAATTGTGTAAAAACATGAGGAGTAATATAGCCACAACATTAAAACCACTGACAGGAGAAGTAAATAACATTGACTATCTTGTGACAATTCAATGTTCTGCTGGGAAACTTTTGGACCTGGCCACCTAGACCAGACCAGGTACACCCACCCCATAGCAATGACACTCCTTGATGGCAGCAGCCATCCCCAGCAGGATGCAGTCTGACACAGGCACACACACAAAAACACTTTAGGAACAATTCAAAAAACATGAAGAACAGCACAAGGTGTTGACCTGGCCTCCAAATTCACTAGATCCCAAACTGATCAAGTATATCTGGAATAAGCCTGACCCACAGAAGCCCTCAACCCATAGGACCCAAAGGCCCCCACTAACAACATTCTGTTTCCAGACACCACAGGACACCCTCAGAAGGACCATGTGATGAGACACAACTGTTATGGTGTACATTTTCAGTGAACAGTGAACACAACGCTCAGAACCAAAAAAGACAGATTTCCATTTTGATTTCCTCTCAAACAGCTTTAAGGCTGTCCATTAAAATCATCTTAAACCACTCTGACACTATATCAGTATTTCACTGGGTGACACATTAAAATCCAGCGGCTGCAGCAAGCCAGCAGAAATATTCTCTGCGTCTTTTGCATAATTTTATGCAAATGTTTCCAGAATTCAGATATCTTAGAGAACTGCACGATCTCCGATGGGATTTAAACAGAACCAATTATGCACACTGCCAGCGCAATATATTTAAAAAGTCCTTATTTTTTTCTCACACTGGCTGTTTATGCAGTTCATCTACCGTCTGAAACCAGCGGCTTTATATGAAGATGGATGAACTGTTTTCTCTTTTCTCTCCCTCTCACTGTGTCATTGCCTGAGTCAGAGTGTGAGATCGGTTCAGGTCAACTCCGTCCTCTCCTGACGGCTGCCGCGCCTGCGTTTCACCAGCTCTTCAGCTTATGAACCAACTGCTGTGTTGACTTACACACCTGCTTGTCTGTACTTGTGTTCTTGTGAAACATCATCAGTCGCTGCCCAAGCTGCCCTACCCTAACCCTTACTGTTAAAAGTATGCTGTTACAGTTCCAGGAAAAAAAAAAGTCCTGTGTCCTATACTTCAGAATCAAGCTTGCTAAGTCCAAACTACCAAGTATGCAAGTTCAAGGTGTTCTTGGTATTGATAAACGTCCCTAGACTTTCCTCCACTCACTGCTTTATTATCTTTCTGGTAGTACATGTCAGGGTAGTCTCTAGTTTTTCTTCTGATTGTTTACTTGTTAGTAATTCTCTTTTTCCTTTACTTAAAATTTCCCTTGCGCCAACCGACAGCTTTCCTCTGGAGGATCTATCCACTCGCTCTGGCTCTCATCTGCAACTGGACCACTCGATCCAATTTGAGACGGACTGCTACTTTCCACATTCTGAAATGCCTGTGAGCTCTGGAGATCGATACGCTCTCCTAAGTGCATTGGAGTCGCTGGCTATTTCAAAAAAGGTCAAAGACGTGGAGCTGAGGCAAAGCAGTCACGCCCTTTAATTAATGCGCAACTTTAAGACTTGATAAAGTACAATGAGCAAATGAGCCTGTCCTAAAGTTGTCATGAAGGGGAGAAATTATCCAAAAGTGTGTTTTTGTACCAGGCTGTAAACATTTCTGCTGGAAAGTTGAGCATAACACGGATGGCTGTTGCAATTTTGCAATTTTTGGCACATTGGCTTAATTTTTCAGCAGCTTATCCCTTTAAAGGCCACCTAAACCTAAAAGGTCACTTTCTTCTCATTGTCAGGAACTGGGAGAAGCCTTCATAAACTATCAGAGCCACAACACCTGTGTAGACATTCTGAAATCAAACTGTACACCTAGCAGGTAACATAATTTGGCAACTTCTTTAATCCATCTGTACATGTTGTTCGTGATCTAGTGAATTTGGAGGCCAGGTCAACACCTTGTGCTGTTCTTTATGTGTTTTTTGAGTTGTTCCTAAAGCGTTTTTTTTTTTTTTTTGGCTGCATCCTGCTGGGGATGGCTGCTGCCATCAAGAAGTGTCATTGCTATGGGGTGGGGGTGCCTGGTCTGGTCTAGGTGGGTGCTACATGTCTAAGTAACATCCACATCAATGCCAGGTCCAAAAGTTTCCCGGCAGAACATTGAACTGTCACAAGATGGTCAATGTTATTCACTTCTCCTGTCAGTGGTTTTAATGTCGTGGCTGATCGGTGTATATGTTCCATATTTCTCCAAATTTATTGAGAAGAACCAGGCGTACCAAAGTTTTAAATGGCGCTGCTCAAGTTGATTCTGGCTTCGTTCATCTTTCATAATGTCATAATGTTGTGGCTGATTGGAACAGTTTGGAGCACCGTCATTTTAACCTCAGTGGATGTGCTGCATGCAGTGACTGACCCACCTTCACACCTTGCTCTGTGGCCACCTGCCTCTTGTCGACCTCGTCCGACTTGTTCCCTACGAGGATCTTCTGGACCTTGTCAGGGGCGTACTGCGGAGGGTTTGTTGCGTGGTTTCGAGGGGATATTTACAGATAAGGAAGAGGACGAGAAAACAAAATTAAAGAGATAGGAAGGGAGGGAGAGAGATTTGAAATGTCAGGAGAAGGCAGACGGGAGAAAACGCAGGAGCGACAGTGTTCAGGAAATGAGACCTAAATTAAAAGCATGTGGGACACATGCCAAGATCCATACAGAATATATTGGGACAGAAGCATAGAGGAAATTAGGTCCATAATGACTACATTAATAAAATAAAATCATCTGGGAAGAGACGGGGGAAGCGAGTCAGACAGGAGAGCTTTAAGACGACTCATAGCCAGCAGAAAAGAAGTGACTGCAAGAGGAAAAATGTGTTCCTCCTAATATTTATGACTTGACATTTTAAGATGACAGATACTTGAAAATGAAGACTAAACATAATAAACACAGGGCAGCTGTCGAGTCGGTGCGTTTGTTATTTTCCGCACCGTGTCAGCCATCTGTTTTTTATCACACCTGGGGCTTCTGCACCATCACTGGACTGGATGTACGATGAGATCTATTTTATTTTATTTTCCACCGCGCCTGATTTATCTAGCTCCTAAATCCCCAATCTTAGTGCCTCACCTCATCCACGTCACTGGCCCACTTCATGATGTGCTGGAAAGATCGCTCACTGGTGATATCATACACCAGGAAGATTCCCTGAAGAGAGACAAGCACACTTTTAATGGACCTCAGAGAGTCTTTCTTTAACTAAAAGGAAGCAAAATGGATAAACCAGAAAAAACATTAATACCAGACTGCCACTGGGAAAGTTGGCAGCGAGTGTCTTTTAGGTTTTAAGCCAAAGGCTGGATGAGAAATCCACTGAACTTGGTTTATAGCGTAAAGACAAGAACAGGCCACTTTTCTTCCGGTGTTGTTGCCTGTTTCTGGTAAATGGACAATTCAATTTAAGCTAGTTTAAACTCTTTAGCAGCCTAAAGGAAAAGGCAAAATTCAATGACAGCAATGCCAAGCGGGTTGTGTGTAGCACAGCGGAGTAAATGGCAACATCCTCTAGTGGGCAAATGGAGAAAGAGTACATTTAAATAATCGCCGGCCTCTTTACGTTGTTCTTTTAAAATGAAAAACGTAGCAACATGGAACTAGATGATTCTTGTAAATAGGTGGCCACAGATCAGGTACGGTATTTCTAGGCTGCAGTGATAATAGTACATTGTTATGTTTAGACTTTAATCATCCACAAGGATCCACAAGGATTACTTGGTCACAGTAGCATAGCTGCACATAAAAAACACTCTTGAGAACCACAAGTAAAAATAAAAATAAAATAAAATAAAACAAGATTTACAAAATTAACATATGAACTAATGTTAAAGAAATAGAGGCAGAAGTAAATATATATTATGTACATGGGAAGGATTAATAAAGTAGGGTATGAAAGAAGTCATGTAGCGTCAAATACCTGTGCTCGTCTGTAGTACTGCTTCGTGATGGTCTGGTACCTCTCCTGGCCTGCTGTGTCCCTGCACACACACACGTGTCAAATAAAAATGCACGCAACGTATTTGTGAGATTATAATAAGACGACGTGCGCGGCAGTGTCGGTACATCTGAGAAAGGCTGAGGCCGTGAGTCTGAAAAAAATGCTTTAATCTCTGTGACGCTGCATTCTTAGTGGCTTTTGGGATTTTAATATCTCAGCATGAACAAGTGGATGACTTAATGTGACATTTAGTTTTTCAAGGTCCTCAGAAAAGAGAAATCTGACAATAATTTGACGTTGCCACTACTTTCTATGTACCGCTCTCATCAGGCCAAAAATTTAAAATCTTCGAACCATAAAAACACACATTTACACTGATAATAGGAGAGAGAGAACCAGTTTTGGGATTGTAAAGTGCAATAAAATCAGATGTATTAGTTTAATGGACTATGTCTTTCATAAGTATAATGAGGAAAGTTGAAAAACTCATTTATATAATAATAATAAGCACATCAGTACTTCAATTGACATTTCTTCTTGCTCTACAATATTTCAGTCACGTGCACAACAACATTATACATTATTTTGTGGTTGAGTTGAGGACCTGGAAGAATTTGGCCCCAGTAAGGGACACGTGGTTGTCCAGTTTAACAGAAAAACTCCACAGTGATCTGAACTTTACCAAACCTTGAGCAAAGTGGCAACACACAGGACTCTAGTATAGTTAGGCCTCTGTTTTCAAACACAGTTTTCGGGCTTTTAACCAAAAACGAATTTGGATTGTAAACCTAACACATCGATTTCCTGCAAGATCCCATTTGGATCCAAAATGTAGTCATGAATATATCAGCAACGGTGAAAACAAATGAAGTGTGCTAGTGTTGCATATAAAAAACATACACACTTGATAAAATCCCCCCAAAAAATAAAATAAAGAAAACATCAGTGTTCTGGATGACAGCTACAGACTGGAGCCATAGACTGTAAAAAAAAAATGGACGACATGAACAGCTCCTCAAAAGTGAAGCCAAAGCAAGTAGAGCTCCCCCTGGTGGCTGGCTGCAGTATAGACCATAAGCTCCACCCCCTCCATATTAGTGGATGGGACTTGGGCCAAACTAAAACACTAAAATATACGTCAAAAACTTTGTCATTTAAGGTAGTTGATAAAGCGCTGATGTACATTCAAGTGGTCAATGCTCTGACGCTATAAATACAGCTAAAAACAGACATCACTATGATTGACAGTTGCCACTGACAACCACTCTGTGAGGTGGTCTCGTATGAACACTGACGCAGGGAAACGAATCAAAAAATAAGCGCTGTGTACAATCCAACAAGCGCAGTATTTATTCAAACGAAAAAGTAACACTCTAGCGTCAGTGTGGCCAATGGGAGGAAGTGGAGATGTGTCGTCCTTTTTTTTTTTTTTTACAGTCTATAGCTGGAACGTGGCCAGTGATGCAAGCTATGACAGTTAAACGAATGCTGTAAAACCAATAACACCCTCTTAAAGAGAAGTAGTATTGAGTAGTATCTACATTTTGTTCATCTCAGGCACAAGGCCGCCCGGCACTGTATAATATTCCAGTATCTTACCATATCTGTATCCGTACTTTGATACCATCTATTACTAGTGTCTTCATTTTGAAGTCGACTCCTGTAAGAGAGAAGATATTGTGAGTGGATGCAATATTACATTCACAGAGCTGTGTTTAGAGTTGTGCAAAGTCAAAACGTTCAGTCGATTCAAGCGAGTGAAAGGATCACCCCAGCTTTGTAACATCATAAAAAGCACTAACACAATAAGGGCCACATAATCCATGTGTGATTATGAAGATTGAGATAACGATCCCATGAGCCGTTCACTTCAGTTCTCTGTATCGACGTACCGTATGGCACATGGAGTAAGAAAAGAAGGGCAAACCCGGGAGCTGAGCACAGCAGAGGGAAAAAGAAAATGGAGCCGAGATGGGAGGGGGTTAAACAAGAAGTCGCTCACGCTTCAGTGATCTCTGATCTCTTTCACAAGGCTGGATGCGATGTTGTTTATAGGAAATAAAAAGGCAGCAGCCAGTTTTATATATTTCTATCAGGACATTTCTGAAAACCAACACACACACACTGATTTTGTTTTTTCATTCCTATGACTAAAACCAAATCCATGTATTGATTACTTGCTCAGGATTGTATTCTTGACTTGAAGAGGATACAGTATCACAGCAACGATGCAACTGAAGGCAAAGGCCAGGATTTTAGTAACACTATGGCCAAGAATCGAAATTTGCCCGACAATACTCAGATCAGAAACAAGCAGCAGCCTCCAGGACTGAAAAATGAAGCCGACGTGGGGAAGTGCCAATAACTGCAGTTCCTCTAATGGCCACTTGAGGCTGGCTCCAAAAGCGAGGCGATCGCCGTAGACGCACAACGTTAAAACGCCCAACTTCACAGCCGAAAACCCAGCTTTCTGCCTTGCCTTTTTGGCAATATATGAATTAGCCGAGAATTAGACAAAAATGGCGACGGCCGGAGACATCACACTGAGCTTCAAAACCACGCTTCAGACGATACGGGAAGGCGTGTACACAAAATACGCGATATTCGAGTAGCAACATCAGCCACAAGTCCTGAGGAAACCACTGCCAAGCATCTAGAAGCCACAAATGGTAACAGTTTAGAAAGCTAACGACCGGGTCGAATGATCTGGCCACAAAGAAATAATAAAATATTGATCCTGAAATTGTATTAAATGTGTGAGGAGAAGGATGTTAGCAAAAGTAGTAATTAATTGCTGGTTGTTGTGTAAATTCCTAATGTTAACTGTAAATTATATAAAACATAAGACATATAATGACAGTTGACAGCCATTTTATACCGTTAGCGCTGTTTGTAATGCGTCATCTTTGTCTTATCTCAGCCAGTCGTACTTAACGTGATCAGAAACAACAGCTGAGTGTATGAATAATAGAACCTGATCTTTTCCCTTTTCTCCATCCTTCTCCTCAGACTAATGCGTTTAAGTCAACAGAAAGCGAGCCCACAGGCTTCTATAGACCACGCTAATCCCAGAGAAATCAATTAACAGTTCATCCCAATTAACCTGATACTCAACACCCCTGTGTCACAGCTGGCATCACACTCAGAGAAAGAGCTGCTGACTCTCGATCGATCCATTTCACCGGAGGAGCTGCGGTTTTCAGCCGCTGCAATCTCTGCGCAGTTTTATATTCCAACGGACGGACGCGAGGAAAACAGCTGACCAGGCTGATTTGTACGTAAATATAAATATATTTTAAGGACGTAAATATAAAGTCAAGATGAAGGCTCCGTGGAGGCAGGAGTGCGCAGGCTTGACAGCAGGAGGCCTCATTTAGGTCGTAATTCGGCCTTTGACTAGAGAGCGTTCAAACCAAGACTGAGTGAAAGGTCAGCACAGCAATCAATGGTTTGCCTTGCCTGAGGCTTGAGACGAGAGGGGTGGCCGTCGAAAAAAAAGAGTCTGTCCTCCTGCGTTATTGGCTGTGCATGCATTAGCGCTGTATTAAGCTCATTCATGCAAACGGGAATGATTTAAGTATCAAATGCAGATACAGACTAAAGGATTGGTCTGCAGCCACGGGGAGGCTGAAATCTGGAAGATAAGTGCAAGGGTTAAATCATAAGAGAATAACCGTCTGAGTTTTACTTTGAGAAACTTAAAAGAGGCTTTACCCTGTGTGCTGTCTGCTTCCAGCTGTTTCACTGATCAGTTCTATCTGACTGCTTTTCATTATTTTATAAGAGCCTCTTTAATAAAAGAAGCAGATCTAAGTGCAAATAATCATGCGAACAATGAGTGAGCAGACAAAACGGATCAACCTTTTTCTTATGTTTCTATTTATTAGAGGTCTGACTATTGCATTGTAGCATTAAAATCTCACTGCCTGCACAATAGACTGTACAGAAAGATGGATAAACCCCCCGTAACGTCACCCGTAAGATTCCCAAAAGAGTCGTTTTGAAGCTCAGTGTGGGAGACTCCACCTAACTGCCTGGGTATTTAAAGGAAAACTGTCAAAAACTTGTGGAGAATGAGTGGAGCTAAGGCGAGCAGGTGATGCCTAGAAAGACGGCCAGCAAACTACGATGACGCCCACCTGTAACTTAAAGCAGCCACGCGCTGAATTATGCCTAATTAGAAGGCTTGACATGATTTAAAGAGGCGAGTTATATAAAAATGTATACCAACGGGGAAAGTAGCTATAGAGACGAAAACAGTTATTTGGCTGTAATGTTTAAATGGGCATTGTAACATAGAGGTTACATGAAAGCGGCCTCAAGTGGCCATTTGAGGAACTGCAGTGTTCGGCACATTAGCTTCAGTTCTCCATGAGACATTTTGCTGAAAGCCTTAAACGGTACTTTTGCAGGGTTCGTTAAAGGTGCATTATCTTGATCTGCAATCAGTTAAACAAGTCTGTGAGGGAGCAAACGTCAATATATTTGATCGTCGGACTGTTTTCACTCAGCTTAAGTAGCTCTGAAAAAAAAGAGTACAGTCCTATCTTGCATAGATGCTTGGGGGGGAAAAAAAGCCAAAGCTTCTCCTCTTCCCTTCAAAAAGCGACTGCGACGAGTGCAACGTGAACAATGTGAGAGACAGCAGTTAATCCAACACGGCAGCGTTTCACAATCAGCCGAGTGAGAGCCATGTAAAAACTAATGGGTACACACCCAAAACTGACTCCACTAATTACCCGGGATGTTTGACTATGCGAGACGGATTAGGCTACGTGTCAGAGTGCTGCAGGCTACGGTGACAGGCTCGCTAATGGATGGATGGATGGATGGATCCTGCGACACTGACATGAATTCACCGGGGAATGGATCTGTCATCCATGACTATCGTTAATAGCGGTGGACAAAAAAAAAAAAAAATGCAGTCGTCAACAGCAGGACAAGGGGCAAAGCTTTTTCTGCAATCACAAACTTTGTTATTTTGTATTAATTTAGCTGTAACCAAAACACGCTGGAGTTACAGTTATATAATAAATACTGACTTCATTTCGAGGGCAGAGCCTCAGCTTTGATTTGCATGGATTTAATTAACGTGCATTTCGCTTGCAGAAGACAAAACTAGAGGTAGGAAGAGCCACAATCAAACAATTACTGAAGGGAGCTGCAGATCGTCCACAATTCTTTGCAATCACTGCCCGCAAAGATTTAAGTTGTAGCTCCCTGTGTATTCTCTCAAATTAAAGCTGACAGTCTGAACTGTCAAACTGAACATTTAAACAGCTGTAACTCGAACATAGATCAGTATCCACACACATACGGAGCAGAGACTTTTATGTTCAGCAGAAATCAAAGGAGCGTACACACAGGAACGGCAACGGCCAATGGGAACGCTTGATATGTCTGGTTGGCACATGACATAAACACAGAGTTCCCCAAACATTTACCACCTTGACTTTGGCTCCTATCACATAATTCACCTGATGTGCCGATAGCGGTCATGTAGCGTCCAATAATAACGGAGCTGTATGATGGCGAGAAGAGCAAAATCTGTCCATGCACTAGCTTTATTTTGATGTTCTGTCTTGTTTAACTATAAAATATTTGAGCTGGGAGACATCGAAGAGGATTACAAAGACAACCAGAGCCTGGAACGTCAACTATAGCGACAACCATCAGCTACAAAGTGATGGACGACGAGTGAATCATTTGATATGTGGACAGGGCTTAAGAGTGACAATGAAACTAAAAAGCAGTAGTCTGAGATAATTCATGAAACATCTTCTGAAAAGTTTATGTCTGAGCTGTAATATTGTCCACACCAGTACCCAGATTTATAATGTTGCAGGTCTTGCAACAAGACTTGGGTTTGAGTTTATGCTGATCCTCCAGTAATGTTGTGTGTGTCTGGCCTGGTTGCAGCTTAAGATTGTAAAAAAAATAAAAAAATAAAATGTGCATGGAGTTATAAAGTGGTGATTTTACCAAACTAATGCTACAGCTCAACTGTGTGGCATTAGAACAGTCTAAGGACTGAACTGCCTGCAGCTGAGTCACGATGCACTCTCTACTGGCTCCGGTGCATCGAGGGTGATCTTTGCTGTCCGTCGTGAGTCAGTAACAGTGAGTATGTGACTTCTCAAGATTCCCTTAGATTCAAACCAATTTATCACTAACTTTGCACCAGAATTCATTTTGAATTTGTCCATTTTTATGCCTTATTATGAATTAGAGATGTGACAGAAAATGCAAGAAATCAAGAGTATCATTAACCCCTGTGCCATCCTTATGGTGTCCTCGTAAGTAGTTTTTGAGATGTCCTTCTATTATAATTAAACAAATAGTTCAAGCTTAGCAGCTTCCACGTTCCTAGAAATCCAGAGAAAAGGCCGTTGTTTCCCTGATAACCTCTTTACCACAGAAGAACTATGTGATCCATGCCCCACCCTTCAGACTAACGAGCTCTCCAAGCAGCGGCGAGCTGAGTGCGCGACCCGGCTGTGACCATAACACCGCTGGGACCATTATCATGAGGACAGATGCTTATTGAGTTGTAACATGGAGCGGGGGGGGGCCGGGCCTGATGCTTTATAGCTGTTTTGACAGCCCGGGACCTCCGAGTGAGTCTGTCGAGGTAACAGAGAGGAAGATTAAACTCAGCAGTGTGACTGAATGCCATTACTAAATCATGCCTGCAGCTGCTCTTTGCCAGAGAAATGCGCCGCTCTCCACTTCAGAGCACGGCGACCTGTGAAAATAAAATGGGATACCTCGACGAGTGAGGGTCTGTCCATTCAGGTAAGAGCAGAAGCCCTGAAATACTTTTCACTTTTTTGGTTTTTATAGTTTGAGTTTTTGTTTTTTTACTGAGCTGAAACCATAAAATGAATTCACATCCTTTGGGTCTTTATGTAATAATTCTTTAACTCCTTTGAGGGAATGATGCAGCATGTGACTAAAGCTACAGCGGGCAGTCTGAGGCTGTTTTCCATGGTTTGGTTCAAGCCTGTTGGTTCCAAATAAGCAGCAACACATCAACATGACAACTCCCAGGATGCAACAGCCATAAAGAAGTGATTTTGTACAGTGGAAGGATTGAGCCATCCTTCACGGAAACCCTGACCTCAACCCCTTAAAGCACCTCCAAGATGAACTGGAAGACAGAGTCGGGCCTCTGACGTTCATGGCTGCGCTAACAGGGACGATATTTCTCCAACCTGACTGAGATCCAGATTCCATCTTCACTGTTTACACAGACGCGAAATAAAACGATCAGGAAGCATCAGTCTGAACTCTGTTGTGACACTGCAACGTGGTTCAACATGCTTGGCTGCAATGAGCCAGCTAGAAATACACAGATCAGGCAAAACATTATGACCACCTTCCTAATATTGTGTAGGTCTCCCTTGTGCCTCCAAAACAGTTGTGACTCATCAGAGAATGGACATGGACCGTCTGAGGGTGTCCTGTGGTGGCTGGTCTTTGAGTCCTATGGGTTGAGGGGAGGGGCTTCTGTGGATCATCCCACAGATACTTGATCAGTTTGGGATCTAGTGAATTTGGAGGCCAGGTGCTGTGGGGTCATTGCTATGGGGTGGGGGTGCCTGGTCTGGTCTAGGTGGGTGGTACAGGTCTAAGTAACATCCACATGAATGCCAGGTCCAAAAGTTTCCCAGCAGAACATTGAATTGTCACAAGATGGTCAGTGTTATTTACGTCTCCTGTCAGTGGTTTTAATGTCGTGGCTGATCTGTGTATCCATATTTCTCCAAATTTATTGAGAAGAACCAGGCGTACCAAAGTTTTAAATGGCGCCGCTCAAGTTGATTCTGGCTTCGTTCATCTTTTCAAACATCTTTCCTACCTCCATGTTCCTGTTAATCCTGGAAACTCGTGCGCAGAAGGAATGGATTTATTCCAACCAGAGAGAATTGATCAGTTCAAGTGTATGGTTATTAAGAGCCCATATTTCGCTCTTGAACAGATTATCAGAGGTCTACACCCGTCTCAGTTTAATTAAAAATCCCTCTGATCAGACCAGTGTCATATTAGTGGAATGCCGACGGGGACATGGATCCTTGTGAGGCTGAACGGAAGCAAATCAAAGCAACCGGGATCCAGGGGTCGTCCTATAAGCTAATGGAGCAGCAGATAAATTCCCGTGGAATAAAAATAACAACCAGTAGTGACACTTGGATGTAATCTTCAAGTATCCACATACTGTACTGACATCTGATCATTATCATTCTTTGCTGGAAGCTGTTGGTGTGAAGCTGCTGTATTTTATAATGTTTATACTTTACGTGCAAGAGGTCCCGGCAGCTTTTGAGATAATTCAGAGCAAAATGTGACTTTAACTGGATCTGATGAATAATGGAGCTGCCCGTGAGGGGGAGATGCCGAGAGAATTTATATCTATATCTCTCTGTCACCGTGAAGGTTGGGAAATTATTCATTGATCCTCCGCAGAGCACTGGCGGTGGTCACTCTTGATCTCTCTCCCTCTCTGTCTCTCTGTGGACTTTGCAGACCTTATTTATCAGAAGAGATGAGTTTCAATTAGCCAGTGAAAGACCTCCCAGCGTGGCTTATAGACACCACATGCTGCCTTTTACACTATCCCGTCCGTCACGAATACCTGGACTCCTCCGACGCTGGACGCATCCGGCTGCGTTTGTGCACACTAACACTGCAACAGCAGCTCAGAAAGATCACCACGTTCATCTGTATTCAACATAAAAGTTTGATCCTTTCTTGCAATGTACAGTGTAAGCATCATTACACAGGGAAGAAGTTTCCTGGATATGGCCTAAAATAGCAAACTGCAGCGTTTGCAAACGTGTGAGCATTTATCATCAGCCTACATCTGTCAGGTGAAACAATGCAAGCTTTTACGGGCTTTTACAACGAGCACAATTGATTTTGAGCTTTGAGACGCTCTAAAAAAGTAGAAATAGTCCAAAAAATAACGTTAAAACGACCAAAGAGTGGTGCAATGTTGTGTTTTTGTTACCTGTCTGCACATCCACCATCCGCAAATTCGTTGCCTTGAACTTATCTGGAAATGTTGTTCTCTGAAAAAACTACCAAAAAAAAAACCTCCCTGACTTTTTCCCAACCCTGCGGCTACACTCAGACGCGTGCTTTGCCTTGACTGTAACTCGCAAAAAAAAACAGGAGCTCACCGGGAGAAAATGAACTGAAAACCACAGAAAAGACAGCCACACAACAAGAAGACGAAGAGATGAGAGACGCCGCCTCAGCATGTGGCAGAAGAAAAACGAAACAACCGCTGCTTACTGTACATCCTTATTTCTCTCACTTCAAAGTGAAGCGTGGTAACGCACCCGTCACGGCGTGCACACTGAATCCTAACTATGAAGGTGCATATTCTGCACAGCTCATATTAACTAAGAAGACAAGGGGGGGGCTGGCCATCTTCAGGTATTATAAAATGGATGGTTTTAGTTTGTTCTGCAAAGAGAGAACAAGCCGAACATGAGAAAGTCAGTCTGATTTGTGCACAAACTATCCTCCAAGAAACATAAGATTGCATCTTATGCGTTAAGATAAGGTTTCATATCAGAATCATATGATCAGACGACAACATGTAGTCGTTTCTGTGAACCATCTCGTGCCAAATGGAACAATAAAGAGCAATTTATCACCAAACTAAAAGTAACATCTGTGCCTCATTCAAAACATCCACATTCTCATATGTTAAAATATGCCATGGCTATTATTTTGCTTGGCACCCGGTTACACAGCCAGTGCCAAGTGCTGATAGTTGGTAAACTCATCTGCATGGCTGCCAAGTGTTGGCTCTCCCCCCTCAGGGCTTCTCCAGCCAGTGCAATCATCTTAACACCCTCTTTATTCCACATGAATTCACAGATCAGATTAAATCGTAATATATAGCCTTTTAAATTCCCGCCCCAATCAAATTTGTGTAATTAATTTTGAAAATTCAATGAGAGGGATGCCCTAGTGACATCAAGGGAAAATGATGAAAAGAGCGTCTTAAATGAATGGGAGAGCTAATTAATAGTGCAGAAGAAGAAGAAAAAAATTAAGTTAAAATGGAGAATTAAATCCTGCTGGCAGTGCAGTGTCTTACCGATGGTGGAGATATGAGACGGGTGAAATTCGTTGTCCGTGAATCTGCATAACAAACATGTTTTCCCAACCCCAGAATCTCCGAGAAGCAGGAGTCGGAAGAGCACATCGTACTGTTTAGCCATAGTGTTGCACGTAGCGTGGGATTTAAGAAGCCAGAGTCAGCTAACTCAGAGATGAATGGCCAGTCCCTGCCCACCTGCATCCCATGTCTGCTCAGAAGGGCAGCATGAGGCTCTGGCTGTGTGCTTCTTTTTGTTCACTGGGGCTGGCAACAAAAACAGGGATGCTCCAGTTTCCCAGGCAGCCTCCAGCTTCCAGTGGGTGCGGTGGACCACTGTCAAGTTACACGAGAAACCGACACTTCCGGTTGTGCTTTTCAATATAAAATCTTTGACTCAAGATACTGTGTTAAGGTTTTTGGCACTAGATTAAATAACAGTTGCAAATGGTTTTTCGTTGTGTGTTTTTTTTTTGGATAGTGTGAACAGTTTTGCTCAAATTCAAATCTGCTCAGTCCCTTTTTTTATTTGACAGGTTCTGCCAACAACGACCAGCCACAACATTAAAACCACTTACAGTAAATAACATTGACCATCTTGTGACAATACAATGTTCTGCTGGGAAACTTTTGGACCTGGCATTCATGTGGATGTTACTTAGACATGTAGCACCCACCTAGACCAGACCAGGCACCCCCACCCCATAGCAATGATACTCCTTGATGGTAGCAGCAGGATGTAGCCTGACACAAACACACACACAAAAACGGTTTAGGAACAACTCAAAAAAAAAAAACATGAATAACAGCTCAAGGTGTTGACCTGGCCTCCAGATTCACCAGATCCCAAACTGATCAAGTATCTGTGGGATGATCCACAGAGGCCCCTCCCCTCAACCCATAGGACCCAAAGGCCCCCCACTAACAACATTGTGTTTCCAGACACCACAGGACACCCTCAGAAGGACCATGTCCATTCGCTGATGACTGTTCAGGAGGCACAAGGGAGACCTACACAATATTAGGAAGGTGGTCATAATGTTACGCCTGATTGGTGTATTGTCATTTTTTGGGCATGCGTGATACAGTTTCTTAAGCTTTGACTAATCTGATTTCCTGTACCATACGTAGGCTACAGGTTTCTGATGAGACTTACTGAAACTTGAATTGAACAACAAATTTATGAATATGAATAGATTCATATCAACAGTCTCAGTAATCCGTTCAGAGCTTTTACTTTGAAGGCTAAATTGGAGTATTTCCGGTATTTTGTGCGTCGCTTACTGATCGATATTAGAAACAATGCAAACAGTTTCTCCTCAATACCTCTATCGACGTTAGACTAAAATCATCCGTAAGAAACATCACAATTGTTGTGTTACTATAATACGAATTTTAAACATTTTTACAAAACCCAGAGCATCGTTTTTGAACGTTTCCTCACTACAATGAATGAAACGCAGTGGGAGAAGTTTGTTCCCTTGGAGACGCCGTAGCGAGGCGTTCGCGCAACTTCCGCCCACTCCAACCTCAGCCGGAAGCGAGCGGAGTCCAGAGAAAGTGAGCGAACTACCAAAACAAACTAACACCGCCAACATCTTTCCTTTCACTCCCAGTATCCCTGCAGCTACAGGGGCGCCCCGTCACCATAGCCATGGATGGTATGTCGACGCCGCTGCGGTGCATCGGTGAGCACCACTCCGCGGAAATGTTCACGGATGACGGGGTGAAGACGGTGACTTCAGTGGAGCAGGTGAGCGAAGACACAGATTTGCTCTAGGTAGCTAATGCTAACATGATGCTCTGACTGGAGGCGCGTCTTCAAAAGTGTGACAGACATTCAGCTGTCACTTAGTACATTTTATTCAGCCACTGTTGGCCCATTAATTAGAAAAAAAAACTTAAAAACTGTTTCTTGTCAGCTCTGTTTTGTTGTCAAGTGTGAGGTCGCAAGCTTTAGCTTTAAGATAACTAGCACTGCACGTTAAGTAGATTAAGTTTGAATAATTTTAAGCTAGCTAGTTAGCCATTTAACTAAAGTAGCTAAGCCTGGGTAATGACAGGTCGTTAACAAAGCTCCAATACAAACTGCAATATTTATATTTTATGGACTTCACTTACCATTAATTCGTAGTTCAGTTTAATCAGGCCCGTAGTTATTAACTCAGAGACATCCGAGAGAGGACGAGTAACCGTTTTTCCCCCAAATTTTGAATGTGTTGCATTCACTTAATGTTGGGAAATATACATTTTGTTTATGCGTGTTGATGCATTCTGCTAAAAATAGTGCTGACCCCCAATACTTTGTATTTGTATTTCCCAAAGTAACACTTTATTGTACACCCCCGCCCCCAGGGGGTAATGTATGTTGTAGATATTTTCTAATTGAAGGACACGTGAACGCCTCTTCCTACAGGTGTTAAAATTCACAATTTAAGCTTTGTGCCGTGAACGCAGCAAATCATAACAGCTTTCCCTACTAGTCTAAATGAGTTGTCCAAACAAGAGCCTGACTGATAAAGTAATATAATACTAATACATAATAAATAATAATAGTTTAAAAGTATTGGTCAGTAATAGCTTATTGTAAATATATTGTTTTGGAATTTACATTTTTCATTTAATAGGGACAGTCTATGCTAAGCAACACTTTTTAAAATGTAAGTTGTTGTGATGGGGTTAGCTCAACAGCTAATCTACACATGTCATCTTGTGAAAGTTAACAAAAGCTTAAAATTGCAACAAATAATTGCGTGTTGTTTTACAACCTGCACAGTTATTATTGATGGAAATGAATGCAAACAAGAATCGGCAACGGTGCAATGTGCGCGTGATAAACAAACCGGTCCTCCGCTCTGCATTCTGCTAAGGCTGATGAATCACTAATTAAAGGTGGATTTTGTTTATCCCTGAGCTCAGAATGACCTTCATGACGACTGTTCCTTGCTCTCCTCTCTTCTTTTTTTTTTTCACCAGACGAAAGTGGAGCACAGCATTGAAGAAATCATTTCTGTTTACAAGCACAGCTTACCACAGTAAGTCTCCACGGTGTCAGTGTGTCTGGTTAAATACCATTCCTCTCGATCTTTACACCCAGTGTTTCTCTTAGTGTAATTAAACTTATTACATAATGAAACTGAAAAGTGAGACTTTATTTTTTGCTATAATTAGTGATCTGTTCCGTTTGGTTATGATGATATTATTCACAGTTTAACAGCGTTTTAACGACATCCAACATGGAAACACTCCTTTCATGCATATATTTCATCCATACAGACGAGATTATTACCACCCTGTCATTTGAAACTGTACAGAAATAGCCGTAAACATGGAATAAATAACATGATTGTTATTCTTTGTACCGTACAGGTTAAAAACACGTCACCTTCTACCCTTTGAGATAAGAATACAGTTTTAGTGCAGCATTCAAAACCTGCAAAAGACAGTAAATGATCAATGAGCTGTGTCCCTCTAATGACGCACGATATTTCCACAAATGCAGCGCAGTTTTTATTCAAACCATCCATGTTCATTACAGGGCAATTGCGGCTGTATTCAAAGAAGCACAGTTATTGAAAACGGTTGTGAACGCCCCCTGATGACGAAGTCTTTGAGAGAGACTAACACAAAACAAGATATGACTCATGCTCATCAGAACGACTCTGCATTGTGTTTATTTTTGGTTCTCCGGCGGCACATCAGACAAGTGCGAGTAATTGAAAACTGTTGTGTTGTGAGCGCGCTGTCGGTTGTAAAGGCCTTCGTTGCCCGTTCAAGTTGTGCCTGTTCAGAGCAAGGCCATTGCGGTTTTATTTGAGGAAATGCAGTAATTACGAGCTGTTGGCGAGGGTGAGGACACGCACTCGTACCTGACGATCGCACATTCAAACAACTTCAAAGTTGACACACCTGCCACGCGTGGCGGGGGATTGGACGAACGGTTGTTGCACAACGCAGAGAACAGACAAATGCAGAGATTGCGTTTTTTTTTTTATTAGTGACCTTTGGAGGGATGAGTTGCATTGTGGGTAATATGGACACCTGGATTTGAACAGGATAGACAAAGCAAGGTGGAACTACCTTGTATATTTGAAAAAGATGGAAAATAAAGCAGCTCCACTTTTGATTCAGACATGAGATTGCAGTAATTACGTCAAATCAGGACACTAAAATGTCCCGACCTCCTTTCAGTATATTTTAAAAGCATTCATAGCACATACAACTGAGTCTAGAACAGCTAGCCCACGGTGACAAATAGGTCAGATGTTGGGTCGCCATAGCAATGACAATCATCCATTCAGAGCTCTCTGAATGCATTAACAGCCATTATGAGGCATTTCCAAGAACTCTGCTCACTGGCCTCGGCTGTTTTTGATCACAAACACCTGCTGTTGGCTAATCGAGGCGGCTGCAGAGTGATGTGTGATGGCTGTTATCTAAACGCTGATCAGCCCACGTTCTTTGCCATCAGCTGTCGTCGCTCCTCGAAGGGGTGACTCATCTCATTTCTATGACAACTGCTGGACGTGGACGCCGCTGCCGCTGCAGCCGTCAGGGAGGTGCATTTGGTGCTATAAGAAGAATTAATGGTATTAAGCAGGAGAGGACATGCGTTTAGTTGCGATTATCTGTTTTCACGGATGGAGCCTATCCCAGCTGTCATCGGGCGAGAGGCGGTACACCCTGGACAGGTTGCCAGTCTATCGCAGGGCTAACACAGAGAGACAGACAACCATTCACACTATTCACACTCACACCAATTAACCTAATAAGCATGTCTTTGGACAGTGAACCCACACAGACACAGGGAGAACATGCAAACTCCACACAGTCGAACCCAGAACCTTCTTGCTGTGAGGCATCCGTACTAACCACCACACCACTGTGCCGCCCCCAAAATAGTTATTTTCACATTAAATCTATTCATATTCAGCTGTCCATTTACATTTACTGAAACATTTTGTCGACCTTCAATAGCCTGAAGTCACAAATATCATTTTAGCAGAGGAAATCTTTTAATAGATTATAATTTTTTGCTAAATGCACCTGCCAAGTTGCTCTGTGGGTAATCTAGACAACCTGATTTAAGAAGGCGTTAAATAAATCATCGAATAAAAATCACAAAAATGTCCATTCTGGGGTTGAAAATGTGACTGCGCAGCGAGGAAAGCTTTCAGAATCAGGCACACCAGATGTTTTGTTTTCGACTGTTGGAAGAAAAAAATCTTCTCTGGTTCTTTGAACTCACAAAACTACAGCGAACAATACTGAGAACACAACCTCTCTGTCCTAAATGGTAGCTACAGCCTTGTATAATGCACACAAAAGTAAAAAAAAAATGAACTAAACGTTAATTGCAAAACAAATGTTGCATGTATTAATTGGTAGAGCTGACATAGCTCATTACTAGAAGTAGAAACTATAAGATATCAGGTTCATGTTCATTTCCTGTTCAACGTTTTCAATTTTGCACCCTCATCCGAAGCCTGGAAGCTGCGCTGAACCCTCACCCGACGCGGTGGGCGGACCGGCTTTTGAGCCGAGCACCGATCCTCCGATTGTTGTGTTGTGATGCTGCAGCGAGACCTCAGATAGTGATCTGTGACTCACCCTGTGTAGGTGCAATTACAATGGGATGTAGAGAACATTGTGTGGAAAGGGCAGGCAGCAAAATGGGGCAGGGAGGGAAGGAGCGTCAGTTGTGTTTGACTCACTGACACACATATGTTGTTGTACGCTTGTGTGTGTGCATGTGCAGGGAGCTACAGATGCACATGAGAGCTGCTTCCTGTGCTGCATGCATGCACACTAATATTAAAAAGCTGAAGAGAACGGCTTGTGACTAACACCGTTTCATATATTCATGCATACGGTGTATTTACATATGTATGAGGATTCTGGCTGGCAAGCATTTCTTGCACGTGTGCCACATTATTGCATAATTCTTGCATCTTTTCTTTTGTTGTAATAATGCTTAATTTCCCCCATGCTCTGACACATTTGTGCGTTTTCTCATTTTAAACTAAGGCTAATTTCTCCTATAGGGACAAGTAAACAACATGGACCACTGCCACCTTTTAAAATGAACAAAACTCCCCAAAATATCCTCAAACATCTGTGTTCAAACATATTTGTTTTTTCTACCTCTTTTAACAAGAAGTAAGTTGATGTTTGGAATCAGTTCTAAGTGATGCTTTTTGTTCACCTGTATTTGGTTTCTGTTGTTGTCTTTTGTCGTTACAGGCCATCATTTATCTCCTGCTAATAAAAACTGAATGAAAAATAAGAAAGTACATGCAAAGGAGCCACTAATTATGCTACCGAGGCTCTGAAATAACACAAATTCTCTAAAAAAATATATATAATTTTATTAAGTTGTTTCTCTCAGATTCTGTGCATACAGTATGATATTTAAAACAGGTGAACCTTTTCTTGAATGTCTACATTTTCTGTTTGTACTTCATCCCCCTGTTCTCTTTGTTTGTTTGTTCTTCAGGCCAACGTTGTTCAGGGAGCAACACTACCAGTATCTCAAAAAGGGTTTACGTCACTTATCAGATGCTTATGAGGTACAGTACACTTCCATAAATATCATCAAGATCAGAGGAAACACCAGTATGTGTATAGGATACATTTAGTTCCTTAAAAAAACCTGATGATACAGACTCTAAATGAAAGTGTTTTCCCTGCAAGCCACGTTTCTGGTCACGTTCATGTTAGTTTTAACCACTGACTGTATATAAAGATGGAGGAAGCCTCCCTGATGATCGTATTCTTGAAGAGAGGTTTTGAAGCTGAACTGAAGGTGTGGTGGCTCCGTCAGTCGCCATCTTGGCAGCGTCTGACTCCGCCTACTGCAAAAGTGGGCAAAGAGGTGGAGCTGAGGCAGGCGGCTAGCGACCTGCAAGGGTACCCACTTGCCAGTCACAGCAGCCACGCCCTTAATTATGCATAACTTTAAGCCTTAATACAATTTAACAGTTATAATCAATTGAGAAAGACCAAAACTGTTTTTTCCAGGTGTTCCAGGTTCTAAACATGTTTTTTTTTTGGGGTCACTTTTGGAGTCGGTGCCCCGAAGTGGTCATTTAACGAACTGTAGTTTTGGACACTAGAGTGATAGCTTAGTTTTTGTATTAACCAGTGCTGACCTGTGGGATAGCAGCAGTCTCTACCACTGTATGCAAGTCTCTGATTGACTCTTTCTGCTTTAAATAGACGTATTGCAATAATATTCTTTTTATTTTCTGCAGGAAAGGGAGAAAACAAAGTATCGTAGCTTTGCAGCTCAGTGACATACTTGTCTTTATTATTTCAGTTGTGTTACCTGTTGCAAAGACGTTGGTGTTTTATTTAGTAAGAGCTGCACTAAAGACATAATGTAACTGCATTATTTTCATCATAAATGCTAAATATGATCAAAAATAAGTGTAATTTTCCGCCTCTGCCTCTCCTCTACTTGTCTTCCCTTGTCTCCGTCCATGAACGGCCGATCTCACTCTTCTGTTCACAGCTATAATTGGTCATCTTGCGCCCGTTTAATCATGTGACGTGTGTGTGTGTTTCTGTCTGCCTCCGTGCTTGCAGTGTCTGGACGCTAGCAGACCGTGGCTTTGCTTCTGGATTCTTCACAGCCTGGAGTTACTAGAGGAGCCCATTCCTGCTGCTGTCGCCTCAGAGTGAGTCACGCACACAGACTCTCGCTCCACAACTAGACGGCTATTGAAGGGCAGAAATGAAGCCAGATAAATCCTGTGCACTGCCAACAACTTTTTTTTTTTTTATTATTATTTATTCCTGTTGCATAGTTCCACTACAGCACAGCATAAATATGATGCTGCAGCGCAAAAACAGTAATAGAAATCAGTGTGCGACCCTTCGAGTACAATTAACTTATTTTATTTATTGATGAATCTGCCACAAACATGTCACAAAGTACTTGTGATACTAAGACTTTAAATAAAACACTAAAATAGATCAGTGGAAACTAAACCAGAATAAACGTTTCTTCCTTCCATAAATAGATCTGATCACTTACAGACTCTCCTCCTTTTTCTTTGTGTTTAATTTAATGGAAGGAGAACAATACTCTACATCAACCAACGGTGGCATTTAATAGCATAACATATACACCGATCAGGCATAACATTATGACCACCTTCCTATTATTGTGTAGGTCTCCCTTGTGCCTCCAAAACAGTTGTGACTCATCAGAGAATGGACATGGGTCTTCTGAGGGTGTCCTGTAGTGTCTGGCAACAGGATGTTGTTAGTGGGGGGCCTTTGGGTCCTATGGGTTGAGGAGAGGGGCCTCTGTGGATCATCCCACAGGTACTTGATCAGTTTGGGATCTAGTGAATTTGGATGCCAGGTCAACACCTTCTGCTGTTTTTCATGTTTTTGCATCCTGCTGGGGATGGCTGCTGCCATCAAGGAGTGTCATTACTATGGGGTGGGGGTGCCTGGTCTGGTCTGGTAACATCCACATGAATGAATCCCGGGTCCAAAAGTTTCCCAGCAGAACATTGAATGGTCACAAGATGGCCGATGCTATTTACTTCTCTTGTCAGTGGTTTTAATGTTGTGGCTGATCGGCGTATAATGTTAGATATGTTATATAAAACATTACATTTATTTCAGTTGGACTTCATTGAGAGTATTGAGCGGTATAACTGTGTGTATATTTTTTTTTCTCCAAGCAGTGTTCCTGTTAATACCACTAATTGTCATTTGATTAAATTACTGCCGGTCGAAAGTAACTCTCTGCAAATCACGTAGCGGGCGGCGCCGCCAGGCTGCCAACCCACGCTCATTATTGCCGTGAGGCGTGCCAGCACACCGGCTGGCACTGCTCAGAGCCAACGTGACGCCCTCGTGCTCACGCGCGCACAAACACACTCCTGTTCAAGGATTTATAACAATGCAACCTACAACAGATTGCCTTCTCCGTCCCATGAAGCACACTCTGTTCTCAGGTCAGTGTTGGCAACCGGACCGGTTGGCCAGAGCCACTGTAGGCTTCCCTTCCAACTCACTTGGCTCCAGGCATCCTTAAAGTTATGTGATGAGGATGAAGAGGACATTTGTGCGAGAGGCAGCCTGGTGCACGGAGGCTGGGAGGAAAGGAAACTGTGGTTGAGATGGTCTGTGCCACGTCAGATTAAGTGAAATGAGCTGATGGTATTGTTGCCTGTCGAGCGTCTGCAAGCCTGAGATGCATAATTAGAGCTTTGATGATTCTGGAGACTTTAACTGGTCATTATGTGGTTTTTAAATGAGGTGTTTTGAGTCACCCGGCTTTAGTCTGACAAATTCACACCAGAATTCATGTCCTGAACATCCTCTGCTAGAAACTGAGCAGCATTAGAAGTTAGAAGATGCCAAAATATTAAACCTGGCAATAAGCAGAAGCTGTCTTTGCACGCAAACTAGTACATTTTTCAATGTTCTGCTCTTTTAACTGTGCATCAAAAGTCACAAAATCCCTAACAAACAACCGCCCGTGCAGATTACCATACTACACACTCGATGTATATTCAGATATGCTAAACGTGACATTTCTGAATGAATTCCTAACCTCTCCATCTCTCCTCTCCAGTGTTTGTCAGTTTCTGGCGCGCTGTCAAAGCCCGACGGGAGGGTTCGCCGGCGGACCGGGGCAACACGCCCACCTCGCACCCACCTACGCTGCCGTCAACGCTCTCTGCATCATTGGCACCGACGAGGCCTACAATGTTATAGACAGGTACACTGACTATCATGCAGCCACTGTCACATACTTCAGTTGTTTATTTTGTTATTGTGCTCTTTTTTTAATAATTAGTCAGTTCAGACTGAGATCATCTAGAAAATTGCCTTCTTTGCCTTAATTCACTTCAATTGATCTTATCAAAATACTGATATTTATGAGATTTCTGGCTAATTATAGAAATCCAAGATCCCAGCAATAGCTTAGATTTGTATAGCTCATTGGGTTTTCACTATTGTAGATTAGTTCTGGGCTGATTTATCACCTGATTCCTCCTATTCTAGTACAGTCAACAATCTGGGAGTTTGCTTGATACTAAGGTCCCAGATTATCTGCTATTGTGCGTCTGTAGATCTGCTTTAAAACACCCAAATTTATAATTCTCGTCCTGACAGATACCGAAAAAATGTGTCGTATTCAGGATATAAAATCTGGATCATTCTTTTCTTTCACAATAACCAACAACAGAAACAAGTCTGCAAGGTGACTGAGCAGCTGATGGCGTTGCCAAGCAACTGGAAACACTTTAGCCCTATCAGCTAATGCTAGCTGAATCTCACCTATAGTACCTTGTTCTCTCTGTTTCCTCAACTATTTTCTTATCCGCTCTCAGTCAGCCTCCTGCTTTAGACTTACGCTGCATTCCAGAAAACTGGGATGTTGGATTCATCCCACTTGGGAGTGTGCTACGTGCAACCTCAGAGCGTTCCAGGAGAACGAAGTTGAACATAAACAACAAGCATGGCGGACCGCGATAAGATAATATTTGTTTTGTTTCTGAAGTTACTGACAGTGATCGAAATTGAGATCTCCCAAAGTTTTTCCAGCAGCAGTAGATAATATGCTTCCCTCCGGTAGACGCTCAACGAAACTCCTCTCTTTTTGTCTGACTCATTTTTGAAGGCTGCACATCATCTAAAAACTTTATGCAGAGACATTATAGCGTAGTAAATCGTAAATTATGTTTTAACATCCATCTCCATGGACGTCAGGCTGCTGCGTCTCAGTGAAGTCGGGGTAGATCGGTTTGACCTGACTTCACTAGTAGGACCTCTCGCGGCATTCCAGAGCACTTTTCCTAGTACGAGGTCTGGAATTTCGGGCCTCCCAGTTTTCTGGAACGCAGCATTAGACTTAGATTCAGATAAACTTTGTTGATCCACAAGGGAAATTGCTTGGTCACAGTGACTTAGTTGCACATAACAAACACTCTTAAGAACCGCAAGTAAACAGAAAGATAAAATAAAATAAAATATAAGTAAAATCTGAGTCTCCAACTCACTGCCAATAGCGTGACCAGCCTTGCGGATCAGTCTGTCGATCCTACCGATGTCATTTTTGCTGGTGCTGCTCCCCCAACAAACCACAGCTAAGTACAGGGCGCTCCATACCCTATACTCCACCTCCATCTCTATCTCTGTCCATCTCTAATACTCCCTACCAGTGCAGAGTCATCAGAGAACTTCTGCAGGTGGCAGGACCCAGAGGTGTAAAGAGTGAACAGAAAGGGAGACAGGACAGTCCCCTGTGGTGCCCCCACATTACTGACAACATTATCGGACAGAGAGACCCCGCAGCCGCACAACTGGTTGCTCTGCATGACATGAGGTTGTGTATTCATTGCTCCCTAGCACAGTCTAGTCTAAGACCAGGTTTAAAGGACCCGTGTGCAGGACTAGTGACATCTTGTGGTGTTTTTTCTTCATTCAACTTCTAAATCATTTTTCCCATGGTGACATTTCTTATGCCTGCTGTCGAGTCGTGATTCCCGTTTCATTCATTTCATTTCAGACGGCAGGTGTCGACTTTGCTTTAGGATTTCTAACGAACCTCTCTTTCTCTCTCTCTCTCTCTCTCTCTCTCTCTCTCTCTCTCTCTCTCTCCCCCCTGTGCCAACCCTCTCCAGGGAGAAGCTGTTAGATTTCCTATGGTCAGTGAAGCAACCAGATGGCTCGTTTGTGATGCACGTTGGAGGGGAGGTGGACGTCAGGTGAGAGCACGGAAGATGAAGCTGCATCCTACACTCTCTTTCTTTTTTGTTTCTTCACTTTCACACAGCTCAGTCGCATTTATTACCACAGTCTGTGTCCTCATTGTTGTTATTGTGCGTTGTTTTGTGGCGGCAACTATTAAGTGTTCTCACCAGACAAGTAGGACAGCTCTTGTTTAATCCCTTTTCTTTGTATTTGTTGTGCTCTTTTGTTCCCTGATAGAAAGGGAGAGAATAACCCACGTCTGAGTTTGATTTCAGTTTCTTTGAGTTTTCTTCTCTTTGAATTCTATATGAGGCTTTTATTATTAGTTTTTCTTTTTCAGCAGCTTTGAGGTTTTCAGTTTAAAATAAGGTCCCAGGGGAGCCTGATATCTGTCGACAAGCCAATTAGTGTTGAGCTGTCATTATGTCATTATGTATTATTTAAGCTCTGTTCCTCTCGGACGCTTTTCGCTTATCAGTTACTGTCACTGGAAAATCACGTTATTATAGAAAAAGCGGCTTTGTAATCATTTCTGAGCCCTATTTTATTAGGGGAGGAAAGAGGACACATCTGTCTGGACCAAGAAGCTGCACTTAAACGCATCCCAGAGACTAAAGCCAAAAAAAAACCCGGCTGGTTCATACAGTATGTTGGAGGAAATGTCTCTTCTCACCAGCAGGGGGCAGTAGTCTGTGTTCAGAGGTTCAAACTGTAGTACAGGCCTGGCCTCTGCTGAATTACGATGATCAGTTGATCTACAGTTCATTTATTCTAGACGATCATGTTGCTGTTGTTCAGATTAGCTGAAGAGCCTCTTTGTACGTCCTTTGAACATTTCTTCCTCGTTCACCGGTTTTCTAAGCAGCGCTTCTGTTGCAGATTCAAGCGATTCTTCTCGTTTCACTTGAAAACATTAAAGATGGGAAATACGCAAAAAAAAAAAGGCGGGAAAGGGGGGGTTACCTAGGCAACCGGAGCCTAGAGCATCCACTAGCCGACCACCAATCGTTGCGGCGCGAGCAAAAAAAGCGCTCTGCATGAGGATCTAAGAAGAAGAAGACCAGAATGCATTAATAACGTGTTCTTGAATCACCACGAACAAGGTCACTGTGATTTATTCACTTAGACACCGTTCTGCTTTCAGTATTCACCGAAATGTGTACGCATCCGCAGCTGAAAATAGTCCCCCCAAAAAACTTCTGTTTGACTAATGTTGGCTAAAAAAACAAATAAATAAATGAATAAACCACTGAGCCCAGCTGTTCCGGGCAGTCGGTTTGAGAAATTAAATGATTAATTTGTGACCTGTTTATATTTTCAGTGTAAAGAAAATTGGGGCCTCCAAGTCTAATTCTGTTTCTGATCACACACACCATCATATGCTATCTAACCCCCTGGAAACTCAGGAAATCAAAGCCATAACAGCCAGGATGCCGTATAGAAGCATGTGGATGTTTGTGTTTGGTCTGCTGACGGTCTTAAAATACTACAGAGATAATGCTTTAAATGAAAGCTGTGCAGGCTTCCTGCTCGCATGTCTTTTCAGTTGATCTCTATCAGCTATGTTATGTTATGTTTGTTTGTCCATGTACAGGAGCGCGTACTGTGCAGCTTCCGTGGCGTCGCTCACAAACATCCTCACTCCTAAACTATTTGAGGACACGACCAGCTGGATCCTTAAGTACGACGAAAAAAAAAAAGTTCTGTTAAGCAAATCATTCAAGACTTTTTTTCCCCCTTCTATATATATCTATGGCTGTGTTTTTATTTCCCCCCTCTGTCTGTAGGTGTCAAAACTGGGAGGGCGGTCTCAGCGGAGTGCCGGGTTTGGAGGCGCACGGCGGTTACACTTTCTGTGGCACGGCTGCTCTCGTCATCCTGGGCAAAGAACATATGCTGGATCTCAAAGCCTTGCTGGTGAGCAGTTATATTTTGCATTGGGCTGCTCACTGCAGAAATGCAAAGATGCGATAGAGTTAAATGAGATTTCACATATAAAACACCTGGTAGCTCTTGGCTGGACGCCCATTCAGACCCATGTCTCCTCTACTACAGATGAGTTACCTGCGATTCAACCTTATGTGTCGCCGGCGGCACGTTTGCACAAGCATACCTTGCATTCCTGTAATTACGCTATGGTTGACGCTACTGGAAAAATTCCAAAGGTTTCTGAAAGCTGAGACGTTTACAGCCATATAGTGTCATTACGGTAATTTCGCTTGCACCTCTCCTCTTATAACATGCAGTGAAGTAAAAAGTTCAATGTATTGTGGAGGAAATGAGCAAAAGCACCTACTCACAGAACTTTTTCTGACCTTTTTATAGTTAAAAGGTCCAGAATGACATTTTGAGGCTTATGTGTAAAAGGGTTAAGGACGTCAGCTCAAGGAAAATGGATAAATCTGTCACACACAGATACCATTTAGTTAGCATGTTCAAGCTTTTACGATTAAGGAAGTGTCATCACTATCTTATACTAAGCCTTCAAATCCTGTGTAGTTTAAACTACATTTGCGTGGGAAAAACCTGTTCTCTACCTGCCAGCAGCCTTGTTAAACGTCCTCCTCCTTCTTTAAACAACCTCTGTGGTAATTTTCAATCGTCCAAAGCCAGAGGTCAACAGAGCACGCCCTGTAAGGCGTCCTGTGTCACTGGAGACAGGCAGCATATGGCTGCAGCTCCAGGGAGATGGTCTGTGGTGGTCCAGCAGAGGTTGTAAGATGACACCAGGTTGGGGGATATATGAGTGGCAGCGGGACTCACCTGCTGTATGTCCTCTTTACAGGTAATGTAAGAGTGTCCTGGGTCCAGACTGTTCAATAGTGTTGAGAATTAAAAAAATAACTAACGAGTTTTGCAACCTCACCATTCCCAACCAAAATATATGCCATGATTTTGATCTGATTTGTGGTCATTCATTCATTCATTCATTCATTCATTCATTCTTCTAAACTTTATTTAAATCCCTAGAGAACAAATGAAAATGGTCTAACATATTTTTTTCAAGAGCCTGAGTTTCCAGTTACATAAATATTTGCTGACAGCCATCTTGTTTCCTGCAGGATGAGAGTGTGAACCAAAATGACTTTCATGAAGTCTCTCTGTCAAGTGATTTAGGATTTAAGTCCCATTCGTCATCTTCCAACACCGTTTATGTTTAATGTATTCTCTCAGAGTTGTGTAGCCTTGTTTCATTTTTATGGGGGACTATTAATAATCTGTCTTTCTGAGAATTTGTACGGCAAGTACGAATCTGCACAAAAACAATATCCACGCACAGAAAATAAAATGTATAGTAACCGTAAGTAGGAAGATGCAAATTTTCCAACTGACATTAATATTAATATTAGCCTGTGTATGAATGGCAGCTTCTTCGAGGGTCATGTTATTAGCTGTCAGGTAAAGAGGAAGTTAAGTAACGTAATTTTCAAAGTGTAGTTTGCCCAATGGATGATTTGTTTGTTTGTTTGTTTTTTTCTAATCAAATAAAAATTCAACGGCAGCACACGTGAATTTATGATGGTGTAAAATCCCTTTTCAGATTTCCCTGCGACTTCACGAGGAAGCAGCTTTTTGAATTTTAGAATATTTGCATAATACTAAGAACCGAGCGAAACTTTGCACGCGTGCAATATCTTGGCAGTCTTTGAAAAATATTTTTTGTATAGATTTATGTCAGATTTTATGTTTCTGTGTGACGATCCTTCTCAAAATAGCGTACGGAGTCACAGTAGTGCCATAAAAGAATAAATAATAAAGCTCTAGAAGAGTTTTCATATTGGCTAAAACGAGGTTTATGTGTGTAGGAATTGACCACAGGTAGGACCCCCCCAAAAGTAGTTGATTGATAGTTTGACCCTTACATGAATTTATTTAAAAAAAATAAAAATAAAGTCCAGATTTACAAAATATTCAAAAAAAATTATTTTTTATGTATTTCTACATCAGTTTACGTATTTAGAATATATTTATTAATTCTTTTATTTATATTTATTTTTATGTTTTCACATTTATTTTTATATACTTTTACAGATTATTTTTTTTATTTTTTTGGCACCTTTATGACTCCATACATTAAAGGTTTAAAGGAGCATGTCCCTCTACAGCTCAGGTACAGCGGCCCGTCACCTCCTCACCGTTTTCTTTCTTTATTTAAACACTGAGTTCACTTTTTTTTTTTATTAAATGAATCCTTGAAGCCACATTAATAAGCTAAACATCCCAACTCTTTCTTCTTAAGGTGGACGAGACGCTCCAGCTGGTTTGAAAAAGCCAATATTTCACAATAACTCAAACCAAGCTGTGCAGAGCAATTAGCAGTTTCCATGATGACGATATTTCAAATTCCTCCCGATTTTAAAAATATCATTAAGGCATCGCTGTCCTTCATCCTGTCTGCTCTGCCTCTGGCTCCTGTGTGACTCTGTGGGGATTCAGCTCCGTCGCCGGTGGCGTTCATGGGACATGTGATTATTCATGGAGTGACTAAGAGATCGGAGTTAAAATACTCTCGGCGTTTCAGAGGGACCCTTCCTCCAGCAAAGCCCGCTGCTGTGTTTTTATTATCACGTTAAAAATGTGTGTTTGTCGCCTCTCCTCCTCAGCGGTGGGTGGTCAGCAGGCAGATGCGATTCGAGGGAGGCTTCCAGGGCCGCTGCAACAAACTGGTGGACGGCTGCTACTCGTTCTGGCAAGCTGGAATCTTGCCTCTACTCCACAGAGCCTTATTCAAAGAAGGTACCGCTTCATGTTTAGACATAACACTCTGACATTATACAAGACTAAAAAAGGGTTATATATATATCAAGTTCTCAGAGCTGCTCTGGAAGGAGACGTGTCTGATCTCCAGCATGTTTTTAGAAAGGAAATTAAAACTTGATTATCAGAGCTGGAAAAAGTACTCAGATTAATTATCTAAGGAAAAGTAGCAGTAAAAAAAATGAAAAGGGTAAAAGTCATTAATTAATTGTAAGCCTTACTTAAGTAAAAGTGTGTGATTATTATCAGAAATACTAATTTAAAGTATATAACACAGCAAAATAATCTTGTTTCTGTGTTTTAATTGTTTATGTTCTATACATTTATTACTAGTTTACTCATTCTACACAGTCGCAGTTGTTTTTTTTACTTATTTATTATTTATTTATGTTTTATCTCTATCTCATGATATAATCTCAAAATGAATGCTGAAATTTATTATTATTATTATTATTATTATTCATTTTTCGTACGCCTTTGTGCGTCTAGCACCAACCATTTCTTTGTCAGGATGTCTGTCCCAGAACAACTCTCTCATGGATCTTCTGAGTTTCGGGTTTTGTTGGTCAACCATCAACATTTTTATCTTTGACGTGTCGCACGCCAACGATGACAGAGTATGACTCAGATGTCTAAAAAGATCGAATGATGAAGTCATTGCGTTTCGTATCCAAAAGGTCAAATTCAAAGGTGTCATCTGCTGCCTTCAAGTTGAACTTTGTGGTCACGACACAGAAAGTGTGTACAGAAAGTCATGACAAGACCTGCTGCTGGGAAGAAAATATAAATGCGTCAGATATAATATAAAGCTGTGACATAATACTCGCATATTAACTCATTCATTTTCTGTAACCGCTGGGAGGATACACGGCGCAATTTGTGAGCTCTGAGCTTGACTCCACTTGAAGGCAGCAATCACGACGTCCTTCACAAACTACATATAGTTTAATATACGACTCTGGAAAGACACAGAACCTAACCCCCTCACCGCCGCTGACCTCTGTCTGTGCAGGAGAGTCCGAGCTGAGTCGGCAGCGGTGGATGTTTGAGCAGCAGGCCTTGCAGGAGTACATCCTCCTGTGCTGTCAGAACCCAGCAGGAGGCCTTTTGGATAAGCCTGGCAAGTCAGTACCACACCATCTGCTCTCACACGCACACACACACACACCACCACGCACAACGCACGGCAATCAGATGGGATTCATATGATTTTAAACGTCACTCTCACGTGTTTTTATTTCCAGATCCAGAGATTTTTACCACACGTGTTACTGCCTGAGCGGCCTCTCCGTGGCGCAGCACTTTGGAAACATGGACCTCCATCACGAGATGATCCTCGGCAAGGAGGAGAACAGACTGGTGAGGATGCAGCGGTGAAGGGAAGAGGAAGACCATTTAAAATAAGGAATAGATTTGTTGTAGTAGAGAGAGAAGAGACATTGGTAACAGCAAAGTACTTAAACTGAGCTGAAAGATCAGAGGACTGAGGCCTGGAGGAAATTCTGGGCATGATATTAGTTAGTCCTTAACCTTAATTCTGACCGCTTAGATCATTTATAGCACCTGTCTTGGTCTAAAGCTTCTAATCACATAAAAATGCATCACAAGTACAACAACAGTAACTGGTGGAGGTAGAGCAGAGCCCAGTGTTAATTAAACGATACACGAGTGAGTCTGGAGGAAGTGTGGTCGGGTGGCACCACTCTCGGACCGTACTGCGCAGACTCTGTCTCCAAACTCGCAAGATGGCGCCATATCCCTGGGAAATAGTGTCAGTTTGGCCAGTGCAGGGAAGTGGGGACACGTTGTCCATATTTATATACAGTCTATGTTCAGTACCCATAGACCTCCATGTTAAAATATCCAGCTTAGCAGCAAAAATAAACAGGTTTACAGACTGGTCCAAAACATAAAAACGCCTTGGTCTCATGACAACAGTACAAGGAATAGATTTATATTTAACTCGAGTCATTTAAATTACGTTAAAAGTTTAATTTATGCAGAATTAGTTGCTGATTGAGTGACAGGTGGGTTTTTATTTTTTGCCTCAGCTCCACTCAAACTCCACCGCTTTGCCCGTTTTTAAATTAGCTGGAAGTTAGGCAGAGTCAGAGACGCCACACTGAGCTTTGAATCTACTCTACTACAGAGGGTTCATTCATCTTTATTTATTACAGTCAGTAGTTCACACCAAGCTCCAGGTTGAGTTAATATATGAGCAGGCAGTGGTTGGTTCCTCTTTGGATTATTCATTTTACTTAATGTCAAACCTGACGGCAGGTCCTTTAAAAAAAAAAACTGAAGTCGCTGAGTCTCATTAACGGCTCATTTTGCCTTTAATGCATCCGCGTCCTTTTTAATTTCTCCTCCGTGCAGTGAATAATTTCACCAGTGTTTTTTTTTTTTGTTGTTACGATCCATCTTTGCAAACAGCATTTAGCTCCAAACACCTTTTAATTAAAGATTGCACGAGGCGGTTCTTCATTTGTTTAAAGTCGTGCCAGCCACGACACTGAATTTGCATAAACTGGAAAACGAGAAGAAGCGCTGACAGATGCTTGAAGACGGGTGGGGCCGAAAAAGACTAGTGGCATGTGGTTAGACTTCACAAAGAGAAGTGAGTGGCACCGGCAGTGGGTTCTGTTTTTTTATTTTCCTGTTTCCTGCTGTATTACTGTCACTTCACAGCTGGTTACAGTAAGTCTGCCCGACGTGCTGCTCAGCTCGGGGGTTAAAATAAATGCCGCTCCAACGCCGCGTCCAGTGCAGTGGAAAGACACTGAATCCTTTATAGCTGGGAGTCCTCAAGAAATCAATAGAGTCCCATCTGATAGTGGCAGCAGTTAACTGTGATATAAGTGTTAAACTGTAATTGTGAAACTAGAATTACACCCACACCAGATTAAGAACTGGGTCAGTGCAGCTAAAATAAAGCAGAGAACGTGCAAATAAAACAGCTTAAACACTAAAATACTGCATCACAACAAATAGTTTCATATGAATCCTCTCTTTGTTTCAGGCTCCGACTCATCCGGTTTACAACATCTGTCCGGAGAAGGTGGCTCGGGCCTTGGAGCACTTCCACCGGCTGCCCGTCCCCGACGACAGACCGTCAGGCGGCGCGTCCTCCGACGTCCAGTCCTAGCCGGCACCTCAGCGGGGGACGCCACTACGCTTTAACCAAGTCCAGGGACTCGGACCGGCAGACGGCACATCAGGTCCGACGTGGACGAGCCCAAGAGCACCTCAAGATGGTTGGACCCCTCAGTGGAGGAGGAGGAGGATGAGGAGGAGGAGGCAGCGGCTGCTAGAGTTTAAGCTGAATAAAGGTCAACGGTTTATGTGTTTATGTGTGGGCAGCAAGACGTGGGGGCTGAATTTTTTTTTTTGCTTGCATTTCTGCCTGTTGTTTTCATTCTCTGACATAAACGTGGAACTTTGTAAGGTTTCAGTATGACTCGAGATAATAAAACTTTATATAGCTCTTCTCAAAACGGTGTAATGTTTTGGAGTTGGTTTCAGATGAATCATTGGTGACTGGGTGGTACAGAGATATGGAAATAACAACCTGACTACACCAGGGTTTATTCTTGTAGGTATATTTCTTTATATGACATAACATTCAAAAACATTCCTATTTTTTAGACTTGGACTAATTGAGATAGTTCTACGTAGGTCTCCCTGGCCCGTCTCCTCCCTGCTGGCCGTGCCCCAGTAAACCCTTGAAGGTTTACGCCCAGGAGGCATCGTCACCAGATGAACGAACCACCTCAACCAGCTCCCGCACAATCTCAGCCATCCTACTTTATTATTTATAGGCCAACAAAACAGAGGATTCACTATATCTCCTCCAGATTTGCTCTTTTTTTTTTTTTAGGGAATAAACAGGGGAATAGTCAGAATGCCAAATTTATTAAAAAGGAAAAACCGAAATATATTCCCTCACGCTCAGGTGCCTCCCTGTCTCTTGATCATTGCCGAGATGTTGCCCCACCTGCGGCAAATTAAACCGATTGGATGCGACTTTGAAAGGCACACGCCTCCCTATAGAAGGGCCTCACAGGTGACGATGCATACCGGAGCTAAAGCCAAGCTGTGAGGTCAAAGGAATTGGTCGGAGAGCTCGGGAGACGGGATTGTTGCAAGGCACAGATCTGGGGAAGACTACAAAAAAAAACAAAATACTGCTACTGTACTACTGAAGTTTCCCAAGAGCAAAGAGCACAGCAGCCTCTATTATCCTCAGTCCTCAGAGATCCTCAATGAAAGACGTGTGGAACAACATGACAGTGACCTTAAGGCAAACAGCTAAGACAACACAGGAGAGTGGGATAGTGTGAATGTCCTGGAGTGGCCCAGCCAGAGGCCCCACTTAAACCCTATCCACAACCATTCACACTCACACCTACGGCCAATTTAGAATAATGAACCCAACGAGCATGTCTTTGGACTGGATGGTAGAGACGGAGATAGAGGGTTTGGATACTTTTAGGTATTTTTCTTTTTATACAACATTCAGAAACAAAGCAGGGCTAACACAGACTAGTCAACTCAGGAGAATTTTCAGAAATCACCGTATTCCAGTTTATTTCAAACCAGGAAACACAGTTAGCCAAAGACTGGTCCAGCCTAAAGACAAAACACCCAGGCAGAAACAGAGTAATGTGGTGTACGCTGGTCAGTGCAGTGAGGAGTGTACAGATTTATACATTTGGGGAAACCAAACAACCCATCCATAAACGCATGTATACCAACACAGGAGAGCCGGCTCATCAGGAAACGATTCAGCGGTCCACCTACACCTGGAGGACAAAGGACACTCCTTTGAAGATAACAACGTCCAAGTCTTAGCCAGAGAAGACCGATGGTTTGAAAGAGGAGTGAAGGAAGCCATCTATGTCAGACTGGAAAAACCTTCACTAAACAGAGGAGGTGGACTGAGATATAATCTGCCATCTATTTACAATACAGTTTTAACTTCTGTCCCCAAGAAGTTTCAACCTCATTCAGTCCTTGACACTGGAGCCTCTGACGGACAAGGGTTGTTAGAGCACTATTCATAGGGAAGAGGAGGGGGACAAAAACAGTCCCCCCTCAACAACAGGTAAGTACCCAATCGTTAATGGAAATTAGCTGCACCAGTTTCAGGAGGAGTTCCTATTTAAACCTTAAACTTCCCACCAGTCCCCTAGAACTGAAGAAGCTGAGTCCAGTTGCCTTTTTTGAACCTTTGTTGGACAGTCAAGACTTAGACTAATTGAGACGGAGTTATACCTCCATCTTCATCCACTTATCCAGCTCAGAGTAGCAACAGTCTACATATATGTGGTATTCCAGATATGTCTCTCCCTCCAAAGGTGTTTTTCCGTCCTGTCGAGATCTGACCTGACCCTGGACAGGACTAACACAAGAGAGAGACAGACAACACACTCACACCAGTTAACCTAACCAGCATGTCTTTGGACGGTGGGAGGAAGCCGGAGTACCCGGAGAGATATTGCACCACATTAATGTCTCCACACTCTTATTTCATCCGATTTAAGAAAACCCCAGAAATGATCACTTCCTCACATTTTATAAGCTGGTTGTTTGATATTAATGATTGATTTAAATAAATAAATGTTAGAAGTCTATATTCAAAGGGATCTTTTTTAAATAATGCAAAGTCATTTAATAAAACATGAACTATCCAAATATTTAATAGGACAGATTCAACACGTCTGCTCTTCAAAACAGGTCGGTTGTTGTCGTTTCAACGTCCTGGTCACGGGGTTAAAAGCTCCTCCAGTGTAAAGGCAGCGTTATCACGAGCGCAGATCCTAGACAGCGGCCTGCCAGCATTCAACGAAAACCAGAAAAACTCGAAGTGCGACTCCCAGCAGAACATCGAGTTCTACGGAAAAAAAAAACAACCCATCCCCGTTATTATTAAAACACACCACAACAGGAAGCGCGTCTGTGTTGGTGGCGGCGGCGTAGTAACCACAGAGGCCGATAAAGGATAAAATAGTTTATTTTATAGCCTCATAATAAAGGTAGGCCTCAACTTGCAAGACAACTGTTGGCAGTATGTACAACATACTTGTAATTTCCATGGAATGGAATCAAAGACCTACGACACTAATTATATCCTCCTAAATGGAAATAAAATGGAAACAATATACATACACACACATTTCCTAGACACGCAAAAAAAAAAAAAATAATAATAATGCTTCCTTTTTTCCCTTGGGGGGGGAGGGGAGGGGACGGGGGCTCAGCAACATCGATATATTTTTAATTTTTTTTTTTTAATCTGTGTAAAGCACGACACATTTGACAGGGGGGACTCGTTTCGCTTTCCTCCTCGTTCTGCAGAAAGACGGGAGCTACCTTCTTGACATTCAAATACCTACACACCTCGACTCAGCCTCAAAGAAAACTACGTGTGACAAGTTGGCCGTTTTTTTTCTTCTTCTTCTTCCCACGACTCGTGTGATTTACTACAAATAAAATCATAACATACTTTTTTTTTTTTTTTCTCTTTTTAAACTTGAAAACATCCAATCGTTGCTTTTTCTTTTTTTTAGATTATATAAAATGAGACGTATTCAGCCACCTAAAGTCATTCACTACTTCAAGCTAAAGGACAAAGTACGATACAAGTTTAGGAATATTCTCCTTCAAAACATCAATTTAAACAAAGGAGTTTACTTTTTTTTATTTCGTGTCGTGTGTGTGTCTGTGTGTGTGCGTGTGTTAACAAACATGTCGGGCCTCAAAGTGGGTTTTTTTTTTTAACGTCTTCACATTCTTTCGTGGAAAAGCTACAAATGTTTTGGATCTTTATTTTAAAAAGGTTTCCTGGACGATTTATATTTTTATCTAGGTGAGTGTGTGTGTGTGAATTCTAAACAGGTTTTCTTTTTTTTTTTTTATCAAGAATAACAAAATAAACAAAAAAATATATAATATAGCAGTGCTTGGAAGAGTACACCTGGCTCGCCCTTCCTCCCCCTTTAACAAAAGAAATAATAAAATAAAATCATTAGGAGGGGGTGGGGGGGGGGGCTTTGTTGAGGGTACAAAAAAAGCATCAAGTCCGTAAGTAGCCAAGCTGCCTCTTTGTGGGTTTTGGATTGTTGATGTTGCTGGAGGAGGAGGGAGACGATGACTGAACCAAAAGATGAGGACCGAAAGAAGTGGGGGGTGGGAAATGAAGAGGGGGAGAGAAAAAAAAACAAAAACCTGAAGCTCTCTAGATGGATCGAGGCCGTCGTTTCCCGCCCCGCTCGCGTCTTCTCTCCTGTTGACGGAGGCTGGCTGAAGAGACGCTCAAGGATTGCGGCGGCGTCCGGCGGTGGGGTGGAGGAGATTTGAGGGGAGGTCACGAGTCTCCAGTGCGAGCCCGTCCAAAGATAGAGGACAGAGAGGCGACGGTCACAGAGGCTGGGGTTGTTGGTGTTGTTGGCGTGAAGGGCGGAGGGGTGGACGGGTCTCGAGAGCTTTGGAGGTTTCTTCCCGCCCTCCCTCGTGCACCGCCGCCTCCTCCTCGACCATAGCCAGGTTTTTGGCCGCCGGGCTCTCTAGCTGGCCTCCACGCGCAGCTTCTTCCTGTTGGGCGGCTCCTCCGCCTCCGACTCGGAGCTGGAGTCTGAGCCGCCGTCGAACGCCGACACGGCGCTGCCTTTGGGGTTGGTGTAGAGGCTGCTGTCGGACGACGAGTAGTTGGCCTGGAGCTGAGCGGAGCCCTTCACCTTCTCCAGGGCACGCACTGCAGGAACAGACAAGAGGAAACTATTTAAATTACATAATTACAAAACAGTGAAGAAACAGGACGTTGCTTTGTGTTGACGTACAACCGTTTTTACACTTGTTTCATTGACTATACTCGCAAGCTCTTTAGCAATATGATTACTGGAAATCACGCGTTTAGATGCACTAACGAGGACATGAGGAAACGTTTGTGTCTCAAAAGTACCTCAATCAGAACAGACAGAGAGGTCAACCAGACAGAAGTTTAAATGAGAACAACTCTCCGGATTCGATGGACGCACCAGGTCGTCTGATTTAATACGACGTAGCAGCAAGACACAGCCTCGCTGAGTCAAGCTGCATTTCAACGTAAATAGCTGTAAATAACTTTGTTGTTTGATAAATTTGACGCGCCCACACTTCCGACAAACTCACTCGCGTTCTCATTTAATTACTACTACGCTCTGCTCTACCTCCACCAGTTACAAGTCAGGAAATGTTGGATTATACACTGTGCTGTACACCTCTCATGGTTCCAGGGGACCGCTTTACGGAGCCATTATGTCACATCCTGTTTCTATAGCATCAAATAATTAAAACAAAACGTATCCAGAAAAGTGACACTTGAACATTAATCAACATTTTATTAACTACCTAAAATGACAGAAACAATCCTTGAAAAAAAATATTTGACGTGTATTTTATTATTTTAGTTTGGCCCAAGTCCCGTCCATGAACATGAAGGGGGTGGAGCTTATGACCTATACTGCAGCCAGACACCAGGGGGAGCTCTACTTGATTGTTCTTCACTTGCGTCCATCTCTTCTAGCCTGGTCGTCACCATCCTACGTTTCCGCCCAAAATTTGATTTCGGTCTGGCACGGAGTCTGCCCCAATTGCACTTCCACGGTTCGCGTGTAACCGCGCGGTCTGCGCCAATCAGCGAACAGTTGAGTGATGACGCGGAACTCGCATGCCGAGTTGCTTGTAGTCCAGCGAAGCTCGTAGTTCAACAGCATAGCAACAATGGCGACGGAGGAAGAGACGCTAGAAGCCATCCGCGAAGTTGTCTCAACTCTCGAGAGCATCACGGAATTAAAACCAGAACAAGAGGCTTGTCTTGTCAGTTTTATAAATGGCAAGGACGTCGTAGCTCTCCTTCCAACTGGCTTTGGGAAAAGTTTGATTTATTTAACTGGAAGCGGAAGTGGTAAGCGTATGAGCCTGAACTCCGGCGCACAATATACGTCATTGCTGATTGGTTAAGGGAACTCCAATGATTTTAAACCTCAAAATAAGCATCCGCCCATTACGGAGACCGATTCCTATTACATTGGGCCAGACTAACGTGCGAGACCAAAATCAAATTTTGGGCGGAAACGTAGGATGGTAACGACCAGGCTACATCTTATCCAGTATAAACCCATTCTTTCTGAGCATGTTCGCCCCACATCGGAGTAAACATCAGGTGATGTGATGAGCCTCCAGGCACAGAAACAAGGAGGCAGCAAACAAATGTTCAAGCAAGTGTTTGAAAACATGAACAAAGACGACGTTAACGTGGGCAGAAACACTGAAACTGTGGTTTTAGCTACGTTATTTTCTCCCGATTCTGACAAGTGTTTTTTTTTTTATTGTTTTATTGCGTGTTATTGTTTGGGGCGGCTGTGGCTCAGTAGGTAGAGTGGGTTGTCCACGAACCGGAGGGTTAGCGTGTCCTTGAGCAAGACACTGAACGCCCAGTTCCTCCCAGTTGCGTGGCACTGGTGTGTGAATGTGTGAGTGCTTGTGTGAGCGAATGGGTAGATGTGTCTGTGACTGTAAAGCGCTTTGAGTACCAATAGGTAGAAAAGCGCTATATAAAAGCAAGGCCATTCACCATTTAATTGTTTGTCTTATGTTCTTATTCTCACCTTTGTTTCGGCTGTGGTTGTTTTTAAAGGGCTCTGTAAATAAAGTTGAGTTGAACTGCTGCTTCAAGTCATTGTATTTAGTAAATTGTTAAGTTGGATCCTGTTTTGAGAATTATTTAAATCAGATTGCGGAAATAATGGGAGTTGGACATAACTTCCTGAGCTTCTCCAGACGTAGGAGCTGTTTTATGCCGTCTGTTTACAAGACTGTTAAGAAATTAAGAGAGCTGACTGTAACCTGGTTACTCAACTGTTTGTGAACGCTGATCTCTCACACACAATGGCGCAAATCTATTGTTTAAACTTTAGAAAAGCGTGACCAGAACTGTCCTTTTCAGCCTTCAGATACAACAATTAGAACAGAAACTAGCTAGCATTAAAGGCAATTGTTTGGTTTTAAACTGGAACAGTAAGTTCTCCATCTATTCATCCACGCACTCTTTTATCCCACAACAACATGCAATCACAACAAACATCCGAGCGTTTATCTTTCCACCTTTTCCTCTTACTTTCACTCTCTAGCTGCTGCTGGGTCAAAGCTGATTTGCTGAGGTCAAATAAACACTAACGGGACACAGCGTCCTTGGCCTGAAGACTACAATGGCGGCGATAAGGAGTCTGAAACCCCCCGACTGTTACCTTGTTGCTCGAGCAGGGCGTTCTGCCTCTTCAGGTCGTCGATGTCCTGCTGGTGCGTGTGATTTTTTCGCCTCATGTACTGGATGTACTCTGTGGCTTTGTCTAGGATTTGAGCTCGAGACGCCTGTTTGGTAGACTGCTGTTAGTGACACATGCAAAATACGAAGCAATGACGCATGTATACAGTTCTCGTCACAGATTTCAAAATTCAATGATGCTAAACTGCTGATGCTGCTGCTTCTGCCACTGCCTCGCTGCCTCGCTGCAGACTGAAACCTCTAATCTGGGACAACGCTGAGAGTTCCTCTGCAACAACTTGCCTCCTCTTAACCTCGCAAAAATCTGTAAGCACTTCCAGCCTGACGACCACGGGACGGGTTATGACCCTGACACGGTGGCGTCAGAGCCCTAGCACTGCTACAGCCTCGCTTATTTAACATTAGCTACGTCTCTGAGCTATCTGCTGCTACTGTTCATCCACTGATAGGCCCTCATTATAGCTAAGGATCATTAGATTCTTTTTTTTTAATCAATACAAAACCAAATCTTCTATATATCATTAAATAATCATAAAGTTCACGTCAGGGATGATAAATACAGATGGTTTTTATTACAAACTGACCAAAAGATTATTTAAAATCAACTGATCTGATCGAGAAAATACCAGAAAATGAAAATATTGATCACAATTCTAGTTGATCTTGGCATAAATCTTCTTTCTTTCACTCATCTGATTATTTTCCAGTTGGTTTTATATTTAATGAACCATTTAATGTGCAATCCAGGCGTGTCAGAGCTTGAAGGAGGCGGCACACTAACTATTTTAACTATTTAATTTAATAAATGTTAACATAATAGTCCACAAAATCTTGAACCGAATAAAAAACAGTCAACTTTAATGTTTAACGTTTGATTCAAATCATGTTTTGCAATCTTTGAACCCTGTTAAGACAAATTTGAGACGGCACTAAAAGGTCGTAAAACCTCTCCGAAGAAGAAACAAACACTCTGGGACGCTTCACATTACTCCAGAAGTCTTCTAAATTATCAGCAAGTAGCCGTCACATCGACTTATCACGCTCAACTCTTCACTCTGAGATTCTTAAACTTGACTTTATGGGGGGGGGGGGGGGAGAAAAATGAATTAAAACGCCGTGCAACCCCAATCCCTGAACCTGCTCCAAATGTTCTCAATGTCACTAATGTCAAAACAGGAAGAGAGCAACAAAATGTCCTCATAATAACTTCCTGACGCTGGTCCAAGTATTTAGACTGCATCACTGCCTTGCTCCTGCCAATCGGCACCCTCCCACCATCTGCCTTCAACTACGTCCCTGCACTGACATGAAGCAACAGCACTGAGCAGTCACAAGAAAAAATATTACTTTTACTTTATACTTTACTTTACATTTTAGCAGAAAATAATCAACAACAACGTGACAAAATGCATTTCATAGTGTGTGTGTGTGTGAGACGTGAGTGTTTGAGTATTGGAGGGGGACTTACAGGCTGAGCTTTACCAACCTTTTCTCCCTGCAGGGCAGGTACCGAGTCCCGGAGGCTGTGAAAGCTGTCTTTGATGTGGTCCCTACGTTTGCGCTCCAGCGCATTGTGGTGTGCCCGTTTGTCTGCCTGCAATGAGAAGAGTCACAGGGCCTTGAGCCTCGCAGAAGAGCAGCTTGGGTGGGTGGGTGGGTCGGTGGGTGGGTCGGTGGGGGGGGACAGCGGGTATTCCAGCCGCCCCCGGTCAAAGCTACACGAGCTGCTCTGCTGCTGCTCGGCCTTTACCAGAAGCAGAACACCACTGTCGCTTCTTTTTTAAAAAAAATACAGAAGGACTACGAGCTAGGATCAGGTTTTAATTTAAGATGACGTCAGGGATTCAACTAATAATTCTCATTAATTATTAATCTGCTCGGTCTATTCTTGTTCAAATACTCTGCCTTTAATGAAAAACTGAAGGTTACCAATGTAAACTGTACAATAAGAGTCCAACAAGAGTTCAAACATGACCCTAACGTCTGTGTGTTGTAAAAAATTAAAAAACCTGTTGATTAACTTTTAGTTATTGGTACGGTGTTATCCCCTCTTTCATATCGCTCTATTACAAGCTACCAGAGCACAAAGAGATATTTAAAATCTGTCTCATTCCAAAAACCAAGTCCTTAAAAATAACTACAAATACCAACATATTCTTCTTTTACAAGTACGCATCCCCAGTAACACTGCACAATCTAATATAAATAAATAAAAAACCACAGAGAAGAGTTTCCCCAGTGGAGTTTAAGATGTCGTCAATTAAATATGTTGCCCCCAGTTTTAAGTCCTGGTGTCTCTCCTCATTTCCTGGAACTTTTCTACTGTTTAACCAGAAGCTACAACAACGGGACATTTCTAAAAGAGACTCAAACTTACACAATCATAAATAAACTACTCAAAACTAAAAAAAATACACCCGTAAGAAAGCAAACCCGTCTCTTGGCTGAAGTTAAGGAGTTCAACGCACAAAAATAATACATTATTAGTCCTTGACAGACAAGTAATCAATCCGAGTGTCTGAGTAATTGACCGCCTATAACCTCTGGTTGCCTCGTGTTAATAAGACAAAATAAACTCCTGTTGAGTTTAGTCGTTACGACCAGAAGCTGCTGTACTGCTATTCGCCTTCTGGCTTCATCCTGCTCCTCCACCCGTGACCCGTGGTGACCCCTCCTCCTCCTCCTCCTCCTCCTCCTCCTCCTCCTCCTCAGGTCAAAGTCAAGACACCACGGTCACCGAGATGCACCGAGAGAGAGAAGTGGCCGTACGACAACAGAAGACCCCCGGCTGAGGATTATACGGCACGGTGACCGACAGAGGCCTCGAGAAATGTCGACTCTCTCAGGGTATTATTTGCAGATTTAGTTATTTAAAGATTAACATTCAGGGCGTACAAGAAGCAAGAGAATTAAGTTCGCCAAAGTGCGCGACACGATAGACAAAAATTCAGGGCTAATCTTGTTGCCTCAATCGGCACAAACCAGGTGGAAACGTACACACAAGAGGCTGTGAAATTTACACAAAACATTTGCATTGTAATTAGAGTGCAAAGGCACAAGATGGCTGCCGCTGTCACATGACCAGGAGATCAGTTTGCTTTCCACGCAGTTCGACCTGTTTTTTTTTTTTTAAGGCCAAACCATCGCAGCAGGCTCCAATCAAATCTGATTCAGGATTAATCCACGCCGTCACCAGGCGGAAAAACGTTAAGCCCGACGCCCAATCGGGGCCCAAGCGGCTCGGCCCGCCGTGTCGTTTTCACTCGCCTCCCAACAAAGATTTAAACATTAGGAATGGACGACTATACATTTATGTACGTGATCGTTCCCCTCACGCGAATGCAAGTGGAAGTCACATGATCTGGTGTCATCTGACTTTTCTCCACACATCCCAACACAACACCAAAGTGCCCACAAGTGAAACGAAACGGGTCGTAACAAGCCGTCAGTGTTTCACGTGCCTTTTTTTTTTTTTCCCAGGGAGGGACGATGTGTAAAGAGACTCAAGCACAGACGACAATACACCGTACACAGATCCTACAAACAGTCTAAATGAAACTGAAACCCACAAATATTTGGTTAATGCCTCTCAACACGCCCGCCTCGTGATAACTCTGGCGGGCTGTCACGCCGGGCTGTTTCACAAGAACCGCCAGGAGAGACAGACAAAACCCTGTGTGTGTGCGTGTGCCCTGTCGTATCATACGTACTCATACGTCCACTCCCTCCCATTAACCCTGGCACAAACAAAATGCATGACTGCTACGGATGGTATGTGCAATTACAAGTCTGGCAGCCATTTTAATATGAATGGTTTCGGTGAGGACAGAGAAGGTTCGACAAAAAAAAAAAATGCAGATTTTCATGTGTCTAAGACTAAATACAATATTTAAACTTTTCGCTGAGACACAATTTATTCAAACTTAATTCCCTGGAGCATCTCTACGTACAGTAAAACGATTTTAAATATAACTTATGGAGAGTTAAATGTTTTCTCTAGTTTCTGAGCATAATTTAAATCCAAGGATTGACATTTCTTATTTTAAACTTACATATTATCCACACTTATTTTACTTTATGAAACACCAGCCATGTTTACACATTAAAAACATGCAAAAAAAATAATTAAATTGACTGGTATTTAGAGTGGCGCTATAGGAAAGTTACATTTCACACGTAGCCACTAACTGGGACTGTTGCTCCTTTATGTTACAGTTTGTGTTTTAATTTTGTTTTACTAGTAGTATTGCTTTTATTCTTGTTTTTACATTCTGAATGCACTTTGTGCACCTTTTTGCGGTGCAGCTGTGTCTTAATTATGTTTTAGTAATATTGCTTTTGTTCTTGTTTTTACCCTGGAAAGCACCTTGTGCACCATTGGGTGCTGGAAGGTGCTATACAAATAAATATTGATTGATTGATTGATTGAATAAAAAGGCTAACCGAAAATTAAAACAGGAGAGGTACTGTGTTACACTACATGACTGTAATAAAGAGTAAAACTAACCTAAGCGTGTCAATCGACTGCTTTGGAGAGAGTACATTTCTGTGAAGTTTACGAAATCGATTTAGATTATCTCATGATTTTGCTTTAAAACGCCTCCCGTGTTACTTTACATACGTCATGGAGCTGATGCTGTGGTTTAACTGCACGCTATTTCATTGGAAAAACCAACAGAAAAATGATTAATCATCTAAACCGAGCCCGTTTTGTGGTTAATTCAGAAACTTAAATAACCAAGAAAAGAGGCTAACTCATCACAATGATGTAAAATATAATTAAGGAAGTAAACAGAGCTTCATATTGATTTACAGCACTCTGTACAAAAGGTCCCATAAAAACCAGAGTCAGGACTAAACCGACCAACGCCAAATTATTTACAGCTAAATCTCTGAATCACCAAACACATCTGTACAGCTTCAAACCTCCACCTACCCTCTTGTGCTATTTTTAAATTTATGTTTTACAGACAAAGAACAAACAAGAGCAACAAGCGCCAATCAATCATGTTTTTACAATTACGACGCAATATCAAGCTGCTTCTATAAATACTCCTCAATGTGCTCAGACATGCAGCTGTGTCTTCCTGGGTATAGGCCATGCAAGTTGTTGAAGCACATCAGGCAACGCGCACGCACGCACAAAAAAAACAGGTGTCCAATTACACAAGCGCAGCTATTATCAGTCCATCATAAAACCGATACCTTTTGCTGGCTGCCTGGGAGGAGGACACGGCAGCCCGAGCTGCTGCCTCCATTCTATTCATACCTGGCCATGAGACATTACATAACAGCTCCAGGTGCCGAGTGGACGAGCTGGTAGCTGGTAGCTGGTAGCTAGCTGCTGCTGCTGCTGCTGCTTTCTGGCTACCGGTGGACGTCTCACATTCTCTCTGTGTGAAAGACTACACTTCGGTCGGGGCCCGTGGAGAATGTGGAAAACCTCCTTAGCACTAATAACGGTGGAAAACACCAATAAAACCAGGTGCTCCAGCAGGAGAGTGGCAAAAATATAGGAATAAAGGAAAAGGAGGAAAGATATTTAAGTTATTAGTCAACAAATAATATTGGTATTGACCTAAAACTGCTTCTGCAAATGTGTCTATCAGATCATTTAACTTCTATATTTATGCCCAACATGTGATCCACAACGAGACGTCTCCTATCTCAGATCATAAGACACGTCGTAGACCAACTATATCGCTGACAATGTCTGCCACGCTTAAACCACAATTACTTCTACGACGCACAGCTGAGTGGATACGTTGTCGTATGAAAATTTTAAGGAAAACTGAAGTCGCACGTGCCGCGGTTCCCTTCCGTAATTAAAAGGTGTCCCGACAAGCAGTTCAAGCTCGAGGCTGATAATTTTTACCAGCTGCAAAACGGTGTTAAATCTACTCAGCTGTTGCCAATTAACATCCAATTCAGCCAGTCGCCAAAGCCACAACAAAAAAGAAATCTCGGCTGGTTTACAGTCTCCTCCGTAGCCACCCGGTCATGGACGGTTTAATAGAAAACGCAACTTTTTTTCATCAACAAATCTACTTTCTCCAACTGCAGCTGCCGGCTACAAATATGTATCGGCCGCTTTTTAATATACTGAAACTACGGCTGTCAAGATTAACATGCAAAATATCTGTGATTATGACCCTCGGGCCGACCCACAGTTTGGGAAATAAGGAAGCAATGCAGCCGAAATGCTTCAAAGTCCTGCGAGATGGTTCTCTCAACAAGACCAAAGTTATCCGCATTTAATCATTACCCCCCCACCACCACCACCACCGCCACCACCAAAGGTAGATAGTAGTTTGCAATGTAAATGCCGCATGTTCTCTGAGCATACAGAACATTTGAGGCTATTCTAGATAATATTCTGGACAGTATGCTGAAATAATAACGACACATATTTACATATCCGTCGTTGGCCGTGTTCAGAGTATTAAAAACTTCAAAAATTTAGAACAGGTTAAAAAAAATAAGGTGCTTTCATTTTGAGATTAATCGCGATTAATCGTTATCTGGGGAGGAACGTGCGATTAATCGCGATTAAATATTTTAGTCTGCCGACAGCCACTATTAAATGTAACACCCTCACAATTGTGAGCTTTTAAGTGGACTCTTGTGTGATTTGTATGGTTTTATCAAAGCTATCCGTGACCGATCTTAGTAGCGCCTTGTTTAAATATCATTATTAGTCATAGATATCTAAACAAAACTGTTACGAGCAAAAAGTACAGAGCGTGCTTAGAGCTCAGCAGCACAAACAAATATATATTTTTTTACAATCTTCTTCATGAGACTGATGTATATTATAAAACGGCAGGACTTCCTGGACGCCTCTTCCTTATCTTATGTTATGTGACTGGGTATACGACGACGACGACGCCGATCTGTGCAACAAACCCAGCCTCGCAGGGCATGCGATGCAGCTATACGTCATTCGTTTAGGCTGCCAGCCCTTTAGTGGCCTGTAGAGAGAAGATGGCTCTAATCACTGGCTGCAATACAGGAAAACATCCCGCTGCACCCTTTCCTGACACGAAGCCCGTGTGTGTTGTGTGTCCCGAGATGCAGGCGCGGCTGTGAGCGTGCAACAAGCAAAAACGCTCCTCACCTTCACCGCTGCATCCTCATCACTGATGATGCACAACCATAATGTAAACGGCCCATCTCTCTGTATATTTTTTTCTCTTCTTACCGAGATGACCTAGATGCGTAATTTTGCAAACCTGATCATGAAGCGGAATCCCCGCGGTGTGAAGTGAAGCGCCGTGGGGGGAAACCGGCTGCCACGGAGCAACACAAAGCTTTGTGAAAAAAATAAATAAACGGTGCAACAAACAAAAAAAAAAAAAAGAGGGGCTTTGTAGCGGGATAAAGCTTTGGTCTAAATATAGACGCCGTGTCACAGTCTCCCTATGGCCGTGTACACAACACAGGATGGGGGATACCCTGCAATGCACTACTAAACGCGTACGCCGAGGCACAATCGCTACACTATTCAAGAGATGCGTTAACAACTAGCTCAACGCTGTGGACTACTGCCGTGCACAAATATCAGTTTTACACAAACATTTGTTGTTCCACGAGAAAAAAAACCAACACTTTCACATTCTCTCTCTCTCTCTCAGGTCACACCAACCCCCCCAACAGTGGAGTCTCACTCATATACACCAACAAAATATTAAAAAAAAATGTGATGAATATAGAGGAACTTTGCAACACCGGTGAAACATATATTATTTTTTTCGACAGTGGACAAATCCCCCCAGCATTACGCACCACAGAGTGATATCTCGGTGATTCTTCCTGCAAAGAAACAGAACAAAAAGTACAATTGTAGCCATAATTGTTCAGCCAATCTTTACTGTTTCGCTGAAGTGACTAGAAAGTCAAATAATTTAGCTGATAAAAATGAGCTGATGTAAAAAAAAAAAAAAAAAAAAAAGCTAGTGTTTCTTATCAGTTAACTAGAATCCCGACTAAATTACTTAGGCAGAAAGGCTGAGAGGCTGAGCTAGCTGAGCTTACTGGTAGCTAACGCTAGCCGAGAAGCTAGCTAAGCTAAATCGCTAGTAAAATAAGAACCTTAAAAAGCAGGAAAAGTGGCAATACTCACGTCACTATCGACTTCGATATCATCGTTATCACTCATTCTTCGATAAATAGTCTAGTTTAAAGGGACGGGTGGCTAAAAAAACAACATGAATCAGTTTAGCACCGAGCGGCGCTTCAGCAAACGGACAGCTAACGGCTCACGTTCTATTTGGACAGAACCGAGGTGGACTCTACGGGCTCCACGTGACTACGCTCGACACACACAACAGCCGCGGCGCAGTACGCATGCGCCACATCATAGGGGCATATGGGTATTGTAGTTGCTCGAGTTTATTTTTCTTTATTTCTTTCTTTATTTCTCAAATTCTTGGAGCATTTACGCCGTACTGTAACTTACAACTGTACAATTGTATTCGATGTATTATAGATATATAAAATATATAAAACGAATATCGTTTAAACGCCAAGCCATGGGTTTTTAAAAAACTACAATATCCACGAGTCGTTTCTATCGCCACAGACGTCACGTCGCCTGTTTTTTCTTGAGTTGCATCGTGGGAGTTGTGGTTGGAGTCATGTTTGTGTGTCAGAGCAGCAAAATAGGGCCATGGCTGAGACACGTGGATTACAAGAATACACGCAGGAAACACAAACTCGCTCACTCACACCACTGACTCACACTCACCCACTCAGGCCCTGTTACAGCAGCCTGCAAATATGCGCCAGTCACGTGATTCCTTCCTTTATCGCTTGTATTCGTTTCTATTTTTACTTCTTTTCTTATTTATTTATTTATTTTATAACCCCCCCCCCCCCCCAACAACTGTTCGTGTAAAATGTGTACAGTGCAAAAAGATAGTCAATAAATTAATAATCTGAGCCACAGGAAATTATTTATCAGGAATTATTTATTATTATAAATCGTATTTTTTTTTTTCCCCACTACCCTGAGGCTGTAAAAAAACATTTTTTAGTGTAGTTTAATTAGTCTTCTATGATAGAAAACTGAGGTTAAAATACTCTTTAATGCTTTTATGGGCAATTTTCACTCTTTACTGATCTTTATGGTTTAATCTGCAATATTAAAAAATGAACACATAGTCTGTATGATGCAGAATATTGAAGAATACCTTAATATAATGCTGGAATAAACAATGTGTGGTGTGGGGGCTGGTCTTGGGACACACTGAAAATAATCTGCTCTGGTGCTTCCTTTTTTTTCTGAAACTGCTGTAGCTAAGGAGCTTATACTGTGGATTATTTTGCAGTGGATAAGTAAATGTGTAAAAATAAAAAATAAAAAACAAGCAGGGAGCAGCCTCATCTATTCCCACAGGAGGTCAAGAGGCCACGGCAGCTGCAGGCGACACCCTGCCCTCCTGCCTTGCCTGCAGATACGAGGCTTTAGACCTGCACTGACCTTCATCCCACCACCCTCTCCCTCCACCTTCAAGCCTCTCCAGATCATCAAGCTTTTTCTTTCTTACCCCGTGTTTCCAATTTCTGCCCCACCGTCCGCTATTTTATTCCTATATGTCCTGCAGCGTGAAAGCCAAACAGGGTCATGCGGAAAACGACACGCTCCTTTACAGTAGAGCCTATTTGAAAGATGGCAACCCAACAAGGGCCAGGCTTTAATAATGCATCGGCCGCAGCGAGGCCTCTCCGTCTTCATCGGCGAAACCTTCCAGCTGAATTTGCGCGCCGCAACTAAACGGCCTCGAGGGGTAATGTTACAGAAAAATATGATGATGAGGGAGGCCTCGCAGAAGGCAAAAACGTTTTCCCTTCGATCATGCCACACCCTTGATGCCGTTTCCCCCTCCAGAGTTATGAAGAACTGTTTCGGCTCACGCGTTTCAGGCCGCAGGGAGGAGGTCGCCGCCAGCGGACCTTGATTAGCTGTGGCTCGGACTGAAGAGGGGAAAACTAGTAAAAATCCAGGCATGTGAAGCGCCGGGCTGTAATTATAGCTGGAGAGGCTGATCAGCCCAGGCAGAGTCCTTCCTCCCCTCCCCCTATTTGTCCTTACAGGACCGGCCTGCTAAACCATTAAAATGCCCTCCTTTTGTCCCCTTGCAACATACTGCAGACTGTACTGGAAGGGCCAGAGTGTGCGGTCACCATTAGAGAGATGTGTGTTGTTGTTTTTTTGTAGTTTTGGCATTGTTGTCGGTGCACGACTTATGAAAAGGAGGAAGGGGGAGCGCTGTCATACCACGAGGTTAAGGTTGAGCGGTTTCCTGTAAAGTGCCTTGGAGGAGTGGTCTTCGAGAAATTCTTATTTACTCTTATTTGTTAGTAAAAATACCAACACATCAATCTAAAATACTCCAACCTATTTCAGTAAAAGCACATACATACATACATCAAAGTGTAGCTGAAGTGTTAAAGTAAAACTACTGATTTGATTCCTCTGACTGATACACTATACATCAATCAACCATAATATCATGACCTGATATCTTGTAGGTCCCCGTGCCTTAGCCCTTTGAGGCATGGCCTCCTCTAGACCTCTGAAGGTGTCTCAGCAGATGCGTTAAGTCCTCTAAAGCTGAGGTGTGTGAGCCTCCACGCCCTTCTTCGTCCGGCACGTCCCGAAGATGCTCGACTGCGCTGGAATTTGGATGTCAAGTCGACACCCTGAACTTGCCGTTGGTCTGCGCCCCACAGCCCGGCTCTAAACGAACTGTGATCCTGTGAGCGTCCTGACACCTTCCTATTAGAAGAACCAGCCTTAAATCCTTCAGCAGTCTGAGCATGGGTTGAGGGGAGGGGCCTCTGTGGATCATCCCACAGATACTTGATCAGTTTGAGATCTAGTGAATTTGGAGGCCAGGTCAACACCTTGTGCTGTTCTTCATGTTTTTTTTTTTTTAGTTACATCATGCTGGGGATGGCTGCTGCCATCAAGGAGTGTCATTGCTATGGGGTTGGGGTGCCTGCTCCGGTCTAGGTGGTTGCTACATGTCTAAGTAACATCCAAATGAATGCCAGGAACAAAAGTTTCCCAGCAGAACATTGAACTGTCACAAGATGGTCAATGTTGTTCACTTCTCCTGTTGGTGGTCATAATGTTGTGGCTGATCAGTGTATATGTTTTTCCAGTCGTGTCTTCTTAGTATCATAGGGCAGGGCTTGTCCGCTCCAACTCGTCTTTATTCCAGTTTTTGCAGCCGGGTTTGCATATTTACCTCTCAGCCCTCTTAATGACTCACTGTGATCAACCAGAATGCAGTCTGTGCTGTATTTCAACTACAGATCCCTTCAGCAGATTTACGGGAAATGGTGGCGACGGCGATGTCAATCACCCGGTCCACCTTCAAGGCTGCCTCTTAAATGCTCTCAGTTGGTCAAGTTACTACCACCACTTATCAGAAGTCAAATGTTTCTGCATCTTATCTGTGTCACTTTGTTTTGACTTCTCTGCTCCCTTGCAAATGACGTCTTACTCATGCAGACGTAAAAGCTGACTCAGTGGGACGTGACCAGGGCTTGGCCCATTGTTTATTGGGTATCGTGGCAGTAAGAACAGTAAAGCCTTACTTTTGTTCACGGCCTTCAAGACCTTTACCTCTCCTTTATCATAACGCATTCTCCAGATCCAAATGAAGGCCTACTTTCCCGAGGTGTTTCCTCTTTCATCCGCCCTCCCCCACCGCTGAGGGTTTTGCAGCCTTGTAAGTCACAGCAGAGTCACCAAAGCGAAATCACGAAAGCCACCTTGGCATCGGCTACCAGAGTAACAATCTGCGAGCCGTGCGTAATTTGTGATGGTGTGCGGGGTTTGTACTTGGCGGAGGCTAATCTGCTGGCAAGCCAGAGGGCTGTCGCCAAGGAGCGCGTTGATAACATCAAAAGTTCACTCAGCAGTAAAGCCAGACTGTGGACTCCTAACTCAAACGGACTCAAACGCTTTTAACGGTCTCCTCTTGACATTAGGACTGGTTTGGGTTTATAGCTTCTTGTCTAAAAGAGGAGGACCTTTCAGTTGATCCAAATGATCTTGAGCAAATAAATGACTTTTGGAGAAGTGAATCACATTGACCATCTTGTGACAGTTCAATGTTCTGCTGGGAAACTTTTGGACCTGGCATTCATGTGGATCTTACTTAGACATGTAGCACCCACCTAGACCAGACCAGGCACCCCCACCCCATAGCAATGACACTCCTTGATGGCAGCAGCCATCCCCAGCAGGATGCAGCCTGACACAGGTACACAAAAAAAAAACAGTTTAGGAACAACTCAAAAACGTGAAGAACAGGACAAAGTATTGACCTGGCCTCCAAGGTGTTGACCCAAGGTGTTGACCTGACCTCCAAATTCACTAGATCCCCAACTGATCAAGTATCTGTTGGATGATCCACAGAGGACCCTCCCCTCAACCGACAGCACCCAAAGGCCTCCACTAACAACATATATCCAACAAAGTTTCAAAAAGGGCAACTGGAATTGTAGAGTTTTTTGAGAAGACGTTTCACCACTCATCCGAGTAGCTTCTTCAGTTCTAGGAGACTGGTGGGAAGTCTGAGGTTTAAATAGGAACTCCTCCTGAAAAAACTTGCTTGTTATGCTAATAACCAGAAACTGGTGCAGCTAATTTCCATTAACGGTTGGTACTTACCTGTTGAGGGGGGGCTGTTTTTGTCCCCCTCCTCTTCCCTATGAATGGTGCTCTAACGACCCTTGTCCGTCAGAGGCTCCAGTGTCCAGGTGTGAATGAGATTGAAACTTCTTGGGGACAGAAGTTAAAACTGTATTGTAAATGGATGGCAGATTATATCTTAGTCCACCTCCTCTGTTTAGTACTGTTTACTAAAGTCGTTAATGGAAATTAGCTGCACCAGTTTCTGGTTATTAGCATAACAAGCAAGTTTTTTCAGGAGGAGTTCCTATTTAAACCAGTCCCCTAGAACTGAAGAAGCTACTCAGATGAGTGGTGAAACGTCTTCTCAAAAAACTCTACAATTCCAGTTGCCTTTTTTGAACCTTTGTTGGATATACCATGACCTGGATGACTGAGAACCTTCACAAACATACTCCACTAACAACATTCTGTTTCCAGACACCACAGGACACCCTCAGAAGGCCCATGTCCATTCTCTGATGAGACACGACTGTTTTGGAGGCACAATGGAGACTTGCACAATATTAGGAAGGCGGTCATAATTTTATGTCTGATTGGTGTAAGTATCTCTTGTCCATTTGTTTCAGCTTTGTTTTTCTGTTGCACTCATACAAAAAGAAGCACATGCATGAAAAATGAGTATTTCTACTGTTTCTATTAGGTTTCTGTCTCTGTTTGCGTAATCAATGCTCTCATGGTTTGTAGAGTGAAAAAAAAAAACATTTGCAGCCTCTAGAGGGTGAATATCTCTATATCTGAGTCTTTTTTTTCCTTTTTCTTGGCCATCATCCACAGCTGCAAGATCTCTCACAGATGTTTTCTCTCCCAGACACAACGCACGGTCAACCTCAGCTCCAGGACAGCGTCCAACATGTATTAGGTGACAAGCAAAAGACACGTTCTCTGCGGGATTAGAGTTCGTTCTGTCTGTTTTTTGAAGTCCGACCTGGGAAGCTCATGTCGCAGATGTTTCTCTTCTGGAGGCGCAGGAGTCTGCTGTGCACTAGGTGGCACTTCTGCACTTCTGTAGACTTTTATTTGTGTGCTGCTTCTGACTGGGAAAAAAAGAGAGGAGAGACTACAAACAAGGATTAGATTCTGTTCCAAAGACAGGAGAAGCCGTGTTGAAGGAAACCTCTGGCTCAACAGGTAATAAACCAAGCATGGAAAGAAAAGAAAAACTGCTGCAGACACATCAGGCAGGTTTCAACTAAAAGCTGGGATTTGTTTCTGGGGGGGATTCACTGTGCATGTCTCTGCTGACCTCTCAGGAAAAAGGTGTTCAATTCTCGCCTTCAGCCCGGCAGAGGAGTCACTCTGTGACAGCTCCACACTTTTCACGGAGCAGCTCTGTTTGCACGCTCGTTTCCTTCGTGCACCTTTTCACCGAGAGATAAACAGACATGCGAGATCCTGTGAAAGCAATTTGCCTGCACGCAGCATGCGAACATGCCAGGAGGGAGGATGTGGTTGTCAGCTATGGAGGTGGGGGCACAAAGGGGCGTCTGTTTAGTTGTCTCACCTCAGTCGTGTTCGGATTCTGCCAGATTTGTGAGAGAAATGCGGTTGTTCGGTTAGATATCCAGCAGAAGGATTCACAGTGAGTGTCTTAAAATCCTAAAAACAGGCAGCGTGTAGTTAGGCAAATGACTTTTATTTCGTTTAATTGGAAATGCATGCAGACATGGGTTATTACAATCACAGTTTCTAGCTTAAATGCCTTAAATTAAATTACGATTGCTTCTAAAATGTACTTGCTCGTGTTCTGGTTGCTCATTTTTAGCCGGACGTCAAGCTGTCAGAGTGGCATCAGCTCGTATTTATCACGCCGGGAAGCAAATGCACAGTTTAGAGTGCAGAATGTGTCCATGTAAGAGCCTTAAACACACAACGACAGCATGCGGATGAGGCATGTATGCGCTGCAGCAGCTTTATTTAGTGTGATCAGTGCCCAGTCCACTTCAGATCACTCTTAAAATCTTGAAATTAGCAGATACGTTTGGATTAATGTCTGTTTTGTCAGCGTAAGGCGACCGCATTCTATTAATTTCCCTCATTTTCGACTGATTTGCGGACACAGGCGTCTCCTCTGAGGCTTTATACAACACATGTGGAACTGGGTTAGAGGTTCTCGGGACCATATAACGTGTACTATGAACTCTAATCAATGATCCTGTGCGGAGGTCTGCACAACGGCAAACCCTCCTGCAACCTCCCTGCAGAAATTGTGAAAACAAGGACGAACCGTAATTGGAATCAGAATGTGTGCTAACCCTAACCCTGTGTTCCTTTTTTAATCCTTGAAGGAAATTGTTTTATTGCCGTTGCTCCCGTAAAGTGACAGTTGCAAGGAGATGGAAAAATTAAATTAAAGTAAAGAATGCAAGATGCATAAAACCAAAATACTGCACAAAGCTCTGAGAGGATGGCTCCATCAAACTGTAGCAGAGTCTGAAGCGTTAACCGAGTGACCATCGCTCAGTAGGGGGGAGTTGTTATATATATGTTTGATGGCCGCAGGCAGGAATGACCTCCTGTGACGTCCTGTGGTGTCCAGTGTGATGAGGGTAATAAGACGCTGAGAAGACCCTTCTATTCCCACGTCTTCCATTGCCTTAGAGGACAGTATCTGTTCGCGTTGAGGACAAAAACTGCTTCTCTACATGGAGTTTAATATGCCTAAATAGCACCAACAGCTGAAAACAGTCTTATCTGTGTGCTGCTTGGGCAATCCTCTGTCAAGGGTCAAGGGGTATCTGCCAAAAGAAATGCTCTGACTGTTTGTTAGTACGATCTCAAGGAGCAGCTGAGGTGTTGCACAAGACTGAAGAAATGACCGCAGTGTTTTTTCTTCTGGCTCTACCTCCTGGCTCTGTTCTCTTCCATCAGCCCCTCTCTGCCTCTCTCGTTGTTGTGTGTTTCTCAGACACAGCTGCTCAGTCGGAGGCACCATGGATCTGATCCCTGATCCAGATTCGTGGCAGAACGGCAGCTTCTCGCTCAACGCGACGGCCGGTAACGCCACCTTTGACGCGCCCGCCGCGTTTCCGCCGGTGGACAAAGCCATCAGCATCATTTTACTGGTCACCCTGTTCATCGTCATGGTTTCCCTGGGATGCACGATGGAGGTGTCCAAGATCAAGGTGACCTCAGCAGCGCACGGATCCACCTCCTCAAGGTTCATTGTGTTTGTTTGTGGAAGACATAAACGGGATTGATGCTGTATCAAGACTTGTTCTCTTCCCAGGCTCACATAGTTAAACCTAAAGGGGTGGCCATCGCAGTTCTGGCCCAGTATGGCATCATGCCTCTCACGGCCTTTTGCTTGGCCAAGGTTGGTAATATTATAAAGTTTTAGAAGATCATAAGCACACAGTGACTGTAAAAGGTCTATTGATTTGTGTAATTTTGAGTCAGAAAATTTTTACCTGAGTATGTAATAGAAAAAAATATGAAAATGTGCCACTTTCTCTGATTTCTATCAGTGCAAAAACATGATTCACATCACTGCTCACATAATTGCAGCTGCATTAAAGGACCTGCATATGACAGCACGCACTGTATTCGTAGTGTAACATCAGCTGTGGGGTTGTTATCCCGTCGTGTTGCAGGCGTTCCAGCTGTCCGAAATGACGGCCGTGACGGTCCTGATCTGCGGCTGCTGTCCCGGAGGAACTCTCTCCAACATCATGGCTCTGGCGCTGCAGGGAGACATGAACCTCAGGTGCGCAAAATTTAAAAGCTGACGCTGGCGCTGGAGCTTTTGCAGCGCTTTGCAAGCAGATTGCACTCTTGGCACTTTTGAGGAGCCCTAATGTTAGCATGCAAAAAATAAATAAATAAATAAAATCTGAAGAGTCAGTTTGAATCCACATCAGGGTACAGGACGTCCTGACTGTGCACTCTGCTTGAGTGAAGGAGTCAAAGTCTGGTTTAAATCCTGTTCAAACATGATTTCATCAGCTTTTACTGATCAACGAAGCACTGATAATTGGCGGTTTCTCTGCAGAGTGATGCAGCTTAGTCAGTCAGGCAGGTTTGTGGACTGCTTTGCTTCTCGTCTGTTGGAACTTTATGCAAATTCGTGCTAATTTTATTAAATAATCCCTCATTTGAAGAAAAGATTTCTGAAAACTTGCAATACAAACCAAATACTTGTCTTCAGTAGTCAACAGAGTGTCACAATGATATGTATTAGTTATATTAAAAAAAATTAAATGGTTTTCCAGGAGAATCCTAATATCTTTAAGGGTGTTTTCTTAAAATGAGCCATTTCTCTTCATACTCTGAGCCAGAAATCTTCTCTCCACTCAAGTTAATGAGTTTTATTCCTCTCTTTGGACAGTTTTTACTGAGGGATTTGCTCATACGTCATTCATAGCCTGAATTATGTAACGTTTTATGGATTCATTTTCTGGCTATTGACAGCCTATTCTGATTTATGGAGTGATAAAAACAAAAAAAACAAAGCCATAAGCATAATCCCTCCACTAAAAACCTTTGACTTAAACTACTGTATGCAACACGACAACACCAAACAAGAAGTTTGAGCTTAAATAATGTTCTGATTTCTGCTCTGCGAATGAAAAAAATGAGCACATGTTTAACATGATGATGCGTTCAATTAACATTTAACAAGACTCAAAACTTCCAGAGAACTGAACCGCTTCCATAGAAAAACACTCAAAACAGGAACCATCTGCAAGGGTTTAATAAGAGAAAGAAAACATGTAGTTTAATGAATTGTTCCTTTAAGAGTTCAGCCCCCTGTTCTGACACTCGTCTTCTTCATATACCGTCTTCTAATATTAGAGGACGTTTGCTGCGGTATGCGGCTGCCATCAGACGTGTCCATTGCTATATTATTAGCGATCACAAAACTATGAGTGTAGCAGTAATATGGAGAAACCAAACCCCTCACCTTTCAGCTGCTTGGCCTTTAACCTCTATCGTAAAGGTGCGTACATTATGGCGTTACTGAAGACATTCCAGCTCTGTCTGAGGTCTGAGGGTCTTATCTGACATGCAGGTGTGAAGCACGGGATAGCCTGAAGGTGATACAACTGATTAATTGAGTTTTGTGTCTTTGGGGGGAAAAAAAAGTAAAGAAAAAAACACCACAACCGATGTTTTCTAAATAAAAAGGAATTATAACACAATTAAAGTATAGTATAGTAAGGTAAAGTAAGAATAAATGTCTGCAGCATGTTCTTTAACTCCTGACGCTATATAAGAACAGCATGAAGGCCATAAACCTTGTAATAATTATCAGGCAGGAAGGTCGTCCCATGCGTCTAAAGCACAGACTGTATTTAAAGATGGAGGACTGAACAGCTCCTCTAAAGTGAAACCAAAGCAAGTAGAGCTCCCCCTGGTGTCTGGCTGCAGTATAGGTCATAAGCTTCACCCTCCCCATGTTAGTGGATGGGACTTGGGCCAAAATGAAACACACCTCAAATATTTTTTTTATTTTTTTTTTTTTTCAATTATGGTTTCAGTCATTTTAGGTAGTTAATATAATTCAGATGCATACTCAGTTGTCAGTTTTTCTGATTTGTTCTGGTTAATTATTTGACGCTGTAGAAACAGGATGTGACATCATGATGACTACAAGTTGCCATGCCAACGGCTCCATTAAGTGGTCCTGGAGGACCATGGGAGGTGGAAAAATTAAAATAAATAAATGTATAGTGTAAAGTGTATAATACAATATTTCTTTGTAACTGGTGGAGGTAGAGTTCAGTATTAAATACGTGAAAACGGGAGTGAGTCTGGAGGAAGTGTGGCCATGGTCATTGATAACGAGGCTCCGCGTGGCTCCACTCTTGGACGGCACTGCTCAGACTCTGGCTCCAAACTCACAAGACGGCGCCGCCCGTGTCCTCGGGAAAATAGCGTCAGTTTGGCCAGTGCAAAGAAGTGGAGATGCATTGTCCACATTTATATACAGTCTGTGGTTTAGAGCCTCGCTGGTGGCATCTAGAGGCTTCGATTCTCATCACATCTCACAGCAACAATGTGTTGGACAGATGTTAAAAGCACATCTTGTAACATCTGCACATAAATAAAGCACATCCTCAGATTAATTATGGAGAGCTCTCATGACCTAATAACACTAGTTTATCCTTTGGGAGCTCTAAATGCTGAAAGATGGCCACTTGCTTCCAGAAAGACTTCTTTGGTTAACTCTTCTTTCCTGGAATAAATCTTGTAGTTGATTCACTTTCGAGCACTGCAGGGCTACAAGTCAAAATGAGAGCAATCTGGAGCATTAACTACTTGGGGAGACTAAACACCCCCCCCCCCCCTTTTTCTATGGAAAACGAATAAATTGCAACCAGCTGAGGTAACCGAGTGAGTGAAATTCTGTGTAAGTGGGTTTTGCTTTCATCCCGTCAGCATTGTGATGACTTCCTGCTCCACGCTGCTGGCTCTGGGCATGATGCCCCTGCTGCTCTTCCTCTACTGCCAGGGCTTCTCCAACCTGCAGAGCGCCGTGCCTTACGTCGACATCATCGTGTCGCTGGTCATGATCCTGGTGCCCTGCGGCGTCGGCATCCTCGTCAACTACTTCAGGCCGCAGTACGCCAAGATCATCACGAAGGTTAGAGGGTTCCCGTGTGAGACGATGCCTTGGCTCCGTTGAGCGTTACAGGAAGCCGCATCTCCCATCAATGGAATGCAGCCATTATTAAAACACCTGTACTTCCCCCCCACACCTCAAAAAGTCGGCTTTAGCTTTTATGTAAGCAAACATTACTCAGGATGGAGTGAGTGCTGCATTTTTAGGGACTATTTTTAGCTGCAGATTAATACACAACAATGCTTGGGAGGGTTTATTGGAAGTTAAATACTGTACTGTAGGCAAAGTGATAAACCGTAGGCGTAGGGTAGCCTTTCATCATCATCTGAGCTCTATATCAGGGTTACTTCTGGTTCCTAGAGGTTTCTAAAAGTAGACCAGGAGGCCTCTACTCTGGAACTAGCTCCCAGTTTGTCTTGTGGATGCAGACACCCTTTCTACTTTTAGATTCCTTCCTGCTAAAGCTTCTATTCGGGGCTGGGTTTGGTGACCCTTACCTATTCCTTAGTTATGCTGCTATAGGCCTAGGCTGTTGGGGGCCTTTCCTCTCTAACGTGCTCTATAAGTGTTCATTGCTAACAGTTATCCACTCCCACCTATAAATGTTAAGGATAATTCTCCAATGTGCTCATTTGTGTAGGCATAATGTTACGGCTGATCGGTGCATAGCTTCATAATAGTGCGTTTTGTGTCCCGTCGTGCTGCTCTCAGGTAGGCCTCACCATAATGATGCTATCCGTCCTGGTGATCGGGATCATCGTGGTCGTTGGGACGGAAGGCTCCGTCCTGACCGTGGTGGCTCCTCCCCTCATGGCCATCGCCACCCTCATGCCCATCATCGGCTACGCCTTCGGCTACGTCATCTCCTCCGTCTTCAGGCTCAGCCAGCGGTAAGTCAGTCACTGCATATCCATGCAGCACACTCACAACGTCACGATTCACGAAGTCCGCCTCCAACCTCCCTCACCCGCCGCTGCCACCCTCAGAGAGCGGAGGACGGTTGCCATGGAGACGGGCTGCCAGAACACCCAGCTGTGCGCCACCATACTGAAGGTGGCCTTCCCCCCGGCAGTGATCGGGTCTCTGTTTCTGTTCCCCATGGTGTACGCGGCCTTGCAGCTGGTGGAGGGGGTGGTGCTCATCGTTTTGTTCAGGTGTTACAAAAGGTTCACGAGGAAAGAGAAAGGTGAGAGCCGCAACTGGCAAACATTAACTTAAGTGTGTTACAGGATCTCGTTTTGATCTCGAGAGGTTCAGAGTTCAACTTGGAACTTTTAAATGATGAGCATAAAACTTAAATGATTGATTGAACTGATTGAATAATATCCTGGTTTTGGATAGCTGGTCTGAAAGAACTTTCACCTGCTCCTGGGAAATAATTGTAATAATATGACACATTAGGAGTTATTACAGATAACACAAAATGGATGATTGACTTCTTGTGGTAGGAAAAAAAGCACCAACAACAGCTTCACCTTGAACGTCTGATCGTTGAGCAACAGCACAAATAAACTCCCACACAGCCTTTGTTTATTTAGAGAGCGTCAGAAAAACTAAATAGAATGCGAGTGTGAATGTCTGTCTCTCTGTGTTAGCCCTGCGATAGACTGGAGACCTGTCCAGGGTGTACCCCGCCTCTCGCCCGATAACAGCTGGGACAGGCTCCAGCAGACCCCGCGACCCTTAACAGGAATAAGCGGTTACAGAAGATGAATGAACTAAATATTAGTAGTTAAAAAAGCATCTTTAGTTTGACTCCAGCAGGAAGCTACATGGTTCAGTGGTAAATGCTTTAAAAGTCCAGTATTTCTCCAAGTTAAGCAGCTTTTATTGTTTGCATTTGTAACGCACCTGTCTGTCTCACCTGCAGAGACTTACCGTCCAGCCTCCACTGAAGACAAGCTCAAAGATACCTCTACAGACACCGTATGACACACGGACCTCCAACCATATTACTTCTTCTTCTGAGCTACTTGATTCAAACAGAGCAGGAGCGTTACTGCAGGGCACGTATTTAGTCATTTCTCCACGCACATTTATTTCATTACAAAGACAAAATTCGTTCTTTTTTTATTTAAAATGGATTTATTGGTTAAGTCTATTGTCTTCCTACATCATACAAACATCCACTGAGTGTTTTTTTTTCTCCTTTTTTTTTAATCACTGAAAATAAAATCCTCATGTACAAAAATGTGTTTTTCCAAACCCCTGCCTACACGTTCATCAACATCGGTCACAGTACCAACAAGTATTCTCGGAATTACATTTAAATGCAATCTGTACACAAACCCCTAAATCATACAAAAAGAAAACAAAAACAAAAATAATAATAAAAAAAACATTATAATGCTAGAAGTAACCGCATTCTTTAAGCAACACCACTGCAAAAATTAAAGTGTTGACTTCTTCATTCCTTCTCTTGTAGAAATTAATTTAACCGTACAGCCGCTCTTCCAGCCGTCAGCTGACATGGAGGTTTGTATTTGAGCATCAAGTACAAATATGTTTAATCGTTTTTCTTCGAACAAAAGCACATGCAAGCATCCAGAGTTATAGCTGTGCCACTTTGTACAGTAGGTTCTAAAATATGGGGCCAGAGGTTGAGGGGCTTTGGAAAAAACGTGAGCGACACAGACAAAAATTCAAAGTTTTTTTTTTTTTGTTTCACTGACGAGCTAAAGTTTTACAAAGAAAGTGGTCACGCGACTTATCAAAAGCATCCTAATACTGTTTGGAAATACAGGATTGGGAACTCAAAAGTCTTTCAAAGCCTAGAGATTCATTTACAGGCCCAGTAACAGTGATAAAGACGCCGGAGTAGCTGGATGAACTCATTCACTGAGACATAGAGTCAACAAGAGGTAACATACTTATGGGTTCAGACTGAGTAAATAAGGGGGGGGATGATAATAACAACAGCACTGTGTTGTCCAGTGGGAAATGTAAAGTGTGATCTGTGGATTTAATTTGGATGTCCCCTTATGAAATATATCCAACTTAATAACAACGTGTAAATGTGGAAAACTGAGGGACAGGAAATAACTAATTTACTCAAAGAAAACTCTCGTCTTGGTTTTGAGAAGAGGTCATGAGAGCTCCAGTGCGCCAACTCCCAAAAAGCTTCCTACTGATGGTGAAACAAGTCGACTCCCCCCCCCCCCAAAAAAAACAAAAACAAAAAACGTAAACAGCTTCTTTTAGCGCTGACTGTCAGTCGAAGGAGAACGGGAGCGGGAGCGTGAACGGGAGCGAGAACGGGACATGGAGGCTCTCTGGGCAGGCGGAGGGGAAGGTGGAGTGGCGGACTTACTCATCTTGGAGGAGCGCTTGGCGGTATCCTTTGATTTGGGGTTAGGGGACGAGTTTCCACCGCCGGGGGAGCCGCTGCGAGAGCGGGAACGGTTGTGGGCCTTGGCCGGGCTGCGGGAGCGTCTGGGGGAGCGGGATGGAGAACGACCACGGGAACGGGAACGCGACCGAGAGGAGCTCTCGGACCGTGAACGACTTCTCGACCTGGGGGAGGAAGAATTAAGACAACGGGTATAAACATCAGTTAGCAGCAGGGATAAAAATAAATCTTCAGATAGCAAGCAAAGTTAATTCAGAAGAGAATAAAAACGTTCATGTTTTTAAATGTACTGATGCTGTATTAAGTTTCCAGCAGACAACTCACCTCTTCTTAGCTGCTTCAATGAGCTTGATTTTCCTGCCATTGATTTCCTTTCCAGACAGTTTCTCAAGTGCGTTTTTCAGATCACTGTAAGAAGCAAACTCAACGACCCTGGAAAGAAACACAAAAAACTCATAAATTAGAATCTCTGTGTCATTATAATACAGACACTGGTATTTTTAGCCAGTTAACGGTAACAGAGAAGATGGGCTTACCCTTCGTTGAGCTTGGGTCGATGTGCGTCTGCAAATGTCACCTCTCCAGCTTGTCTCATGAAATCTTTCAAGTCCTACACACGTAAACATCGGTCAATGCACGGAGAGGCTCGAGGCACAAGCACAGGCTCAGACATAAACTGGACTGATTTATCCAAAAAGAGAGAAGGTTAGATTCTCTGAGAGGACTATACAGGCTACTGCAGATAAGGAGAATGAGTCCAAGGACATCAAGATCTGTTCAACAAGTCAGTTCAAGAGGAATTTATGAAAAAATAATAATAAAAAAAACAAACTTAGAAAAAAAAGGTGGATGTCAATGTAGAAATGTTTGACTGGTTCTTTTGCTGAACAGCTTTGAGCTCCTTGGACCCACTGCTCGTTATCACTACAGAGAGATGAACACCATCTGAATGAACTGAACAGCAGTGGCGCTGCCTGGGCAGCGATAGGCACTAAGAGCCCCATTTTCCCTGACAAGAAGGGCACAGGGCTCCGCGCCGGGACCACCCCTGCCTCGGCACCCCACCTCAGTAAAGAGAGTGAACAGGGTGGAAGAGAGGAAACTACTACCTGAGAGCGAAACCCTTTGGGGTGGGCCGCAGGCTCTCCGAGCCCACCATAACAGCAGATTATATCCATGGGCACCTGGGAGGAATTCACTCACTCTCTTGCTCGCGATGTGCGGGAACACCAGAGGGGGGAAGGGAGGGGGGATATCGATCGATCGAAGCCCCTCAAATTAACGAACCATCGATCAATACGCCACCACCATCACCATCGACTCTCGCTCTTTCCTCTGCTTTCTCTCTGCCAACTCTCTGTTTCCTCTCTCTCGCTCTCAACCACACATCAGGCGTTGCGAGCGAGCGAAGGGGCCGCCAGCGCCTCTAGTGTGGAGCGAGCGCTCACATGACCAGCAGGCATCAACTAGGAGTAGGACACACTGGCTGACACCACAGGCTCAACCCAGACAGAAGGACCCAGAAGGGGTTAACTCCACCATAAGCGAGCTCTTCCATATGACACAACAGTCAGGCTGGCAAATAAAGGGGTGAAGAATTGGTTAAAATTTGAAAAACAGGAACAAATTAAGTGTTGTTGTTACTGCTCTTTGACTCAATACTAAACTGCATGTGATGCAGATTATTTATTTATCATATAAGAACAATTTGGCCTTAACTCATTACAGATTATTGATACATATAAAGACTAATATTACAAAATGATTTGAGTTCAGAAACAGAATCTCTATGTTGTTTTTAGCAGCATTTCTACATCTGTATATGTATATTGTTGGAGGCAGACTGTTGGTTGGTGGTCTTAATAGGCTGGTGTATAAAAAACATGTGGAAGTACTGACCTGCCAGCTGACACGGGAGGACAAGTTCTCCACAATAAGGCGGTTCTCAGTGCGCATCGGAGGAGGGTTTCGACTGGAAAAAATGAAATGAATAAATAAATGAATGTAGTAAACTATAACGTCACTGTGGATCTGATAGATATAGTCGTTACAACTGACTAAAGGAATGCAGTGAACGCAAGGCTTGTGTTGCATTTTAATTAAAATTTCCAGCCATTAAATACATCCATAAACTGGGTCAGACACTGACATTAACTGCAACAATCTAATGGCCTTTCGCCACGTAACACTGAGCTGTTAAAAATGAACTCCCACGTGTCCCTCTCCTCATTCGAATGAAATCATATAACACTCGCGTCGGTGTGAAAGCCTCACCTCCGACTGTTCTGGGATCCTCGGCCGTAGCGATCAGAGAAACGTCCTCCGCCTCCTCCGCCGCTACCACCTCTGCCTCGGCCGCCCCTCAGACGAACGCGGGCGTGCTCAATGGTCACCCTGATATGACGGACACGAAGGAGGTGAGTGAATCCGTCCACGCGGCTGGTTTACCGTACGTCACATTTAAAACAGGATGTTGCCCCCCCCCACCTTTCGTTGCACAGCTCTTTGCCGTCGAGCTCATACACGGCGTCTTCAGCGTCTCTGGGGTCATCAAACTCCTACAGCAAACACAGCAACAAGGTTACATCCACAGTTTACCCCATGATTTGCCATCATTAAACACCTGAGAGCATTTTTATCAAACATTACAGCAGTGAAACCTTTCTTCTTGGCATGGCTTATACAAAACGAGAAGTGATTAGGTCTCAGTTCTACTGCTGGTGCTATGTCCAACATTATGTGAACATTTATTTGGACATTTTAAGGACATCAAATCACCAATGCACAAATAGCTGAGTGAACAAACACCCACAGCAAAAGGTCATCTATAAAAATGTGATTATTCATTGCAGAAAATTTCCAAAAAGCACGTTTTCTGCACATCATTTTGAATCACTAGATGTAAATTCATTATTGTTAACTCGATCCACGGTTCAGACAATTCCTAGTGAGTTTTGTCAAGATTTAATTGTCATACTGGTAGCTTTAGCATGCAGAAAGCACCTCTACTCTTGATTTAATAATGGCCCACCAGCATCCCACTGGCTTATTTTGCCACTGGGTGTGCCAGAGAATAAGATTTAAGTCTAAGAATTACAAGAACCTCGACATCTATTTTGATTGAGATGGACGAAAAATCGAGTTATGCAGAGGGATTTCTTTCTTTTATTTGAATGCACATACGCTGAATTGTGACTCACCACAAAACCAAAGCCCCTCTTGAGGTCAATGTCTCGGATGCGGCCGTATCCTTTGAAGAACCTCTCCACATCCTTCTCTCTGGCCGAGGGGCTCAGCCGGCCGATGAAAATACGACATCCACTCATGTTGATGTTTGTTGGTCACGTCTGGGCAACTACACACACACACAGAGCATTATAACGTTATTTCCATCCCCATTCAGCTACCCAGGATTACAAATGCAGCGTGCGTCTTTTTTTGTTAGCTAGCTAGCTAGCTAGCCAGCCATTCAACTAGCAGGGCCTAGCTAGCCAATTTAACCAAACCGTGTTACAAGCTATTTTTATTTTTACGATACCTGCACATAATAAACAGCGCACTTTTTTTTTTTTACTGACACAGCATTTGCGTCGCCACGTTAAAACATATTTTCTGTTCACTTACCTTCAAAGGGGGTGGTAGTGGTGTTTCTTTGACTGACTGTCGACAGTAACCGCAAACTCCGGAATAAAACAAAATGGAGTCTCAACCGTTTCAAGGAGGGGGCTAGGAAACCACCAACCAATCACGTGACGTGTTGCCGAGCCCCGACAATGCAGAACACGAAAAGAGCCGAAGTGCGTCCGAGTGTGACGTACCCACCCCCCGCCCTCCGTAGTTTCGATTCCTGCAGTTCCTGATTCTGGCCGCTAGGTGTCGCTCGGTAACAATAACGCTTCCACAAATGGGAACTTAAAGATGACATTTTGTATTTGTGTATGATTTTAAGAGGCAGAGGTGTCAAAAGTATTCACATTCATTACTCAGGTAGAAGTACAGATACTAGGGTTTAAAAAGACTTCTGTAGAAGTTGAAGTATCAACTCAAGGTTTTTACTCAAGTAAAAGTATAAAAGTACTGGTTTCAAAACTACTTAAAGTATAAAAGGAAAAGTAATTTAAGGAAAAAAAATGTCATTAAGGACAAAAGCTCAGGTCGCGCCACAGGGGCTTCTAGTTCACTACTCCACCTCCCCAAAAAACATTTTTCTAAAGGTTATAATGACTAATGTAAGAGGTTATCTTAAAATATTTTAAAAGGAGCTAAGCCGTTCTGCAATGTAATCTAACAGGAGACACAAACCAGGAAACTGTTGGAGTCTGTTATAAAAAGATAAAATAATCAGCTATGATGAACTTTGATCCAGAATTTATGCATTTCCAGTATAAATTAGTTAATTATTGACTTTTGATTTGACTGAGCAGAAGAAGTATCGATGGAAAAAGGTAACAAGGGAACTTGCGTAATGTCCACACACACTACACTGATGTTCCAGGAAGTATATACTTGTACATTCATTCAAACTAAACTGGAGGAGGTAATCCATGAGAGTTCATCACATTGTTCTGACTCGCACAAACGAACACTCACCGTCACAAACAACAATATGTGTAATTTGGGTCAGTAATATCTTCCTAAAAGTACGCACGGCATGAATAAATGACACGTCATCTTCCACATTCAAAAGAAAGCTTTAATTAGAAAGTTATATACACACTGTAAAATTAAATTAAACTTTATACAAATATTAAATTACTATCTTCACACCCATTGCCTTGTACAGAGGAAAAGGAAAAAAACCAAAGCTGAAAGCGTTGAAACAAAGAATCCAGATGTGTACTTGTTTCTTTTCTTTTTGTTTTTTGTTTTTTTAAAACCTGTTCTTTTCAGGGAAGAAGCAACACCGTACAACAGTGCTTCAAAGTAAAATCTTTCTTTTTAAACCCCATTATATTTTAATGCCTTGTCGCAAAAGAGAAGCAGGGGAGTAATGCTTATTGGTTCGTTGTCATCATCGTCATCATCATAATCATCATCATCTTTATCACCACAGTGGCTGGAGAAGCTGGGGGAGGGACAGAGGAGGATGGACATTCGTTTAGTCGCGTCCTCAGCAAACGTAAACTCATTGACAAATACACAAAGACAGTTTTATGCATAGAATAGAAAAAGAACAGAGTAAGGCCATTGGGAAAACAGAACATGTTGCGATATTGTGAAGCAACCGATGCAGAGGCTTAAGATTATAGATAAAAAAAAAAAAAAAAAGAAAAAAGAAAATGTACAAGTCTAAGGCATTTTGTTTGCATTATTAATGTAGCTGTTGACAATGACAGACCACGAATGCCAAATAAAACTGCTCGCTGTTGAGTGCGAATTCTCGATATCCATGCTGTTTCCACGGTGACCAGCTCAACCGCCAAACCTTTTTTTTTTTTTTTTACTTTTTTACAAGTGGCAACGAAAACAGAGAATGACTTCTAACAGAATAACACGATTCCCTCTCAACTCTGCACTTGGCTTTGGAGAAGTGGCCCGAGTATATGTGGCGGGGGGGGGGGGGGGGGGGGGCGGGGCACTATATAACAAAACTTTTATTATTATTATTATTATTATTCCGCCGCAACCAGTTGCAGCTTGTGTCGATAATGCGCAAAAGTGGAGAGTCTTCGCTTTCAGTGAGAAGATGGACGCGAGCCAGTTCCTTTAAGTGTTTTGCAGCCATCCAGCGGGAAATAATAAGTGTTTAGCTTCGAGAGCGGGGGAATAATACACACTCTGTGCAGCGGACTAGATGCCTGGAGTGATGCTGATTTGTTCATGTGACTTGCTGAATGCTGGGAGGGATGTTTTCTTGTGCTGAAAGACGGGGGACGTTGTGAAGGGAGCCTCAGATCAGAAGAGAGGCAACTCAGGAAACGGCTGTATCAAGGCCTACCATATGAGGACATGTCCTCTCCTCCCTCGCTGACACACACACACACACACACACACACACACACAAACACAAACACACACAGATTCAGAAAAGCACGCCGAGCCACACACACCAAACAATAAATACAGTGGGGAAGGAAGGCTAAACATAATCATGTATCCAAATCACCATATTCAACAACGACTTTCTTCAGCTCAGAGGAAAGGAACATCATGTCTCCCTTTCTTTATACAGGTAAGATGTATGAACCAAAACACCAATCAAACCCACTCATGTGACAAAAGTGGCACCTTCCAGATACGGGGTGCAGCTGGCAACAGAAAAGGGAAAAAAAAAACAAAACGAAGAAGCAGCAAGGTCTCTTCATAGTTGTGATATGGTGCGCCCTGCTTTTTAGAGAAGTGGCTGTCACTCCTGCTGATCCATATGCTCGAATCGGATGCACAGATAGCTAGAGACAGACAGAGGAGGCTTCATGCTTCATTGGGAGCGGGCCACTTGCTGTGACAGCAGTTAACTGAAGAAAGAAAACAAACAAACAAAACAAAAAAAAACAAAAATACATGCAGCATTCACGAAGAGGGCCGCGAAAAACTCACTCGGAACTTTTCAAGTACAGCGGGAAGACAATTCTGAGCGCCACAGCATCAGGAGCAAAGATCACAAGTTATTCTTTTTTTTTTTTCTCTGTATCCGCAGCACATCCCTCGATCGCTAAAGCCTTCTGTGCACAATGTTGAAAGACAGAGAACTACACCTGGGTGGAGGCAAGTGTGTGTGGTGATACATAGCCTATATAGTACACGACTTTTACGCGCAGGATCTACAGGATTCATCTTGAGCCGACGTCGCTTCGCTTTGTTTGCCCGGCTTGTGTTGTCTAGTTTGATCCGGGTAGCTGGGTCCCGTGGCGCTCCGTCACTGCAGTATCGGCACTGGTTGTCGGCTTCGCTCCGCATGGGTGGCAATGGCAAAAGAGGTTGCGATTGGGGGGGGGGGGGAAGTGGGCATTGTTCTAGTCTTTTCTCTGCTGGCTGCTGGGGGGAGGAGTCGGGGTGGGGGAAGTAGGTTGACAGCCACAGTCTGTCCTGGCCAGCAGCGAGTGATAGGGGGAAAGAGAGGCTCTGCTGCTGATGCTGATAGCAGGCTTCATGCTTCCTTCAACAGGGGGATATCTGCAGGAGGAACAGAAGAGTCGTTTTAGAAAAGAGCAACGGCTGCAGGGTTATCGTCGGTGCGGCTATTAACCCACCACAAAGTTATGCCATCCATTACACCTGCATTTAACGTCATTTGTGTGTTAATTTGCACTTTCTGGTTATTAGACAGGCTTCTCACTTAGAATCTAAACACATACCCCCCAGTGTAACTGAGACTGTACGGTACATAACATTTCTATTAAAAACTATTGATTATCTTGGCCGACGGAATGACTCTTACCATCAGAAAACTCATCAGCAGAGGTGACAGAAAGCAGACTGTGCTGGTCGCTGCTCTCAGAGTCTCTACGGAGAGGTAGGGGGCCCGCACATGCACCCCCAGGGTGCTCTCTAGCCCATGACGACGAAGACGAGGAGGACGAGGAGGAGGAAGAGGGGCCGTGATGAACCAGCACCGTCTCGGCATGACGGTGGGCCGGGAAGGACGAGGAGGTGGATGGGAGGCAGAAGTCTAAGTCTCTGTGGTGACGAGTTCTGCTGGAGCCATGGCCCCCTGTGGCCCCTTCAGGAAGGCCCTCGGAGAGCACGATCGGGACTCGAGACTCTGGGGGAGCCGGAGGAGCCGGTAGAGAGGGCGGGGGGCCGGAAGCTCCGCCGGGGCCACCGCTTCCGTACACAGCCTCTTCGTAGGAGGGCAGTGTCACCTGGACGCCCTCCACCATGATGGAACTGGACTGGCCTGAGACTCCCTGCTCCCTCCTGGTGAACGCAGAGATAAAGGACGAGTGAAACACATGTAGGCAAGGTGGAAACTAGGTTCAGGTCGAGAGTCATGTGTGTGTTGACTGAAGCAAACCACTGAGTAGAGGTGATACACGCTGATAGCAGGCAGAACTAAACCCTTTAGAACACTACACTATCTGTACGAGTGCCAATGAGCGTCAGATCAAATCGTCCCGATCGATTTATCACAACGCCACGTCAGAGGCAGATAGAGACGGGATATTTTTGTCTCTCAGGTATTCAAAAAAATGTTGCAAAACTAGTCACACTAGAGTCAACCAAAACCTAATAATAAAAACAACAGGTGTGTCAGTGGACGCAATGACATGCAAAATCTTTGTGACGTAGTGGGAAGAGTCTTATGTAAGAAGTAAAGGGTGCGTAAAGGAAAAACTATTTCAAACATGTTCACCTGTAGAACAAAACACACAGAGCAACACAGAGTTTGAAGGGTCTGGATCAGGTGGGGTCTCATGACAACAGAGGGGAAATGTATTACATAACGTTTAAAATGTTGTATTTATTTCATATTTACTGCTGTAACATGGCAAATTTCTCCACTGTGGACTAAATTAAAGGATTATCTTATCTTATATTGATGTCATCTGACTTCCTGCAACTTCCATACGATCAACCTATTATTTGCGTGTGAGCATGCAGCAATGCGTCTTACCTGTTGTGGTGGAAGGACTTGAGTTTTGGCTGTACAAGAACAAACAGCACCACTAAGAGCAGGATGAGTGCCACAGAACTAGCTGTGGACGCCACGATAGACAGCGCCGGTATACCCAGTGTGGAGCTCGGCTCCTTGTCTGAGGAACACAACGGAGATGGAGAGGAGGTGAGTTACGTGGCTCACAGATTCTACACCGCATGAACGTGGCTGCGTCCGCTCAGAGGTTAACAGACCTTGTGTAAGTCGGCAGCTAATCTGCATGGGGCCGTCCCACTCGCCGTTCTCGCAGGTGAGGAACTTGTAGTCTCCCTTCAGAGCGTAGCCCTCGTCACAGAAGTACTCGATGACAGTCTTGTGGGTGAGAAGGTGGCAGGGAGACGGGTGACAGCGGTAGCCCCCGTTCTCCGGCTCGGTCGGGGGTGAACACACTGAAAAAGAAACCGAGACAGCAGAGGTTTTTTTTATTGTTATTCCTGTGTATAGAAAACGCGCCTGGTATTATTTCTACCTGTGGGCCGATTCGACTCCTGTGGTGTGAATGCTCAAATTTTAGCTGACATTTCTCTGTGTTCCCTGTCAGGCTCTCAAGGACAACGTCTCTGTGGGTGTTATAATACTGTGTGGTATTATACTGGGGTAATTCTTTAGTGTCGATACAGTCGTGTGTGCTAAGCCTCAGAACTATATAAAGGTACCTGAGAAAAATGCATATTTCCAACTAGTTTTCCTACTCAGACAAACAAATAAGGATTTACTTCAAACTAAGGATGCTCACCGCTGCTTTTGATGCATTGTGGAGGCTGATGGGACCAGGCTCCTGAACTGATGCAAATGATGGTGGCGGGTCCATCTGCAGTGTACCCGCGCTCACAGCCATACGTGAGCAGGGCGCCGGGGGGGAAAGAGCCCCGGTTGGATTCGGTCTGGTTCAGCAGGTAGCCGTGCTGCACGCTGGGCGGCTGCGCACAACCTGAAGGTACAGAAACAAGAGAGGTGAATAATCATTAGCCGGCTGTTACTCAACGGGACACAAACACAACTTCTCTGTAAGGAACAATGTGTGGTGACAAAGTAATTATTGAGTATATAAATATAACTGAGAACGCAAATATTTGCCTTAATATTTGGCCTTGTTCTTACAAGAATAACATGTTTGTATTATATCACATTTACGAGTATTTGCGATCTCTAACAGCTTGTGTTACGTCTGGCTCCATCAAAGTCTAATAAGGAATCCAGATAATAGTTCATCCATAAGATTTTACCATTACATGAATGTGGTGCTGCAGGAATACTGTGCCGATCTTTAATTACGCTGACACAAACCGTCTGCCGGTCTTCTCCGCAGGCAGCTGCCACTAGGTCAAACAACTTTTCACAGGCAAAGTTTGTCAAGCCGACAGGTTGAGCTGGTAATTAAAGCTCGGTGGTATTGTTCCTTGAAACTAGGCTGCTTCGTACAGCGGCAGGAGAGAGGCACTGTATCAACATGACAAGTTAGCCGGAGACAGCCCTGCTGTGCAGCACACAGAATACCTCAAGTGGCCACAGCGGATTAAAATGTCACGAGGAGCCTCGTATAGATCTGATTTCTCTCGATTATCTCCCGCTCATTAAACTGTCCTCATCCCACGCTAGCGTTAGTTCTGTCTGTGTGGGGGTGAGACAGCATCTTAAAGCGAGGCTCATTTACTTTGCGCTAATGACAGACTCCAAGCTCTGAGCCAGCCAATAAACACTGGATGACACAGAAGACCTAAAGTTAATTGTGCTTTGAGCCACCTTCCCGTATTCTTCCGTGTCGCTGCTTGAGTCCGCGCGTTTCATCGCGGCGAGAGTGAATCATCTCAGTTCTGTGTCCACACACTCATGTTAATATACACAGACATTTGGAGCTGCAGTCTGGCGAGAGCCGAGGATCTGAACCCACAACGCTGCAGCACCTGTATAAACTGGGACATATCAGCCAAAGACTGACTTCACTTTCAGTAAGAGGAGTCCTAAATACAGAACAGGCGTTCCGTGGAAATCTGATGCAGACGTTCCAATTTTATTACCACTGATCTGGCTCGTCTGGGAGGCAGTTACGCAAGAATTTGGGTTTGGCTTGAGAGGATGTATTTTTCCAACAGCAATGACAATCCCTCTTTAGGAAGTTAAATGAATCCTGTCATAATAAGTGAAGAATATTTAGTATTTTTATGTGTTTATATATATATGTGTTGGATTTAAATGGAATTAAAATGCTTATTTGATAAAAAAACAACAAAAACAAAACAAAAACATTAGTAACGGCATAAAGACTAATGACCATATGGCTCATTATTTAATCCTTGGTCTGAGTATTTATAAAATCATATTAGCCACGGTCTATTGCAGAGTTTTATCGCTTGCTTGACATAAACAAACACACCGACACTGCAAACAGCCACTTTGTCTTGCCTCTGTGCGTGTTTAGATATTGAAAGAGAGACCATTTCCACAGCAGTGCCTCTAACATCCTCTAATCTCCTGAGAGAAATGTCGCTCTAAGCTGGCAGCACAAGATTAAATGCAAACACTCACACACACAAATGTGCCTGCGCCCACTCTCTTAACACACGTACATAACACATATACGTACAATGAAACCAAATCAGCACTCACGAACAGAGACACGCCCGGGGCTAAGACGTGTGTTACCAAATGGTGTTATTTAATTGTACTGGGGACAGATTGGGCGTGTGCTCAAGACGTCCTGGAACATAACAAGCCATGGTTGTTATGGTTATACTGCAAAACTATAGATGCTGCAGTGGACTTGATAAGTCTCTTTCTACTTTTGTTATTGGTTAATTTTCTGATTATTATTATGCTTGAGTATTCTGTAGATTAAGTGGTGCATAAAAAAGTTTCCCAAAAAGCTGTTGTGTCTAATCAACAGTCTAAAAACAAAATATATATTCAATTAACTGTGCTTAGAGGCACAGAAAAGAGGAATCTTATTACTTTCAAGAAGCTAAATTACCACTAATTACGTTTTTATTCAATACATATACCGATGAGCCACAACATTATGACCGCTGACAGGAGAACGTTGTACTGGGAAACTTTTGGGCCTGGCATTCGTGTGGATGTTACTTAGACATGTAGCACCCACCTAGACCAGACCAGGCACCCCCACCCCATAGCAATGACACTCCTTGATGGCAGCAGCCATCCCCAGGAGGATGCAGCCTGACACAGGTACACACACAAACATGCTTTAGGAACAACTAAAAAAAACAAACATAAAAAACAGTACAAGGTGTTGACCTGGCCTCCAAATTCACTAGACTCCAAACTGATCAAGTATCTGTGGGATGATCCACAGAGGCCCCTCCCCTCAACCCATAGGACCCAAAGGCCCCTGACTAGTCGCCAGACACCACAGGACAACCTCAGGTCCATGTCATGTGTATATAGCAACATATTCAGACCAGAGTGAAAGTCATTACCAGTGATAACCAGACCTGTGTTTTTGTTTTTTGTTTTTTAATTTTTAAATATGACACTACTAAAGCCAGCGTTTATGAATCAAGAGCAGTATTAATTTTTCACACTCAAACACATCCATGCTTTCTCGGGATGCCATTTGACGCCCCTGACTCGAGCAGTTGTTCCCTGAACTGCTCCGAGGCGGATAAAGGCCCTCTGAGGAGTAGATGGTGGTAATGGAGGTGGTAAAGGTGATGAATTGATGACCCTAGGCTGCGAGGCAGCGGGGGACAAAGAGGCCTCGGGGGCTCGTTTAGGGCGACAGCCCTTAGCCTTTGTTTTTGATCTTTTGTGGTGCACAGTGAGGAAGTCAATAGGACTGTAGAAGACAGATGAGGGTTAATTCATCGTCTTTTTTCTGTTGAACGTCTTTTCTGTGTACAGATTCGTCTTAGAGGAACAAAAGAACGGCCAAATGAATGTTATTTTATACAAAGGCTGGTGAAAAATTGTATTGTGCACACGACATGCATAACACTGTAACAATATCTTTAACTACAAAGGCTTCCTCCATGCTCTCTCAATAGTCTATACGGATTAGACACTGTATGGAAATGCAGTTAAACAAAAAAAAAAACAAGAACTGAAGAGACCAGGAAATGAGCGCCACTAAGAATATCATATAGCTGGGCTTGTTTCAGAAAGCAAAAACGTCAAGTAACGTTGTTTATGTTGTTGGGAAGTGGATGCCTTGCGTTGTCATGGGGTTAGCTGATAAAGCACTAAGAAATAGTTACAGTGTCAGGCTTAACGCAGCTGAGGGTTAATTCTTTTACAGCGATCAGGTCAGGGGTCAATGCAGTCAGGACAACCCCCGAAGCCAGTAGAGAGTACCATCTAACAAACCAAGCCCTCTCCACCGTGCAGGGGCTGTATTCCCTATGAGACGCCAGCGACTTCTATTATCCGAGTTTTTCAAACATCATCTGCATCTGCAACATTGGCACTTATATTAGTGTTAGATGGAATAAAGAAAATCGACGACAAGCCCTCGCCTGCCAGGAGACACACACACACACACACACACACACACACACACACACACACAGCTAGCCAGGAACATTTTTACAGAGTCTAGGAGCACAGTGCGGTACTGTATGATTCTCATAGTGAACAATGGAGCTTCAAATCATTCAGTATGTCATCTTTGGGGTCTGGGAAGATAAATGTAGAATAGACAGAGAGAGAAACTGATTGGCAGTTTGTTTAATAATGAAGCCTTACACTGTACATTGGATAATAATAGCAACAAAGACTGTGAACTCCAAATTTAGACCGGTTATGAATAAAACAGTTCTCTTCCTCACTGCATCCCTCGGGAACAAAGAAAATCAAACTCATGACAGCTGAAAAAGTGAGAATGATAAAGGAAACACAGAAAATAAAGAAATGTCAAAAAAATGCTTGTAAACTTGGAGCAGTGAAAAATTTTGGCTTTAAACCCATTCTCCCTTATTATACTTGACAAAAGATGTCAGAGCCAAATAGATAATTATACTCAGCTTTGAAAAAAATTCTGCTAAAGTAGTTTTGCAAATTACCAAAGAAGAGAGAGGTGAGGCCAGGAAGTGGTGAGGAGAGTTACTGAGAAGCAGTAAAAATACAGACAGGAAAACAGGCTCACGCTCTGCAAAGGTGGGGGACCGAGGAAGGGAGCTTGATGGCACGTTAGCATGATGGAGCTTGACGGCTCGCTGCAATTACAAGCCGAAAGGAGACATGTCGCGGCAGGTTAGCATCGACCAACTGTTTCCGTGCGCGAGGGAGAGGCTAAGAGCAAGGCAGCAGGCAGCCACGGCGCATACCACACCGTGGGCTGGGCGAGCACAAACGGAAAGACACCGGTTCAGCATCAAGAGACGGTGCTGTGGTTAAAACACTCAGCCTAGATACCGAATGCTGGCATCGAAAACACACACACACACAGGCAAAGAAAAAAAACACGATTAAATCACTTGAGCAATGCCAGAACGGATTTCAGCAGACCGTGTGTTTTGTGCTTACGAGTAAGGGGAATGAGTCACGGTTATGCGCAAGTTGCTCTCCCAATTGTGTGATGTTAAGAGTTTACTCAAGAGAACGGATCTTGAAGAAATGTCGAAAAACAACAATGACTAAAAAGGAGTCACGAATGCCCTTGTGAAAGCTTGTGGAAAGAACAAAAACATTCTTGCATAAAGTCTGGAAAAGGGAACTGGAAAAAGTACTTTCACAGCAACGAAATATCCCATATTGTCATTCAATATTCACTAGAATAGACTCAACAGTACTCAAGATTTGGCATTTGCCATATTGAGTTAAATAAGGTGGGCTGAAAAGTTAAACTATTAGATGATCAAAGGTTGTAGTGGGAGGACTGGGCCACGACAGAGCACCCATGAGCCTGATTGCTAATCCCAACATCCAACGCCTTAAGGCCGTGCCGGAGGAGACTAAAGACCGTGGGGGGCGTTAATATCCCCAGCCTTGCTCTGAAGTGGCGGGCAGGCTGTGAATATCTCCCTTTTCCCATCTGTTACGGATGGCACTCGCCTGCTAAAAGCGGGAGGAGGAGGGGGGGGTGGATTGGGGGAAAGACGGGCGGGGGAAAGACAAGGGCTTTAGCCATCTTTGCCAGGGCAAATTCAATTTCTAATTGTCCTCTATTACAAGCTGGGAACACTCTAAAGCAAATCAGATACTGATGACTTCTACGGCCAGCTGTTTGCTTACTCCACACAACAATAGGCCATAAAAGAGGGTGTGTTTTCCAGTGTGTGTTTAAGTATGTCGGAAAGCAGGGGACTTTGTGTACATTGGATTAAGCTCAAAACCGGGGGCGATGATGATGATGCTGCTCTCTTCGGCCTGGTAAATATGTTTTGTTCCCGTGTCGGCCTCATTCCAAGCGCTCTGTTGTTGTTGTTGTTGTTGTTTTGGACGACGCTGCTGTCATTTTTTTTTTTTTTTTTGGGACAAGGGTTTGTTTTTTTTGCCACGTTCCCCTGTCTGTGCCGCTAATCCGTGGGATTTTTAGCCAAGCTGTTGTTATTAGAGCGCAGCAGAGCCCACGGTGGGGTAGGCGGTGGAAAGAGGAAGATGACTCGTCACTCATTTCTCACCGCGGTATATACAGCTGCGATCTGTCATAAATGTCCAAAAAGCTAAAGTGTCACGGTGAATTCATTATTTTTGGTTAGAAACCACAAATGTCACTGACTGAAGTCGGTTAGTTAACACACTGAATTCACAGCTTCCAGTTTCGATTATGGCTTTCGTTATTAACGGTATTAGCCTCAGAGAACTTGTAATGTTTCACTATTTGCTGACATTTTCGGGCCAGAAAATTCAGAAAGAAAACGAAAAGGGAAATTATAGATAAAGTTATAGAGCTTCTCATAAACATAAACGGGAAACAAAACCACGGATTTAACATTAAGAGGAAATAACTAGGTATTATACACGACAGTTTTGTTATGTAAATTCAGAAACAAATGCTGTTTTGTTTTTTTTATTTTAAAAACCTCGAACCAAAAATAATAAATAAGTCATGTACAAAATGTGATATGATGCATTGATGCTTCCTGTGCTTTCATTCTCTCACAAATATCACAGATGAGAGACACCTCACACAGTGTTAAATGATACAAAGACTACCCAGACCTAGGTGGGCGATATGGAACTGTAATACAGGACGCTTATTGTGCCGGGTGAATGATACTAGCAGTGTCTTGTTCTACTCTGAAGGACTTAAAGGTCGTCATGCTGTTACAATGACACCCATACACAGACCTACTCATTTCTGCTTTCATACTGTATGAACTCATAACAGCTGGGCAGACACTTAAAGGGAAACACAAAAAAAAAAAAAGAGAACAAAAACAGTGACTGTTCAGCGGGGGAGGGGACGTTATGGGAAATAAAAATAAAAAGTCCAGATACTGTTGGGGAAAAAGAATGCAGAACAAAACTGAAACATCCACATGTTGTTGGTTAATGTCTGGAGTTTCTAGGGAAAGGTGGAGGGACCACACTCAGGAAGGGGAGAGGAGGAAGAGGAAGAGGAAGACAAAAACAAGGAGGTGCCGTCACACATATACAAAAGCCTGAGCACACACAGATACAGGCGGACAGTTTGTGCTCTACGCAAGTGTAAGTTGCATGTGTCCTTAGTAAACAACAGGTTTGTTGGGGGTATGAATCCATTAGACCGGTTGGTTCTGGCTTCGGGACCCACCATCGCCGCTTAACGACAAGCAGAGACGCAAATCAGAGAACATTTTCAACTTGTCAAATTTATTGAATGAACCTGAGGTAGAAGAATAGAACATCACAGTATGAAAAAAAACAAAACGACTAGCGAGCGGCGACGCTAGAGAGAGAACTATTCCCTTTTACGCTCAATTAGCCGCATTTTAATAAAAAACAAAACTCTTCACTTCAGTGACTTCAGCCTTTAACGGACTCAACGCTGCTTTCATGCACAAACACGAAACAAAAAAGACCAACTACTGAGAAGCAGTTTCAAAAAGACTCAAAATATGAAGCTTTAGCTAGCAATGTCATATTAAAACTATTCAGTAACTTATTCAAGCATTAATCATAAGACTGACACGACAATCAGGACATTTCAGTTACAGTAGTAGCAGTAGTCGTCTTCTTTTTTGAGAATCACGGCATTAGACAGTTCAGAATCACTGTCATTTCTACCGTATAGCAAGTAATTTGCCTAAAAACACGAGTCCAACAGCTGTGAGCGTCCAAACGAGCATACCCAAAGAACCTCCCACTTGTCTCTCTGCAGCTACAACACATGAAAACAAACACACATGCTGCATGGGGTCTAAACAGGTAGACCACCCCCCCCCCCCCGTTCCTCCCCTGCTGGTCGCAGTGCATTTAGCAAGCCACGTGTGCTGGCACTACACCCCATTGTCCCTGCTCACTGAGGGATGGGGCACAGTGACAGATTTAAGCAGCGTGCCTCCGGACAGAACAACAGACAACTTTGCATTTGAAGGGTTAAATATGCATGAGAGGCCAAAGCGGGTGAGGGCAGGGGGTAGTGTCACCATTGTGTGACCCCCCAAACATACAGGCATGCACGCACTCTCTCGACCCGCATGTAACAGATGGGAGGATGTTAAGAGGTGAACAGTGGACTCCCCCCCTTCTTCTCTCTTCTGTTACCCTCGCTGCTGAGGACAGCTGGGAGGCAGACATTCCTTCTTCTCAGCTTTCAGGGGAAAACAAAAGAGTGTGTGGGACCCCTCCTACACACACGTGCATGTGTTCAGACACACACACACACACACACACAACCCCCTCGCCGAAAAAACTGTCAATGCAACTGTGGGCTGATCATATTTCAGCAGCTTGAGCCTGACATCCAGCAGAGGTACGAGTGCTGAGTCTGGGACATTTGTTGAAGGTGAAAGTCAGGGAGATAATCCTCTGCTTACCAGCGCTGGCATGTTGATGTGCTAGCAGTTAGTAGCAGAGCCGCTGGTGGTAAGAGCTAAAGGAGATGTTTAAAAAAAAAAAACTGCTGTAAAACGAAAGTCCAACCTGCAGCTGGCTGTTCTTTACTGTCCCACTTGAACTGATTGAGTTCGCTGCAAAACCACAAAACATCCTGTACTACAGACTACACCCTGGCTGGAGGGAAAACACCATTAAATAAAGTAGGTATGTTATGTTCATTGTTAAGTTAACAGTGTGTGATACAGGTTTAGGGTAAGAATAAAAAAAAATAAGGGCAGGGAAGACAAACCAGCACTGAACGGCACCTCCTGGGATTCAACAATGCAGTCACTGTTACAAACCCGTGTCTATCATTACAGCAATGAAGTCCAGCTGGACTGTGATGGAGCAACTGCTCAAGCAAGTGACCAAGAGCGCGGACAAATGGCATCAAGCATGAGGGTGTATAGCCACTTGACACGTGACGCCTGCTCTGCTGCGACAAGTGGTGCGCTTGTTCGTCGTCGGTGTGCGTGTGTCCCATATTTGTCGTAACACCGAGTTGTTACATGCCAACACGCTGACAATATGGCGTTTAAGATTCACTCGTTTAAGATGTACTCTGCTAAAATCTGAAACCGACACCAATCTCTGAATAATAAGGCAAAGCTGATCAAACAGTGCGCTGGCCAAAAGCAACTCTGCTTTTACATTATTGTCTTGTTAATCGTGACGGTCAGGTTGCCTGGGGACGATCCAGACACTTTATGATAGATTGCACTGGATACTTACCGTAAAGCCTTATCAATTTATCACCCTTTATTTGCTCTGGGTGTAGCGACAATTAATCTGTGTCCTAATTAACTCCACTGTGAAGGTATAAACAGTTGATCACGTAAAACAAGCTAACATCCAAAAGCAATTTGAACTCCCAGGTCAGCGTGCTCTGCCAAGCGGCAGACTGTGTTCATTGTGTCACAGACTCAATATTAAGGAACCTGGATCATAGGAAAGAATAAAACTTGACATCTTCCCATTCCATCTTCCTCAATCTAAAACAAGTCTGACAGTAAATTGAGGAAGTGAGGTTGTCAAAAACATTTCCTTGTTGGTAAGTCAAATTTATAGGTCGGTGAGTGAGTGAGTGAGTGAACTACAAAAATCTACAAAGCACTTTTTATATTGCTAGACCTTTGATACAGCAAACATGTTAATGAATACAAGCGCAGACGTAAAACATGAAGGCCGAATGACCAAGGAAGCTAACTTTACCCACACTGACTTGTACTTGAATGAGCATTTGCGAGCACGAGAAGGAAGCAAAGCACAATGAACAATAAACAACATGCTGTACTGTATTTACTTGCACAGATTAAAATAAATGTCCTAGCTTAGAAGTCGTCTTGGGGCCTCGAGTCATTAAATACGTTGCAGCAAAGTCACGACTTTCAAGTCATTTTTTTTTTTTCCCCCAATGCGCCAAGAACTGCATAAAATAATAAATATATGTGGGATCTATGATTTGTAAGAGGTTTGGTCCACACACAAAAAAAAAGCAAGCTGTGAAATTTAAACACATTTGAAAAAATTTGCTACTTATTGGTAATACGGTTTTGCAGATAATTAGAAAGGTATGCTCATTTTTAAACTAAATATAAAGATTAATCTACACACCGACACAAATAAACGTACATAAGACACACACATAGAGGAGCCTGGGTCCCATAAATCCTAAGACAATTATCTAAATGGATCCTGGCTGTTGTTTGTTACAGGGAGCTGTTTACCGATGATCTAATGAGGACAAAGGGCATCAGACAGTTGCTCAGCCAACTGGCCGCTAAATATCTCAACGCTCCGTCTAATGCACGGGATGGGACTAGAGCGAAGAGAGCAGAAAAAAAGGAGAAATAACGAGAAGTAGACGGGAAATGCTGAATGTTAATTAAGAGCATAAGACCGAGGAATGTTCCGTGTATTCAAGGGGGGAAAGCTAAATGTGTGTCATGGGGGTGGTGTAGCAACGATGAGGCCGTGCTTGAAGCGAGGACTCAAGCTTAGGACTACAAATCAGCAGCCGCACAAATAACGCTGAAGTGTTTTCAAGAAAAGGCATTTAAGGGCTGCAGGGATGCTGTTCTGACTTCTCTCCGGAGGGAGCTCAGCCAGGACTCATGAATTGCGGTGTGTCCTCCCATCCCTTGCACTTATTTACAACCTGTATTCAACATCTAGTGCTGCAAAAATGGCCTAACAACAGTAAGACAGCAATGATGGAGCCGTTTCGGGCAGAAATGCAAAAGAGAAACAGCTGTAAACCATCTTCACCCATGACAACAAGCAGCGCACATGCGGCAGGATAGCACATGTACAGCCCAGAACAACCTTACTTTGCTGTCCATTTTCCTGCCTAGGACTGTGTTTCAATATCCAACGCTCACTTTGGAAAAGTTACTAAGCAAGTACACCGACAGAATTTTTGATGAAAGCTTCAGACTGCGCTATGGCAGCAGTGAATCCACAGGACGGGGTTGTGCGTGTCGAGCGGGACAGTTTTGCTTCATTTCAGCCACAGCTGGGCATGTAGAGGCATGAACATATACACTCTGTACTCTGCTGCAGTAGGCAATAATAACACTGAGTCCAAACACGTCAGATAGCACTGTTAAATGAGCTGCCATGGCGCAAGAAAAGAAAAAACGTGTGTAACCTAAAAAAATCCTGCGGTCTAGAGGTGTAATTCCGGTTTAAGTTTCTGTTAACGCAAAATAAAACTCTCGCTGCAGAAGGGCCTTATTGACAAGCAGCTACAAAAATGCAGCTTAATTTGTTAGCGAACCACCGAGCTGCAAAGCAAGATGTGAACGTTTCCCCAGTTATATGGTAAATTCCACAGAAAACTGGTCACTACACATCGAGCCCTCAGCTTCTCATCAAGATGCCACATTTTAACAGCGACACAGTGCCGTACAGACAACCGATTCAAGCCATGCCGGCGTCACGAGCCCCCATAACGGGCGGTTGCTCACAGTCTGACACAGCTTGGATGTCTCAACCGTTGGAAAATTCGGCATATGCGTGTAGGATGCCTACGGGGGCATTAGGGGTAAGCTGATGAACACGTTTGAACAGAATTCTGTTGTTGACTAACGGTGTGACGAAAAGACAACCCACGCGGTTTCAGGGGCCCTGGAAACCAAACATCTAAGAGAGGTGGGGAGACAAGGGAAAAGGGAGCGCTTGAACGGATATAAAAACGCAAAGGTCAAAAAGAGAAAGTCATTAAATGAAAATCTGACAAGATTTTGAGGAGTGATATTGACAATCCAAAATAAATTTAAAAAAAAACAGTCAAAGACACAAAATAGGAAGAACATTTATTTGAATTTAAGTGAATAAATGAATGAAAACACAGAAGGAAAAGCAACAGAAGACAGGAGAGACTGGGGGATATATTTAGCAGCTCATTAGTCAGAGATGTCCTCTACTCAGCGGGCTGGTCCCTCAGATGAGGCCCTTTGGAAATCATTATGACTGCCTGCTGCTTCAGACAGCCACATGCATTTCACCGGAAAACAATTTAAAGACTGCTGCTCCTTTCCGAAGCCTTAACGCCGCTTCAGAAACAAACCTCGTTTTCTGAGGAGTGGCCCTAAACCAAAACTTTGACAAAGTGAAGGGGTTTTTGTAACAATGACAACTGCATTTGTTTTAATGCAGCATCTTCCATATTCGCTTGAAGATTAACCAGTAAGAGCTAAGTAGTAAAGGCAGCTCCATTTATCAGCGTATTTTATATGTTATCAGATTTGACCGCTGGTTCCTGGTGCACACTCAAAAGACAAGATTGCAGTCACCGCAATGCTTGTACCAAACCAAAACCACAGCAAAACGTGTACGTCAATAAAAAAAATAAAAAAATAAATAATAAGAGGAAAATCATATTCTAAAACGAGCTTAGCAAGCTGGGAGGCGGCACTGTGTGACCAACAATAATCCCCGCCATCTGTGATCTTCAGCAGTAATGGAACTGTCTGGTCAACACTTTAAAGCGAATGAAATGGTCTCGCGTCGCCTGTCCGCACTGCAGCATCTGTTTCCATGGAGTGTTTCTTTGTCTGGCGAGGCTGTTTAAAGTTTCCCTTTAGGGCTTGATTTGCTGGGAGAGCAGCTAAATGGCACGGGGTGAGAGCGGAGAGTGATGGCTCAAGTGATAAACACACGGGTAATGAAAGAGAAAGGCCCGACGGATTCGACCAGACTGCCGCTAATGGGCTCTGGTCTCACCTGGCTAATGGATGCGGCCTTAAAGAGACAGAGAGGGGGGAAGAAAAAAAATAAACAAAAACACAGAGACATCATGGGAAAAGCTGCTGCATATACAGAGTGAGTTAGCAGTCCTAATTGCTGACTGATGATCCAGCAGAGCTGCAGCTTGCTGTGGTTTGGGCTGTAGCCTCCAACAGCTCCTAAAAGACCCCCTTTGTTCTCACATTTCAGAAAAGGAGCCAGTAGCCAATGCGTTGCTTTACTTCTGCCTGCAACCCGCCTTGTTAACAGGACTTCAGGGTACTATTTTGAACAGTTAATTGCACATTGAACCCTCCCACCCCCTCCCCCCTTTGGGTGGCAGTATTTGTAAACCCATTCTATCGAGCAAAAAAAAATCTGCAAGGGCAGGAAAGCAGCCGTGTACAGGCAGACTCATTCACTGTGGCTTTTTTGGTATACACACACACCATTACGCAGCCACAGAAAGCAACAAGTTTCAAAGACTACGGCTTTCTGAAAATGCCAGAACTAGGGCATGGCTCATTCAGATATTTTCCCCTGTGGTCGGAGCAATGACGCTATGCTAGCCACTAAAGCCTACTCGGTTATTAGAGAGAGAGAGAAGAGTTGTCAAGTCTTGTTCCTTGAGACTCAGGACTCCACTCTTGAGGAAAAGAAAAATCCTCATATTCACCGGTTGGCTCGGCACATTGATTCATGGCCTGCCAACGCAAAAGGGATTTATTAATGCAATAGCGCTTGATCAGACAGAGAAAAATCTATTCAACAAACACAAGTGGCAAAGAGAATTAGAAACGCAGCCCTCTACTCCATGTCTCGCCCTCCTCCCGTTTTCCTCGGCTGTTTTCTTTATCCTATAACTTTTTTTTTTTTTTTTTTTTTTTACCCAGGCCATTTCCTGTTCTCACACTTGAACATACATTAACGTCACCGCCACACAGAGCACACAGCGGGCTTGTTTGTGGGAGACTTCTGGCCATTGCAGGCACTTTCATGTACAGCTTCAACTCAGCTCCAGGAGACAATGGCTTTTAAAGTCAAATATCAATCTATTTAAGTGGTCGAGCCTTTTTGTCTCCGCACGTACGACACCGTTAGATCGGAAAACACATTGTGGGTTCATGTGAATAGACCCTTTGGGGCTCCGAGTTCCCATCTTTACTCTTCCAGTTCTGACTCACTGTCTGGACCCACTTCCTCTGAAACAAACCACAAAGGCTTACTGTTAGGAATTGACACCATATTAGGAACTGAGCTCCACGCAGCCAACATAAGTGGGATGTCAAATAGGCCGAAAAAAAAAATACAGACATCAATGAAGCGATACTTGCACTGTGTCCCGAAAATCCCGATGCCATTTATCTTTCGTGTGCACAAAAGCCAAGGTGCTGCTTTGTAGCGGTGTTTGTTTGTTTGCTGGCACGCCGCTTCAGTGAACAGGATGTTGTGTTCTGCATGCGACAGCTCCTGGAAGTACGTCCCGATTCATAAACACAATTGTAATCGTGCGCAGTAATCGCAAACAAATCCGAGAGAGAGCCATTTACATTAACGGAGCAGATACCCCGCTGGTAATCTTGTTTACGACCAACAGCTGAATGGCAGATAAAAAAGACATGACTTGGACTGTGATTGGGTCTAAAAATACCGTGGCTCCAAAGGCTTTGTACTTCCTAACAGAGCGTATTAACAGTTACATGGAGTTGTTGTCCATGCCTTTCCAGAAAGAACTTAAGGCATTTCCGTTCTTTGTTAAAGGAAAACGAAAATTTCCAAGCATACTGCAACCTTGACTGTCGATCTAATTTCTCATAACTTAGAGGCTAAATGTCCAGAAAAGACCACATGTAGCAGTGCTCTGTGCTGCATTACAGTCTCTGATGTTTGCCTTTGAGTATATTTTTTTTAGTATCAATTTCTATTCATATGTGACACTGCCATTTGTCTGCAATGGGCCTGTCAGCAGTGATCACATTTTATATTCATGAAATTTCCACAGCAATCTCCATGCCTGGACACATCAAGGGATTACCTATGTGAATTATGTATCGAGAGCAGGAGATAGACAGACGGGCTGGCGAATAAGAACAACTAACGGTGACTTTAAAGCTTTAAAATGTGTGCATACGTCTTATTATAGATTTAATTCTGTACTTTCAAGTGGTAAATGCTGCAATACATGTTTCAGTACAACAGTGCAATTGGTGTTACGCTGCTGGCTGATGTTTCCAAACACCCAATTGTGTTTTTCCTTCTTTCTGTCCTCTTTTCTTGGCTCTATTCAGTTTTAATCACAACAAAGAGAACCCATTTCTCATCAACATATCTCAAGTATCAGTTTTATCCATCTGGCCTTGTGTGATCAGGACTCGAAAGAAAAAAATAAAGGAATAAAAGCCTATTAGAAAAGAGCACTTCTTTTATTAAGGAGCCAAAGTTCTAAATGTTTCATTCCCCAATATATGCATCTTGTGAAAGTTTGATTAAATATTTAAGCTCATACTACAGAGCCTGAGTTGAAAACACATTCTAAAAACCGAAATCCGAAACACTGATTCATCATTAACAGATTTCATTACAAGCCGCGGAGAAACCTGTGCACAAGCCGTTCGCTGATGTTGAATGATACGTTAGTGGCTTACACCAATCTAATAAAGGAGGGCAAACATCAAGTGCTGTATATGAATTTCAAGAGTCAAGACCCTTGAACTGTGAGTCAGCACTCTGCCACATTCACTGGAGGTACGTAATCACGCCTGAAATACACAGCTACGACAACACCTAAAAATAATCTTTGGTGCGTTATCAGTTCACTCACAGCTCCACCTAGAATTAGATTCGTGAAAACTAGTTCACCGCGGCATAAAAAGGCCAGCGTCAACACGAAAACAACAAGTAAGATACGAACAAGTTCTGATCACAAAATAAAAAGTTAATTCAACTGTGCGTATTCCTTCAAGCAGCGGAGAACCATCTAATCCTTTTATAGCAGTTGACTGGCAGTCTTAAAGGCAAAGGTGCATCAATGGGTATTGGAAAGACTTCTTCGGGGTCATGAACATAGGGTCTATCTTTTAATGACTCGCACTATATTGGACTCTGTAGGAAGCGTGAAGTCCACAAACATAATTTAAGACCAGATTGTTCACGCACATAGATAAGTACAGTACCCGGACCGAGCACGTGGGCTGGGGATTTGAGGACACATTTTAGTTTAGTGGATGCAGAACGTGAGCTTGATACCAGCCCCTCTGGGCTCAACATGAATCATGTGTGTTACATAAGACACAGATAGAGAGAGAGAGAGAGTGAGAGATGATCAACTTGGGATCAGCAGTGCCCCCCCCCCTCCTCCTCCCTTTGCCCGTCGGCCAACCACTTTCGCATTATATTCCATCTGTTGCCGTTTTTCACATGCACAAACACATCTATTTATTTAAGCTTTAAAGGAAAGAATAAAATCAATTAACACTTATAAACATCCCGGGGACTTAAACTACCCCACACACATTTACACGCACATGCACGGTCCGCCTGCTCTCTGTGACAAGGACATCTGGCATATTTCACAAGCTGGCTATGTGTGGAGAGTGCATGTGAGTGTGTGTGTGTGTGTGGGCAGTGCGTGTGAGGAGGTAGTGTTTTTGTGTGTGTGTGTGTGGGGGGGGGGGGGGGAGGGGACTGGAACATTGGACGGCTGAAGTAAAAGGAAAGCTGGCACAAGTGAAGGAGTTCAGCAAGTCCACGGCGTCAACGTTGTACTCCGTTGGAAGAAGCAAAAGAAACAACTCTGTAGGTCCAAAAGTGTTTGACAAATACGTCTGTTGTGTTTATTATAAGTTTAATGTGGGAACTAAATTTCTATTCATGAGAAAACAATCAATTCAAACGTGATACTTCAGACTGAAAGACCTGTGGCTAACACCTGATCTGAGGGCTGTTGTTGGGTGATAACCGACGTTGGCTAGCTGTGCTAAAAGCTCTCAGAGGATGCTACATGTCAAGGCTGATTAAAACCTTATGACAGCAATGTGACCGTGGACAGCATCGTTTCTCTGTTTCCCTCAATAGTGGAGGGAAGCTGCTGTGACTCATTAGGACAGTGAATGGATTCACAGAGAACGTGGGATTGAGCTCCCAGCGGCATCTCCGAGGCAGAGCAACCTGACCGACTGAACCGAGGGTAAAGGAAGCCAATTTGATCTAACGGACCTGCAAGACGAGGGGAAAGTAACCCCAATCAATTCCCAAGGGACGACAAAGACGGCGGTTTATTTGATGTGTATCGTGTGGGAGCACAGACACAAAACAAAAGTGCGTGTGTGTGTGTGTGGCTGTGTGTCTTACCTGATGCGTGACCATGAGGGAGCAGGATGAAGAGGAGGAGAAGCGTGGAGGCAGCCAGCCTGTGGGCTGCAGAGGAAGGGGATGAAGGAGAGGAGGACAGGGCTCTCGTCTGAAACGCTACCATTCCATCGCACATCTTTTCCTCCGACAACCAGGAGAGAGTCCTCTACGGCTTAACCTGTCCAGGCCACATGGAGAGAGAGAGAGAGGGATAGAGAGAGGGAGGGGTGGCAGAGAGGACGGATTACTATCAACATTCAGCCAGGATTACGTAACCAGAAGCAACACAGAGAGACGGGAGGAAATAAAGCCAGATAGTTTTATAGACTGGAAGAGACACCGAGAGGGACAGAGAAAAGGCCCGACTCAAATGTCATTAGGTGGCAGTCGCTTTGCAGATAACAACATAAAGGAGTATTCATGATGTTATAGTTATAACCACCGATATTTATTTCCTGTTCTCACGAGTTAGCTCATAATCAGCAGCAGCAGCGGCTTCAGCGTCCCTCTGATCGCCCATCAACGTGTCCTCTCGGCACCGCCGCAAAATCTCACTAAATGAACCAGACATTACGCTGTGTCACAGATGATGTAACAAGGAAACAGATCACTGCCAATGATGAGAATGCAATGTTAAAGGGGAGAGAGGCTAAAAGTGTGTGTGTGAGAGAGAGAGAGAGAGAGAGAGACTCAACGCAAACTCTGATAGTGATTACATCTGCAACTTTTGTAAATATCCTGATGGTCAGGAAACACTGACTTTGTCCAATTTTACTGTAGCCTCATCTTTTATGGCAGCCAGCACGCTGCCAGTGTTATGATAAAGAGGGCACAGTGCTTCACAGCTGAATGATAAACAGATTCCCCATACTGTGGTCTGCTCAGCTGTGATGCCTCTCCACCATATGCCGCAGGTTGTTTCCAGCAGTGGAGCTTGATAGATAAATTATGAAACGGCGTTAGGTTCCGCTTTCTGTAACATCCACCTGTATTTTTAAATCACTAATATGCAGACGTAATGCATCTTTTATAGGAAACGCTGACCAACGGTGTCAGTCTTGTGTTGTTTCTTACACTGTTATTACAGTATGTTTATCCCTTTATCTAGATTTTTCTTTTCTGCTGCAAATACAAAAACTTCTAACATGCAAACGAAGATTTAATTCACATGTTAGATAACTTAAAGGAACAGTATGTAAGAAATGTATTTCAATTAATCATAAAATGGCCCTGATATGTCACTAGACATGAAGAAATCATGTTCATTTCAAATACTTATATCACTGACAACAGTGGTCCGGCCAGGATATTGTCATTTAAAAGTGAGAGTTGCAGCCCTCAACTGATGTTATTGTTGTCATGTCGTGTTTTGGTCTGAGGCGCCACCCTCAAGCTATCTACTAATCACGAAGTCAGTAGAGTTTCGTCTTCCAGGTTGCCAGCTCTGCTCTAGTTACCGCAGCTGCAGCTACGAACGTGTCGGATAAAACATGTATAACGTTACGAAACCTAAAAGACCTCGTTATGAATCCGAACTACGTCGTGACAAAGTCCGAAATAAAACAAGGATTTGTATAGGAGATGCCTTTGAAAGATGGAGACGGCTGAAAACGGAGAAGAATTTGAAGACAGACGCCAGCGTTGCTAATTTTCTCCTGGCTAACTTACTTGTAGATAATGTAAATGGACATTTAAAATATTCACGACAGTCGAACAAAGTTATGCATGTTCGTGCAAAGTAACGTTACGTTAGCGCATACAGAGGAGGCGGGTCATCGAATTGAAAAGGTAAGGAATTGTTTGGGAAATAAAAACGGCGAGTCGTCATTGCTAACATTAGCAATGCATTATGAGCCCGTTTCTCTGTCATTATGCTGAAACGCCGAGGAAAACAACATTAGCACGTCGATTATGGCAATGTGAAACGTAACTGAGACGTATTGAGTAGCCTAACGTTACCTCGGTAACCTGGCAACCTCGAGTCGGGGGGGAGGTTGGAGGGGATACACCGTTCTACAGTATTTTGAAAGTGATTGCAGTACCAGTTTTGGCCAGTTTTGGCCACAATCCTACATACTGTTCCTTTAAACGACCGCAACGAAAAGCAGGACAGCATCAGTGAGGCAGTGAGCTTAACCGACTTCCTCACAGCATTTGTTGGGTGATTGGGGGCACACATCTTTCATACACTATCAGCACGTAAATGAGACGCTGGCGCACACAGCGTTGCTTTCGTTGCAACAGAGAGAGTGGGATGAAGTTGCGTTTTGCGAGGAACTAGCTGGCTGGTAAGCAGGATATTCTCAAGAGAAAGGCAGAGGGCCCATTACAGTTCCAAAAGGCTGCTGAGCTAATGCCTTCAGTAATGGCACGGCTGCACTTAGAGGGGCTGCAAATTTGATAGCAGACTGCTAGATGGCCCCTGGCTATGCCACACAGTATCTGGACCGTGATGAGGGAAGCAACTGTAAACACACATGCACACAGTTGGCTGATAAAACATACACGCTGCATACCGAGAGGGTGAATCTGCTGTCGCATCAGAGTCAACACAGACCTTGTTAAGCTGATCAGGTATAATCCATAGATGTGGCAGATACAGTAATATGCAGCTTCTTCCTCAACACACACCAAAGACGTTAACGGGATTTCGGTGAGTCCGTTTTCTACAGTGAGGCAATAAATATGTCATAATTCAACATCAGCCCATTTCGCCTACGCTTCTACATTTAGGTGTCACTCTGGGATTTATTTCAGATAATTTAAAGAGGAATCAAACTTCTAACACACACCAACACAGAGCAGCCCTCCCACTGTCTGCCACCTTTCTTCTGATGTCCCCCAATTGGGATGGAGAAGCATACCTGCGCACGGTGCAGGCCAGTGGGAGAGAGTGACGTAAGTCAGTTTTGGCAGGACAGTCTGGGTACTGCTTTGAGCCAAAGGGCAGCTAGTCAAGAGCATGCAAGGGACCTGTGCCAGCCATTTGATCCATGGACGCTTTCTCATTTGTCCACGCTGGGACCAGAGCACGGAAGCTGCTAAGACTGGGTTATATAGAGGCCCTTTGTAATCTTAGAATCTCGAGAGAAGAATATCTTCGAAATATCAAGGACAACCAAAAGTCAGAGACAGGACAAAAAAAATTGCTGCTTGGAATGGCATTTATAATGCAGGACTGACCTCTGGAAAGAGCTGAGGGCAGAGTATTGACCAGCCAGTATACGTGTGCAAAGTGAAAACTTAAGCAGAATTAGCTTAATTGCTTTCACACAAGAAAAGGAGAAAGTCAACCCTGCTCTAAGGTAGCCCATAAGCTATAAGAAGATATCTCCGAGCCTTAACGATATTTTTTGCAAATCTTTTAATGTGCCGACTTTGTGTTTATGAATTTAGTCGATTAATAACACAGCAGGAAGCTTGACAGCAAAAGCACAAGGATACTTCAAGTCTAGATGTCAACCCAACCTGCAGCTGTGTGGGTTTCTTGTCAGATGCCACCGCAGATGTCGAGCTTCACACGTCACATTAAAGAATGTTTTGATATTTTAAATTTCCTGAAACACCATTTTGTAACAAACCACATAAACACTTCCTGCCAGCTGCAGCATGCAGCCAGGTAACATTGGCTATTATGAAGACTCAAATCACAAGTCACAAAACGAGTCATTACAAATGATGACATTAAAGCCCTTGATGCAGTATGACTAGTTTCGATTATACTGTCGTGTACAGCAATGACGCACAACTCCAAACTACACTTTGGTTTATAGAAACAAGACAACTTCCTGGTTTCATACATAATAAACATGTGTGTATCTGGAGCCAAACTGTGCGAGTCTCGGAAAAACGAACCCAGTAAAAGAATTACATGAAAATTGGATGTCAACCCTGTGTGACACTGTGCGCATTTGGGCATCACATTCAAACCGACTGCTTCACGTTGTTCCTAAATAACACAGACACAACATTCTGTGCCAGAAGGACATGAAATGGCAAGACTAGCCTTTCAGTCATCCAACTAAACTGGTGTTGCCAGTTCCAGCTTGCCATTGGGCCTGAGGAATACAGTAGATTGTACAAAAATTGCAAATCTGTAGCTCACTGTCGGGTCAATAAAACAGTGAAAAACGCAAACTTTATGAGCTGCTTTGCAATTATGAACACAAGCAATGAATCCGTTTAATGACGAATGCCTTATGTAACATTGCTAAATATAGCTATATTATTTGAGGCATCTGTAGGCCATAGTGGAGGTAAAAGCATAAATACTTTGGCTGTGTTCAGTCCAACACTTTTGGGAAAAAAAAAAAAACTATGCAACTCTCCACTTCAGGCACCAGTGAGACAACCAGCCAGTGAGCAGGCTGCTACTGCAGTTTTTCAGCTGCCCGGAGCTCCTGGAATGCAAAGGGAGCCAAGGAGAGCAGCAGCGCAGGCATGTGTCCGGGAACAGAGCACTCAGTGTGCCAAAGAAACAGCCGAGAGGAGATTTCCACCCAATAGGACCCAGCACTACCACTGCTGGTAGAGCCTGCATGGGCCTGCAGAGGGTGCCCAGAGAGGGGGCTCTGCATGGGATCAGAGAAAGGACCCTTTGTTATGAAAGTATTATGTAGTGTTAAGCCCCAGAGCGCCTTAGCATCCTTCTGTACTGCCACAAGGAAGGGGACAGATACAGACAGCAAGATGTACAGGAAAACAAAAAAAAAAAAGACAGGAGATCACAAGGAGAGAGAAGCAAGATGAAACAAGAGCAAGAAAGAGAAAACACACCGAGAACGAGAGAAACGTTGACAGTGGTGAAAGGATCTGAGATTGGGATTGAAGCCAAACACGGCGTTCTTATCTTCACTCACAATATGTCTTCTCTGGCTATGTTGTCAAACAGCAAAGGCTTCTCAACACTGGACTGGGAGTAACAAACAATTTTACACAATGTCTTTGGAAAGGAGAACCGCTAAAGCTGGATATTGTATGTATCTGCTAGCTATTCTGAGAAAGCCAGGGAATGTGCAGTGTGTTAAAACAAAACTAAACACTCTGAACAACGGGAGTCAAATTACTGATTGTGACACTCTAAGTCTAATAACGCATGTAGACCTCAAAGGTGTGATAGCGTTATGAAATATCAGAACATTTTAAAGTAATTTCACACAAAAAAAACAAGAGGTGCCATGAGAAATTCTGGGCTGGGTTTCTAGAGAGAAAACTGGGCAATGACTGAGTGCAAACGACACCCAGTGAACACTGTCCTGCTTCGGGATTGTCCGTTCTGGCTAGCCAATGTCCTGCATAAAGGCGCAGATACCCCCTGTATGGCAGCGTTACGTTGCAGCATCACATCGTCCACGCCAAAAACAACAACAAAGTTGGTACACAAAGATTTAACCAAACATACATTCACTCACCATATCCACTAGTGCAAACAAATACATCTTATAATACGACAGTCCTGCACTATATCTTATCTTCATGAAGGTTATGGCCGTCAGTTTATGGTGCAGCAACATGAGAAAGGCGGGACCTGATTTAATCTATTAAAGAATTATAAAATTATCCTTGAATCATTTCACTAGTGTACCTAATGAACTGACAAATTAAGGGTAAGTAAGCCCTAAAACTAGACACAGCACAAAAACTATTCCTATAGAAAGAACATTGGACCTGGAGACTTCCCTGTTCTCAAGTATAACCACAACAGCTCACATTTGGACTTCCCTGCCCTTTGGACTTTCCTGTCACATCTATCTTAGCCTATCCCAGCTAACAGGAAAACGACTGTAAACTTTTACTGGAACAAGTGAGGGGCCGGGAAACGTCTAATAGGAAAGAGAAACTCATCCCTTCGTCTGTCTCAGACGTGGCCAGAAAGCTGTGCTAGCCCTCCTAAAGCGGAGTCACACGCTTCGACACGTGCAACTGTACTGCGAGCTATTTAAACAAAGAGTGTGGTGGGCTGCCAACACACCAACACACACACGCGCGCGCGCACACACACAGACGCACACATCCAGACAGACAAAGCGAGATAAAAACAAAGACAACACCGTCCCAACAAATGAACATAGCTAGACAAAAAATAAACTATTAAAGCTCTCTTTTACAGTCTTTCGTATATGCACCATAAACACAACACACTTCCTGGTACCTATTATTGTTCACATGACCAAATCTAACGTTACAGCTGTTAACTATTAACCAGCTACTCGGGACATTTATTTCATTTTATTGCACTTACGCGAGCACTTACATGCCATATTCATGCAACTTGAATTAAACTAACACGAAAGAGCTGACAGAAAATAAACATATATCCCTAAAACGTTAACAACGTCTACAACAGATCGCGGCTAGCTCACTTAACAACACAGCTCGCGACATGACAAGCGTAAAACTGACAACTAATCGTTGTCATTGACAAGTTATTAAACGTTTTACACGTATAATTCCCGTTTACTATTATGTAATCAACAAATGCAGACGGACGGAGAGAGAACGAGCAAGAGTACTCGTAGTGGCCTATGTGTGCTTAGCTTGCGAAAAAAAAAAAAAAACTCACCAACGCAAAGGTTACCAGCGGCGAGCCCTCCTCTCTAACGTTCACATTCGAGGCATTAACGGCTGAGTAAACGGGAGACACCCAATCCAGAATGTGGTGGAATAAATGTCAGGAAAAAAAAATACAACGTTTTCGTCGTCTAGTTCCGTGAGTCCTGCTCCGTTGTTTCCTTGTCCTCGACTCGTCAGCCAGCTCTTTATTTTAGGTGAGCGGAAACGCTCGCTGTGAGAACTCTACTGGGCTGCCTCGCTCTCGCGCGGTCTCCATGGCTACCTCTGTAAAAAAAAAAAAAAAAAAAAGGGCGGATCCAAGTCTTGTCAAGTAAAATCACAAGGCTCCCCTTCAAAATAAGAGCACGCAGTATGTCGAGGAGGAGACAAAAGAATCGAGGGGGGAAAAAAACGGAGAAATGCAAGACAATAAAAAAATAAAAATACCAAAACTAGACATTTAGATGACAGAGAAGATGTCGCTGTAGACAAGTGCAATTCTAATGTGTGATTAACTGCTGATTTCAGCTTATGAATGGCTGAGATTATGATATTTCAGAAAATAAAAACGTTAATATGAATAAATACAGCTGCAGAGAATTATGGACAAACTGCAACAAAATAATGTTTATTATCTTAAAGTTGCTCCTTTTATCATTTACTCCTTGAGTGATCTCTGCTGCTGAAAGATATTCCTTCTTGAATTTTACTGATGTGGCAAAAACAGGACAAATTTAATGTATTTTGTTCTCAACTCGCTAGTCATTAATTGCTTATGGTTAACCCAAAAAACATTCAGAACATAAAGAAAGGAATCTGGTTATGTTATAAAGATCAATACCTGTTTTACCATAGAAATGACAGAAGTAGTAGTAGTAGTAGCAGAAGAAGAAGAAGAAGACAATTAATATGATTTCCATTTGCTTTTGTGTTTTTTTTTTTTTTTGTTTGTTTTTCTTGCAAACTCACCTTTGAATCTTAAACACTAACATGCAGTTTTTATTATATTTTCTTTGTCATGTCCGCCTTTCTGGAGAAAAAAAAAAACAATGGTTCAATTGAAGTTTTATCGCTTCTGAGTCTTTTTTAAAGTCAGTCAGTTTTTGAATATGTAAGAGAGCTGCCAATAAACCAAACCAAACTATGACAATACCTTCCACCGTGATCTTGATATCTCCATTATCTCTGCAGAGACATTAACCAACAAACCACTGGTTGGTGCTCCTGCAAGAGCTTATAGATACTCTGATATGGTTTTTCTTTATTGCTGTTGCTGCTCGAGAATGTCATCAAAGACATTTCAGTGTGCATACAGACATTAGACATACACTTTTATGAACAGCTGTTAAACTGTTAAAAACTGATGATTAAATACAGACATAATGTAAATGTGTCTATAGAATGTATTCTGTACCATTTTTTTTGCAGAAAATATACATTGCACTGCTAAATATCTACATAATAAAAATACATTAAAAGAGGAACTTTCACTTTCCTTTGAAATCCCTGTCTTACTGCTATAGTGAGTCCACCAATTGCTCAAAACATTTCTAGCTGAAAGCTAGAGATCAGAAAACATCCTGTCATTCATAATATTAGAGTATTTGGTCTGGAGGAGATACTGACTTTTTTGGACTAAGAAAGTATATAAGACGGCTGTGGCATCCAAATAGGGATTATTAGCAAGAAATGCTCACTTATAATACATAAACCAGATGTGGCATTAATGCGAGGATAATTTCATCCATGTCAAACAATAATCTGACAGTTATCCTCTTAGATCAATTTCATGCTTTGGTAGAGAGTAAATTCATACCCCTGAGATGACTGTGCACCGAAGAGGCAGTTCTTTGTGATAATGCACTCTAGGGTTAAATACTGCAGCAATGCCTCAGTTTCCAAAAGCAGAGTACTATTTGTTCAAACCACAGCATATTAATTTCATTGAAAACAGCTGTGACATAGTTATGGGTAGTTGTTAAAACCACTTGTTACTTTCACTTTCTCCAATTCCACGTAAATGTGGCTCTCGCTCTTATCTCCTCTCACACATGGCCTATATTAATTTCCTCTCTCCGCCTATGAGCGATTATTTTTCTGTTCTCCTCTCCCTTACATTTACATGATAGCAGAGGTTTTGAAACCCCAGCACCGGCCAGCTTATGATTAATAGGATAAAACAGAGGCCTTAACACCTTGACATGTCATTGTGAAGACCTACAAGTTTACCCTGGAGATCGGCAAGAAGCAGCAGAGCCCAGTGTCCTACCAATTTGCTCATTAAAATGAAAATATATGCAGTGAGGTGATGCAACGTCTAATCAGACCATCTGCTCCATAGGGAAATACATGTGGTGTACATGAGCACCCCATCTAGTATCGTGACCTCTGTTCACAAAGATAATGCTGGAGCATGTTTCAAACACCAAAGGGCTAAGGAGATAAAAAAAATAAATAAATGTTGTACTGAGGATAACTTGGAGCTTCCCAATGTTAATACTAATGCTGGCATCTAGTGGCTGCATCGTTAAACGTGTTTCTGACTACAAACTGTATAAAATACTTTATTTTCAAAAACACAAGTAATCGTTAATTGAAAAATAATATATATTATTATTATTTATTTAAATTATACTATTACTAAATGGCTAAAGTCTTAGCGCCTAGTTGCAAAACTATGGACAGCTACATTGAGTAGGTGGAGAAGGCTTGAATACCTTGTTAAGCTGTGATAAAAATTGATTTTTTTTTGCAATTATGCTACACATATATAAAAGTATTATTTTAACGACAGGAGTAAGAAAACGATATTCTATCACAACACTAATAAACCACAGAGACATAGTATTCAAATATCGTACTCCCCCCTTTTTATCGGCGAAGTGGTTCCACCTAGTGGTGTGCGATACCGGGAGATTTGGTATCGATCCGATACCAAGTAAATAGAGGGCCAGTATCGCCGATACCGATATCGATATATATATTTTTTTAATAATAGAGGTGGATGCATAATCAGTTTAAAGCTGAATGAATTTTCATGACCTTTAAGTGTTTTTGTGATTTGGCTTTTGGATTATTAATCAGTTAAAATCCAGTACAGTCGTACAAGAGAGAAACTGAAACGTAAGTATCGATCTCACTGCATTGGTATCGACCAATATCGATACCGACGTTGGTATCGATACTGTCGATATTTGGATCGATTCGCCCGACACCCAGCTGGTTCCACTTCCTGTCTACTTGGTGAGTGCTGTTTCATGCAAGACTCGGGGTTGTTTACGCTAACCTCTCAAGGGCAGTACTTTAATTTTGACAAGGGCATGTACTCTACGAGCCAAATAATCATTTAGTCCAGTCGTCTGTTGTTTTGTTGAAAATGCGGTAAACAAAACTCAGCTCCAACGTAAACAAAAGTTACTTGCTAGAAGAATTAGCCATTACTACAGAAAGAGTTAATGTATAATATGACGTTAGCTTGCTTTGTTTAAATCAAGACATTATTACTTGTCCATTATTACTGAAAAGTATATGGTCCACTGCTTCGGTGTGCAGTCAGGCAGTTAAGTGACACCGTAAGTTTGACTTAACCCTTCACCTTGTTTAGCATTATCCTGAATCCCAGTGTCTCTGAATGCATCCTACCTCCTTAAGACTCTCACTTCAGCTACAGAAACAAACATATGTTGTCAGTGACATCGTATAGCTTGACAAATGTGGGTTATTTCGCCTTATTTCCAACACATCCTAGCAGATTGAATCTCAGAAGCTTCGTGGAGGCTATGGTATTCAGGTGTGACCTTGTGGTCACACCTGCTGTCTGTAGGTTAAACAATAATTGTTATAGTAGAGTCCTATATTTATTTGTATGGCACTTTTTAAAACATAGTTACTAGGAAGAAAAGATGAAAAAATGCTCTAACAGATCCATTTGTGGTGTGGCTTTCAGTAGAAACTTGAGTAAAAGTACGGAGGGATTTACTTGAGGACCTTAGACAAGGTAAGCTCATAGGTCGTGAGTAATTCTACAAGGGTCTATATGTAGGTCTAATTTGTAGGAAGGGGCAATGCTGGGTGTAAAACTACATCTATATCTATACCTGCATAAGGTTTTGTCTCATGGAATTTGTTAAAAGCATTGCAGACAAATTTGGAACAAGCTGCGAAAGGGAGATTACCGTTTTGCAGAGGCCTGAATACAAAAAATTGCAAATTTCCAGTTCTGACATTTATTCTTTTAACCTTTGCAAGTTGGATTGGGGTCGGTGGTGTGGTGGTTAGCACTGATGCCTCACAGCAGGAACATTCTGGGTTTGAATCCACCGGCCGATTGGGGCCTTTCTTTGTGGAGTTTGCATGTTCTCTCTGTGTCTGCGCGGGTTCTCTCCGGGTCCGTGACCCGCCCCCGGAGGACAAGCAGTTACAGAAAATGAATGAATGAAGCCACTTATCATGTATAAACTGTCCCTTTTCTACCACTTAGACACCATGCAGTATGTCTGCCTGTTAAATTGAACAATATGATGATCTGATCAAACGTAATATAACGTTTGTGGTATAGGAGACGATCTATCTACTTATAAAATCCATACTTACAGAATCTCATTTGCAACATCAAATACCAGTTCAAATGTTCCATTTGAAGGAAGATTAATGAACTTGGTTAAAATCCACGTAGCAGATTTTATTGTGCAACACAACTTTGATGTTTTTACAGGAATTTCATTTTTTAAAGGCTAAAGAGACATTTGATGGCACTGAAGGGATTAGTGTGTGTCTGTGTGAAATTCTTTTAAATCTTGATTGCCTTCACAGATGCAGCGACACCAGACCTGAGCCTGCAAGACTGAAATCAAGGCCAGATTAAAGGGAAAGGACACTTGGGGGATTACAGTGAGTCACCGTTCCCATCCTGAAACAACCAAAATGGCGTACTCGCAAATCCGCCTGAAAATTCTCCCCAGTGTTCGTTGCCTCTTCGATAAACTACTGCAGGTAAAAGTAGAAGGGCTTGCTCCTCACAAACCGGTGGAGCTGAGGTCTAAATTGCTTGATGACAGAGGAATCACTTTCAAGGCTTCTGCACTGTACAAAGCAGACCAAACGGGCCAGGTGGATCTCTGCCAGGCGCCCTCCCTGGGAGGAAGTTACACCGGCGTGGAGCCCATGGGTTTGTTTTGGGCCTTGGCGCCGGATACTCCTCACAATAAACACCTGAAGAAGAACGTGCTTACTCCAATGCAGGTGATGATAGAAGCTCTGAATGGGGAGACTGGTGAGCTGTTAGCTTCTGAAACCATAGAGAGAGAATACATGACTGAAGGGATGAAGAGGATACCTGTGCAAGAGGGCCGAATACGAGGAGTCCTCTTCATACCACCAGGTTAGCTCTGTTTTAGTGGTTTATATTTAAGTCAACATTGCTTCATACGCTTAATATTATTTTCTCTGTAGGAAAGGGACCCTTCCCAGGAATTGTTGATTTGTACACTTTTGGTGGAGGTCTTACCGAACCCAGAGCCAGCCTCTTGGCAAGTAAAGGTTTTGTTGTCCTGGCACTGGCTTATTTACGTTACCCGGGGTTACCAAAAACCCCCGAAAGCTTGCATTTGGAGTACTTTGAAGAGGCTGTAGCGTATCTGAGGAGACAACCTGAGGTTAGTATTAAAGATTAAAAGAGCAAAAATAATCATATTTATAAAGTCTGAATGTCATTTATATCCCTGCACTTTACTAAGTTGTATAAGTAGCTGTTCTGCCTATTGTGATGAGATGATGTACACCGATCAGCCACAACATTAAAACCACTGACAGGAGAATTAAATAACACTGACCATCTTGTGACCGTTGACTGTTCTGCTGGGAAACTTTTGGTGATGATCAAGTATCTGTGGGATGATCCACAGAGGCCCCTCCCCTCAACTCATAGGACCCAAAGGCCCCCACTAACAACCAGCTATTGCCAGACACCACAGGACACCCTCAGAACAACTGTTTTGGAGGCACAAGGGAGACCTACACAATATTAGGAAGGTGGTCATAATGTTATGCCTCATCAGTGTGTAATCCCTCATTTGTGTTTACTGGGTCATTGTTGCCATCTACTGGCTACTCTCTGATCTAACATCCATGGGTTTGTGACTGAAACTTCACATTTAAGACACTTTCATTCGCTAAAATGATGCGTGCTGACTCTCCTCAGTTCGGCAGCATAGCAAGACAAGAGCAGGTTAAATATAAGCATACTCAATAGAGCTAGTGAAAAATAATAGTAATACAAGAGAATTAGTAGTGATACTGTTCTAAAACTAAATAAAGGCAGATTTAAAAAGCAGTGTATAGTGAGTTCAACTATTGCCTAACAATATAACAGCTATTGGACGGATACTGATGATAATTTGGGATCTGAAATGCTTAGTTGATCACTCTGTTAGTAGATGCATAAGAACTTTGATTAGTATTTTCATTTTTGTTAAATGCATTTTAAGATTAAATGATTAAATGATAGAAAAAGTAATTGGCAGAATAATAGGAAGTGAAAAGAATATCTGGTTGCAAATTAATTTTTTCTAAACTCCACTTTTGCATTGAGATGACTCATGCTTGCTAGTTATTGATGACCTTATTTATCATCACTTCTTATGTCCAAAAACCTTAAAAGAAAGGCAACTGGACTTGTAGAGTTTCTTGAAGACATTTTGCCACTCAGTACAGCTTCTTTAGTTCTTGGATATAAACCATGACCTGGATGACTGAGAACTTTCTGAGACATCGCATCATATGAAATATGGGATTTAGTCCAGACTATCAAATCCTAGTATTTGCACTATTACACTTTTTTTTTTCCAGCTCTGTTTCAATGTGGGTTTCTTCAAATTGATTTAAGTCGCTTTAATTTGATCCGGTGCCAGGTCTGTTTGTAGCAGTCCCTGGAATTAGACATTTTCATCAATACCGAAAGAACTGTGTTAGAGATATAGACTTTTAACACTTATTGGCGGTTTAGACTTCTGTGTTAAGTTGACGCAGAAGCTACAGCGACTGCGCAGACCCTAGTGCCGTAGCTGACGTGCACCTCCCCAGTAATGTAACTACACGCCGCGGCAACACACACCGCAAGGGCTGTGATTGGTCCACTTGGTAGTAGCTTGTTTCCGCTTTAGTATTTCCGGCTGCTTCTCCATCTCTGCAGTTTTCGAAATGATTGTTTTGGATCAATAAAGATGGAACACATCAAGGTTAACTGCAGAGGTTCCGAGATGCAAAGATTTGTATGACTCGTTTCGGCAAAATTTCAGCGAAAGCTTCAGTCGCCTTTCTTGAAAGTGAAGCAGGAAGTAGAAACAAAAATCACCCTGACTGGCAAAAAAGACTAGCGTCTTTCAGAGCGAGCCAGACTGACGAGCGCACAAGTTTAAATGACTCGCACCAGTGTAGGCTACATGCTTAGGCTACGTGCGTAGGTTACGGCGTCGAGGTCCCACAGTACTCTAAAAGAGCTGTGAAGTGCTCAAAGGTTAAGATACTCATGGGTAATTGGACTGATACACATGAGGAAAAACTAATTCATCTTTAAGATTTTGTGGAAAGTCAGTGACTGCTTGAAGTCATGGACCCACTGTATTGCGCCTTGCTTGTTGTGGGGTCTACATGCCTTTAGACTGGTCTTCAGCTGGAGGATTGTAGCTCAGTTGAAAGCAGCTGGTTGATCAGATGAGGATATTCCAACACCTTTATCCTGAAAACCTCTCTGGTTGTTTTGGCCTATATGTGCAGATCCTGCAGAATTATGAAATGCAGACCAGCTTCTGTCGGTGGTCAAATCATGGCCACAAAAGTACGCACTCCTATCTAATTCTTATGGTGTGAGGAGACTCATTTTGACCTGTCATAGCAGGAAAGTATTCCACTGACCTACAAACTGCCACAGCCACAACATTAAGAGCATTTAAACCACCAACCAATTAAAGGAATAATATTGATGTTCTTCTGGGAAACCTGGGTCCCGGCGTTTATGAGGATGTTACTTGGATACCACCACCTGAACATTGCTGCAGACCAAGCACACACCCATGGCAACGGCAACGGGTTCTTCCTCACATCCTGGTGCCATATATTTCCCGGCATTGCACACACACAAAGACATCCATGTGATTCTGATGCTCATGTGTATGTGCTTTAAATAGCAGACAAGGGTCAGCATGTGCTATACAGCTACGCAAAAAGAAGCTTTCTATCAGAACCAGCATTAATGTTTTCAGCAATTTTAGTTACTGTTGCCCTTCTTTTGGGCCAGTCTTCACTCCCCACATGCATTAACAAGCCTTGGTCACCATTGACCATATTGCCAGTTCACCACTTTTCATTCCTTGGACCACTTTTGATATTTACTGACCACTGCAGACCGGGAACACCCCACAAAAGCTGCATTCATCTATCCATTACAATTCTGACATGTCAACGTTGCTCAAATCCTTCCACTTGTCCATTTTTCCTGCTTCAAACATCAACTTTGAGGACAAAATGTTCACTTACTGCCTAATATGTCCTAGCCACTGACCCATTGACTCCCATTGACGCTTACGCTTAGTGTATGTCACAAACTAAGTAAAATATTGTTTGGAGGAAATCGGTCACTAATAACTTAAATTCTTTGTATGCAGCTTCTAGCCTCTGTGTCAAATAGGAATTCTGACTTGTCAGCAACGGAAATTAATAAATGTTTAATTGTTTAATTCTGTTACGTTTTAATGGCTTTGACTTGTGTCATGTTTAATTTAATTAATTTCAAGCTTGCCAAAAAATTATGTTTGTTTCAGCTAAACCCAATAGAGAGCACAGTGTCAGAACAAATTATCATTTGTGCCATTTCTAATAGCATGTCTGATGTCTGATGCTCACACTTAATGAGAGATCTCTGTTATTGTAATGTGCAACAGATCGGTTGGGGGAGAAAGTTCATGATGAAAGGTTCTGAAACGGAGGCAAATATTTAAAAAAATAAAAAAAATAATAATAAAAATCCCACTGGGGTGTTTTTTTTTTTATTTCCATGTTAAAGTTCAAAACCTTGGAACTTAACTGCACGTCAAGGCCTTTTGTGTGTGTGTGTGTGTTTTAAAGAGAAGTGAATTCACTCATGAGTTTAAATGGTCTCTTTGGGACTTTATTAACAATGTAGTCGGCTTCAAAGAGGTGGAGACAAATATGTAGAAATACTGTCTGCCTGGGCTGCAGAGTCTGACATCCTGTAGAATAAGATCAGCTGTCTAATATAAATGTCTTTACTTGTTGAAGTACACAGATCAGTCACAACATTATGACCACCTTCCTAATATTGTGTATTTCTCCCTTGTGCCTCCAAAACAGTTGTGACTCATCAGAGAATGGACATGGTCCTTCTGAGGGTGTCCTGTGGTGTCTGGCAACACAATGTTGTTAGTGGGGGCCTTTGGGTCCTATGGGTTGAGGGTTCTGGATAAGTGCCTTTTCCATTGGCAGCCATAGATGTCTAAAACCCTTTGTGACTAGCTACGTACTTCCAGTCAAGAGTGTATTAGCAGAGGAACAAATTTTACAGAAAAAGATACAAGATCATTGACTTGATAATGCTTCTGTGTGCAGGTTAAAGGACCCGGGATCGGCATAATATCAATTTCTCACAGTGGAGGTTTGGCTTTGTCGATGTCCTCTTTCCTCTCTGGGATCTCAGCAACCGTCTGTATCAATGCCTGCAATGCAAACACCGTGATCCCTTTACACTACAAAGACATTGTAATACCTCCACTCCCCCCAGTACTAGATAACGTCAAAATCACAGATTCAGGGCTTATAGATATACGCGACGGCTTACCAGACCCTACCTTGGGAGAGAACAGGGCGTCCCTGATTCCAATTCAACGTGCCAGCTGCCACTTCCTGTTTGCTGCGTCCGGAGACGACCACAACTGGAACAGCGCCTTTTTCGCCAAGCAGGCCGCAGCGATGCTGAGAGAGCACGGCAAAGAGTCCTTCCAGGTGGTCATCTATCCAAAGGCAGGACACTTTCTGGAACCCCCTTACACGCCTTACTGCTCCTCTGGGTTTCACGCAGCTGTGGGGAGTGCTGTGATGTTCGGCGGGGAGCCAAAAGCGCACGCCGAGGCTCAGCTCGACCTGTGGGAAAGGGTCCAGGAGTTCTTCAAGAGGCACTTGGGTAACAAGGGCGCTTGATAGGTGGCAATATGGTATCAAGTGTCCCTTCATTGTTGTGATGCTTAGCGCTAAGCGTTTTCTACAAAAGTACGCACTCCTATCTAATTCTTATGGTGTGAGGAGACTCATTTTGACCTGTCATAGCAGGAAAGTATTCCACTGACCTACAAACTGCCACAGCCACAACATTAAGAACATTAAAACCACCAAACAGTTAAAGGAATAATATTGACATTCTTCTGGGAAACCTGGGTCCTGGCGTTGATGAGGATGTTACTTGGATACCACCACCTGAACATTGTTGAAGACCAAGCACACCCCCATGGCAACGGCAACGGGTTCTTCCTCGCATCCTGGTGCCATATGTTTCCCAGCATTGCACACACACAAAGACATCCATGTGATTCTGATTCTCATGTGCCCCATTGTAGGCGCTTTAAGTAGCGGACAGGGGTCAGCATGTGCACACATGTGGCTACACAGCTACGCAAAAAGAAGCTTTCTATCACAACCAGCTTTAATGTTTCAGCAATTTTAGTTACTGTTGCCCTTCTGTTGGGCCAGTCTTCACTCCCCACATGCATTGACAAGCCTTGGTCACCCTTGAACATGTTGCCAGTTCACCACTTTTCATTCCTTGGACCACTTTTGATATTTACTGACCACTGCAGACTGGGAACACCCCACAAAAGCTGCATTCGTCTATCCATTACAATTCTGGCATGTCAAAGTTGCTCAAATCTTTCTGCTCGTCCATTTTTCCTGCTTCGAACATCAACTTTGAGGACAAAATGTTCACTTACTGCCTAATATGTCCTTCCCACTGACCCATTGACTCCAGTTGACGCGTAGGCTTATGGTATAACACAAACTATATTGACTCACAATGAGTAAAATATTGTTTGGAGGAAATCAGTCACTAATAACTTAAATTCTTTGTGTGCAACTTCTAGCCTCTGTGTCAAATAGGAACTCTGACTTGTCAACAAGGGAAATTAATAAATGTTTAATTGTTTAATTCTATTACGTTTTAATGGCTTTGACTTGTGTCATGTTTAATTTACTTAATTTCAAGCTTGCATAAAAGTCATGTTTGTTTCATTTGTGCCATTTCTAATAGCATGTCTGATGTTCCTCACACTTAATGAGAGATCTCTGTTATTGTAATGTGCAACAGATTGGTTGGGGGAGAAAGTTCATGATGAAAGGTTCTGAAACAGAGGCAAATATTTAAAAAAATTAAAGAAATAAAAATCCCACTGGGGCGTTTTTTTTTTAATTTCCATGTTAAAGTTCAAAACCTTGGCACTTAACTGCACATCAATGCCTTTTGTGTGTGTGGGAGGTTGTGTGTGTTTTAAAGAGAAGTGAATTCACTGATGAGTTAAAATGGTCTCTTTGGGACTTTATTAAAAATGTAGTCGGCTTCAAAGAGGTGGAGACAAATATGTAGAAATACTGTCTGCCTGTGCTGCAGAGTCTGACATCCTGTAAGATAAGATCAGCTGTCTAATATAAATGTCTTTACTTGCTGAAGTACACTGATCAGGCATAACATTATGACCACCTTCCTAATATTGTGTAGGTCTCCCTTGTGCCTCCAAAACAGTTGTGACTCATCAGATAATGGACATGGGCCTTCTCAGGGTTTCCTGTGGTGTCTGGCAACACAATGTTGTTAGTGGGGGCCTTTGGGTCCTATGGGTTGAGGGGAGGGGCCTCTGTGGATCATCCCACAGATACTTGATCAGTTTGGGATCTAATGAATTTGGAGGCGAGGTCTGTGCCTTTGTGTGTGTGCCTGTGTCCGGCTGCATCCTGCTGCCATCAAGGAGTGCCGTTGCTATGGGGTGGGGGTGCCTGGTCTGGTCTAAGTGGGTGCTACATGTCTAAGTAACATCCACATGAATGCCAGGTCCAAAAGTTTCCCAGCAGAACATTTAATTGTCACAAGACGGTCAATGTTATTGACTTCTCCTGTTCCTGTCAGTGGTTTTAATGTTGTGGCTGATCGGTGTCTGATTTAAGATTTTAGGAGAGGGGATAAATCATCAATAAAAACATAAATTGAACAATAAATTGCACTCAGGAATGCACTCTCCCATTTCTGGTATTTTCAGCAAACCAAAGAGGAATGTGACAAATTCCTGTGAACAACACAACAGCAGCAGTGTTCAAGTGGACCCCCCACCCCCTTTTTTTTTAAAAAAAAGAAAAGAAAAACATCTAACCAGTTAACCATATTTTTGACAAATATAAACACACTCACAGAATGTTTTTCTTGGAATGACACGCCTCCTTAAAATAGATCTTTACGCATCTGCCCCTCGGTCACGCTCCTCTTCCTCCCTTCCTGCCTGCCTGTCATTCACAAGAGTCAGTGGAGTTTTGTCGGCGCTACAGCGATAGGAGGGGCTCTCCTCTCCCGTCTTGCACCTCACGCTGTGAAATATTCAGTTGCAGTCTCCCCACACCGTCGAGTCTACCAATAAACAGCCTCTGACAGTGCTATTGGCAGCGGCAGCAGGAGTAACAGCCTGTCAGCCACAAAATATATATATATTTTTTCCCCTTTCTTTCCGGACGGCGAGAGGTGATGGTGCTGCGCTCTCGGTGCTGCCCCTGCTGCAGGATTCGTTCCCGGAATGGACACTTCGCAGCCCCGGTGTGGTTTTAAGTCCACTGGGTGTCAGAGAGAGCAGCATCCGTCCCAGCCGGCCAGCACGCTGCGCACGGATTTTCGGAGACCGATTTCTGCTGTGCATCCGCTTTGGGGAATTATGAGGCATGCAGTTTAGGTTTGAGCGTGATTTTTTGTTTAATTTGCCAGACATATGCACTGACAAAATATATCACTGTTGGCAGCTGAGCGCCTTTGCTCGACCTGCATCTTCACTGACTCTCTCCTGTGCAACATAAGCTGTGATATGTAGATTTTTTTTTTTTTTACATCCTTGCAAGGAGAACAGCGGGTCAGGAATGCCTCTCCACTGCTGGCTGCTGACATCCTGCCAGCTCTCTTAGAAATCCGCCAGGATCTGAGATCGACATGGATAGCGGGAGCCGGGCAGCGACGGACGGTGCAGTCAATTTCACAGCAGCCCACATCTGGCTGGATCTCCTGAACGCGTCCACCCGGTCGTGGGACAGCAGCCCACCTGCCGAAGGGACCGGGCTGGACGAGCAGCAGCGGCTCATCAGGGAGCAAGCCTACCGGGACTTCACCACCGCCATCCAGGTTTTCATCCTCATAGGTTCGCTGCTCGGTAAGTCTGCACATAAGACGTTGAACCTACATACACATGCAGGAATAAAAATCCTGCAGGCTTATTCCCATTCACCACATTTTCTTTTGGGATATTTACACTTGCTCCGGTGTTTTCCAAACACTGCAACAGAAATGTGGGTCAGGAGGATCTTCCTATGGGGGGCATGTTTGTGCCAGAATAACTAGAGCAATTTGCAACAACAAGGAAACACCACTCCCGAAAAGATTCAAGTGAACAAACAGCTGCAATCTGTTTCTGATCAAAGCAAAGTGTGAGAGGTTGCATAGGTGACGTTTCTCAGATGAGCAGCCAAATGCTTGTGGGTTTGTTTTTCGTGCATCTTCGTAAAAATTGAATAAGAAATTAGTTTCAGGAACATAAACATCTTAAACAGCTGTACACCGATCAGCCACAGCATTAAAACCTTCTCCTGAGAGGAGAAGTGATGTTCTGTTGGGAAACTTTTGGACCTGGCATTCGTGTGGATGTTACTTAGACATGTAGCACCCACCTAGACCAGACCAGGCACCCCCACCCCATAGCGATGACACTCCTTGATGGCAGCAGCCATCCCCAGCAGGATGCAGCCTGACACAGGCACACACACAAAAACGCTTTAGGAACAACTACAAAAAAAACATGAAGAACAGCACAAGGTGTTGACCTGGCCTCTAAATTCACTAGATCCCAAACTGATCAAGTATCTGATCCGCAGAGGCCCCTCCCCTCAACTCATAGAACCCACAGGACACCCTCAGAAGGCCCATGTCCGTTCTTTGATGAGTCACAACTGTTTTGGAGGCACAAGGGAGACCTACACAATATTAGAAGGTGGTCATAATGTTATGCCTGATCGCTTATGCCAGTTTCGCTTCCCCATTCAAACCATACTGTCCATAGTCCACTTGTTACTCCAAGAAAATGTTCCATAAATCATCCACATCAGAGCTGCTAAAGTGTCTCATTTTCAAACACTTCTTCTTAACCCGTCCAATGGACTGTGGTCGTAAACCGATATTTCACAACGGCAGAGATTACGTTCTAAGCTTCTTCTAAGCAGGCTCTGGGGCAACTAGTCCCACCGGTGCCAGCTGAAGCACAGGCTGCTGCTACTGCCACTGCTGCTGCTGCTGATGGAAATAAGGAAGGAGCAGTGCCAACTGATGGACTGCACACATCAACCTCACGCAGGCTTTGACATCCGCTCCATCATATCGGCAGCCAGAGACACGATCCTCCCGCCTCCTGAAATGAGCGGCGCAAATGAATGTGTTATTTGTCACAAATTCGTCTGTGACATCCCGTCTCTCCCCGCTGCTGGAAAAAAACACACTCGGCTGTGATTGCTGCCGGTTGCTGCTTGGCAAGGTATGAACACAATGAGAAGCTGGCCTTTTTTTGCGGCGTGCACAGATAGTTCACTCCGATGAAACAGGGTGCAATTGACATGAAAATTGGCTGAAAAATAACCAAAATGACAATTGCTTCCACTCAGTACTAGCTCTGGATGTGCAGAGCAGTGTGACAGTTTGGTAAAGCATGACATGGAGGCTTTAAAAAAGGAATATGTGTCACATAAAGCCAAACATTATGACCTTAAAGTGATCAACTCTGTTTATCTCATGAAAAAAAATACATCTTGGATAAATCTGGGATATTTTCGACTCTAAATGACTAGTTGGTTCTCATAGCCGACCCAGACATTTGGTCAATGTTACGACCAGATGTCTGGGTCAGAAAGAGCAAGCCCTGTGAGGTGCCTTTGGTCAGGTGGTTTGATCCATATTGGCTCAGACTTAATGGATCTGCTGCTGCTCCTGTCTTTATGCCAGATACCTCAGGGCGCCTACAGAGGTCTTGTAGAGTTAGTGGGTGCTTTCGGATCCAACAGTTCTGGGGGTTCCCAAAGGGTAACTATCCACTGAGGAGCTCTCCCAAGAAGTAGTTATCTTCCAGGTCTTTGCATTCACGCTGGCATTAAGAACCCAGAAGTAACTTTAAAAGCCGGCAATTGGCGTAGTAACGTCACTTAATTCTGCACAACGGACTGCATGATAAACATTTGCACGATTGTTGCTTTGGGTGCGACTCTCGCTACTCTTACACCAATCATGCCTCTGTGCATCAGGCTTCTTCCAATGCATACCATAGATACTTGATCAGTTTATGATCTAGTGAATTTGGAGGCCAGGTCAACAACTTGTGCTGTTCTTCATGTTTTTTTGAGTTGTTCCTAAAGCGTTTTTGTGTGTGCCTGTGTCAGGCTGCATCCTGCTGGGGATGACTGCTGCTATCAAGGAGTGTCATTGCTATGGGGTGGGGGTGCCTGGTCTGGTCTAGGTGGGTGCCAGGTCCAAAAGTTTCGTAGCAGAACACTGAATTGTGAAAAGATGGTCAATGTTATTTACTTCTTTTTACTTCCCCTGTCAGTGGTTTTAATGTTGTGGCTGATCAGTGTATGTCTAGACCAGTCAATGTATGCTGAAGGTTCTTCTTGTGTTGAAACGTACCTAACCCTGTAGGAGGAGCTAACAAGTTGCTAAAAACAATTATTCTCAGTTCCTGCAGAGCAACGTACAAAAAGGCATGAACTTCCACCACAACTACGAAAAAGGTCCAAAAGTTCCCAGTGTCCTAGATGGCAGAACATTTATGCCTACTAGAGCTGGTTTCTTTCCAAACTGCTCCATTTATACTGTATATGAAGCCAACATCTAATGGAAGTGAGAAAACCAAACCCACACGTTACTCTTCCTAATTCAGCAGTTGTAAATGTCATAAAGCATGTGTAGATTGGACCGTTCCTGACTCTGGCATCACAAAGATGCTGTGATTGAAATAATACGCACAAATTGGTTGTGCAGTTTAATTACACAGATTGCCGGACTATTGATTATGGAAGGCAGGAGCACTGTCGCTGAATAAATGAAAGATAAATTGCATAGGAAATCAGTTGTAGGATCAATCACCATATGAACACTCATTTCGAGGCTGATTGGAACGACTTCATCTGCAGGCGCATTTGAATACATAACTAACTCAGAGGATAAAAAATAAAAAAAAGAACAGTAAAAAAAATAGCTGATAGTTCCAGTGAGCTGTCTTCGAGCCAGGCTGCATATTTTTTGATGTTCACATGGCAATAATAATTCGGGATGTGTGGAACTAGATATGTTGGTTTCATCACGCAGGCACCTTTGTGTCTCGATGGGAGTCTAATTTATTTCTTTTGATCCACAAAAGAAGAAACGTGGGTGACTGGCTGAAAAATGCCAGCAATTTTCTTGGGGAACAGGCTTTTTATTTGAGGCAGCCTTAATGCACCTTTGACAAGGCAGCCAGAGTCAGTTCACTTTTAACCAGGTGTCACACGGGAACGCTAAGTGAGTCATGCTAATGTATGACACATGCGCAGAAATATATATACGTACATGCTTTGTTCTGCTACCTGGGACTCCCCTTCTTTCTATGAGAGATGCAGATGCAGGTGCAGAAATTCTTTTACAGAGGATTAAATATACAAATTGCATTTTTTCTCCCCTCTCTATTGCCTCTCCTTATGCTGCTTTGGACCCTTCTTTATAGAAAAACTCATTAACAAATTGTACTTGTGAACCACAAAATAAATGATGAAAATAAATACTTTTGTCACGATAGGAATAGTTGAATTTTAATAAATAATTCAGAAAAATGTCTTTAAAAATGTCATTGTAGAGGTACAATGAAATGAAGGCTGCTACTGTATATTGGTAAACACCCGTTTGTGCAGGATGAGTCATCAACTGTTTTTTAATCCTTTCTCCTGGAGTGTTGAACCCGACACTGACGTATAGTGGCGTGTCATATAGAAATATTTTAATATGTGTTTAGACATTGAAGGCATACGGAAAGAAGCCTAAAGGTGATTACCATAGCTTGGCATAATCGCACATTGCAGGGGGAAATGGCTGACATCCTGCGGTTTTGTCATTGCAGTGACAATGACATAGTTCATTGAACACGCTCATACACATTCATGCACAACTATGAGTGCAGACGTGAGTTTTAGGATAACTGTCACCCGACGTGCGATTAACGACTGGTGCAGCTGAAAGAGAAGCCGCCTCCAGGCACCGCAGAAGCAACTGATCCACACAAACATTTGAGTTATTTCCTAGTATATACAGTTTATTCAGAAAAGCAACGTAGATCCTGGTAGAATAAATATCACGAGCTGGGGATAGTAAACAAGAGTAGCTCAAAGCTGCTCATTTAAAAAAAAAGAAAAAAAGAAAAAAGAAAAACGGGAAAAATGAATGCAAACTGTTCAGTTTGGAGTCTATGAACTTAGTTCAGAATTAAAAAAAAAAGTGAACTATGAACTTGAAATGGTTCACTTCTATCTGTGCGAACTTTGAACTAGTTCTCGTTAAGTGTGAACTTGGACCTGGCATTCATGATGATGTAACTTAGACATCTACCACCCACTTAGACCAGAGCAGGACCCTCCACCCCATAGCAATGACTCTCCTAGATTGCAGCAGTCATCCCCAGAAGGATGCAGCCAAAAAAAATAGTTTAGGAAGATGTTGACCTGGCCTCCAAATTCACTAGATCCACAGAGGCCCCTCCCCTCAACCCATAGGACCCACTAACAACATCCTGTTACCAGACACCACAGGACACCCTCAGAAGGCCCATGTCCATTCTCTGATGAGTCACAACTGTTTTGAAGGCACAAGGGAGACCTGCACAGTATTAGGAAGGTGGTCATAATGTTATGCCCGATCAGTGTATTTTCATCTTACTTAGGATGACCTCTCATTCAAAGAGGGGTTTTCAGAGAAGTGATTAGTAGACTAACAGTCCTCTTTTTCCACTGATGAAACTCAGATGAGAGCTTCACTGAAATCTGATTAATGTGGCACAGTGTGCGTGGCACTAACTGACACTGTCGACAATCGTTATCAGGTCTGTGAGGAAGTACATGAGCTATCTGGAAGTCTAGTTACCCTTGGTTACCATTCATAAGGATATATATATATATAAAAAGTCTTTCATTGAAAATAAAGTAATTATAACACCACCACCACCAGGGTGCTACCAAAAAGGTGTTATGTGTGCTAATTATGTTTCACACATTACATTTCAACGCGTGCAACCTTCTTCTCAAGGCCCACTCTGGTAACAGCAGCTTATGAGCACCAATCCAGAGATGACACAACTTACTCTAAAGCAGACCAGCAGACACAATTTGAAATACAGATTTTTTTTTTTTCTCATGTCACCTGTCGCCTGTATTAGGAACTGGCATTTGTTGAGTGGAAAAAGCAATCATGTTTAGTGTTTGCTCTTTCTTCCCATTGGCTTCTGTGACTGTGGTTGCCAAGGTGTTCCTCAAGGGCCAGGTGAGTATTTTCTGGCACAAAAGGACAATGTCATTTCAGAGACAATGCAAGCCCTGACTACAAAAGAAAAGGGGTCTCAATGTTGTATGCACAATGATGCTTGCAGTGACCCATATATCTATATCTATCTATATATATATAGATAGATATAGATATATATATATTTTGTGCAGGTAAGAAAACAAAGAGTGTTTCTTATTTCAAATATTGTGTCGGAGCTGTGACTCCCACCTTTAACACTTGCTGTGTTGCAGCCACTGCGATAGTGTGACATCCCAGCATTACATCTGTGCTATAGTTAGCCTCTCGTACATCCCCTGTCACAGCAGTACTCACACTTGACTTATCATCTACAGTGAATTGTTAATAAAGTCATGTGTAAACAGGGTGATGAAATCCATTGTGAAATTTAAGTCTGAAATTGTTATAATAAAAATGACCGGACAGCTCATCTGTACAAATTCAGCTCCTTAATTTTCAGGCTCTTCTGGCTCTTTACATTCGGTCCCATCAGAAATGTGCGGTGAGCTTTAGCTAGCAGCATGGTTCGGTTGGTTGAGTTAACATAAAATTTGGCCCGTAGGATAAATCGTGTTGAGGTCATGATTCACTCTGTCCGATAGTTAGCTTTAAAGACTGTAGTGCTAATTAACAAATGTAAGCATTTCGACACAATCAGCTAAAATGGTTTAGCATTTGCACGTTAGCACTTGCAGCATGTTAATATGTTGTCGTTTAATCCCTTGACGCCTGAATTGATTTTTCAGTTATATAAAGAAATTAATTATTTGTGTTTCTGCTTACTACTCTGACCGATCCTACGAGAAACTAGTGCTTGCAAAAGGTTCCTAGGAATTTTTTGAATTTGCACAAACCGACATTGGAGCAATCGGCGACAAGGGGTTAATCCTATAGAGTTAGGGTTGCCAACCGTCCCTGGAAAAACGGAATCATCCCGTATTTACAAACAAAAGTACATGTCCCGTATTGAGCTGAAACGGGACGCACTTTGTCCCGTATTACCATGAAAATCAAAAATAGTGTGTAAAATGTCAATGGATTTAATGAATAACAGGGCGCTTTATATGAACATTTACGGTAAACTAATTGCCAGGCCGTCTCCTGCTCTGCGACCAGTGAGCTGACAGCGGGAATCCCGCTCATCTCATTGGTCTAGGTACTGTCGCTTGCGAATCTTGTATTAAAAATAAATTGTTGAATAATAATTAGTTTTCTGTGTGTTCATATCACTCAAAAATATGCATCTAATTCAATTCAGGTTCCAGTCAAATAGTTAAAAAAAAATTTCACACACACAAATAAGGGCTAAAAAAATTCACCATGCCAGGAAGGGTGAATGTAATTGAGTCGGCTGGCCCTGCAGTTGACACAAACAAAAGTGCTTAGGGGAGTTGCACATTGAACATGCTTGCATTTTCCGTAAACACAAGCTCATAAGTTCCAGTCGAAGGTGGCATACCTCAAGGCACAGCTGTACGTGCCTTCGTACATCACCACAGTTAGCATTAACCATAGCTACAGTTTCACGGTCAAATTCACTCTTCACTCTTAAGCGATTATTTATCAAACTAGCAGCTAAACCTTTGTCTCTTGGTTTATGATCTACAACTAGTAATCATAAACTGTTGAATTCATGATCTTGAGATTAGGGCATGGGAAGTCACTCGACTCATGAAAAATGTTAATTTACAAGACTGTAGTTGACTGAAACATTTGAAGGCAGCATTAGCTCAACCATCGTTCTTGCAACTTCTTATTCCACAAAGTTATCTGGCATGTCCAACTCATCACTTTTTCTTTTCATAGCTTCCTTCATAAATATCCTCATCTGACAAAATGTTTTTCTTGAGAATAATCCATTTATTTCTTCCTATACAGTAGCTAGCTGAAGACCCTGGTGATTTGTGACGTAGGTCCATAAAATGCACCTACCCAATCAACTTTGGTGGTGCCATAGCAGTCGTTCTTGGCTTGTAGTGAACCATCAGAAATATATAGCACAGGCAGATGTTGTTCATTCATTCATTCATTTTCTCTAACCACTTGTCCTCTGAAGGGCGGGGGGTCTGGAGCCTATCCCAGCTGTCCTTGGGCAAGAGGCGGAGTACACCCTGGACAAGTCTCCAGTCTATCAACTATATTTCTTTTTATTCGTCCTGTGAAGAACTTGTTTATCCTTGTAATCAGTCACCTCAATGAACTCAATATAGTGGATTCTACCCGTGTAGGACTGAATACATCTTTGCCACGGGCGTGCTCTTTTATATAATTCTCTGTTTGAAACAATGAGTATTTGTGCTAATTTCATTATCCCATGTGAGTCAACCCTGCAGACTGCAGATGCAGAGCGTACTTCGGTAATTACCGCTACATTAGGGTTTCCCCGAAATGCTTCTCCTGTGCTCCGCTCTGTAACACAGGCTGTTACTGAAGTCCTGCACAGTTAGTAAAGCACACCCTGTTCTCCTTAAAAAACACCTTTTTTTTTCTTCTCTCGGGCGAAATTTCAACAATGGAAATCTGGGATAATCCATTGTTACATAAAACCTTCTTGTCGGAGAGTATTTTTAAGGCCTTTGTGTTTATATTTGTTAAACCGTAATCTGATTTGGTTTCCACATCAACCAATGATGAGTGACCACATTAACTGATAACTTAAAAAAGAAATAAAGCCATTGTCCTCACTGCAGAACACCTTGGTCTTTTTCTGACAGTGGGAGCACAGCTAACACTCTGTGGGTAATTACTTTTTGAAGAGGCTCGTGCCACACAGAGCCGTGTGCATGGCGCCATGTGCGGAATAAAGTTCACAAACTTAATCAACGATCATTACCGTCTCGTCCATCTAATTACAGAGACATCTTTACTTAAAAATGCCACAGTTCCCTTGCCTGCGCCTGAGCACGTGCCGTCTCCCTTGGTTTTAGGGGGTAATTGAAGTTTGAAACCTGCAAAGAGAACCACCGTGCAGCACGAAATCGAAATACTTTACAGTTACGCATGAATTAAGGCCAAATTATCCTTATCCGTCTTTTAAAAATGGGATTGGATTAAGTTAATTTGGAAGGCTTTTTTTTGTGCAGATACAAGTACACGCAGACCGCAAGAGCTGTGATTGGTCCGCTTGGCAGTAGTGTGTTTCCGCTTTAGTATTTTCGGCTGCTTCTCCATCTCCGAATTGATTGTTCTGAATCAGTAAAGATGGAACAAATAGAGGAAAGCTTAACTGAGGAGGTTCAGAGATACAAACATTTGTACGACTCGTTTCAGTCGCCACTGTTGAAAGTGAAGCAGGAAGTAGAAACATAAATTAACCCGACTGGCAAAAAAAACACACCGCCGACTAACGTTTGGGTAGCATTTTTACAAAGTGAGCCAGACTGACGAGTGCACAAGTATTAATGCCTCGCGCCGGCATAGGCTTACAGCATACGTAGTTTACGGCGTCTGGTCCCGCATTACTTTAAATCATGTTTCGCTTCCTGCTGCAACAAAAAAGTACTCTTACCACAAAGGGAATAAAGGATATTTTCCTAATCTTTCTTTCCCCTGAATATTTGTGTTATGTAACATCTTACTCCTTGGTCCATGGTCCTAGGTCCATCTTTATGTTCATTTTATCATTTATTCACTGCTGGATATAGATGTCGGAAAAATATGGCGGAGAAATCATCTCTCTGTGTGTCGACGTGTAGATCCACCAGATGTTAACACTTTTTCCATATCATTGGGTAATTTAGAGTCATCAGGCAGTCCTGAACTGCCTGAATGGAAATCTACACACACTCAAGAAGAGGATATAAAAAAAAAAATCTTCTCTAAACCATTTTCAAATCCTCAGGAGCGTTGAAGGTTTCTTCCTTAGTGGCCGGCTTCCGCCCTGTAAGAGTCGAAGAAACCATGACCTTTGCACACTACTTTAATGTGGATCTACTTATAACACATTTATTTTTTATTAATATACAGTAGTGTGAAAAGGTCATGGTTTCTTAGACTCTTGCAGAGTGGAAGCCAGCCACTAAAGTTATTATCTCCTGAGCTACTCAAATCCTTTGGGTAAGCTTTATGGGGTGTTTGACAGAAGTGTAACATTCGTTCATTCATTCCTGCAACATATAGTTTGAGCCCCACAGAGCCCTGATCTTAACGTTATAGAGTCAGCCTGGATTTATATAGATAGATAGATAGATAGATAGATAGATAGATAGATAGATATTGAGACAACCAGAACTGTGCCATGTTTTCCAACCTACCTGCCTTGTAGCTTGATAAGTGAGATCAGGAGTGCTGAAGAGAGTGCAAAGAGAGTGGTCCCACTAACTAGTTTATGTATTTTTTTTGTTTACTGCACTTTGAATGAAGTTAATTAATTAAAACTGGGCATGACGTTGTCTTTTAAAGCAACATCACTTTACTTTTAGAGCCCAGACGCTGGACGCTTTACTGAACCAACAGGGGCAAGGACAGACTGCCAAGAAAATCTCTTTGATTGTGTTCCAGCTCACCAGGTTACTGACACTCAGACCGTCATATCTTTTTCTGCCACGGTGTGCGTATATACACCAATCAGGCATAACATTATGACCACCTTCCTAATATTGTGTAGGTCTCCCTTGTGCTTCCAAAACAGTTGGGACTCATCAGAGAATGGACATGGACCTTCTGAGGGTGTCCTGTGGTGTCTGGCAACACAATGTTGTTAGTGGAGGCCTTTGGGTCCTATGAGTTGAGGGGAGGGGCCTCTGTGGAACATCCCACAGATACTTGATCAGTTTGGGATCTAGTGAATTTGGAAGCCAGGTCAACACTTTGTGCTGTTCTTCATGTTCATGTCATGTTGTTCCTAAAGTGTTTTTGTGTGTGTACCTGTGTCAGGCTGCATCCTGCTGGGGATGGCTACTGCCATCAAGGAGTGTCATTGCTATGGGGTGGGGGTGCCTGGTCTGGTCTAGGTGGGTGCTACATGTCTAAGTAACATCCACACGAATGCCAGGTCCGAAAGTTTCCGAGCATAACATTGTATTGTCACAAGATGGTCGATGTTATTTAATTCTCCTGTCAGTGGTTTTAATGTTGTGGCTGATCGGTGTATGTCTAATGTGATTCTAAAGCTCTTTAACCTCCGTCCTCCTCCCCACAGGTAATGCCACTGTGCTGTGGTGCACCTGCTGCACGAATGTTTTTAAATCCGTGACCAATCGCTTCATCAAGAACCTGGCATGCTCAGGCATCTGTGCCGGCCTGGTGTGCGTCCCCTTCGACGTGGCGCTCGGGGGCAGCCCTCGCTGCTGCTGGTGGCTTCACATGCTGCTGCTCTGCAAGGCCCTCAAGTTCCTCCACAAGCTGTTCTGCTCCGTCACTGTGCTCAGCTTCAGCGCCATCGCACTCGACAGGTCAATATCAAAAACACGTTCGACATAAAATCCTTTCCAGCTCATACACATAGCATAAAGTGGACTCTTTTTTTGTCATAGATAATTGTGGTTTACACTTAAAATTATGATTCACCTCTTACGAAACAGGTAAAAACCAACAGAGCGCTCTTTGTAGAGTGAGGTATGTTTTGTTTTCTGCTCACTTCAGCTCTGTAGCCAGAACCACTGACTTTGAAATACGTTTCAAAAAGGCTACAAGGCACATCCTACTCACTTCACTGTTTTTTTTGTGTGATGTTTTTTAAAGAAGCAAATCTTTTAAATCAACCCTTCGATCAGTTTATCAATACATTTCTTGGCAGTCAGTAACTCTCGAGTGGAGCAGCTGGAAAAGGGGGCTAAACTCTGAGAGATTGCACTTTTGTTTGGGGAAAACATAATTTTCAGTCTCTGTCTACACCCTGCGGTGGCGATAACAGGTAGTGGTGGGGGATTGAGATCGATGGAGCATGTGTCCCAGGCCCCCCAGCTCGAGATGGCCGCTGCTGCCCACACACAGACACAAACACACACATATACACAGGCATACACGTACACTGACTTTCAAAAGTAATCATCATGCCCTTTCTCGTATGAAAGCAAGGTTAATAGCAACTAAACCTCTTTCCCTTTATATTCAGCTTTATCAGCATGACAATAATTAAAATAGCAATTCTCATTCTACTATGGCTAATTTTACCCAGTGTTTTAGATGCAGAGAAATCCTTTATCTTTTACATTTAATGTCCAGTGTTTAGGAGAAAATAGTATTAGAAATTCACTATAGCGTTGATAATTGTGTTTTCATGAACATATAGTCCCCTGTTACTACAAGTTGTTGTGTTTTTTTTTTGGTTTTTTTTTACATTTAAGTGTCAGTCAGTATCTCCGATACGCTTAGGAAGGGAGGGCATTCGGCTGCAATCTGCAACCTGGCCACTAGGTGCCACTACATCCAACACACTGGTCCTTTAAATAGTTACTTTTTTTGCTGAAAACAGTAATTCTGCCTCATACATCAGCAAAAATATGCAAAAAAAGAAGAAAAAATAAGTGCATCAAGTTTCACTGAAGAGACAGTGGAAAGTAGCTCGGTGAAATTCATCTGTGCAGCTTTGCAAAATACATGGTTTTAAAAAAATCTTTGTGATGTAATGTCGTAGAAATCCCATTGCAGGTATGTTGGTAACATGTTAGCTGCAATGACTTTAAAAGCATTATTGTGTTTTCTTTGATCAGAGTTCTTTACGTCACCCTCTGGCATTTTGGGCATATCATTATCATGACATTCTGTACAAATCTGAATGTAAACTTTGCCGCAGGTCAGTTACTAAGCTTGCGGTTCCGTTGCTAACAAGACACCAAATTCAAACAAAAGAGAAACTAAAACAACTATCTGCATATCCTCTCTCTAAACTTACGAGCAGCTTTAAAATTACAATAAGCCAGCATGAGTGGCTCCACTCACTGACTACGGATACTTTTAGTATTTCAGAATGTGCTGTTCCTTGATAAAATTACAGGTTTGGGGTAAATTGGTAGGTTGGTCCACATGCGCTTAGTACATCCCAGATTATACGACTTCAGTTCTGCATGAAAAATAAAAAAACATTAGCATATGTGAAATCCCTGCTGTTTGCCCGCTACACAACAGAGACCAGAAGCCTCTTATTCACAATGTAGGTGTGAGAAATTCTTGTCAAAATATCACACTATTTGTGTAGCAAGTTTGCAGAAATATTAGTAATGAATGAAAGACAAGGACAAGCTTCATAAAAGATGAAACTCATTCTGCAAAACCGTGCCAACGTGCACAGTTCACCAGTTATACTGTACTCTACTTGTGCACACCCTTTTTCCCGGCAATTTCAGCTGAATCCCGTATTGTTGCAGCCTTGGTTTCTCTGCTGTAAAGATGATGTTGCCTCCATAGCAACTAGTACAGTCAGAATAATATCAAACCAATGAATTATTTATTCTCCAGGAGGGTAATCGAGATACACAGACAGGTTGAGACTGCGTAGCGGTTACAGGCTCGTGGACAGTGGCGCAGACTAGACAGTGCCGGGAAATAATAGCAGTGACTCCTTCATGGGATTCGCTTTGCTTTTGATTAAGGGACAACAATAGGACATGAGGCAATCTACATCCCATTATCTGTAATACAGTCATAAGGAGTTCTAGTTCTGCTGTTGTGGCTGTGCATAAAAAAACAAAACAACATCAAAAAATAAAGGCCCACATGATTTTAACCTCTATGTAGGTTAGAGAGGGAGACAATTCTGTTATCTGAATCTGATGAAAGTAAAAGTTATATATGCGTGATTTAAGAGGGTATTTGTACATTCAAAGTTGCTATTAAAAAGGGTGCATTTGTATTTTATTTTTAATTATCTTCCCAGAGAAGTGACAAATTAAGTTAACAAACCTGTATAATTTGATAAATGTGTCATGAAGTTACAGAATTAGAAACAACTGCACCTCTTTTTCACTTTGCACCTAATATAATAGATTTCTGTCTTTCTAGCAAAAGCGCTTGAAGCTCGTACTTCAGTAGGAGGGGGTGAAAATTCTCGTTTTCACCTGACTTCATTAGATACACGCCCACGGAAATAGTGTGAGAGCAAAGATGCTTCAGCTTCTGTTATTGATGTGGCTATTTTAGACACATTTGATTTCCACTTTGCTTATTAGCCAGCCATCTGAAAGGAGGTTTTCATAAGCCCCAACAGTCAAACAACAGGCCCCTTTCATAGCTGAAGCAACAGAATAATACCGGTAACTATGTCTTCATGCCAGTTGTTAAGCTTGAATTTTGTGTCTTTTTGTCTGCAGGTATTACTCAGTGCTGTACCCTCTAGAGAGGAAAATCTCAGATGCAAGATCTCGAGATCTGGTCATCTACATCTGGGTCCATGCAACCGTGGCCAGCCTCCCTGTGTTTGCCGTCACCAACGTGACAGACGTGTACGTCACCTCCTCCTGCTCAGACGACCACGCCCGCTCCCTGGGCCACATGGTGTACGTGCTGATCTACAACGTCACCACGGTCATCCTGCCTCTGGCCCTGGTCTTCCTCTTAATGCTGCTGATCCGAAGGGCGCTCAGTGCCAGCCAGAAGAAGAAGGTGATCATCGCGGCGCTGCGGACTCCCCAGAACAGCATCTCCATCCCGTATGTGTCCCAGAGAGAAGCCGAGTTGCACGCTACTCTGCTGGCTGTGGTGCTGGCTTTCTCTGCCTGCAGTGCCCCCTACGGCGCCTTGGTGGTTTATCGCACCATTTTGGTTGACACTATAGAGCTGCCTGCCTTGTTGTATCTCACAGCCCTCTGGTTGCCCAAGGTGTCCCTGCTCACCAGCCCAGTCTTGTTTCTGACTGTTAACCGCTCAGCGCGACATAGCTGGCTGGACCTGCTGGCCAGGATTCACAGACGTTACAGCCGCCGCAATGTGGTCACCACCGGGGGTCTGGCTTCTTTAGGGGGTGAGGGGGTAATCGGGGAGCCGGTGGGACTGGAGACAGCTGGTCGCTCTGGGAGCCAGCTTCTAGAGATGTTTAACATTGGCCAGCAACAGATCTTCAGACCCTCTGAGGAGGAAGAAGAAGAGGAAGATGTGGAGAATGAGATCCCTTCTAATGGATCAAGAGGCTCCTCTGGGCCCAAAGAGGACCCAAAGGGTGGGTCAAGACTGGGGAGCTTCAGAGGTGAAGTAATCACCAAAAAGGAGCCTCTGGAGGGGACAGGAGGAGGACTGGTCATCACTAAGGAGGCACCTCCTTCCATCACAGCGCCAAGGGCCTCTCCAGTCCACACCTGTGCGTACGCCTCTTCATCGCAGGTGGCGCCTGCCACGCCCACAGAAGTGGACGACTCCACGCAGTTCGGCTTTGGACCGTTTGAGCTGCCCCCTCAGTGGTTACCCGAGACCAGGAACAGCAAGAAGAGGCTGCTGCCGCCACTGGGTAACACACCCGAGGAGCTGATCCAGACCAAACTGCCCAAGCCACGGCCTGAACGCCGCATCAGCAGGAACAACAAGGTCAGCACAATTCCCACTGTGGACCCATGAAGTAGTCTGACTGCCCAACATCCAAGAGTAGGCACCTTGGAAAGATATTCATGAATGCAAGATTTATTTTTATTGAAACCCTTTTCAGTTATTTCTGCCATTGTAGAAGTTCAGGTTTTCCACTTTACTTGAGAGGCACCACAGCCTTCACTGGATTAAATCAATCTGCTATCAAATATTCATAATGTTGTGAGAAATATGTCTGCTCTTACTTCACTACGACTTTGACACAGTCATAATTCAGGACTTCTACAGTGACTACATGATTTACAAGGCGGTTAGCTTTTCAAATCTCTCTTTTTATTACAGTACAAGTCCAGTCATACTGAGAGATGCACTGATACTGGATACTGGATTTTCCAAAGCAATTAATCGTGCGAGGATATTGGACCCCTGAACGAAGCTTTTTGTAAAATGGTTATCCTGTGATTGCACTCTGTATGTGAACATATCTCAGCATCCACTCCTTTCACTAAACCCTTTTGTGGGAATGTTTTTTGTAACAAGTTTTACTTGGATGTTTGGGATTACTATTTGCCTTTTTTTTTATTCCACCGTCGAAATATTAATTTTTTTCCCCCTCTAGTGTTGTAAATGTTTGTACTTTAAATGTAAGTCATGAGAATATCCAGATGTATGCAAATACACGTTTGAGATGTGAGTTAACGAGTCTGTTATGTCTTGTTTTCTGTTTGTGCATCAGAAGAAGAAAAAAAAAAAGAAATCACCCAGGGCATATCTTTTAGCCACCTCGAATCAATGTTATTGATTTCTGACAGGTTTCATGAAAATTAATTGTACATCCAAGCGACTGCAAAATAAAGCGAAGTTAAGAGGCGAGACATACATTTTTACAGAAAGCTGGGAAGCGTTTTGAGTTTCTGTGACTTACACCTCTGGCTGGTGCATAATTCGATCGTAGCAGCTTCAACCCCCCCGAACCTCTGGCTGCGGTAAACAAAGCACTTCAAATATTTGCCGAGCTGTAACTGCCCCCCTTTCGAGGCTACCCACAATCCCCTGCTATGTCCATAAAAGACATGAATCTATCCACACTGCATCCTGCCCCCTGCTGTTATCAGGCCCAATTGTGCACTCACGCCTGACGTGAAATAGTATCCACTGCTACTACTTAAAAGCCGGAAAGAGATGAGTAAAGTATTTATTCTGAGAACATCTGTTCTCGGCGACGACTTTATCGGGGGCAATTATTGATGTATACACAAAGCAATGAAGACATACTGAGTCCAAAATGATGGTGGTAATTCAGAGTGTCTTAAAAAAATGGCTTTGGCTTTATATCTCCCTCTGGATTTGATTTAAGATCCATTCAAACATCACAGCCTTTAAGAGCTCGTCCATAGAGGCTTAATGATAAAGAGAGCGGTCAAAATAAAGTGTTTCAAAATCTTCTGATGTTCACACACACACAAAAAAAGAAATGGACTGACGAATAAAGGGTTAGACTTTTTAATGGTTGGTGGATAAAATCAGAGGCCTGAGAGCAGACTCTCAGAATCTCTTCAGAGGGACGTTTCTATCTCTCTATCTCGTCCAGATAGAGAGCAATTCACCCGTTGCTTTGTAGCCGAAAGTTGGTTGCTAATGGACGGTACAGGCTCTGGTTGCCTGGGTAACCCTCTTGTATATTTACCACCCCAAATGTTTCTGAGTGAAACGAGCGGACCATAAAAAAACCGACATGATGGACCAACGAGGCTAGCTCTTCTTGTACGGGCCTCTACTTGAAAAGAAAATAACAGTCAGCTACGCTAGCTCATTTGCTAGCTTCATTCTGGTGCATTTTGTGGAACCAAATTATTACATACTGCTAAAATTAGACAAACATTGTTGGCTTCTATCTACAAAGAAGATGTGTGTAACTTCCATTTTGCGTGGTGAGGTATTCACTGTTAAACAGCTGTAGCTATCTTGGGTGTCATAATGAGTCCAAAATGATGGTGGTAATAATTCAGACTGTCTTAACAAAATTGGTTCTGGCTTTGGCTTTATATCTCCCTCCGGATTTGATTTAAGGTCCATTCAAACATCACAGCCTTTTAAGCCTGCGGCCGTTAAGTGCTTGTCCGCAGAGGAAGGCCCCCCTCAAAAAAAAAGGACTGACCAATAAAGGACATTTTTTAATAGTTGAGAGCAGACTCAATCTCTTAGTTCGGAGGGATGTTTCTGCTAATGCACACAGGCTCTGGTTATATTTTCCATATATTCAGCTATGTAGCCACAATGACGGCCATCGAATTTTGAGAGCACACTGTCAGGATGTGCTTGAGTTTAGAGGTCAAAAATCTAACGGTGGTTGGTTATTTGTGGCCAACAACTGGTTCACAAAAGGAGTGAAGAATGAATTTTGGCTTTTGTTTTTTTGTTATGAGACAAGACAAGATCTTTATTTATCCCACAGAGCGGAAATACAAAAAATAGAAAATTATTAGTTATTAGTTTGAGAATTTTTCATGTTTTCATGGAAATATTCTGCAATTTTCCGAGTTATTAAAAGTTTTGTAAGTTCAAAGTTCATTCTACACCTGAACGTAGACTGGAAGCCAACCAAAACATCCCCCACAACCAAAATTTAGGAGGGAAAAGTCCTGTTGCGAGTTGATGATACCCAGCAAAAGTCTGACGGGCCGATCAAATTATTTGGCTTTATGCTGTGATGGACATGAGAGTAACAGCGACGTAGTCATACATGTCATCTGAACATGGAGTAGAGTTTGTCTGCACCACAACGTCTCTGATTGGTTTTATCCTTTGTTCCATTGACATTCCATTGGGAACCCCAAATCAAAAACCAAAAATTTACTTGATTTTTCATTATTGGTTTATGGATGCGATACAGAGAAACAAACAATTAAAATAATTTAAAATTTTATGCCTAAATAAAAACTAGAAAACATCTGATTTTTGTTTTATTGTCTACTTTGTGTGTGGTCTAAACATAATTGTACATATTTTTTGTTTGTATCAATTAAAACATGCCCCATAATGAAATCCTAGTGTTATCAGACTCATATTTTGATTAGAATATATGTCCAAAATTCCATATTTTGGGAAAACATCGCATTGTATGACTAAAATTTCAGAGAAAGCATCTTTTTTAACATTATCATAATTGCATTTAACTGTCCTAACAATCCTTTCTGCCAGTTACTGTATAAATTACCACTTGGACTGGCATTTCAGCGACATCATGTACAAAAGACTCACACTTAACTTCACATGTGGTAAAACTCCATTATGTTCAGTAATTTTCTCGTCCTGTCTGACTTTTCAGCAGCAGCAGCTTTTGTCATGTTGTGATCATCTACATGTACTAATAAGAGATCAGTGGCTTAGCGCCTACGCTAAAGTTCTGATGTATTCTGCTGAATACGGGCACCAGCAAGTTAAGTGCGCCTCTCCTCGTGCAACTAGCCAGAGAAACTGTGGCTGCAGACCAGAGCAAATTCTAAGCAGCTGCAGCCCAGACTGTAAATTGTAATCTACTTTGCAGTTTCCGTAAGAAGGAGCACATGAGGGACTTTTTTGAGAAGCAGAAGCAGGAGAACAAAGTCTGCCCTTGTTATCAGCTTTGGTTTATTCTAATCCCAGCAGGAAATTGTCGTAGATGGTGTTATTTGTGTCGTCAGTGGTATCGTCAGTGTTGTTTCTTTTACCTACCAGACTCTCTCTCTGAGCAAAGTCCGCTATGGAAAATGGTATTGTATTTTTGATGCCGACTAAACCAGCGGACGAAATCAATGCAGTGGTGTCATAAAACCAGAGATGGAAATTTAAAGAGACGTGCACAGGTTGTGAGTTTTTTCACTTCCACTTGTCATACTAGAGTTTTAACTATAATTTTAGAGAATTATTACATATTCAAATATGCATTTTTTTCCCCTAGGCTGGTTCAGCTTCTGGGAACACATCACACCAGACTGACTCCTAATGGGTTTTTATGTTAAAGGTTTATGCAAATTTGAGCTGAAATGATTTCACACAATATGATGATGTCCCTGATTTAAGGAGCTGCTGGCTCTGTGGGGCAGCCTTCGCCTCATGTTTAGACAGTTAACAGTAATAAAACTAAAATCCATTACCTGCAGTATACACCAATCAGCCACAACATTATGATCGGACAGGAGAAGTAAATAACATTGACCATCTTGTGACAGTTCAGTGTTCTGCTGGGAAACCTTTGGACCTGGCATTCATGTGGATGTTACTTAGACATGTACCACCCACCTAGACCAGACCAGGCACCCCCACCCCATAGCATTGACACGCCTTCTGTTGCCAGACACCACAGGACACCCTCAGAAGGCCCATGTCCATTCTCTGATGAGTCACAACTGTTTTGGAGGCACAAGGGAGACCTACACAATATTAGGAAGGTGGTCATAATGTTATGCCTGATCGGTGTATGTGACGGGCCATTACTGTTGTTCTGAACCACAGTTTAACTACAAAAGACATTCACTGACGCCACTGTGGGGACATTCATCAGCACGGTTCAACAAAATATTGAGTGCTGGTTGGTAACCATCACTGGCCTCCTATCCAATATTTTCACAATCAGACATCCCCTTACTTGAAGTGTTATGGATAATTTAAACATGGGAAGTGTGTATTTTGGAAAGTATGAAGTCTTTGGAAAGAGCATGTGACATTTGTCTCCATCTCCATGGTTTAGTCAAATAAAACCGTTTGGGGAAAGAATCCTTTCATAAAGAAACAGTGGTAGTTAAAGCACGCACAGAAGTCTGAGGTTGTTTGTCAAGGAAAAAACATAACTTGTATAGAGAAGCAAAATAAATGACAACGCCTGGTAGAAATAGCAGCTGCTGCTTCTCAAGAGCATTGGCTAATTTCACATGGATGCCAAATAAAAAGATCTAATAATAAATATATGTGTTTACATGCTCACATGGACGCCAAATAAAAAGATCTAATAATAAATATGTGTTTACATGCCACAAAGTGGTTCTGCTGCTGTGCAGCGTTGAATCTGCCAAAAACAGACAAAAGAGGTCTGTTTATTGATTCCCTCTGATCAGACCAGTCTGTTTTTTACTGACATTGTTAGCCAAAGATTGTAAATATGCGTGAGGACTTCATCTTTAGTAGAAAGTAGCTCTGTCAGAAAACAGGAAATTGCAAACCTTTAACTACCAATCATATACTCTGGCGGTCTGAAGACCCAGATACTTTTGGATTACACAATAATTGGAAGCCAGAGACTCAGTGTGACTGTGAGAACATCTGAGTCATCGCGCTTAAGCAAAAACCTTAAGAACCCCTTTGTTATTTTACAGATAACACGATATCACGCAGTCCTGTCCATATTCATGAAAATTCAAATGCTCCATCTTTTCCAAAGCAGCCGTGATTGGTTCATTCAAATGCATGACACTAATGATAATTTAATATGCTCATCGTTTTATTGTGCCGCAGTCAAAGCTCATTTTCATTGGAAAAAAATCAATCACCAAATGGTTGACGCGGCTATTACTGCTGCCGGGGAAACTTGAGTTATTTAGTGAACTCATTGTGCTCATAAATTAATGCAGAATGAAAGAGTTCTTTTACAACTTGCTTTTTTTTTTGTAGCCATTAGTCCTAATAATCGGAAGCAAAGGGTGGCTTAATTAGCATGGTCGCTAGGCAACAGGTAACCCAGATGTTTTAGAGCAGGTCTCACGGAGGCTCCAGTGTTTCCCTCACTGCTGACTTCAAACGCGAGGCAGTGATACGGAGGGACGGCGTTAATGCACAGTGAGTCAGTCAGTGATTGATGGCAGATGGACGACGGTTCAGTTCATTTCGAGAGAAACCTGGGAGAAGGAAAATGACAAAGATGCTATTTCTGCCCCTTTTAACTCCTCAACGCGACCAGGAAGTTCAGCTTCTGGTGAAACAGTCTCATCCTGATTCCTAGCTCGTGTTATTTTTGCTGATAACAGATAATATTTAACCAAAAAAATAAATGTATATTCATGAAAGACTTTTCGTCTAACTCCACAGTGCACAAAGTGGACGTTAACATCAAGTTGCAAGAATCCTTGAGCTAAATGCTAGTGTCAGTATGCTAACATGTTTACCATGACAGTGCTGAGTGCTAATCATAAGCAGGTAACGTGTTTAGTCTGCTAGCATGGTAAGATTTACCAGTTAGCTCATTTTTCTTTTAGCCAAACTGGGCAATTGCACTGAAAACTACAAAAGTTAATGGTGGCTCTTTAAGAATGTCGCCTTCAAATGAGGTCGTGTTTACAATAAAAGTCGTTATGAGCCTCTTGTGGAAAGGGAAATTTTCCATGAGGCCTGAGCCATGACGTCTTAGCTAATGTTTTCAGACATGGTGGAGGTGGAAGATATGTTAATATACTCTACTTTATTTGTGCAGGGTTCTCTGAGTAATCTTATAAAATATCTGAGGAAATTGGTGATGTTTCCAACGGCCTAATCGTTTTATTACGCCTTGGCATTTCCTACATTAAGTTAACTGCTAGTTAGCTTGTGAAACTGTTAGCTTGGGGGTTTCTAATCACCAGCAGTTTCCTTGCAGACGTCTTCTCATGACATACGGCTGATGTTAACACTTGGACTTAGATAGACTTTGATACACAAAGGAAATTGCTTGGTCACAGTTGCTCAGTTGCACATAGGAAAAAACACTTTTGAAAACCACAAGTTATAGAAAGGTGAGTTGTTGTACAGCTGGACTGTAGCACCTAGCATTTCGTGTGCGCCTAGCATTCCACCACAAACTCACAAGTACAGCTGAATGCAGCATAAAACTGATAACTGAATAATCAAATGTACTGTTGTATTGGTTTAATGTCCGACTGGGCCTTTCTGTGTGGAGTTTGCATGTTCTCCCTGTGTCTGCGTGGGTTCTCTCCGGGTACTCCGGCTTCCTCCCACCATCCAAAGACATGCTCGTTAGGTTAATTGGTGATTCTAAACTGCCGTAGGTGTGAATGTGAGTGTGAATGGTCGTCTGTCTCTCTATGTTAGCCCTGAGACAGCTGGGACAGGCTCCAGCCCCCCTGCGACCCTTCACAGGACAGGCGGTTACAGAAGATGAATGAATGAATGAATGGTTTAATTTCAGGTCATCATGTTATTGTACCATATGTGTGGACGATCAGAAGAGATGAAGCTGACTGATTTTTGTCTTTTCTGTTTTTCTTCTCGTGCACTGATTGGTTGAGCCGAATAGCCAATCACAGAAGGGTGCCACCACTGATTAATTAAGCTTGGAAATGACCCGTTTAGTCATATGTTCTTATTATTTTTATTGCTACTGAAAAAAAACTGCCGTTCTGTTCACTCCTGGAGAACCAAGAGGAAATATATACAAAAAGGTGTAAGACATATGAACTGTTGTTGTGGTCTAAATAAATAAATGTATCCGGTCTGACAGGTGGAAGGGAGCTGTTTGAGAGCCGCAGGGCAAAAGAAACCCAAAGAGAGAGAGACTTTTCCTGGAAAAGAGACTGAGCAATTATTTCAGTCTGAAAGTCATCAGCAAGATGGCACATAGCTCCTTTATTGTGTAAGCCTGATGACTAAACAGTAATTTGGCCAAACATTCAAAGAAAAATAATGGAAATCGTTTGGGGGTACAGCATCTGGATGTCCTTCTTGAGCTGGCCTCGGCGGTCGCATTCAGCTGTACCGATGAAACAGTCGCTCCTCTGTGTAAGTGTGAATGTGGTTGTGACAGGTGCGATTAGAGCCAGGTCATCTTGACTCCGGCACTCGACCACATCTGCGAAAGCTTGACATTTATTTGGCAGCGTTTTTTTCCTCCATTCTCTACATCCACTGAACAATTTTTAGAACTAATCTGGATGTTTACTGAGGAGCCTTGTCTTCGGGATGTGGATAGACAGATACGTGTTATTTCCTCATATTTATGCAGCGTTGAGGACGTGGACTCCGGACCTCAGCTGGCACCTTTGCCCCGTGGCCCTCACCCTCACCTCTGCCTCTTTCATCAGTAATATACATATATTTTCACAGAGACGTAAAAGCTTGTCACAATGAATCCCTCCAGGCTCTCAGAGGTGATGTCGATGAAGACACCTGTCTCCTCCTCAGAAAGATGACAAGACAACATTATGACCACCTTCCTAATATTGTGTAGGTCTCCCTTGTGCCTCCAAAACAATTGTGACTCATCAGAGAATGGACATGGACCTTCTGAGGGTGTCCTGTGGTGTCTGGCAACAGAATGTTGGAATCGATTTGGGATCTAGTGAATTTGGAGGCCGGGTCAACACCTTCTGCTGCTCTTCATGTTTTTTTTAGTCTTTCCTAAACCGGTTTTGTGTGTCCTGCTGGAGATGGCTGCTGCCATCAAGGAGTGTCATTGCTATAGGATGGGGATGCCTGGTCTGGTCTAGGTGGGTGGTACATGTCTAAGTCACAAGATGGTCAATGTTATTTACCTCTCTTGTCAGTGGTCATAATGCTGTGGCTGATCGGTGTATCTACTGCCAAAGGCCGGCTAGGTAAAGTCACACAAACAGAAAAGTGCGATAGGACAGTGGAAAAAGGGAGGGGAATTTCCATGAGGTGTTTTGCACCCTCTGTTTTTGGGCATTTCCTGTTTTACTTTGAAATTTACTCAGATGTCTTCATTTCCTCCTTGTGGTTGCTGCCCCTGATGGTTAGCCCCGCCCTGATGTGTCTCTACTGTGTCTCCTCGTTCTCCTTGTATATAGCCTCCGTGTTCCCTTCCCACTTAGTTTGTCTTTGTGCTTCATATCAGAAACGTACCAGCCTGTTCCAAATGTACTTGGTGCTTTTGTTGTGTTCCCCATGTTTTTTGGACTTTGGTCGTTGCTTGTTTCTTTCAAGTAAAGATTTTCTGTCCACTACTATATCTATATCTGTGTTAGCTAGTGCAGCCTGAGGCCTAATCACTGAGTGCTGGTAACATGCACACCACAAACCCGGGCTGCAATACAACCTGTTATTTATGTACCATGAGTTGCAGGAGAATATGAATGTGTTTGTGCTACAAGTGTGACATTGCGTTCACAGAAGTGAAGTGTAAAACTGGTTTGTCTTTCCACCTCTACAAGCTAAGTTAAGCTAGTATTTAAGATATATTTAATTACAATGAATGAATCATTCTTCCAGTGTTATGGTGGAGGGTGATTATGGACCTGATAAAAGATTTTTATCAGCAGCACAAGTTACCTGTTTCACACGCTGATGTCAACATACTGGCCGGCCTCAAGCAGACTGTGATCACAGTAAACATCTGTTTCACTTTTACACCTTTAGTATTTATATACTTGGTGGCGAGTTCACATGCTTCAGGAAATCTCTGGCTCAGTTTTTGATTTAGGAAACACACAAATTCACAGGATTATTAATATACCGTACATGATTTGCATCCTCTTTGTCTTCAGTATCAGATGAAATAGCCTCACAAAAAAAATTAAATAAAATAAGCAAAATTAGAAACAAAAGTCATTCATATGAAATCACCAAACAACCCATTTGCAGCTTTTTCCCCATGTATTCGTCAGGAACATCCTTGACAGCCAGTAAAGTGGTGAACGAGTGTGGGAAGTGGATGAGGGGGGAGAGAGAGAGAGAGAGAGAGAGAGAAAGACAACGACGAGGAACAATTACCTGCACTGGCAAATGGCGGCCAGCAAGTATCCCCATGGCAACCTCTCTCTTAATTCTCAGAATTGTGGCAACGATGGTGAAAGCGGGAATGGCGCTGTCTTCTTATGTAATGTGTGAAGTGTACTGTAAGGCTGTGAGGGCAAAATATAATTATTCTTTTCCGGGAAAAGTTCAACAATTACTGTCTATTCTTGTCCATAATTTTTGTCACAGGCGACACTTCATGACTCACATCAAATGTCGGCTATCCATTTGTGTAAAAGGTACATAGGCCTACGTATATATTCTAATAACTGATAAATGCTCCATGTTTGTTACTTATATCACGACGTTAGAGCAGACAAGACTCAGAGCCAAGAATCTACCCCAAGCTTTCCTCAGCCTGTCAGAGGTATTTAGCGACAGAGCCTCATCCCTCTGGGAGGCCAGGGATCGCCCGGGGCTTCTCCTGCTCTCTAGGACCCATGCAGGGTTCGCTTCGGGTCGCGATTTGAGCCAGAGTGTCAACAGCGAAACACATCCAAGAAGTCTGTAAGAGGTCCGAAGGTCTCACTGCAAGGCAACCGTCCTGCCTCTTGGTAATGAGCTTGTGAACCAAGGGGCGAATGCAGTCAATAACCAACAGAGTCAGCGGGCTAATGTTATGTGCCGCTGACCTTTCGGCTTAATTTATTGTCGTATAGCTTGACGGGATATTGAAGTTTCGCGTTCAGTTAATGGAAAGACCCTGAGACCTGAGCTGACAACTCCTAATGTGTAATCAGGCTTTCAAAACACGCATAGATAATAAAATCAAATGCAATTAAATATTCAAAAATACGAAAGTTAGAAAGTGCACTTATAGGCACAGAATAATATATTTACAATATATATAATAATATAGACAAAATATGTCTAATATAGGCACAAAATCAGTATCAGACATGGTCTTGGGGTCAACTCACTGCAGTGTAAACAGCCGCATATATCCATATAGTGGGAGTAACTGGGGCACCGCAACGCAGCCTCTAAATAACGTATTATCTCAACTCTCTCAACTCAACTCAACTTTATTTATAAAGCACTTTCAAAACAACCACAGCTGAAACAAAGTGCTGTACATTGGTAAGACAAACTATTAAATATAAAATAAAACAATAAAAATAATAAAAACAATAAAAACAATAAAAGCACTAAACAAAAGCACAAAAACAGGGTCTCATGCTGGGTCTGCCAGTGAAACTCGTTAATATCACCAATATTTTGTTATGATACCCTAGTGCTATTCCCTGTTGAGTCTGGAGTTACCTGTTATCTATTTGCGGACGTGCAGTGGTTTGTTGTTCTTTGGCCAGCTGTTCCTCTCTCTGCCTCCGCATCCTCCTTTCAACGAACTCCTCATCCGTATACTCTGGCTCAAAACGGTAAGGACGTCCATCATAAACAATGTCCACAACCTCAGAATCGGAAAAATATTCAGTCATGTTGTAAAAACTACCAGTAGCAAATTACAGGTAAACAAGCCGCGCGGGGTGCACACGGCGCTCAGAGATGACATCATCCAGGTCAGAGGTTAGAAGGTCAATCTACAGACCCTGGAGGATGATAACAGGTAACTCTGGACTCAACGGGGAATAGCACTAGTGTATTATAACAAAATATTGGTGAAATAAAAGCGTTTCGCGGCAGATAATGCGTTATTTAGAGGCTGCGTTGCGGTGCCCCAGTCACTCCCACTATATGGATAGTGGGAGTTTAATTATTTGTCGAACGACTCCAAATTACACAAAAGTTATATGGGTGAGTAAACGATCGTATTTTATGCCAGAAATAAGGTCCAGGTTGTAAACAACAGTAGTTCCCCTTTAACCAGCCTATAGTTTAACTAGCATGAGTGTTTTAAGACTCTTTAGTGGACAGAAACATGCTGTTTGGATTATTATTATTTGCTATTTAACTATTACTATTTATTTTTATTTTTTTATTTTTAAATATAAATCTCTTCTAAAAATGAGTTGTCCCAATGTGTAAATAGTTTTACGACTGTCTTTTTTTTACATTCATACATTTATGCACAACATTGGCGTGTAACAGCTGTTTTTCCCAGAGTTCATGTCATTGCAACTGCAAAAACATTCCTTTGATTCATCGTTCATCAAACGCGTAAAGTGTCCCATGAAAAGGTTGTACTGAAAATGTATACCTGTCTGTTTATAGGCTTCGTTAGACACTTGGAGGAACAGTGTTATCTATAGCAGGGAGGTGGTGGATGGTGGGCATGAAAAGCGCAGATTTAGGGTGGGTTCATGGTTATGTTCAATGTTTTTCATTTTCATTTGTTTCCAATCTGTGTATAGCTGCTATTATGGGTCAGTGAAACGTAATTTCATTTAAATGTACGTTGCTGGTCTGCAGCTTAAATGACAATAAAAGGAAGTCTGAGTGTTGTTTAGTGTAACACTTCCGATTGCTCCTTTTCCGTCCATTAATCTTAAGTGCTCCATTATCAGAAGGTTTGTTATACATCATTTCCTGCTTTATTTAGATCGTTGTTAGCAGGGAGGTGGTGGGGTGGATGGTGCGCGTATGAAGGCCATATTTAATGTGGTTCATTGTTCAGAATCACAATGTAGGATTATCAGGACTTTTTCCAAACTGTGAACCAGTTTAAAGGGATGGAGCTCACTGTGAGCTGACATTTTAGGGGCTTACACAAATTAGTTAACAAAATATCCTCATGATTTGGGTAACACAATCCATTTTGTTTTAGATTTCTTAAAAAATGTTGCAGATTAGTACATAATCTTTTACATAAATGTAAGAAGTTGTGTCTTAATGTAAATAATGGCATGAAGGAAGAAAAAAAGTCACAAATCAGACTTATTATTTTTTTTTATTTTTTCCAATTTGTGTATAGCTGCAGTTGTGCATCACGTAATTTCATTTGTCTGTGCGCTGCTGGTGTACGGCTTGAATGACAATAAAAAAAAAAGGTTTTTGAGTGTAACACTTCTGATTACACCGTTCCTTTCCATTAATCTTAAGTGCTCCATTAACAAAAGGCTCATTATACATCCATGCTTTGATATTTAGAGAGCCACCGTTAATATAATAAGAAGAACAGAGAGGAAGCAAAAAGAAGTCCAGGCTTTTCACGTACATTAATTTCCATTCACGCTCGGTGACTTGAACGTGATTAAAAAAAAAAAAAGACTCCACATTTTTACTCTGTCGTTATTTGCAGGCGCCGACCGCTGACATTTAGTCCCCAACGTGACTGCAATTCCCAATTCTGCAGAGAGCCTGCTCCTCAGACACTTGATATACTGTGACATTTCATCTTCTAAATTTGTCTACTTGAGAAGAATCATTACCAGGCATGATTAGGTGTTTTGGGTCTATTTATTTTTTTATTTTTTTATTTAATGCTCATGACCTTTATTTGAACAGGTGTGGAAGAGACTTAGATAGTCAGGGAGGGAAATTCTGCAGAAACACAGGGTATACAGGGGGTACAAATAGGATATAAAAGAGTGCAATGATATAATGATCTGTGCTCAGTCTTGCACCCATGCCTCTTCTTTGTTGCAGTTATTCAAATTAATAACAACAACAAATTAAGAAATGCAATAAGCTGCATACATGTTAAAAAAAAAAAAGTATTATAAGTATAAAAATAGTATACATTTCTTCCTTTATTTATGTAAAAATGCCAGTAGCAAGAAATCTGGAAGTATAAACTAATTAAAACACATGCTCCACTGCCAATAGGGGGCAGTAGTACCATATAAAAAAAACCTGTTTACCATTGCCTGCTTTGCTTTCATGCTACTGTCAGTCCAGGGGTGAACATGTCCTACATAGTCTGCTCAAACCACGCATCACATGCACATATTTTCATTACAATACTGAGAAACATGACAACTAAACTGCCAAGAGGTCAGATATTCCCAGAGAAGACTGTCTGGTGATGACTATCTATGATAACAGGCCGTCCCCTCCTCCAGGGCCCTCTCTCCATTCCTGACAATTAAACACACATTAGAGAACAGCTGTCACACACAAAGACTGGCACATTTCCATGCTTGTCAAGTCCCCCTGACAGCAGCTGTCAAAGTTACAGTGTTTTGGACGGCGGCGGGCGGGCGGGCGGCACGACACAGAGGCGGGCTGACGCCCATCGATTTCCTTTAACAGCCCCATGATCACAGACAAACGCAAACTAGCAGGCGTTTGATGGATGTGCAGAGGCAGCGGGACAGTTAGCGTGACATGTGTTGGCTCAAAAGCAAGCATGAAATGTGCACAATATCGGAGCTTTGGAGGCAAATGTAAAAGAGTTTGAAAGACCTGTTTTTAAAGAAGAGGCCAGATGAGCTCCAAAGAGTGGCAGTGTGTGATCTTAATGCTGAATGTAAACTAAAATTTGAAACAAAACTGATATAGAGTATGTACAAGATTAGCATCACCTCATTTTCCAAAGTAATAAAATATATAAAGGTAAATCAGAAGGTCTGCAACATTTGTATGGACAACAATCAGAATCTGTAGCTTCAAAATGTTTTTTAATCTAAGCAGTAAGAGCAAGTATGAAGTATAATCCCTGACTTAAACAGTCCCTCTGATACAATTCCTAAAGAGTGCTATTGAAGCTCAGTGCAGTGACTCTGGCCGTCGCCATCTTGGCAGACTGGCGCCAGGCTTAAATTCCGGGTATGGGCAAAATTTAGCAGGCGTTTAGCAAAACTAATATAGAGTATGTGCAAGATTAGCATCACCCCAATTTCCAAAGTTATAAAATATATAAAAGAAAAACAGAAGTTCTGCAACATTTGAGTAAAACAAACCCTCCTATAAGATTCCTGAAAAGTGGTTTTGAAGCTCAGTGCGGTCACTCTGGTGGTTGCCATCTTGGCAGCTTTAATCTAATTCAAAAATGGGTCAACAGGTGGAGCATCAGTGGAGCTCAGGCGGGCAGGTAACACCTTGGTAGACAGTTAGTAACCTGTGACAGCACCCTCCTGTCACTTAACGGGCCACGCCCTTAATTATTCATAAATTTAAGCCTTGGTTAGAATTTAAATGATTGAGTTAAATTAGCTGCAGATGCTGTAATTTCGAAGGGTTCAAAGGTGCATTTGTTTATTGCTGCTGTAAGTCGGAAGTTGACATTTCAACCGGGGGACCCCATGGGAATTGACTCGCTTTTGGAGCCAGTCTCAAGTGGCCACTTGAGGAACCGCCCCCATGTTCTGACTTCATTTTTCAGCCCCTGGAGTCACTGCTAGAGTACACTGAGTAATAATTTTCCAAAGTACTGCTGTCCATCAACTTTAAAGGCAAGTATAAAGTCTTTTTGTAGAAATTAGTTTGCACTCTCAAAAATCACGTAATCCTATATTTATATTCTCTGGATTGAATATAAATATAGTATTTTAAAGGCATTATATAGAAATTAATGTGAATCAAAAGAGTCAGGTTTACTACCACTTCTTATTTTGACGGAATTGGACATAATTTGACATTTTGTGAAATATATTTATTCACATTCTTCACCTTAGTTCAGCAGATGAATACCTCACAGTAAGTAAGTATAGTAAATATAGTCAGCAGCTGGTTTGATTAGCTTAGCATAACCAATTATTGTTAGCCCGGTTTCACTCTATGTCTAGGAAGTGGTACACATACTGTACCTTCCATGCAAACGCTCCCGACTAATTCGTTATGCTGAACTTTTACCACTAACCCTCATGTGTGGCTTCATTTGAATAAAAACACACTTTGCAAAGGAGACCATTCCACCCAGCATCCCAGCAGCAGTGCCGTAGAGCTGTAGGACTGCCCGCTAATGTATAAATGAAGGTTCTGATTAGCTGCATTGATGGAGGCTAATTGGCAGTGGCTCTCCACGTGGCTCCTGGTCCACATTCACTCTCCCACCAATCCACCTGACGGGCCTCCGCAGATCAATATCACCAGGGATCCATACAGACATTAGCAAATTACACGGCCTCTGACTCCACCGGAGGAGATGGAAGAAATGAAAGCAAGGAAGAGAGGGAAGGAAAGACGATGAAATGAAGGGAGAGGAAATTACTTTGTCACAGTTTCTGTTGTTTTGACCTGCGAACCAGACGACCTGACAAGCTACCGACATGAGTATGTCACAAAAATGGTTGCACTTCACACCAATTAAATCAGTGTCATGCTGCGCCTGGCGCTGGCGCTGTGGCCTTTCTGTGTGGAGTTTGCATGTTCTCCCTGTGTTTGCGTGGGTTCTCTCCGGGTACTCCGGCTTCCTCCCACCCTCCAAAGACATGCTCTTTAGGTTAATTGGTGATTCTACATTGGCCGTAGGTGTGAGTGTGAATGGTTGTCTGTCTCTCCGTGTTAGCCCTGAGATAGACTGGCAACCTTTCCCTTCTGAGGGTGTCCTGTGATGTCTGGCGACAGAATGTTGTTAGTGGGTGCCTTTGGGTCCTATGGGTTGAGGGGAGAGGCCTCTGTGGATCATCCCACAGATACTTGATCAGTTTGGGATCTAGTGAATTTGGAGGCCAGGTCCACACCTTGTGCAGTTTTTCCATCTTTTTTTTAGTTGTTCCTGACCTGTTTTTGTGTGTGTACATGTGTCAGGCTGCATCCTGCTGGGGATGGCTGCTGCCATCAAGGAGTGTCATTGCTATGGGGTGGGGGTGCCTGGTCTGGTCTAGGTGGGTGCTACATGTCTAAGTAGCATCCACATTAATGCCAGCTTCAAAAGTTTCCCAGCAGAACATTGAATTGTCACAAAACGGTCATTATTATTCACTTCTCCTGTCATAATGTTGTGGCAGATCTTTGTATGTAGGCATGCAAAGCAACGTGGTGCAAAATACTTCCTCAAAAGATCAACTACTGTTAGTCATTACATTTTGCAAGTGTTAACCATTCAGGGTAGTGTCAGGAATCATAACGTCACCTAAAACTGAAACTGCAGGACAGACTTTCGAGCCTCAAGTGTAAAAAATATGAGTGATTACGAAAAAAAATACGTATAGGGATGACCTCAATCCATGCAGACAAACATGCATGTCTGCATGTAGCTATCTGACGTTAATCCACCAGGTGCAGTCCTTCACCAGCACACACCGACTGTCCTTCTCCTGAGCCCAGTGCGGCCTCTCACAGAGATGGATATTTATTCCCTGCATGTATGTCGGAACTCAGAAGAGGCTTTGCGTTGTATGAGATGTATGCTCTGAAAGCTTTGAGATATTATACTCTATCACAGCAGTCAGATTGAAAATCATAATCGTCTCCTGAGCACAGCTTCCTGTTTGTTTGGAGCTCTAACGCCATCTGCTGGGCTAATTGCTGCACTTGAGAAGGTTCATTCGTGTCTACTGACATCTGCTTTCCAGCCTTTGAGCTGTGCTGCCATCTCTGTATGACCGTCAGTATATAAAATATACGTGTATATACGTGTGCAAGGGTTGAAAAAAAAGAACATGCATCTATAAATATAGTGCAGATATTACTATTTGACAGAGTTTTGATGCGTGCACTTGCTCAGAAGCTGCAAGATGTCGATTTACAGCTTCATTTCACAAGCGTGATGAAAGATTTACCAGTGCTCTGCTTTGGGGAGAAAGAAAGCAGTTTTAAGAAAATGTGTTATTCTTTGTGCATAGAGCACTACTAGCATGGAACGAGGTGTCGTCCCGGCGCCAAAAACACCTCCTGGGTGCCAAAAAGGTTTGTTTTTTTGAACAGGGAGCGGAAAATGAAAAACTTCTGATGAGGCTTTGATTCAGTGGAGGAAACGTCGACTGGTTTAATGAAATACGACCCAAAAATCCATTTCAGTGGCAGGAAAGTTGTAATTTTAGGAGACCTTTGAACCGGTTTCGATTTTCCCTTGGCATGCATGTACATTTATGTGTGCATGTGTTTATTATTACACCATAAAATGATCTTTAGACCTAAAAAAATACCAGCCAGTATGGTGACGGGGCTCCTCTTCCTAGAGAGAAGATCCCTTAACTTGTGTGTTTTCAGGGCATTCTCGTCTGTCCTCTCCACTCACTTCTTTTTCTTCTTCTTCTTGGCTTCCAGTCCTCATCTACTTGTTCCTTTGGCTTCTTGTAGTCTTAAGGGAGATTTTCTGGTTTACCAGCATTCTCTGTTTCCCCACAGTGGCCCAGGCTGTGTGTTCCTCTTGTTATTTCCATCCAGCCACCTCACTCTGGAGCTCGCATACCAGCTTCACTATGCCTCACATAAAAAAAAAAATTAAAAAAATAAATAAATAAAACGTGTACAATGGCTCTGAGAGTCTGGTTTTCGGGGGCTGAGTGTTGTTGCTACCGAGGGACAGTTTTATCAGCTGGAAACCTCGCACATTTGGTTTTATAAATAGCCTTGTTGTCATTGGCCCAAGGTTTCAAAGACCATTATCAAAGCTGCATATGAGAACACGGTGGAGCTATCGGATAGTCGCGAGACCAGAACAAAGTGGCACTTTTTTTCCTTCTTTTTAGATCGCACGATAATTGCAAACATAAAACCACCCCGTTCAGAATTGTTGACTGTAATATTATTAGTCAACAATTTATTATGAAATTAGGCCCAGTTGGTCCCGGCGGTCTATCGCGTGAGAGAACCTTTGAGCTCGGCGTGTTTTGATTTTACGGCCTTCGCAGTTTTTCGGTTCCTCGCAGCCGCTCTCATCAGTGTCATTTTCAGACATAGCTGGCGGCTGTGTTTGGCAAAAAAACAGAACATAAAAACTTTGATCAAGCCACAGTACACAGTGTACAGACAGGCAAAATTAGCTGGTGAACATATGGGAGTATTCGACAGCTTAAAAACTGATGAGTAAGATCAAAAGAACACCAGTCGGCCACAACATTATGACAGTTGAAACATTGACTGTCTTGTGACAATTCCCAATCTGCAGGGAAACTTTTGGACCTGTGGATTCGTGACCATGCCTAACCACCCACCCAGACCAGACCAGGAGCCCCCACCCCATAGCAATGACACTCCTTGATGGCAGCAGCCATCCCCAGCAGGATGCAGCCTGACACAGGCACACACACAAAAATGGTTTAGGAACAACTCAAAAAAACATGAAGAACAGCACAAGGTGTTGACCTGGCCTCCAAATTCACTAGATCCCGAACTGATCAAGTATCTGTGGGATGATCCACAGAGGCCCCCCACTACAGGACACCACAGGACACCCTCAGAAGAGCCATGTCCATTCTCTGATGAGTCACAACTGTTTTGGAGGCACAAGGGAGACCTACACAATATTAGGATTGTGGTCATAAAGTTATGCCTGATCGGTGTATGTAGACATGCAAAAAAACATGATGCAAAACACCTATCTATTCATCTATTTCATGTTGACTCCTCTTAATAATTCACAGGCTCTATAACTCACCTTCATTCTTGTCTGGGCTGATTCTGGAGGTCAGTGTTCAGATTAGATTCCAGGCCTCTTAAAACAGAGTCAACCGTGCATCAATCAGTGCCACATTCAGGCCCTAAGAGAGGTCGTTTGAACAGAACCATTTTACCACTCAGCAAAGACAAACTTTTGGGAATGATGAATCATTGGTGTCACAGCCAGCATGTCAGCGAGCCGTTTGGTTTTGATCAATAGCACCTTGTTTTGAGGCCTGCGCGGTTTAGGAAAAATAATTTACACACACTCGTTTCTTTCTGTGTCAGGTTAAATCACGTAAAAAAAATAAAAATAAAAATGTCTGCTGGAAGAAGAAGGATGAGCAGCTCATAAATGTTTCCATCAATTGTTTATGTTCATACGTTTGGCTGAGGGGAGCTCACGTGAAGGGAACTTTTTATTTTGCCAAGCGAAGGAGGTGATCTCAGAGAGGAGCTGAAAGATTACTCTTGTCTGTGCTTATTATTATTATTTTTTTTATTCTTCAGTTGGAGTTTCCTAACACCGCTAACTCGTGCTCGGGCACAGGGGGGGTGGAAACAAATGGAGGGCTTCCCATGTGAAAGTGGTTCCCTCGCGGACCAGCGAGAGCCCTTGTCCTAATTAGCAGGAATGAGTTACGGCTGGAAAAGCTGAGCTCAGGCAGGCGGCAGCGGTAGCTATACAGCCGTGTAGCAACTGTGAGACCGTTGACCTGCCAACCAGCGGGGCTCGGATCCCAGCAGCTGATCCAAAGCAGCGAGGCTCAGAGGCCGACACAGGATGGGACAGAAAGGGGAGATTTAGCCTCAGACGACTCAGGAAAACCATGCACGGGTCACAATTTAGCAAGCATCTGTGAGAAAGGTAAGAATCCAACAGGTTCAGGTGTAGGTTAAGTGTACCACAGGGATCCCCCACCAAACCCTGCAGCATGTCGGTCCAAGAACGACAGCCTGGAGATGATGTCATACCGGCAAAGCAACAAAGACGTGTTTGTGCCACGCGGTGCCTTTGGAGGACACTCCGTAGTGCTTTCTGTTAGATTTTGTTTCAAGAGCAGAAGCTGTTTCAAAGGGTATCCCCGAGGTCAAAGGGGTTTTCAGGGTTTTTAATAACGCAGAGGACTGGGGGTACTGCAGCCACATCGCCATCTGAGATCGGGGGATGTGGCGTCGAAGCCGGGCGGTCTCACGTCTGACAGAAGACAAACCTTGTGTGGTGAGCGTGTTCAGGGCCTTACTTTAGCCAACACCGGGCTGAAATCACCAGCTGCAGGGCCCAATGTGTTATTCTTTGGCAGCTCAAGCAATCAGATTAAAATTGGCCTGATCTTACTGGTTTGGTTTTGTGTGCCCTGTACAGACTCATTTTAGACTGTTGAGACATGTGCCTGCCTTGCTGCACATGATGATGAAGCCTAAATGGATTATAATACATGTTTTAGCGGCTTTGCATGATGATACAGATAAATTAAACCTTGAAAGCTTCGGAGACCAGAGTTTCCATCTTTTACTGATCACGCTATAAGAATGCATCTCGTGCAACCAAACAACAAGCTGAAAACCACTAAAACACATGGGGACTGCAGAATCGTGTGATAATTCTCGGTGGGTTTGTTACTATGAGCGACAACTTTCACATTACACACAGTCTTTGGATTAATTCTCAATATGAAAACGTAGAGTAAAGCAGCTTTAAAGTGTAATGGGGAGGTGCAGGTAAAAAAAAAAAAAGGTTGATCACTTGGCTCCTGCAAATCTTGTTAATCATGGAATGATTGCAATGAGCCCGCTCTACATCATGGTAGTAAAACTTACCCTTTCACCTCTGCAAGAGGTCAACAGGCACTGATCACTGATGAATGACTCAGGCTGTCTTCAAGCCTCTCATCATCATGGAGTGGTGCAGCTCTTTCTGAAGAAGAGGGGAGGAATAATTCATCTGTCATCTCTTCTGCTAAACGTCCAATATATCGGCGGCACAGGTCGGCAATCTAAGACAAAAAGCTTTACAGCATCTTTGAGCTCATTGTTTTGCTTTTGTTTCGTTGACTTGCTTTGTTTTCACTTAAAATGTGTTTTCGGGTGCTTTTCTTTTCTCTCTTGTCTGAGCATCAAAGCGTCACGTCCACGCTGCCTCTTCTGAACTTGGTGGAGCTGGATCGTTTTCTACAGATGCGGGTGGAGACCAAAAATGGAGCAAAAACCGAGAGATTAGTGGTGAAACGGTCAGAAACACAACTTGAAATTCAGACTAATGTGACTGCATGTCTACTCTGTGTGTAATTAACCAACTGAAAAAAACAAAATCCAACTTAATAAGATGATAATATGTCGGTTTTTGGCGCTTTTGCGAAAATGTATACGATAACTTGAGTACGTTTCTGTTTAAAAGGCCTTCTCATAATATCTCGATGCTGTCTCCAGACTCATATACACGTGTACTGTATGTCAGTCTGGAGACATTCACCATCTTGAGCTGATTTCAGAATTAAGACGGCTGATTATCTGTTATTTCTTTGCCTCATTTCAAGTAAAGACTGCCTTCTCATTCATTTTCATTAATTTGACTGATCGACTGTTTGTCATTACAGACGACTGTGGTTTTCTTTAAAAAATAACCCCTCAGAGAACTATTCTAGTCATCAGAGTATTGGTATAAACTGATAAAGACTGTGACTGCACATGAAAACACAGACGGACATTTCCCCAGGTGTTCCGTTTAAAAAATAAAAAGTAATAAAATAATAATGGCTGTGCACTTTTCCACAGTAGCCATGTGACCGACCCTCAGAATTGAAAAACACCGTACAGATACTTTCTCATGCCCTCATTTTTATAGTTTTTTTCCATTAATTTCCAGGTATGTCTGTCTGTTCAATTTGTGATTTTAATGCGTCACTTGCATTCTTTGGTGGACTGGTAAAAGGGCAGCGGCGGATTTCATGCTGGAAGAAGAGGAGAGTGATGTGTTTTTCCATGGCACGTGCAGGACGTCCAGGAAATGTCTGGCTGCAGCTGCAGTAACAACATGGAGCGAGCCCCGGGGCCTCCGCGGGATCCTGAGCTGGGGCCGTGACTGTTTTGGAACCCGCGGAGACCTTACTCCACGGGTACATGCTGTGACGTGTCGATGGGCATTGCTTCTGCTCTCACTGCAAAAACACTTCAATAGGAGGTAAGTGGTGCTGGCAAGAATTCAGAGCTGAGCTGTGATCTGTAGAAAAAGACAAAAATCTGTCTGGATGTTTTGTTTTGTCTGCACAGAATATTAGTTTTCAAAATGAAACTCATATCACAGCAATATGCAACTAAAAAAAAGGCTCAAGTAGCAATAGTTTGTGACATGCACAACTGCACAATCCTGGTTTATTAGTGCCTTTTTTCCCCGTTTGCTGTTGTAGGTGAAGGGTTTCAGCCTTTCCATCGACATTTCTTCAATTAAAGATTCAAATATTAATTGTTATTTGCACAATTTGAGAACAAAATGCGAACTGCATCGTGAATGTTTTAGAATGAAACAAACCAAATGTCATAAAAGCTAATTGGAACAGCTGAATATAAAATTAACAATAAACAATGACATTACTAGCAAGCAACTTGCTCACCTACTCTGAGTTGTAAGTCAATGGTGGTCTGTAATTATACCATTTTAATCTAAAGAGGCACTTTGGTTGTGTCTTGAGTGATATGCCATGGTTTAAAAACCACACATCATGGATCTTCTTCTTCGCTCTAGAGCGGGGGCGTCAAGCATGAATTTGCAGAGAAATAGGAGAAGAAAGGAGGAAGAGAGAAAAGAGGACGAGGACAAGGACAAGAAGAAGTAGATGGGGAAGGAGGATAAGTAGGAAGACGAAAACGAGGAGGAGGAGGAAGAGGAAGAGGAAATTGAGAATGAAGGAAGAAGAAGGAAGTACATGGGGAAGGGGAGACTAGAAGGAAGAGTAGAAAAAAAGGAGAAGGAAGAAGGGAAAAGGGACAAGAGGATAAGGAGGAAGTGAGGAGGAGGAAGAAGAAGAAAGTGCAAAACCAGAACTAAACAGTAGGTGGCAGCAATGAGCCATAATCACACTTATTTTTCTCAACAAATCTATTTATCTCGTTGATAAACTGTTTCGTAAAAGGATAGTTCATAGATTTTCGTACATTTTCATAATGTGCTTGTTCTCCTTGGGACTAAAACAAAGCTGAAGAGGGTTCTGCTGCTAAAGAAGAGTGAAGACATGAAGCATATTAAAGCAAACACCAGTAATCTCCTCCTTTTCCGTAACACATGTTAAAATTTTGAACCATACACTTCCTTTCACTTCTGGTCTATGTGTTAAAGAATGACAGAAAACAGTGAGACCTGATTCTACCACACTGGTCATGTGTTCCTGTTTTATTCTGTTTCTTACATGCCCTTTCGTTTCAGATGCCCCATTTTCTGCCCTTGTGTCTTCCATATACTATATACTATATCTTGTTGCCTCTCGCATATCCTGTGTTTTGCTCATCGTCTTTGCTCAAATTGTCTCTATTTAATCGTTGAGCTCTCCGGCTTTCTTACCTTGTTCTTGCATCTTCGTAGCTTTGAGCCCACGCATATGTGTTTTTGAGCCCATTTTCTGTTGGTTCTCCGATCACCACAGAGTTTAAAACACACTGGGAGTCAAACTAAATTAACAGTAAGGGCGTCTCCCGTCTCTTAGGGATGAACTCCCACCATGAGCTACATCACTTATTAATCTCAGACCTGTTTAAGGCAGAAAATCCCCCCAACCTAATATTAGTAGCTACTAAATTAAAGTGTCAAGTGTAAATGTAGCTTTATATGTTAATGGGAACATTCATTACTTCTTGGGCACCCATCACGCATCATTAGGGACCTTTTTTGTCCGTTTGGGACAAATTTTTCCTCTTCCCTTGGCCATCATTTTGGCCATTTTGGCCATTAGTAAGAATGACTCAAGAGGGTAGTATATTTTAAATCTGATGCTTCACAAAAACTAATAATGCATCCAAGTCAATATTTTAGATAATCTTGGTCATATCCAAGACTGATTTATTAAAAAATGCCACAGCCCCCCAACTCTTTTTGTTTTGTGTTTTTTTTTTTTTTTTTCGTTAAACAAACACAAAAAGTAATCACACTGGCATTTAAAGGGTTAAACTCCTCAAAGGTTTTGGTAGTCTTGTAAAATGCTGAAGTGGTTTAAGAGATCTATGCAGAAAAAACATGAAAACATTATTAATCAGTTAAGTTTTTATAGCAGTTTTTGGGAAGTAGACATGTTTGTCCTTAATGACTCAAGAGGGTAGTAAATTAAACTGCTGCCATTATTGTGTTATTTATATATTTTCTTACTAGAAAGCAACCATTTAATTTTCATATGACTGCTCCTAAGGGAGTAACTATCTGGTGGGCAGGTGTTGCACATCTGGCATGAAAACCAATCAAAGAGCAATAAAATGTCACATTCAAAATTCATGCAACTTGTTGGAGTCGGCGTGGTGAAAGTCTTTTCATTGTTGTTTTCTTGTCTCTGTAACCAGACCAGATGTGGGTCATACTTGTTTTCCAGCACATCACCAGCTGGCTGAGGTGGCTTGGGGCACGTTCTGAGAGAGGAGTTTGACCTCAGAACGTCTGGGAGCATCACCCACAAGAGGCCTTTCATCTCTGAGGGTTAGCACTCGGCCGACAGACGTTATTAGGCAGCTTGTGGAGTGAGCCAGTCCTAGCGGTCATCAGCTGTTGATTAGGTACACGCACCCTGTGGACTGTTTCGATATAATGATGAGCAGTCTTCTCTCGTGTTGGGCTCCATTTGTGACCTCTGACATACAAAAAAGGACAGCAATGTCAGCCTTTCCTTATTCTGTATTACATTTGGGTCTATCTTTTCTTTTACTGTTTTGAAGATGCATAAAAAATAAGGTTCAAGATGGTCTACAGTCATTACACCAACGCATTTACAATCCTGCATTTCTTTATGTCTAGTGCTACATTTTGAACTGCACTGTCTCTCACGATGTTTGGTTGTTACTTGCAAAAAAGAACCTTTCCTTGCAACTGACTTTCTGTACTTTACATATCTGCACCTTTTCCTTGAGAAGTCTTTGAATTCCAACCCCAGGCACACGACACACATTAGGACATCGGGATCTCTTGAAGCAGTCCAGAGAAGCAGCCTCATGCCATTATCAATTCTTCAGACATCCATGTCAATTATCTCCCCTCTCTGAGGGACTTGGAACAGAGGTTAATAGAAGGGTTCATGGTCACATGTCATCCGAGAGAGAGATCTGCAAGGCAGAATAGACGTATAAGCTACGACACTGCGAACCAGTGAAAACCACATCTGTTGCTCCAGAGCCACCGTTCATTTGTAATCAAATCATTTTGCTGGAAGTCAAGGTCTTTGCTCTGCTCCTGGAATATGACTTATCAACTCCAGCTTCCACTGGGAGGTTTGGTTCTGCTCTAAAATGAAAAGTAAGACCAGCTCTAATTGTTTTAAGCATCCATGTGCCATGCTGTTGAGATGGTGGTATCTTCTCCAGTTAAAAAACACATTTCCCATGAACCTTCTTCTCTATGCATCAAAAAATAAGTCCTCTGACGTTTGGTCACACGTTTTGGACTCACGCACAGTGTCAGAAGAAGTATTGCTTTCTTAGTGCACTGCGCCACCACCCTCTTGTTTAGTGCCACATCAAGCCAGGGGGCAAAATCTGTAAAAATATGGGAAAGGACACTGTGACGACTGTCTGACTGCTGGTTTTGGGTGGTGCACCGCTACATTTGCAATTCTATTTTGGAAAACTTGGCTGTGCCCAGATGGGAACTTCACTGGCAAAGAGCAAAGTAATGGACAGAGAAATGTAAAGGAAAAAGAATGATGTGTGGCAATATAGAAAGCTGGCTCTTGTTGGCTGACTCCTCTGATCAAGTATCTGTGGGATGATCCACAGAGGCCCCTCCCCTCAAACCATAGGACCCAAAGGCCCCCACTAACAACGTTGTGCTGCCAGACACCACAGGACACCCTCAGAAGGTCCATGTCCATTCTCTGATGAGTCACAACTGGTTTGGAGGCACAAGGGAGACCTACACAATATTAGGAAGGTGGTCACAATGTTATGCCTGATTGGTGTGTATTCTGCCAGTGATTGCATCTCATACATTACAGCAGTAAACATGCGATTATTGTCTATACTGGATAAATATAGGTTTCCTTTCATATAGGCTTGTGCTTAAGCGCTGAATAACCTCATGCTTCATATTGTGGTAGAGAAGAAATCACGTGGCATAAACATACACCAGTGGTTGATGTGAGTCACATCCGTGCACGTTTGCATTTATAAACTGCATCATGGCCAGCAAGTGCAGGCTTTTGGGAATTCCCAACAAACAATTAGGCGTTTATGTGGAACCCTTGTTGATGTCTTCGTGTTGCTGACGGCTTTTATACATGTGGTTATGAAGTCACAGTTGCCTGCTCGGTGAATGGACCGTGTGGGGACAACCACGGCTTGGCAGCACCCAATTAACAGTTGACTCCAGCTGACCATAATGACGGGTCCAAAGTTGAGACCTTAGACCTTAGAAACACAACAAACAAAGAGTATAAGGACAATGTAGCGTTATTAAAGCCATACTATGTTTCTTGAAAATTTTACAGAAATCTGAAGTTTTTGTTGCTTGTTGACTTGAAGCTACTGGAGGCTACTTCTTGTGAACGTCTCTTTGAGATGAATCCCAGCCCTGGTTTGCTCCAGTTTCCAAATCCAGTTTTAAAGACACATGGGCATGGGTGTTCCTCTGCAGGCGCTCCTTCCAGTGCACTGCCAATAGAGTTCATCTTTTCTGGGTAAGGAGAAAGTCAACAGCTACTAGAAATGTACCGCCTGAAGACCTTTATCACTGATGCTTTGTGGATAAATAATTGATGATTCCAAGGTCTGATTTTTACGAGCCAGTGTTGCATAATTGTCTAGATAAAAGCACACTTGTTTGATACAGATAACATATTAATATTATTAAAATATTAATGGAGAAACTAGCTGATGGGATTGCATGCTAAAAGCATAAGACACAAGAACACTTCTTGCATATGCCCTGAAAGCTTCTACTGTCTCTCCCATCTAAAAACATGATAACTGAACCATGGTATCCAGTATTGTAATGCAACAGCAGAAATGTAATATTTCAGCTCTGGTGGATCTGCGATTGCATTCCTGGTCAAGTGCAAATTGAATTGCCGCTGAAAGGGCAGTTAGATTCCAGCCAGCCGGAGAAAATGAATTAATTTTCTTTGTCAGATTCTTGGAGGAGCTAGGTGAAGATAGCATCTGGTCAAACTCATGCCTGTCACTGAAAACTGCTGCTAAAAGTCCCCGGTGGGCTAGGAAAGAAAAAAAAAAGAAGAAAAGAGTAGCTTGCTCAAACGCAATAAAAGCTCTGTTCAGACCACTGTAGAGTTCATGTCTCTCCAATGTCTGGGTCACTGATATGAGGTGTGTAGGCAGTCCAGGAGATCAGATAAATTCATGCTGAAAGCAAATATTGAATCATATTATGGTTGATTTCCAACTACCACATTTCATTTCTATTGCAACATTCACATTGTGATTTCTTGGACAACAAAAATATAGCAGACTCTGTGATGTTTACAAGTTTTCATTCTTTATGGAACATTTATGAAGCAGACTGGCAGTGCAGTTCAGATGGACTCCAGCTGAGTCAGTAGTTCATCCCCTAATGGATTAAACTGCATGTTTTTTACTTAAACATAGTCTCGGACCTTTTAATGGACATCCATTAGACTCAAGACCTTCCCGAATAAGTTCACACAGTGCTTTTAATGCAAATCAGAGCCAAGTAAATGTCTTTGCATTTCATAGTATACTGGATTTTCAAACCTTCAGGTTCTGGTGAAGGTAGCGATGCTTTTACATCGGCCAGAAGAGCTGAAGAGAGAGGAAACCCTGGCAATGGGGATGGAATAGAGTACAGATATATGAGACGGAGACTGTGGCAGAGAAACAGAAGTTACTAATGTAACCAGGGTTCTATGAATTCATGAAAAGACAAAAAAAAAAAAAAAAAGAACCTCTGCATCTAGAGGGAGGTATACAGTCGAAAAAATATGGCAAAAAAGGAGAACCATCAGGACGTTAGGCATATGCCATACATGTGCATCAGTCTGTTATTTTATTGTGTTATTTACGCTCACTGCCAGAAGGAGCGACAACAGTTCTGTACTGGAGCTTGAAGTTGTAAATGCTAGGGGCTACAGAATATGTTCCTACATTGTATGATTAGCAACTGCGTCCTGGTTTGATTGGATTTGGGGAAGTCTCAAAGTATTTACTCTCGTAGAAGTGAAAGCTGCAAGTTTCTTTAGTCACTGACCAAACATCAAGGGTGCAGAACAAAACATTTTTGTTTTTGTTATGATACTTTGCTATACGAAAAATGTCATAGTTTTCCATAGATTTTGCTACTGTCCATCAAAAATGTCGTCAATTATGGCCCCTTATTTCCATGTTTTTTTTTCTTTTCTCTTAGTCTAAGTCTTTTCGCAATTTATTATGTGTGCTTGTGCATATTTAAAACACTTTTACCTTACAAGCTGTCTTATTTTAAATTTCAGACACTACTATTAACCATCTTAAAGCTAATAAAATAAGCTAGCTAATAAAATGTGTTGTCATTTTCAATTAAATAATAATATAGACAGTTTTTAATTATTTTTGAACACGTTTGATGCATCTGTTATCTGTGTTAAGAATGAAAATCTAGACTTGGGGGCGGGACTTAACAAACGTCATTTGAATTTAGATGGAACACACCTGGTGCCATTTTTCAACAGGTGGTCCTAACAGGGAAGTTCTATCTGAAGAATTTTCTGTCTGTGGAGATGCTACTGCTTTACTTCAACAAGCTAAGTATTTACTGTTTGTTCTATAGCATGTGCTTTGTGTGTGTTTGTGTACAGCTTTGTGTCTATGTGGCTAATGCTAACAAACCAGCTATTGTTAGCTGTTTGAATATGTGTTGATGTATGTGTTGGCTAGCTGTTTACATTAGCTGGGTCATGTTCAATGTGTTTGTATTGCTTTTGATTAATACTATTGTTGTTTACCAGATGTGCTACCATGCTCTCATGCAGTGGCCTTTGTTGTGGTGTAATGTTATGTTGGACTCATGTTGGAGTATAATGGTTGGTTAACTGGTTTCCTCATCTCTTGATGCTGTTGTTGTGGGTGGTTTCTTGTTGCTCAGTTTCCTTCCTTTCATTCCTATTGCTTCAGTTGTTGCTAAGATAATATCAGTGAATATTTTTCCTGTAATGTCTCCGGTAGCGTAGCTAGTTACATTCACATGTTCTCTTTGCTCTTCATTCTAAATTAGAGGCTTGTAATTCCAATAATGTGGCGCCTGATTACATCTAAACAGCTGGATGTCTATTTTACTGCTGCTTCACCACTCTAAAGTCATGTCCTTGCACTTATCTGGTGCTTTTCAACACTATTAAACCTCGTGCTTACATAATTATCTGCTGCATGGCTGATTTGTGCTGTTTGTTGCCTAGCAGATGGATTCCTGGATTTATATTTGCATATCTCTGTTTATTAGCCGGCGAACTGCTTGCAGTGTTTTGGCTTCATAGTGCTGTGCCTCACATGGTTGTGTCTACAGTTTATGTGACATTTTGGTGGGGTAATTTATTATAGGCCCTTCCCGACTTTTCCTGCCTGGTGTTTGCCAGGATGTCAATTTTTAGTCAATTCTTGGTATTGTCGTAAAATTATCTTAACCAGCCAGTTTTTCTTTGGACCACATTTTCTTTGCATATTTGTCAAAAATTCTAACGGGAAATGATTCTTCCATTTTTGCTTCGGTTCATGTAACAAGATCCAATAAAACGCTTGGTGTTGATGTTTAACCTCAGTGACGCTTTAAGTCCGTCCTGTTTTGTAGCTTCTCTAAATTTCTGCTGAAGTGATTTGGTTTGGCTCAAAATGCAAAAGACAATCGTAAAGCTCATCTCGGGTTTGCGTAATGCGGCTTTCATTCCCTGCCAGTAGTGGCCAGAGGCTCCGTGTGCTCTGCAGATTGTTCTCATTCTCCCATTTATATTGCTTATGCTTTTACGAGAAACCATTATCTGCCTGAAAACAATCGTGTGCTAAATAAGATAAAACATTTTTGTTTTGTGCGCTTGTGGACGCCAGGCCAAGGTTACGTTCCATTATTTTCTGGCCTTGCGGTTTGACATCTGTTACGATTAAAAAGAAATGACGAAACGCACCTGATCACGATCACATCTCAACCCAGCAGTATGTGAGGTGTATTGGCAGTTTATCAGTGACAATGACGCTTTAATAATCTGCGACATCCATGGGTTTTTGTGTTCCCTCCAACCAATGGGATCCCTATACCCCAAACCCTGGCCTCTAATCCATATTCTTGTAATCTGGCAAACTGCGGGCAGGCAGGACAGAAAGACAGACGGCTCTACGCTTCTGCTGTACATCCCCTCGGCCACATTAAAATCCCACAGTGACCCGGCTGTGTCTTACACCACTCCCCACAGCAATTCTGTACGCTATCAAAGTGTTGGTTATGATGTTTAATTAGCAACAGAGCTCTAATTTGTCTCGGCTAAGCTTAGAGACATCTGAGAATCTGTCCAATATGTCCATATACCTTACATCTTAAGAAGAGATGTACACATCCCGCATATTGGTCAGGTTGACTAATGCCGGGCTCAGACTGCAGGGGTTTCGGGAAGATGTTATCCTTGAATTCACCCCTATTGACAACCCATGAACCTCTTGAACTGCTCTCAGGCCCATCGTAGAAGTAACAATTAACGTCAAATAATTTTAAGTTGTGCTTCAGTTTGTGCCGTTTAGTTTGTGCTTACATTTAACATCTGACCAGTTTCAGAATGAGTACAGCGTGAAGGACTCACAGCTGGAACAGAGATTTCCTGCAGCCGTCTGACAAACATTGGCAAACAATTACAAGTTGATTGTTACTGCTGAAGTGTGTTGGCATCGCCTTGTGTGAATGTGCATTTTCTTTGTCCATTCAGAGAGGGTTGTCATTTTGTAAAATGTTGCGTAAAAAGTGTGTTAAGTTGGTCCAAGTTATTTCTGGAGTTCTGTGCTCTCATAAGTTTAGTGTGTCTATTGTCTATCCACTATTAAGTGTTTGTGAAATACATCAAGTTTGTCTTGCAATGGTAATAATAACAGGAAGTCATGAAATTCAAATGTTTCTTAGTCAGTTTTCAGCTTCAAAAATGTGGCATTTTCATCTCTTTTTTTTTTTTTGTTTTCATCTCATTGGAATATATTTGGTTTGACAAAACTAGGTATCCAAGGCAGCTAAGCAGTGAAAGCAATGATCAGTTGCAGCCTGGCTCCCCGTTCAGCTCCCCCCAAGAGCTACAGTGGCCTGTAGTTGAGATACATTCAGATTCCAACAGTAATGTCTATGAGAAACAGGACCTGAAATTCCATCTGTATATTTGTACTGCTGTATCGTGTATGTATGTATGTACCAAAACAAGGATGGGGAATTTAAAATTATGAATCTAAAAGCGTCTGTTGAAGGGTTCGGGTTCTTCATTTAACATGTAGCTGTCTTTGTGCAGCTACATTGTGCCAACTGCTCAGTCAATCACGCAGCCGTGATATAAAACAAATGCAACAGTCGCTCAGTGGGTGGCACAGATATCATAATTCAACTTAAACTGCACGTGAAGACATAAAATGGCATTATGTTTGTCTCAGTGATTATGACAAACTGTGAAAACTACCCCCCAAAAATGACTATTTGTACTATAAATGTGAATGCTCCGTTTATGACCTCGCTGTTTACGAGACAATGCTATAACTGTTTTCAACATGATATCAGTAACCATCTGTTTTGATTATGAATCTGGCGGGACGTGCGGATTTAAATGAATCCCTGGCCGTTTGTGTGGTCTTATATGAACACAGTCTGACAGCGTCGCTGGCAGCCGCGACACCGGGGACCGAGGAGGATCACTGAGAAATGCTTTGAACGATTTGGGTTTGAAATTGTGACCCGTGTGGTCGTGTGCTGTGTTATATGTGGTATGATCGCCTCGTGAGGCACAGCAGGAATCTGAGCAGCATATGATTTCATGGAGACATTACAGTACATGTTAATGGCAGGTTGGTTTATGCAGTCCTAAATAGAAGTGGGGAATGGATGACGACAACATCCGTGTCTGGTGTATTTCAGAAACTTTGTGGTCGAGCATACAGTATTTTCATAAAGTGCAACACCCGGACTGAGGTCTGACAAGAAATCTGATGAGTTAATCAGTTTTAGACATTCTTTTATACCATAAATTGATGTAAATGATATTTATCAGCACTTTAGACTAAGGTTAACTTAGCAGCCTCAATGGATTCCCTTAATGTGGATCAGTTTAGAGTCCCTGTGAACTTCAATTAGCTAATTATTTTATCGCATAGGTTTTGTGATCTACGTCTCCCGACAAGAGGAGTATTGTTCTTCATATTTAGTTTATTTCCTGGAAAACAATTTCAAAATGTTAATGACTCATCCTGCACTCAGGGTTATGTACCAGTTTCGTGTGAATTTCAAGTCCCTTCCTTCACCTGCGTCTGTCCTTAAACCAGGGTCCCTACCGACTACGGCTCGTATATGTGTGAACAGTACCAGCTCAGGCCGTTGGAGCTGACCAATCAGAGCAGAATGGGGATTTTGGGGAAGGGGGCAACGTGACTAGTTCTGCTTTAACAGGGATTGTGCAAGCTGATTCATGGAGACATACTGATAAATAGAGTTTCTTCCATTACTGTGAAGTGGTGGTTGGTCCTAAACACTTAGATACCAACTTTTCCATGGCAGGCATCTCGACTTAATAGTCATAATAGTGAAGGCACAGGTGTCCGATACACCAAATATATGGTAACAATGCTTTGGAGAACTTCATTCAAATTTAAAAAAAAAAAAACTTACCAACGGGATGATTTACTGCTTCCTCACCAGGGAGATTCTCTAGGTCTTTGTCTAGCTGATTGTCTTCTACTTCCTGAATTATTGCAACTATCTCCTGGCAGAAGCTTTTCTCTGTTCAAGCTCAGTCTTGGAGGTATGAGCCCCCACATAAAGTCAAGACAGCAGCACCACTGCTCACCTTTAACCACAGGCTACTTCACATTACATCTCAAGAAGCCTTGTAGTATATACTGTACCTTACATAGAAAAGGTATTTTAAGAGCTTGTGCTGTGGCATTGAACATGTTTCTGTTTCAGATGATATCAAGCTCTTTCAGTTCCAGCCTGGTCTGAATGCGCCCATTATGAGTTTGTTTAGAGAACAGCAGCTGCAAAATGAATGTCCTGAAATGCCGCTAGAACCCAAACAGTGCAGAGTAAGTTCGTCTCTTTCAAGCAAACAGTTTGCAAGTTTGCAAGTTGTTAGGACTTGATACAAAACAACTGTGTGTGACCACTGCAAATCATGAAAGTTTATGAGTATACAAGTACTCGCTTTCAGACAGTTGAGATCTCAAATCGGATGACATGAAGTGAAGTGCTGAAGGAAATATTTGCATTATGAACAGATGAGGTCACGGACTGCACAGAACATAGACACAACAAGCAAAAGATCTTTTATAAGTGGTCAATGGTTGCATCCCACTGAGACAATTTCCTGCTTCTGTGGGATGCATGATGGAGATAGAATAGAGCCATCATTAACACACCGATCATCCGTAACATTATGACCACCTTCCTAATATTGTGTAGGGTCTCCCTTGTGCCTCCAAAACAGTTGTGACTCATCAGAAAGTTGTGAATGGACATGGGCCTTCTGAGGGTGTCCTGTGGTGTCTGGCAACAGACTGTTGTTAGTGGAGGCCTTTGGGTCCTATGGGTTGAGGGGAGGGGCCTCTGGACCATCCCAAAGATACTTGATCAGTTTGGCATCTAGTGAATTTGGAGGCCAGGTCAATACCTTGTGTGCATGTGTCAGACTGCATCCTGCTGGTGATGGCTGCTGGCATCAAGGATGTCTAAGTAACATCCACACGAATGAATGCCAGGTCAAAAAGAATGGTCAGTGTTATTCACTTCCCCTGTCATAATGCTGTGGTGTATAGCGGAATTTTCTCTACTTTCACAAATCAAGATGTCTGCCAGTACAAATGTATTTGTCAATGTATTAAATTTGTAGCAAATTCAAATCGATTTGTGGTTGAAACTGCGATGAAAACAGCCTTCATGACTGAGTTTGAAGCTTTGTGCTTGGATATTTCTTTCTGAATTCTACATTGTGGTTTGTGGCGTTTAACTTTTATGTTCATGTTTAAGCTTTATACATGTTATGTTCTCAGATTTTATCAGAGTTTGAAGAAGGGTTCCAATTTTAGACCACCTAAAGAAATTATCTCTGCAGGCAGTGAGTATTATCCAGAACACCTTTGCATCTGTGATCATGATATGTGTGACTACAGTTTCACTAAACTAAAGTTGAACCAAAACTACTTCAAACCAAAGAAACACTATCTTCAACTTCATACACAAATGGCTTTAATAGCTTCCGTGGAAGTGATGTCACCATTTTATCCCCTCTGATTGGCTTCGTTCTCTGCCTGCTAATAATTTCATTTTTGTCCTGGCCTGCTTCATCAGCAAAGAGGAAGCATGACAGTATTGTTCTGCTACGGCCAAGATCTTAAATGTGGGACAGTTTTGACAAATGCATGTTTGTCCTTGCAAAGACGCTGGCTGTGTGGTGTTAATAATTACGAATGCGATCTTAATGCCTTGGATGCACATGAAAAGATGGTTATGAGGAGTTTTGTTGCCGAGCCAGTGTTTGTCAGTCTCTGGCGGAACCATTTGTTATCCATTTAGATCCAAGAGAGAGAACCAACTAGATATATTATCCAAATGTCAGTTAGTATTGTTGCACACAATGTTTTCTGGCTCAGTAGGATTATTTATAACCCACTTTTGTATATGTTTTTGATATTTTTCAAGTTCATTTTTAGTTTAGTGGACCATGCATTTGTTTAAAACTGATATATATGCGTAAATTCTCCACTTCTGGAGGTAAACAGAGAGATAAACATTAACAAACGCATCTTATTGTCTAATTTTAGGATTTTATTTTAAATAAAGTATCGAAAGTAGCTTTTATTTTTGGATTTTGGATTTCTGGAATATAAAAATGCACCCAATCTTGGATTTCTTTCGGTGTCACTTGGCAAAAGAGCGACAAGAGCGACTAACAGCTGGTGTTTTGGTGAATAATTTTATTTTGCAACTTTTACAGATTGCCTTCAGGCCCTAAAGTAGGAAAAAAAAAAGTCTGAATTCTTGCACACACATTATTGTGGAGAGCGTTTGATTTGGTTGAGTTGCTAACCCACAGTGGACTGACTCAAACTTAAAACAGACTTCTGAGGGATGAGATGCTTTGTAGCATCCAGGCCACCCAACATTTCAAAATCACATTGGGCATTTAATTAGTTGAAATTTCTCGTCTCTAATAAAACAAAGACCGTTGTCAGGAAGCCTTTGATGTGTTTCAAGAGGTGATTAACACAAAGAGTGTCAGATAACAGACCTCGTACTGGGATAATGATTTCCCCCGAAAGCATCAACGAGTTCAAAAACAAGCCTGGCATATTTTCTGCCAGTGTTGCCAGTCACTGACTGAAGAGATGTGCTGTTAATGTGGCATATCCTCTGCAGGGCAGCCTTCCCCTCAGTCTGTGCTGCTTCCTGCATACATTCAACTCTCTGTAAGTTTGGCGAACCCCTCGCTGCGCGTGTTTCCTGGTCTCAGTTTCCAGCCCGGAGGTGAGATCGCAGAGCACAGCAGAGCGGAGGATCATACAAGGACAGGTTGCATCTGGAAAGTCTGAGCTGGATGTGCTTGCCAGTCAGCGAGCTGGTGCTAATGAAAAGCAGGACTCTGTCTTTCAGTTGCATTGCCTGGTTAGCGTTAGTTAAGCCAAAATTGTGTACTTCTCCTAGTATGAGCATGCTCCAACATATGAAATACTCCAGGATTTATAATGTAATAATTTCGCAGGCAAGACTCAACACACACATAGTATGAATCAAACATTTGGTGTTTTTAATGTCGAGTATAGACTGTATATAAATATGGACAATGCGTCCCCCCCTTGGCCATATTGACGCTATTTTCCCAGGGATGTTTGCAGCGCCATTTTGCGACTTTGTCAACGGTCCGAGAGCGGAGCCATGCGGAGCTGTGATCTTGATGACCCGCCCGCACTTCTGCCAGACTCACTCACGCACTGTCTACTCTTATGGTCCTACGGGACTGCTTCACAGAGCGGTTGGCATGGCAGCTGGTAGTGATCATGATGTCGCATCCTGTTTCTATAGCGTCACATAACTAACTGAAAACAAAACTTCTCAGAATAATAGATCCTTGAGTATGCGTCAGTATTATATTAACTACCTAAAATGACAGAAACGATCCAAAAAATTTTTTTTAAAAATGATTTGACAAGTATTTTCCTGTTTTAGTTTGGCCCAAGTCCCATCCGCTAACATGGAGGGGGAGGAGCTTATGATCTATACTGCAGCCAGACACCAGGGGGAGCTCTACTTGCTTTGGCTTCACGTACAAATGTACAAAGAGAATTATATGCTTGGATTAAAAAGACTCTTCAGGACGCTTAATTTTGGTTGCTTTGTATCATTTGCAAACTCACTGCATGCAAATGTTAGACATGCTGTTTCTAATTTAATATGTTCTATAGCTGCACAGCATTAAGAGAGATTGTTTGTGGTTTTTTAAGAATGGCTCTCTTGGGTAAATGACATCCCAGTCACATGGCAGTGTATTTGTGAAGGCACTCGGCAAGGCTACTTGAGACTACACACTGTGTTTATTTAAGCCTTTTGCAAGCTGCATAAAGTGTGGCTTTCTGTTGAGCGTGCCCTCATTCAGCGCTCTGACATCCACCCGTCATGAATCTTTCCTTAGCACGTGACATCGCTCTCGCTCATGACCGTAAAACCACAACCAGCGGCTCATGCACTAAAGAGCTGGAAGCATTACCATGATTTCTCGGGATATGCAAGGTCATTGCCCGAGGTCCACCGCTCACCCATGCTCAGGCCTGGACTGGAACGTCAAGCCCCGTTCAGAGGACGCCACGGGGCAAGAGAGGAGGGGAAGATTTACACCATGTCCACATCTTTACTGTACGTAGAGATGGATTTATAGCCCTACCCGACACAAAGCAGATGTAGAGCTGAGGACTCCTCAGCTTTTAACAGGACAGTCAGGTGTTTACAAAGCAGGATGAGATTTTTAGGAGGACTTCAGACCTGACAGAGGAGCAGGCACTTCCTTGAATTCAGCCACATCTGACACCAATTTGCATCCCTTCACGAGTTAGTTCCCCAACTTGCATGTCAACAAAAACTAAAAGTCATTTATTTATACCAATTTATTTGGTTATGTTCTTGAAAATGCTTTCCAATTTGTATCATCATCCTCTGTTGTGTCTCATGTCCATCAGCACAAAGAGGCTGCTGTGAAAAACACCATTCAGCTCACACAAACAAAAGGCCCTCCGTTTATTGTCGACGTTTAACGGATGTCAGAACAAAACAAACCAAAACTGTCCAAACGCGTCTTTTTAAATGTCCGCTAGACTGTAAAAGTCTCCAAAGTAAACACGAGACATTGAAAAAGTGTTTGTGTCAGTTGTTTAGGGCTTGAAGAAACCAACCTGGCCCGGTCTCAAGTCTCTAAAAGCAGCGTTTACGATCCGTGCTTCTGTGTTTGCCCGATTCCTAACAAAGATTAAATATATTTTCCTCAGACGGCTCTTTGTATTTGAAGCTTTACACGAATCTGCCTTAGCAGAACTTCTGTTTTGGCCCATTGTTAAAGCAACTGTATTGTGTCTCGCAGTCATTACGTTAGGTTGGGAGAAAAGTGGCTCTTCAGTTTCTATTTTAGGAAAAAACTATTATGCGAGAATAAGGTGAGATATCCACAGAAGCTGCATTAAGGTGGTTGTGCCATCAGACATGTCACATATCGTTTGAATTTGGTGCATCTCATGTCATCAGATACCATTCCAGTGAGTCAAACCTTTCTTTAAATGAAAGCCCTGACATTTTAGTTCCCTCTGTTAGTAATCATGATGAGCTTTGCCAGTAATATACAATACTAAGATTAGTCTGCTTATCTTGGATGACAGAAACAACCACCTTGGAAAAGAAGATGATGATGATTCTTCTCCTCCAAGGGAGCAAAACAAAAATGAAATTCAAAGTTTATTATGGGCCAAGTTTAAACATTCCCATCCTTCTCATATAGGCAGTGCAGACCTGTCTTTTATCAAGTCATTCTTGTGCCATTTATAGCGTAGAGTATCAGTTAGCTATAGTCCTGGCTCTGTGTTTTGGCTTCCCTTTGGAAAGAAACACGCTCAAGTGGCCATTATCCAGTGTAGATATGATAATGTCTTACACATTTTCAGGCTATAATCGGAAACAGGCTCTGTCTTTCCTAAAGAAAAAATGATCCTCTGAACAGGACAAAATCCTCCTTAATAAGTTCTTCTTCTCATTTACACTGTTGTGCGTTTCGGAGAAAAATTACAATGCTCCAGAAAAAGCCTCAGTGGAGCCATAGAGACTGGGAAACTTGTAAACCCCAGAACCAGGGGTAAATAGGAAAGTATGCAGCAAAAAGGTCCTTTTATTAAGGTGAATTGAACACGAGCCCTAAAGTGATGCAGCGAGGACAGAGAGCCAGGTACGACGTGAACATCAGGCTGGGTCCTCAAGAAGTAGTAAAAGACCAGTGTGTTGAATTTAAAGGCCTCTATTTGCAGGGTAATTATGATTATTATATTAAATGTCTATGTTTTCTTTAGCGTGCAATCATCTGAGTTAAGGGCCATTTGCTTTTCCACCGTAAATGATCCTGCACACTTGGAAAGGAAGGGATGAGGGAGGGGTACTCCGCTGGATGCAGTCTACTACCTGAGCACTAGATGCCACTAATTCCTGATCCTTTAAAGAACCACATTTATTATTATTATTATTATTATTATTATTATTTTTTTATTTTTATTTTGGTAGAACAAGCCAGGCTGAGAGGCATGAATGGATCCCGTCTCATGAAGGAGGGTCCATCTATACAGGAAGTTATAGGCTACTAGTAGAGCTGGTGAAGACAGTCGGTCAGGTGTATTGAAACAAATACGCCTCTTCTATGATTGGAACAGCTTTCTTTAATATTGCATTTTTATTTAATTGTGCAACCATCCATTTAGTAAAGAAATAACCTCCAGAGTAAGGCAGGATGGTAAATTCAACAACACATGATATAATAAGCCCTTGCTCAGAGTTTGTAGGGAAAAGATGCTTTAATAAATATCTGTTTTCATGCTTAATACATCTGAGAGCTGATCAGTTCCATCTTTTCTGGGCCTCGAAGGTTGAAACTGATTTCAGTGATAGGATATTCCATGAGTCCTGCTGATTTGTGCAGAAATATGCATCTACACTGACTTGAAATGATACAAACCTGCTTTGAGATGTTATTCTGAAGGCAGGTCTCCGTTTTCCTCTCTTGTCTCAGTCTTCCTTCCCAGACCTCCCTGAGCTTATCCACTGCAGTACACTAGATCCTCAACCAGGCCACAACAGACAGCAGCAGGCCTCCACCACCTTATTTTCTGCAGTTGCGCTCCAGAGACGTCGGCCTTTGCGGTCCCCATTTTCTTTTCTGTTTTGCCTCCACGATAAGCTGACAGAGTCGACCTGACATAATTAGTTGTCTGGGGTTTGTTTGGGTTGTGAATTGCCGCTGTGGTGTAAATCAGCAAAGAGCTGGCTGGCCAGTGAGACGGCTCGAAGCCACATTAAAGGACGGGGGCGGCTTCTCTGCCGCCGGCCACATTCACTACTCAGCCGCTTCCCATTGTTTTTCCTCCGGGACCTGGCAGGCGCTCTGCAGTGCTGCTGCAGACTTGGACCTGGCAGTTGAAGCCTCTGTTTGGATCATAACTCTTCTCACAGTTTGTCCTGTTAAACGATAAAATGTTGGATTTGAGTTCTTAGAGTGAGTTTTAGAGATATGAGTTAGGATTGCAGTGAAGGTTGGACATTTATTTTTATTGTATTTATGCAAAAGTAAATGTGTACATAGATTCTTACTGTGGGCTGCATACACACAAACTATAAATTTGCAGGCTCATGCAAACATATGTAGAAATTCTTGAGTGCAAATAACGGTGACGTTCAGTAAGGAGAGTAAATATAGGCACTTTGCTCTTAAAAGTCAGGGCTAGGAACACAGACAGGGAGCCAGGCTGTAGACCTACTTTTAGTCAAAGGGGAAACTCTCAACACGTGCAGGAACGGTTCACCTTACAGGTCAACAAGCCTGGGAGAGGAAAGTTGTTGGAAACATGCTAAATGGAAACGGGGAACAGAAAGTGTGGCTGTCGGGACACGGCTCCCTCCCAGCGGAGATATTTATACGACACTCCAAAGGCTATAATCACGGTCTTTTAACTATGTCTTTGGGATTGTGGAATGGAAGTGTTTATCTGAACCCCATGGAGGAGTGACAGGAATAGTCGATGGCAGTATAACATGAAACAGCCCTCTGCTGGTCGTAGTGCAGCTCGAGTTAGGCTCGACTATTTTGGGTCAGGAAGCTCCACGCTCGTTTTAGAGCCCCTCCAACTGGCCCCGTCTCTAATCAAAGGATCAAACCGCTTTATTCTGAAAATGGGCAATTATAGTACCAACTGCATAAAAATGGCATCAAAGAACCTCAGCTGAAGGTTTTGCTGACTTGTTGCTACAGTGGGATTTTTCAGCACAGCTGCTTGGGTTCTAGGAAAACATGCTGACGAGATATTTTTCATGTTTCCTCCTAAACGAAGGAGTACCCTTTACATTCTTTCATATATCGACATTTGAGCTAACGAGCCTGCAAAGATTTAAAACGCCTTCCTCTGCTGGTTTTACATTACATTGCTATGGGGTGGGGGTGCCTGGTCTGGTCTAGGTGGGTGCTACATGTCTAAGTAACATGCCACACGAATGCCAAAAGGTTTCCTGCAGAACATTGAATTGTCACAAGATGGTCAATGTTATTTACTTCTCCTGTCAGTGGTTTTAATGTTGCGGCTGACTGGTGTTTATATATACATCATTAGGACCCAGGGCTATATAGTGACTGATGGTGACACACTTGAGTCTGAAGACTGAAAGACTGAATTGTTAGCGTGTATTCTGTTTTAGTTTTGTGACACTACACCGTAAATACGTCTTTCAGCTGTCACCATCAACTCAACGTGCATAAAAAGGTCCCGGGTTCATTAATCAAATTTCTTTACCCTGTTTTGATGTTCTGCAGAATGACCTTGTGTTGAGTCCTCAGCCAGACTACATTGTATTGTGATATCGGCTCCCCCACTTCACCCAAACACGGTCCATAGGCGGTCAGCCCCGCCCTGAGAAGCACTAAGCCCGGTGACACGGCTGTCAAACAAAATCTCTGCGCTTCCTTAAGTCCCGGTTGCTAGGGGCGAACATCAGGAATGTCACCGGGTGACAAAAGACGATTAGCGGCCTGATTCCTCTGCATGCTGACATTTGTGAGTTTTCATGTGTTGTATGGGAATTCTTGGTTTTGAGGTTGGTTTGGGGACCACAAAGGGTCGTGAAGGTCGTCTTTCAGACTCTACACACAAAGGATGTTGTTGAGACATGGGAAACGCATTTTTGTCCCAATCTGACAGGAAAAAATATGTAATATTTGTATTTTCTACTTGAAACATGCATACATGTACAAAACATAACCTTTTCTTTTTAATTGTTATGATTGTATATAATCAAGAATGATCTCTTTATGTAACGAAGCTGAATGCATAAAGTTATGAAAATCTTTAGCCCAGAAGGCACTTGGTTCCCTCCGTATAAGGTCCCTACTTACAGGTTGAATGCCTGCGCTTCAAAATGACCCTTTGTTTAGAATAATGAATCTGTTTGCATGCTCCAGGGAGCCAATCTGATTTACTTGTGTTACCACAGTAGCTAAGCGTGTTGATCCGTATAGTTAATCTCCACAGGACTTCTGATGGTGAACTTGGGTGTTCCGGAGAAAACAGACTGAAATCGCCTCACAGAGCTCTGAGTCTACGTAACGAAGCTATTTAAATTACCACCGGTCTACTCACTTGGTCTTGGTGATCCGTTGATATGACATGTGCGAGCGGCTAGTCATTGAAGTGCCCTTTTGTGACTGCAGCCTGAAAACAAAGACTTCAGTCTGACTAAAAATGGAGTTAAATTTTAGACAAACAAACGTTACATCTGTTCATATTGCAGTTCAGGATTTGGATTCATTCCCCGAAAGCACTTAATGAGCAGCAGCGTTCAAGTTTAACTCAACAACAATCACAAATATTTAAAGTCAAAAACAACTGACATTTTTATTTTTACCAGAACAGATGACTCCATCTGTATGATTAAATACTTTAAAATTTTTAATCTTTTAATCCTATTGCCAAAACATTATAAAAGTTATACAATCAATGTAATGTAATCAAAAATGGAAACCTACGAAAACACCAGGCACATGTCTAATGTCCTTTTACTCAACAAATGATCCCTACACACCAAATCTAAACCACAATTTTCAGTCGTGCAAAGTCGGGTTGTATGAACTGATATGAACTGAATGAACCCCAAACATATGTCGCCAAAAGCCAATGAAGAAGACGGGGTGGGACACGGGAAATAGTGGCAGAAGACAACTAGAAGTAGCAGGAACATCAAAACAACGATGGCGAACGGCGACAAAGTGAACCTGGACCACATAAATGGAGGAGGGATTAATCAAGGACCATGAGTCCCTACATGATGTTGGTTGCTGTTCACACCTACAACTGTTGCCCTCGTGAGAGTTTGATGCGTTAAGTTGGCTTAGTTGGTTTGACAAATCATATGGTCTGTCATCCCTCATCAGGAGCAGTTGTTAGGTGTGTGATCCCCAGGTCTTTCAGTTGTTCTGCAAAAATCTGCCAAAGCCAATCTTAATCGTATTTATGAATTCCTGTCATCGACAACTTCAGGATTTTTTAGCACATCGGAAAATGATGACATCCAACTTGTACATCTGCTCTTCAGGGAGCTAAAAAGAGAAAAAGTCATGGTGGAGAGAGGAATGTCTGACCAAAAAAGCTTCACTTTAAGAAGAGAAACAACAACCGTGCCAGTTGCAATGTCTATAAAATTATAATTTCAAATAAAGGTGGAAACATCAGTAAAATGTTGCAACATCTGTCTACGCTATATGGGATAAAATTACAGGAATGCCTTCTGTTTTGACCTTAGGCTGCAGGAGTAACACTGTGTCACATGTAAATATTGTGTTATTTTACATCAGTGCTAACCTTACCCATTTCAAGATGGAGTGTTGCTAAAGCTCCTAATCATGCAGAAATGTTGGTAAAATGAGAGTTGGTACCAAAAAATGTGATTTGACAGCCCCTGCTATGTACACATAGTTTCAAACACTAGCTACTATATTTTTAGTCTCAGCTTTGTGTGTGAATAAGCTTTTTTTTGGATTCAGGTGCTTGAAACCAGTCGACCTCCTCCTTAAATGGGGAGACTTGTTTCTGTGATTTCTATCGGCATCCATTTACCACCTGGAACACCCTGCAGCTGTGGCATTCTCCAGCCATTAATAGCGGAGCGGTTTGTGCCAGACCCAGAGCAGACTGAGCAGGATCACATCTGGCCACCCCGACCACAGCCTGGTTATACGGGGCACATCTGACATGCCTACCTCTCGCTCCCTCTCATATTGGACTTTAATTGCATCCAGGCCGGCCAGTAGCCGATGGAGAGGGGTTTCCTCGAGGCCGTCCAGGGAGTTGGACTGGCAGCAGTAGTTCCATTTAACTCTAATGTGAATGGCAGAGGGGAAAAACACAAATGCTGTTATGCACACACATGCTGAGGCTCACGCACACACACACACACACACACACACACACACATAACGCATGCATAACACTGATGATCTCTTCATCACGGCACCTGTTAATGAATATTTTGTCCTCAAAGTTGATGGGTTGGAAGCAGGAAAAAATTGCCAAGCGTAAGGATTTGAGCGAGTTTAACAAGGCCTAAGTTGTGATGGCTAGACGACTCGGTCAGAGCACCGGGTGTTCCCGGTCTGCAGTGGTCAGTATCTATAAAAAGTGGTCCAAGGAAGGAACAGTGGTGAACCGGCGACAGGGTCACGGGCGGCCAAGCCTCATTGAGTGAACCGTGGCCCATGTGGTCCGATCCAACAGACGAGCTACTGTAGATCATATCATCAGATCAGCATCAGAACTGGACCACGGAACAATGGAAGGTGGCCTGGTCTGAAGAATCACATTTTCTTTTACATCACGTAGATGGCCAGGTCAGTGTGCGTTGCCTACCTGGAGAACACATGATACCAGGAGGACTATGGGAAGACGATAAGCCGGGAGAGGCAGCGTGAAGCTTTGGGCAATGTTCTGCTGGGAAACCTTGGGTCCTGTCATCCATGTGGATGTTACTTTGACACGCACCACCTACCTAAGCATTCCTGAAAAGTGTGTTTTAAGTTCAGTGTGGTGAATCCAGCCATCGCCATCTTGGCATTGCTTGACACCAGCTAAACCAAAAATGGTCAGAGAGGTTGTGTGTGAGTGGAGCTGAGGCAGACAGTTGGCAAACTGGGACAGCAGCCATCTATCACTCAGAGCAACCACACCCTAAATTATGTTTAACTTTACAAGTGACTTATGTAAAAAAGTCTATGGAGAACACATCCTTGTTTTGTTTTGTTTTTGTACCAAGCTGTTAACGTGTTTATTTCTGCCGCAAAGTCTAGCATTTCATGGAGGTCTGTGGCGACTGACACACTTTTGGAGCGAGCCTCAAGTGGCCATTTAAGGAACTGCCGTTTATTGTCACTTCTGCTTGGAAGTACGTTAATGTTGTTTGGTGATTTAAGCAAATGCAGTAATCCAAGTAATATTCCAGGCATTTTTAGACTGGGGTTTATCCATTGTTTGTGATGGTCTTGTTTTTGTTGTGTTTTTTCTTGAAAACTCATTTGGTTCAAAAGTTTGGGAGTTTCCTTCTCTTCCAGCTACTTATCATATTAGTTATCTGTCCATCCAGATTCCTCTCCTAGCTTCCACTACCAGTTCTCTTTTTAAAAATACATTTTTCTTTTTTCTTTTTGGATGCACATAGCCAAAAGTAATTCACCAATTGTAATCCATCACCCAGCCCATACCAATTAATCTCAGCTCTGGCATCTGATAAATTCCCATTTGTGTCATTTGTGTTAATAAAAGAAATAGAGTTGGCATTGTTGCTGTCTGGTGAGGCACGCCGACGGATGACTTCAGAGCATGTCGGCGGAAGTGGAGATGAGTTGAAGTTGATGTAGCGTGGTGACCCTGCTCAGAGGGCATTGTTGACTGACGCACAACGGTGTCGTGTGCAGACAGAAACAAACGCCAGAATATCTCGTTAATTCTTTCCAGGGGTTTGATTTGGATCTTTCACAGAGTAGTACAAAGATTTTTATTTTCTCTAATGAGCAAAAATATTCAGGTGTACTCTGTGTGACAAGAAGCAGACTAGCAAATATAGAAAATTCCTGGACAGGGCAAAAAGGCCTTCAGCTCAATATCAGGAAAAGTTATTGTGTGTCATTATAGACCGTTCAACATAAGACTGCTTCTGCTTCTGAACTATCCCAACCTTTCTTTTGAGAATGAGAAAACCATGGATGCATGGTTTTCTAAAAATCCAATTTATGGATGCAGCTCATTAGCCTAGCATTGCTACACCTAGCAAAATGCCTTCGGACAGAACTGAATAGACCTACGAACAATTACAGGCATCTTGGCTGTTCACAAAAGTGTCTCTGTAATGATCCTTGGTACAGTTCATCAGTTAACTATAGACAATAGCCAACGCCCTGTCCGATGTTGATAGGTTGTTTCTGTCATTCAAAAGGGGGAACTGGAGGATCACCTATTAGCTTGGCTGAGCACGTTGTGAAAGATTCCACATGCTGAGGTGCCTAAAAAGCTAAAGGCTCTTTTAAAGGACTGCGGGACCTAAACGCCGTAACCTACGCATGCAGCCTGTGCCCGTGTGAGCCATTTATACTTCTGCGCTCATCAGTCTGGCTCACTCTGTAAAAACGCCACCCAAACACTAGTCAGTGCTGTGTCTTTTTTGCCAGTCGGGTTAATTTTTGTTTCTACTTCCTGCTTCACTTTGAACAATTATGACTGGAACCTTCGCCAACATTTCGTGGAAGATGAGTCATACAAATGTTTGTATCTCCGAACCTCCTTAGTTAACCTTTCCTTGATGTGTTCCATCTTTATTGATACAAAACAGTCCATTAGAAAATTGTGGAGATGGAGAAGCAGCCGGAAATACTAAAGCGGAAACGCACTACTACCCAGTGGACCAATCACAGCTCACAGCGTATAGTTACATTTCTGGGGAGGTGCACGTCAGCTGTCACCATAGCGTCTAAGTCTCGTCAGGGGTCTGACTCGAGCTGAAGGTCTGGGACACGGAGCAAAAACCAAGATGACGCTGGCATTCATGTTTCCTACTTGGTTTCTGTTTCAGTGTTTCACATAATTCTGCAAGAATAATTTCTGATTTCATTTTTAGTGTAAAGTATGTTGGCAAGAAGTAATAAACCAGTCTTTTCTTACGAGGTAACCCCTCAGTCAGCACATTACGGCCAGCATACTGTCTGGGTTTGTCCTTGCCTGGACCACACACTTCTGACCCACACTTTGTTTTTAGCTCATACAAACCCAGTCAAGCTCACTTGTGGTTCAGAGAAACCACCCACTCTCCTCTGGAACAACCCCTGCCTCACAGAAACAATCCAGCTACAGGTTTAAATGGATCATTTCCACTCTGATAATCACAAACCAAGACTGTTGCGGTAGATTAGATCTAATTCCTTGGCCTCATTAAGGCCTGAGACACGACTGAGTCTAATTTATTTGGACACATTTACAGACATGACGGTTACACCAGGCTTAGCTCTCATCAGGCAGCAGTGTGCTTCAAGTGACTTGTGTATTGGATGCTGACTGACCAGCACATTTAAGCCTAGTGTGTATTCTTTGCTGTCTCAAAGCAGAGGCAGCATGCATGCTTTTGAGTTGACGGATAAAATGGGAGCAATTATCTGCCTTTTTGTGGTCGGCATCCTAAAACTCTTAAATTCCTAAATTGCCATGTAGATAACACCATAAATACATGTTTTCTAAGTGAGTGGAACACTTTAAATGTTAAACGGTGTAATTACAGGAGATTTAGGGATAAATTTAGCAAATATGAGTTGGTTTGGAACAGTTATTGTTAGGAATAGAAAGCCTTTATGCAAATGATTGAAAACACAAATATATGACTATAGTGTGTGCTATTATTAGCACTATTACCTCTATATTCTTTTTTTAACTGAGCCTGTGGGTGCATTTGGTAGTTTCCCCTGCTTTATGTCTCTAAATAATTTCTTATGAGAACAATATGAATATCTCAATTTCAAATTTGGTGTAAAGATTTATAAGACCACAGATGTGACAAGCTAAAAAAATCAATTGTCTAAAGTTAAACGTCTTCTACAAAATGATAAAGACATTTAGTTTACAACACAAACAAAGGAGTATCTTCGTCTTTGAGTTTAATTGAGCTAAATAAATGTAACAATTATTTCAAGAAAAGAGTAAAACTTGACTAGACTGAATTATTGGTGAGGAGCTCCTACACAGAGCAGAGTCCCAGTTAAAGATGGGCCATGGGGACACAACTGACCAGAGTCGGGATACTGGTGATGGAGACTTAAACTGAGATGCAGATGGGGAGTAAGAGGACTGCAGGAAAGATGCAATAACCTTGAAGAACTTCTCACAAATTAGGGAGGCTCTGTGGATCATCCCACAGATACTTGATCAGTTTGAGATCTAGTGAATTTGGAGGCCAGGTCAACACCTTGTGCTGTTCTTCATGTTTTTTGAGTTGTTCCTAAAGCGTTTTTGTGTGTGTGTGTCTGTGTCAGGCTGCATCCTGCTGTGGATGGCTGCTGCCATCAAGGAGTGTCATTGCTGTGGGGTGGGGGTGCCTGGTCTGGTCTAGGAGGGTGGTACATGTCTAAGTAACATCCACGTGAATGCCAGGTCCAAAAGTTTCCCAGCAGAACATTGGATTGTCACAACATGGTCAACGTTATTTACTTCTCCTGTCAGTGGTGTTAATGTTTTATCTGATCGTTGTAATTCGCCAAAAGAAAACCACCAAGGTCCTCATTTGTATTGTTTTTGATGACACTAGTGGAGGTGGTTTTTATTTAAGCTCTTTTGCAGTAAACCTGGAAAGGACGGTATTTTATCGCCTACACTCTGTTCTTTAACCCTAGACTTCTTGGTCCCATGGACTAATGGGTCTTAAAATAGTGATTGATGCGGCACCTTTTCTTACTTGTCCCTTCACTTCTACAACTTAAAATATTCCTGCTACTTTTGACCCCGCAGCCGACCTACCTTTCCCCCCTCACGTGCCCATAAACTCTTCAAGCCTCCATGTAATTACGATAGTCGTCCCACCCCTAGTAGATAACAGCTGAAACAGTTTAGTGCCGTGCCTCTTTAAAGTAAAGGTCATTTTTTTTTTCCTGAGCCGTGTTTGATGACACGAACACTAAAGCCTACAGTAGATGAAAGACACCGACCGCCATTGTGCCATTACATCCCTTCTTACTGTAGGTTTGCACCGATGGTACCCTGTCATTTTCAGTCTGCCAGCCCGACGCTAGTGAATTAGGTCACAGTGTCTGTCGCCTAGAACTGGAAGCAGAGCCAGTGTTTGGGATTGTGTTGTACTCGACCCAGTGCAGCCACAAACTGAGGATGTGTGATAAATAAGAAATAGTTCTATATTCACGTTTAATGTAGTCGATGGTTTGTTTCTTTTTAAAAAAAAAATAAATAAAAAATGGTGGTCACATTCTTCTGTCATGATCATTTATATTTCCAAACCCCTTTTTCCACTGAAGGACAGAAAGCCACAGGGAAGCTTCTGTGTATTTGTGGCAGCATTTCGTCTTGGATGTCAATGGTTAGACATCCTTGAAGTGCCATTACCCAAACGGTGACATAAACCGTTGGTTTATTTTGGTGGTCTATGTCTGAATGTTGATCACAGAGTAATGTGTGTGTTTATTTTCCCCAGAGGGGAAACGGCTACGATCACGACAGTTTTATAGCATCATGAGCCTATTATGACAATATGGTAATTCCAACATGCTTGTGGTGCTTTATGACAAAAATATAACTGTTTCCATTCCAATGATGTATTAATAGAGCTGGATATGATGCAGAGAAATAATCTTGCTGTCAGTTTGTCCAAATGATCAACCACACAATACACAAAACATCCACTGCGGACTAACAATTTCCCCATTGTGATTATAAAAAGCTATTTTTAACGTGCCTTGTCTTTTATCTTGGAATGATTCAGCTTACAGAAGATTCAAAAGGATTTTATATTTAGTTCTGAATGTAAAAGCTTTGAGTTTTTACATTTCTTCTAAAGACGGCTTGTTTTTAATGAACCTAATATGCACCTTTTTCTTTTTTCCTAACAACGATCAGGCATAACATTACGACCACCTTCCTAATATTGTGTAGGTCTCCCTTGTGCCTCCAAAACAGTTGTGACTCATCAGAGAATGGACATGGGTCTTCTGAGGGTGTCCTGTGGTGTCTGGAAACAGAATATTGTTAGTGGGGGCCTTTGTGTCCTATGGGTTGAGGGGAGGGTCCTCTGTGGATCATCCCACAGATACTTGATCAGTTTGGGATATAGTGAATTTGGAGGCCAGGTCAACACCTTGTGCTGTTTTTTGAGATGTTCCTGTTTTTGTGTGTCTGCATCCTACTGGGGATGACTGCTGCCATCAAGGAGTGTCATTGCTATGGGATAGGGGTGCCTGATCTGGTCTAGGTGGGTGGTACATGTCCACAAGTAACGTCCACGCGAATGTCACGTCCAGAAGTTTCCCAGCAGAACATTGAACTGTTACAAATGGTCAATGTTGTTTACTTCTCCTGTCAGTGGTCATAATGTTATGCCTGATCAGTATGCATCTCTGTTAACCAAAATAAAATCAATTGTATTATGTTGGCTAAAGGGTTTTGCATTTACTCATGTTATGATGTGGGATAAGGCAGGTGTATTTTTTTTACATAAAAAAAAAGTGTGTCTCTCTGATCAACCCTAAATTGGGTTTTTGTCTCCTGCATTCTTCCTGTTATAAACCATACATGGTTCATTCACCTTGTATAAGACAGAACAGCATATTGTCTGCTACAGTACTATATAAGGAGCCCACTGTTCTCATAAGCTGCCACGTTCTGAGCGGTAGCCGGTAAGTTCTCAGAGGAATGTCAGTAATTAGCTCAGTAATCACAAGCTTTAGGAAATCTGCAGGAAAACAGACTTTATCGTTGTGTGAAAGTCTTCTGTCTGCAGTGCTTTGCCTTTTCTGAACGGCTGGTTTAATTGTGACGTGAAAGCCTCCAACCTATCAACAGGTTACAGTGTGCAAGTGTTAATAAAATACAAGATTTAGCATTGGGCCTAACCTTGCTGCTATAATGTGGCCTGAGTCTGTGGTAACCACACCATAAAGTGGATATCGAGGCTACACACCCTTTCAATATTCTTTTACTCGAGGCATGTGAAAACCATTAGATCAGACTCCTTCCGTTTAATGTGAGTTTCCTCAAATCGGAGTTGAAACAAAAGGCTTATATTTTCAGCATTTACAATTGGAAAATGTTTTAGGATCCTTTACAGTCAACTGATGAGGCCTCAAGCTGTTCCAGTTTGAAGCATTTAACAGATGCTGTTATCTACTGTTTAATAAAAACCCAACACCGAGTGTGGGGAAAAACTTTGGCTTCAAGAAGTGACATGCGAAAAATAAACCTCATGCTGTCTTTGAATTGTACCACCAGTTGGTACAAAGATGTTTTCAAATTGTTCTTTTCCACCCAGTAGTCAAAAACCCCAAGTATTTCATTCACAGTAATAAAGAGAAAAGTATTAAATCCTCAACAAGCTAGACTGAAATCTCTAGCTTTTTTTCTTTTTTGTAAATTGCTGACTGTTTTCTTGGCTTTTTTTTCCATTCAAAGATGTATTATTGGCAGCATGGCAAATATGTTTGTTACTTTTGTTACATGCAAAATTCATAAACCATTAAATGTCTGGCATTTTAAGCTACAGCGGGTATACAGTCTTCCTTTTGATGCACATGCAGAGGTTGCTTGCCTGCTAAAGCTAACAACAAGCCAACAACCTTTGCAGCAACCTTTGCTAGTTTCCTCAAAACTGGGCGTTTTCCAAATGTCTCATTAAAGACACATTTAAAGTACTACACGCGTGGCCTATGCACGTAGCCTACGCCGTTGCGAGTCATTTATGCTTGTGCGGTCGTCAGTCTGGTTCACTCTGTAACGCCACCCACTAGTCGGCGCTGTGTCTTTTTTTGCCAGTTGGGTAAATTTTTGTTTCTACTTCCTGCTTCACTTTCAACAATAGCAACTGAAACTTTCACCGAAATTTCTGTGAAATTTACAGTCAGTGTCTCTGAAATTTCGCAGAAGACGAGTCATACAAATGTTTGTATCTCCCAACCTCCTCAGTTAACCTTTCCTTGATGTGTTCCATCTTTATTGATCCAAAACAATCAATTCTAAAATTGTGGAGCTGGAGAAGCAGCCAGAAATAATGGAAACGCGCTACTACCAAGCGGACCAATCACAGCTCTTGAGGTCTGCGTTGCCACGACGCGTAGTTACATTTCTGGGGAGGTGCACGTCAGGCTACGGCGTTAGGGTCTGCGTAGGGTCTGGGTTGTCACTGTAGCTACGGCGTCAGATTGATGCAGAAGCATACACCGCCTCAGTCTGTTGTTTCAGACTATTTTGTGGTTGCTCCATTACGACACATTTTGGCCTTACAGGTATATTACACATTGTGAGATTTGCCTTCTTCACTAATGGTGAAGAACTTCTACGCAGATGACATATTAGTGTCTATGTGGCTGTGATTTTAACTATCATGAACCCATTGTGTGGCACATACTGCATGTATGAATCGGATATAACTGAGACTAATCAATAATCAAATTGTTTTGGTCACGCACACATCAGCATATATTTACTAAAAGTTTAAAGAATGTCCATTGTCATATGTCTAGTGAGCTGAAGACTCGCGATGCAATATCTCATTTATTTTGACTGGTGGTGGTAGTAGTACAAGCTCCTTTGAGGACCGCAGTTGACACTGTAGATTATCTGAATCTTTTGCATTAGTCTCCAGGGTTTTTAAGTACAATAAATGTGCCACTTTCTCTACAAAACCATCCCCATGCTTTCATTGTTCAGTGTCTGTGAATAGACAGAAACAAGGGAGCTCTCAATAGCTACATCCACTCAGTGTCTGTCTCCGGACTCCCACTCACATTCAAAAATGACAAAAAGTAGCGATGAACAGTCTGTTTTTTTGGGGGGGGGGGGGGTTTCCCAAACAAAAGGCTGCAGTGTCAGATGAGATGAGCACGATGCTTTCTCGCTCTCACAGTTTGAACTGTAGCCAGGCAAGTGTGATTGTAGTGACTCAGCGCGCGGGTGAATTCACACCAACACAAAATACCTTAAACTTTCCCTCCCTTGCCTATCTCAGCCTCTAGGAAGCAGAGTGGATCCTGAAGAGGAGGTGTGTGTGTGTGTGTGTGTGTGTCCATTATCAAGGCAACCCATCTCCCCTCGGCACTGAGTGCTTCTCCGAGGTGTACAGTACAGCTACCCATGCCGAACAGAGAAAGGACTCCATTCTTCTAACCCCTCCTGACTCGCAGCAAAAGTGCAGCACTACCTCGATCTCTGGTTTCTGTGGTCCTTTTGTCTCGCGTCACCGATTGAGGACAGAAAATGGGACTGGAGGGAACTCAATACTGCACCCTCACGTTTCTCATCGCCGCTGTCCAAAGCTACAGTGAGTCAGGAATGAAAAAGCAGGGAGCTGTTTTCATGAAGATTGATAAAAATACAAAAAACTAAAACGCAGTTATTTGCTCTTTGTGAACATAAATAATCTTGTTTTTGTATTCAGCTTTTAAATCCCTCACCATTTACTGGATATTAGACACAGTGCTACCGTCTCCCTGTAACCTTTAAATAGGAATTTCCCACTCAAACTTGAAACTGTCCCAGGTGGGCTGCCCAGTAAAGCAATGCCACTGACCCAGTAATTTGAGCAGAATGCCTTCCTCTGGGTAGCTCAGCTCTAAGCATCGGAGCAGAATATTACTGAGGCCAGTTGTAGCGGAGGCCTGCAACCGGAGCTTCTTGGTGAAGGAATGCTGCTGGTAAACACAGATTTGGTACCAGATATGTGTGGAACCAAATCTGACCTTCACTATCAAAGGGATACGGTACCTGTGAGGGGTCACATGCCAGCAGCTCAAAGAGTACAAGGTGCTTAAGAAAGAAGGCATGTAAAAACAACAATCTAAAAGCTAAATCAAGTAACCAAAGTGCAAGATATACAGACAGAACATTATGAAAACTATACACCGATCAGCCACAACATTAAAACCACTGACAGGAGAAATAAATAACATTGACCATCTTGTGACAATTCAATGTTCTGCTGGGAAAGGTTAGGGTTAGGGATCCCAAACTGATCGAGTATCTGTGGGATGATCCACAGAGGCCCTCCCCTCAACCCATAGGACCCAAAGACCCCCACTAACAACATTCTGTTGTCAGACACCACAGGACACCCTCAGAGGGCCCATGTCCATTCTCTGATGAGTCACAACTGTTTTGGAGGCACAAGGGAGACCTACACAATATTAGGAAGGTGGTCATAATGTTATGCCTGATCGGTGTATAAGACTAAAGTATGAAATAAAGAAAGGGAGAGTAATCACAATAAAACCGTGTACCAATTAAGATAAGACCTCATATTAAACAAAAGTTTTTAGTAGTTTCATACACCAAAGGCTGATCATCTCACCACCTGTTACAAGGCACGATTTAGGAACAGTCGAAGCTCCTGACAGAGTATCTCAGACAAGCAATTGGGCTCATAAGTAGTTGAGACATGCAAAGCTTTAAAAAGACTGAGAACATTTTTAGCATCCAACATTTAATATCAGCAAGCCAAGGGCTGTAAAGAAGGCATATCATTTCTAGCGGGTTTCAGAATGGAGATATAGCTGAGTGTCATCTGCATAGAAGTGTATACATGCACATGTATTTGGGCCTGTAATTCTCGATCTCAAAATGTGAGTGAGACATACGCATTGTTTATACATATAATACTATAGGAATATTAATATATTTACCGCTTAATTATCTAAGATGCCAAATCACATAGTGTTCACACAGAAATAACAGCTGGTAACTGATGAAAACTCTGATTGTGAAAACTTATTTTGTTCAAGCTGTTTATAACTATCTGTTGCGCAACATTTGAGTTTTCCTCAAATTAACAGGATGACACTGTGGTCCCTTGCCATGACGGCTCCTCAAAATTCATCTCTCAGATCTGTTTTTCCCTCCTGTTTTGTCAACTGACAGATTGGCACCAATTAGTCTGCCGGTCTCCTTTTATAGGGACCTTTTTTTTTTCCTCCCACTGTCACATAGCTTGGCACTGGCCAATGGGAGGCTTTTGCAGCCAGTGTGTAAACTTTGGGTCTGCCTTGTTCCTGTAGCCCCCATTAATCACCTTCTGTAAACCTTGCAAAAGCATCGTCAGGACATTTGACTTGGAGTTTTGCCTGTCTCTCTGTGTTTTCTCGGTTTGTTCTCCTAAAGTGGGCCAGGAAAGAAAGAGGAGGTCCTCCTCTTTTCTGGGGCTCGGCAACCGAACAAAACGGACTCGGGCCAAACTTTTATTCTCTAATGTTTAAACTATAAGTATTTCAAGCATTGGTGGGCATCTGTACTGCAATCAGAAGTACTGCCATATGCCAGTCTACATTAAAATACGTTATATGTGAACCTAAAGCGGTCTTCCTTGCTTTTGCATTCGCGCCAGAGGCTGATGAAACAAGCATGAGAAGCTGTGAAAATGACATAACTGAGCCAAAGTGTGTTACTGGGTTATTCCTGACTTTCTTGACCTACTTAAAGTGGAAACCAGTGATTGTGCCAGATGCCAAACTTCACCATCATAGCGTATGTCAAATCAAATAAGTCTCTGCTTCATCAGACGTCATCTTTGCTGTGGCACGTAAGTGAAACACTGGAGTCTCTATCTCAACTGTTTACGTCCACGCTTCTCACGCAACGCTGATGCGAAGGGAGGTTTAGTGTCTGTCAGCCACAGGTATTTCTAATATTTCACACCTCTGTGTGGAGAGTGGGGGGTCGCCGATTTGTGGTCAACAACAAGGAGACTACTTGACTTCAAGTCTGCAGTCGTTCATTGCCATGGGTGTTCAAACGGAAGACATCATGTCCACTTTCAGAACACACTTTGTATCCTGCAGCCAACATTAGAGCCATCTACTGAGAAAAGAATTGCAGCTCATATCTAGTTATTTAGCTGCCGTGTTGTAGATAGACAACAGAACTACTAGCAACTCACAGTGTTGATGTCTCAGCATCCCATATACAGAGGCCTGGAGACACACACCAATCAAGCATACCATCTTCCTAATATTGTGTAGGTCTCCCTTGTGCCTCCAAAACAGTTCTCATCAGAGAATGGACAGGGGCCTTCTGAGGGTGTCCTGTGGTGTCTGGCAGTGAATTTGGAGGCCAGGTCAACACCTTGTGCTGTTCTTCATGTTTTTTTGAGTTGTTCCTAAACCGTTTTTTGTGTGTCTGTGTCAGGCTGCATCCTGCTGGGGATGGCTGCTGCCATCAAGGAGTGTCATTGCTATGGGGTGGGGGTGTCTGGTCTGGTCTAGGTGGGTGGTACATGTCTAAGTAACATCCACATGAATGCCAGGTCCAAAAGTTTCCGAGCAGAACATTGATTGTCACAAGATGGTCAATGTTATTTACTTCTCCTGTCAGTGGTCATAATGTTATGCCTGGTCAGTGTACATGCCAGATTTTATGGCAGTGTGTTTGGCAGTTAATGAGAAGCTTTCACAAAAAAACAAATAAGGTGCTATGAGAGAAGTCAGGACCATGAACAACAGAAAAAAACATCCACTTGTTAATAACTGACCAAACGACAACGTCATGACTTAAAAATGGTGTCATAAAACCAAAAACCTATTAACTGGAACCATTGTACTGCAGCTTAAGAGTAAATTTGGATTCCTACATTCATGTCTGTTCAGTTATCTTTACGCATGTCTCGTGGTGGTCGTACAATTACCTAAATCTGACTCTACGCCACTGACTCAGCCTGTTGGAGCGCTTCTAATCTCCACAGCTGCTCCACCAGCAATTAGGGCCATTACTAGACCTCTACAGTGACACTAATGTACAGCTGTGTCATGGCTAGTACAGATAGTAGCGATAGACCGTATGGGCACGCAGCGTCTTTGCTGTGGCAGGGGCTGATGCGTTTGAAGCTGTAACTCGACGCAAGACCAAGGCCAGGAGGAATTACAGGCCATCGGATAAACAGAAGCTGTAGAGCAGTGGCAGGGCGTGCTCCCTTCAGGAAATTAAAAGCCATAGCTTCTTCCTGCAGTCTCCCTACCTACTTTCATCTGCTGCCAGCCCAGTTAACGAATAGCACGCTAATAGTGTCTGGGATCTCTCTCTCTTCTGTTGTCAGTCTATAAAGGACATTCACCTTTTACACAATGGTTTTCAAGTATAAATGTACTGAAGTTATATACTATATATACTAAAAACATAAGAATCATTCTTGTTTTTGCATATGGTTCCATGTCCCTTGGACGCCATACAGTTAGTAATTGCTGATGCCCTTTTGTATCATTTACTTTATCATCATCATCATTTACTTTATAATGATCCAGGTTTCTTTAAGAAGTGGCAAAAATACTTCTGGTGGAACAAAAGAAAGAAAATCTAATTATATATCACACAGTGCTTATTGGTGTGATTATTCCTTAGAGGAGTTAAAGTTAAATTAAATCCTTTAAATATGGTATGATATGTTGAAGACTTTTGGCCTCCTGTCACATCTCTCCTACCGTCACCAGATCGGGAGGAGGAGAAGGTTTTAATTTAACCGTGCACTTTGGAAACGTACATCTTCTTAAAACAATATGCTTTGCTAGTTACTACAACCCCAAGCACAAGTTGAGTGTTTGCGGTGGGATGGCGGGAGGAGGCCGGAGTACCCGGAGAGAACCCACGCAGACGCAGGGAGAGCATGCAGACTCCACACTGAAAGGCAGCTGATGGATTTGAACACAGAACCTTCTTGCTGTTCTTCATCAAAGATGTTTTAACTTTTCACAGACTTTTTCATATGGCAAAGCAAGAGAAGAGGGGAAAAGGGAGCAGTTGGGAATGATTTTAGGTCACATTTTTTCAAATATTGAATTAAAGGAAAGGAAAAGTTTGTCCTAAATTTGGAACATTTTCTGAAAACAAGCCACTCATGTAAAGGAGATTCTGTCTCATTGTGGTTAAACTGGATACTAGAGGACTTGGTGTTTCCACACAGTAAAAGCTGCCATTTGGTGCATTTCTCAAAGCAATATAATATCCAGAAAGAATTAACTAATCCATAATGGAATTCAGGGCACATTTTGCCTGCACGATCTTTGAGTTGCTTTGGAACGTTCAGTGTTTCACTATTCAAACGCCGTCTCTGCCTCATTTGTATCCAGAAGACGACGGAGGAAAAACAAACCGTAGTAATGCACAAAGAAAACACAGCGCACACGTGTGACAGATGTACAAACACGTCTCGGTCAGCAACCGCAATAAATGGCAGTGATTAGATTTCAAAGCATGGTTCATACCAGACACTTAAATATGATCAACATATTTTCCCTTTGCTGTTTTCAAATTGTTATGGAACATGTCAGCATGAAAGCAGGTGTACAGGACATCCTTATAGTGATGTGTTTTTTCTTTATTTATATTTTTTACCTGTCGCTATGTGTCAAATGAGGTCACGCTTTTTCCATCAAAATATTCACAGCCTGAGTTCACTAGGTGCAGGCAGGTCAGAGGTCAGAGCACATCCTCGTCTGGAATCCCTACATGTCTGCCAACAATCACAAGAACTGCATTGTTCTCAAAGTGGGAATTCTTTTATGGAGGCTAATTTATGAGGGGAGTAAGAGAAAGTGTTTATGTGATTATATGGCAGTTATGCCACTAATCCAGCCTTAATCAAAAGACCCATTTCTTTGTCTCTCTAATGGCATGATTGGTGGAATTCCTATAAAACTGTCCCCAGAGTTGTGGTGTGGTGCTGTGTAGAGCCTCCGCTTTGGCTGAAAAATCCTGGTAATTCATGCAAGTGTCTCGTATAAAGCAACCTCTTGTAGATGGCAAAGACATCCAGCTGTTTGACATTTGAAAGAGGTCTGTTTCGCAAGAAGGAAGCACTGCTTTAGCAGTATTATTGAGAGATGGTCTGGAGTCATGGGCAGCTACTAAATGCAGGAATTACATTATCATAGATCCATCCATTATCCATAAACGTAGAGGGTCACAGGAACTGGAGCCTATCCCACCATCCTTCTATCACAGGACTCACCTATGGTCAGTTTAGTATTAACTTATCTGAATACATGTCTTTGGACTGAGACAGGAAACCAGAGCATCTAAAGACAGCCCAGGCAGAACATGCAAACTCCACTCAGAAAGGCCTTTGTTAGATTCTTGCTGAAAGTCGACAGTAATGACCACTGCACTACTGGGCCACACTGAATCTTAGATGCATTCATTAATAGACAGATCAGCCACAACATTAAAACCACTGACAGGAGAAGTAAATAACATTGACCATCTTGTGACAATTCAATGTTTTGCTGGGAAACTTTTGGACCTGGCATTCATGTGGATGTTACTTAGACATGTAGCACCCACCTAGACCAGATCAGGCACCCCCACCCCATAGCAATGACACTCCTTGATGGCAGCAGCCATCCCCAGCGGGATGCAGCCTGACACAGACACATACACAAAAACGGTTTAGGAACAACTCAAAAAAACATGAAGAACAGCACAAGGTGTTGACCTGGCCTCCAAATTCACTGCCAGACACCACAGGACACCCTCAGAAGACCCATGTCCATTCTCTGATGAGGCACAACTGTTTTGGAGGCACAAGGGAGACCTACACAATATTAGGAAGGTGGTATGCTTGATTGGTGTGTGTCTCCAGGCCTCTGTATGTGGGATGCTGAGTTTTTTAATAACGGCAAAACCAAACATGTGCAAAGCGCTCAGATTACTCAAGATGTTACATAACCAGTGAAGTGATTAAAATAAAGATTTAAACAGCTCCGACGCCTGCAGCTATGTTTTTTCTTATTCCAGGTGTCATTGAGGTTTTATTTTGATCCCACCCAACACACCCTAGTAACTATAATTGAAAGAAAATGTCCTGACTAAACCGCATTCCAGACTTACTTCCACCAAGTCTTTATTGTTCAAGAAAATGTTATTTTATTCCTATTTGAGTCTCGAATACTGTATGTACAGGTGGTAATCTACAGCTCCTGTTCTTACAGAGGTCGATGGTGGAGAAATGCCGCAGTATTTGGTGTGTGTGCGTGTGGGGCGGGGGGTCCTCCATCTTAACATAACACTTCAACACCTCTGTACAGCATGAAGGGAGGTGTGGAATGACACAGAGGCGCAGGGAGGCCAGATCAAATGTAGCTTTTCAGGTTTGATGTTTGAGGTTTGTGGTGGTGGTTTCTGCAAATGTTGTGCGGCCCCTCCACTGCGCTGGACCAATTACAGGAGCTAAATAAAGTCATTCTAACTGCAGGGTGGATGGCCTTTGTTCCATTCATCAGCTCTTTGTATTGGCCACTACACTTCAAGGTCAGTGCATGTACTGCAAAAGGTGCTTTTTATGCAGAACCGTTAAAGGTGCAGGAGGTAATTGGTCTAAAAAGTCTTCTTCAGCTTTGGCCTGTCATTACTGAAGTGCGTGCAGTAAGTAGCTTGTGACCGGAAGGCTGCCAGTTTAAAGTCCTGGTCTTGCTGGGACAATCTAAATACGGCGTTTTGTCACTTCCATCCCATCCTGTGGGACACTGCGCTGGTTTTAATAATCCTGAAGATGTCTTGCAGCAATTATACAGGATTAAGATCATGCCACAATCCAAAACTGCACACTTGAAATCTAATTTAAAAAGGTTTTGCATGCCTAAATCTAGGTTTTGTAAGCTTCCATAATTAAATTCTGAAAAAAATTAAGATCCCTGCAAATATTATACTGAATCAGAGAGTTTTCCGGAGTATTGTGACACTGACCTGAAAACTGACACGCACGTTTGATTTGTGCTCTGCATTCGAAGCTGAAGCGGTTCGTTGGTTAGAGGACAGAAAATTAATCACTGTTCCATTTCAAGACATTGAAATTTGTTAGTTCCAAATCAATGACTGAATGATGCAAATTAAGTAACTGCTTAAATACTCCAGATGGATTTGCTTGTTTACATATTGTTTTAAATGTAAAGTATCTCAGAAATAGGTTTCCAGAGCTTGGGTTAGGACTGTTTTACCTTGATAAAATAAGGTAAAACTTCATTTGCATATAATGATTTGCATAAATGTAAGGTTGCCAAGTTATCTTTCTTCATACTGGTGTATTTTTTTAAATTTATTTATTTTTTTTTTAAATGTGGCAATGCTCACCTCCTGACACGCAACCTAAAAAGGTTCTGAGAGTCAACATGTGGGTGTTTGTAGACAGCTGGCAAAGAAGTGCGAGAACTGCAGTTGGTATAAGGATGTCTGGTTGTAATGATCCACAATATCGTGTAGGCCTGTCACCGTTAATAAGAACAAGCTCATGACTGAGTTCCTGGGATTTAAAAAGAATAATATTTCATGTTGTAGCCCATAAAAGTCCATTTGCTTCTCTTCGTTTGGTTTCTGCAGAAAAGCAGTGAGTCACTGCATACTCACATCATAAAATGCTCTCCGTGAACATGTCTAAACACACTATGTCTGGTAGGTCTTTACTCAAGAGAGTAATTGTGAAATTGTGAAATTGTGTTTTTCTTTTCCATTTCTGAACGAAATAAAGATGAGTTGGGTTCATTGTACAGATGGAGATGCAGCCACCGTGGCTAGGACAGAAGGGCAGGACACACCTATTGGCCAGTTACGGGAAGTCTTTGCATGTCCTCTTAGTTAGTGTTTGAGATCTGTTGCCTCGTGTTTCGTTGCTGTGGGTCTCTGGTTTGTGATAAACGTGTTGCTTCTCTTTTGGTCCCTACTGTTTGTTAATTGGTGGCACATCATGCCAGTGGTGTGCAACTTTCACAAGAGCAAGCTCAAAGTTCAGATCACAGAGATTAAAATGAGCTACGTCTTGTTCTTTTCTTCAATTTTATTTTTCAAATGTGCTCCTCTGAGCTGTTCCTTTTCAGCAGGGCCTCCTCCTGACCGTCCATCCCCAGTTCCCGGTCATTGGCGCTGCCCAAACCTAATTAATTGCAGTTTACTGATATAGACTCACAGACAGCGATTACTTTTAAGAGCCAAGACTGTTGGCTCATGGTCTTTTGATAATCATCCACTCGCAGCGATTTCATAAGACTGGCGGGATGCTTCAGTTCGATGTGTCATTTCAAATTAAATGTTCTTGTTTTTCTCTATGCACAATTTGCAGATTTTTCTTTCTTTTTTTTCAGTCCGAATTTGTGCTGATTTGTACATGAAACTCCTCCAAGTGTTCAAATGAACTGAGTTTAGCAGTGGCTGTAGCTGTTATGTTTCTCTTGACAGTTCCATTAGCCATTGTCGGTGTTGTTGGAAGTGCGCTGGCTAATGCAAAACACCATGCACAAATGTTCATTGCAAACAGAACGTTCAGTTCTCCCTTAAATGAAAGCATGAGCACGTTAAAAGAAGGTCCCCTACTGTCTTTGATTTGGCTCTTTGAGTTGATTTGGTGGTGATGCATCACCTAGGATTCACTTTGTTTTTGCAGTGTTTCTCTAAGTCTCTGGACCCATCAAGCCATCTACTTTAATACTGTGCAGAAACATTACAACAGTTCCCTTTGCAATGGCAAGGGTGGAAAGGGAAAAATACATTTAATAAACTTGTAATTAGTAGGGGTTGTACCGACTAGTCGATTAGTTGACTTTACTGTTGTGCCATGACCCTTTAAGCATCATGTCGACAAATCGCCAATCATGTGACAATAGCAACATGGACGTCTCGGAGAAGACAGGTGAGGAGCCCAGCGGGTCGTTGCATCAAACTAGCAGCGGTTCATCATGTGTGTGGAAATGTTTCACTAAAGATGAAGCCCATAGTACCGTGACATGCAGAATATGTAAGTCAGTCCTGAAATGCAACAAAAGTACTACTGCAATGCACACTCATCTGAAATGGTATCCGCTAACGCTAGCAGAGGAACGGTCCAAATCCTCTCAACAACAGTCGCTTAACAACTGTGGTAACCGAGAGAAGGAGGCTGTACATTAACAATTTCCTGGTAAATTTCATTGTCAAAGTTATTAGACCTTATACAGGCTAAACATATCTGCAGCACACAGTATTGATAAGCTCATGTGTTTATGGTCAGTTCTGTAGTGTTCTATTGTTTCACATTGTTGCTGTGGTTGTAGAGTGTGTTTTTGTCCTTGATGTCATAGAACGCACCATGTGAGAGACAGAGTTTATGGTAGAGTTGAGAGTTTGCTGAGCTAGGGCTGCATATTAAAAGTGTCAAACTGAGGTGTTCATGGTGTTGGCGTGCTCTACGGCCGACAGTATCCCGTGTTCAAGCTTCAGTAAACTTACAGAACCCTTTGTGTGAGACGCTACAATATGTATTCATTCATATTTAGTCATTGTTGCAAAGCATTAGTAGTAATTAGTACTTGTGTTACTGCACAAAAAGAAGAAAATATGGATGTTAACGGCAGAGCAGCCAAAGTAACGGCACACATTAAAGCTTTGTCCATCACTGGTTTATTTTAGCACCAGTCTCATGCCATTCAGCCAATGTCAAGGTCTGTGTCAACCTAATATTTGCGGATGGCAGAGAGGTCACGCAGATGAAGCCAAGGAGCAGACGGCCATGTCACATTCCTCATGTGACCTTCATCATAGAGATGATGTTTGCCTGCGTGCAGAGAGAAAAGCCTGAAAGTACAAGTTTGTTTGAGGTCCAGGGGAAGCGAGCAAGCAGTTTGACTTTGAGTAATATCAAGTGTTTAAAGCTAAAGAAGACGAAATGTGGTTGCAGTCATATCTGATCCAGTCCAAAGAGCTTCCATTTGACAAATGCAGACAAGACTTGAGAATTTGAACAACTATTTATTGTCTTGAAGTATGTAACAAAATAGTCGCTATGAATAAAAACGGCATTTTGCTTTGTACAACTAAGAAAATGTTTACAGACAAGCAAAACTAATTGTACAAAAAATAATGGTAACATAACCAAAAAAAAAAGGTAAAAACAATAAAGAACAGAACATCCTCACGTCAGTGTGCAAACCGTTTATACAGACGGACATGTGCCCTTCTGCAAGGCAACAGATCCTGATAAATTATTTAAATAGCATTTATCTACACATTCACACAAACACAGACACACAAACGCAAACAAATCAACCTCTCACAAACTGCTAAGACAAACAGAACAATAATTTATCGGCTAAAAACTGCATCGGACATACACGATAAAGCAAATTTTTTTTTTTTTAGAAAATCTCCCATTGTACTTGTCATTTTAACTTGATCACGGGACTGGGAGCTCCGCTGTTTGTAGATATGAAAAATGTCTTACTATTTACAGCTCATGCTACAGTAGCACTAAAGATATCCATCATTTCAAAGGAAAAAGTACTTAAGTTGTGTTTTTTTGTTGGATCAAATTATACAACAGCAATGAGGTAATAATTGTACATCAAAAAAAAATAATAATTTCCTTTGTTTTTCATCTCTCTCTGAAGAAAAGGCGCACAAGTCACACACGCTTCATACTAAACAGGCTTATCTGGAGGATACCTAATGCACTTTGTACAGTGGAAGATAATGGACTGGGACGAGAAGAGAATCCTGCATCTGAAAGCTCACTAACTGGATTTTGAGTCGCTTTCACTGTGATATAGAAACCGGAAGGATTTTCTTTTATTTTTTTTACTTTTTAAAAGTATTAAAAAGTCTGTTTACTGCCTACACTGTAGGCAAGAGTTAATAAATTACATGTATTTACATAATTTCATTTTGAAATCCTTCCAACTCTCAGGAAAATAAATCTTTTTAATGACCAAGTTTTTGATGTATGTATGTATTTCTGAGAGAATCCTGTCTTACTGGTTTGATATGGGGAAAATTGTGACTCCCATCTAATTCTGAGACTTGTTCAGACAACCAGAGAAAATCAATAAAACCCGTGATACTTGTATGATATGTCTACATTGAACGTTCTCTTCTCAACAATTATTCTCTATAGAGATGCTTAGGTAATCGGGTAAAAAAAAAAATTTTTTGCTTCATTCATAGCTAAGTCTTCAACACACGGTACATACATAAACATCCATAACATCCCACTATGACTCACAAGTCACAAAAAAATATTCCTAAAAACAATATTATTGCTGTCTTCATCCTTTGAGTCCTTAAGTGTGTTATCATTCAGAATCTATCGTACATCCTGGTCATTCTGGTAAAGCAAAGGCAATATTCAGTTTTCTTTGGGATGTCCATCCAGAAAGTATGGTAGAAAGGCACACAGGCTAAAGAGGTGAGATAGAAAGGGAGTAAGAAAGAGAGAGAGATGTAAAGGTTTGGAAGTGCATAGTTGTCTATGAGGAGCCGTTCCTGCACAGAGATGAATGAGGTCTTTCAGAGAGCGGGAAACCTGGGATAGAAAAGGTGTTTGTGTCCTACTGGCGAAGCTAGAGGGCTTGTTTTATTATTATTATTATTATTTTTTTGTCCAGCGCTCCCTGCTCTCGTAGATGCTAAGGGGTGGCGGAGAAGGGGCTCTCGGATCCTCAACTGGCAGTCAGCTGGGTGGTGCTCTGCCAGAACCAGCTTCAAGTTACCCTGAGGCTGACCACATGCCCCTAGGGCCCAGTCTGAATGTGCGTGCCACAGGAAAAAAAAAAAGAATTGCGGAAATAAATCGGTCCCTGGACTTTGCATGAGAATATATAAGTTCATACTTTATACAAAAAAAGGTGCATTCCTCAGAGCTTCCTGCGCCGTGCGTTTATACATCTGTTAAAAGAAAGAAAGAAAATATAAGGAATATTCATTTGGCTGCCACAGTGTCATATATTTTAAGAGAACAACTTCAAGTACTTACCTCTGCATTCATACTTGAGGTCTGAGAAGTATACCATCTCTTGCGAGAAGACAAAAAGACCTAGCCTTCCACCTGCGTACGTCTTGTCATAGATGCTACCAGAGTCTGCCATGATCTTCTTGCCTTCGTACATCACAACTCTGCGGAAGAATATAATTTGACATTTTAACATAAAAATAACGTGAAGATTAAACATGTAAAGGTACTTAATAAAGTCTTTTGCCCACCGAATATGTCCTGTTCTTGGCCTGTGGATCAGATGCCACCTGTAGGCAGTGAAGTCTTTCCATCCGACATTCTTAGGGTCGTGCCAAAGAGTGCGCACCTAAACATGAGAAAATAAACCGCCATGAGCTTATCTGATTGCTAATCACACCATGAAATCGCCCGTTGAAGGGCTGAAGTCCAGCATACCTGTCCTGGGGTGTTGCCTGTGTGCCAGAGGGCATTTCTGAGGTGCTCTCCTGGGCCGGTGGTGGAGTTAACGACTTTAATGGACAGGCCGGAGTAGCCCTGGGCCTTGGTGGGTTTATTTGACCAGTATGTCTGTGTGATCTGCTTCCACATCACCACATAGAACCTGGAACTGGACTGGTAGCCGAACACAAAGCCGGCATAATCATCGTCCCTCTCTGTGTTGATGAAGAAAGTCCCACTGAAGTCCACTGCATTGAATTCGTGGTAACCTGATGGGAGGGATGGCAACACAAGATGTGAATAAAAAAAAACCAAGGTCAAAAATTACTTTCCTCTCTCTTCATAATTCTGAATCCTTTTTACTTACCAACTGCAATGCCAGGATCACAGTTGACTGTCTGAACCAGCTCTTTGCCCTGATGGCGGACCACCCAGTTGGGATCAATCTGGGAGGTCCCTTTAGGATCCAGAGGAACCATCTGGAACTTTCGGAAGTCTGTCTCACTGATGTCAAAGTTCTCAGGACACACGTCATAGATGTCAGGAACATTGTCTTGATCAAAATCATCTTTGCAAGCGTCTCCACGGCCATTGCCTGAAACATACACATTGCACGCAAATTAGGTGTCTCTGCGCATTGCTCCTTCAGGACAGCTTAAAAAAACTGCAGTGATTGGGTGCTCACCATCCGAGTCCAGCTGATCGGGATTGAAAGCCAGTCTACAGTTGTCTTTGTCATCAGGGATGCCATCATTGTCATCGTCGTGGTCGCAGGCGTCCCCTTTGCCGTCCTTGTCATGGTCGGCCTGGTTGGCATTAGGGATGTATGGGCAGTTGTCCAGGTTGTTCTGGTGTCCATCCTCGTCGATGTCTTGGTTGCTGTCGCACTTGTCTCCCACACGGTCGTCATCAGAATCCACCTGCAATGATTGGAGTGTTTTGGCATTAGAGTAATGACTCGGTGTATGGCTTGAGGAGACGAGGATTTATTACCATGCTAACATAGGTGATTTCATTCCACCATGTCTCATATCTCCTTTCACTACTGTCTCCTGCTGCCCTTGTTCTTTCAGCACTTTGTTCCTTGCTTTTTGTTAAGTGCTTCCTTAGGCTCTGATCACTCTTTGCCTCTACAAAGCTGCCAAGTCAATTAGTCAGAGATCAAACATCACTCCACAAGACTCTTTCTCTAATTTGCTTGCTGAGCACTACTACAGAATTTGCATTAAAAAGTGAAATCACGTAGCCCTACTTGGCAGAACCTGAACATAACTTGCGGCGCTAAGAGAGAATAGGCGGAAAGGGGATTTGTGCGATATTAAAAATCCTCTTGTGAAGCTCTTGGTAAAATAAACTTTGGAAGATGGCTTGTTTTGTGCACCTTTTGTACTCTTTTCCCAAACAAATAACGTTGCTGCATCCATGTGTGGACATGTCTACTTTGGTTCCCCCTTTTCAAAACCACATCAGTTTATACCCCCCCATCCCACCCCTCCCCTCTCCATCCTCTCTCTGATTCCCGTTGTTCCACACATTCCTATTTCTCAGTGTAGCATGGCACAGGTGGACTGAGCAGGCCTGTGCTGCGCTGACGGGGCATGCACATACCCCCGAGCCAGTCCATTCCTCAGTAATATCCAGCCTAGGGCCTCTCTCCACACATTAGTCCGCTAACGTCAATGGGCCATTGAAAAGCCCCGTAGCCCCCCACCACGCCCTATTGAACTGATGTGCCCTTGAGCATACAGGATTTTCTCCACCTTTACATGGCGTGATAAAGCTTAGACAGGGCTAATCATTGAGGCTGTCTCTCAATTGAAAGAGAGACATATGCTGAGCTACAGAGAAAAGCAGGGAGATGAATGTGGATTATTGTTGGCGGGTGAGGCGGAAGGAAAAGGGCAAGGGTGGCGTGTGTGTGTCCGCACACCTGATCGGGATTATGTTCCAGAGGGCAGTTATCACACATGTCTCCCACTCCGTCCAGATCCGTGTCTCTCTGGTCAACGTTGTATACATAGGGACAGTTGTCCTTCTCATTCAGTATGCCTGGTGAACATATGATATCAAAATGTATTACTCGGTTTCACTTCACCATACAAAGATGTTAGATTGTTATTAAAGGTTCCATCTCTCACCATCTCCATCGATGTCCACGGCACAGGCGTCTCCCTCTCCGTTGTTGTCTGTGTCTGTCTGGTCTGGGTTACTATTGTAGGGACAGTTGTCACAGCGGTCGCCCACGTCGTCACGGTCGTAGTCGTACTGCCTGGGATTGTACACGAATGGACAGTTGTCCTGTTTCAAAGAGAGAAAGACAAAGAGTTGAAGGTAGGTGCTTGTCATTTCTCTCTGAGCCTCTCTATCTACAAGGCTGGAGTGAAGGGGGATGAAAAGGCGCTTTTATTTTTAGGATCTGTCCCCAATCTAATGTTGGGATTAGTGGCACACAGTGCAGCGCCTTCAGAGCTCTACCTCAGTGTTGGAATTTGAGGTTTTGGCTCAGGCCAGGGGGAAATATTTTCTTTCCTGCTGGGCCTCCCCTCGCCACCTGCCTTCTTATTAGACAGCATGAATGATGAGTGTTTAAATCGCTGCTGAATACGCTTATTTATAAACTTTACTTACCCTATCATCAGGAATGCCATCGTTGTCGTCATCACTGTCACATGCATCTCCAATGCCATCCTTATCGTAATCTTCCTGCCCCGAGTTCGGGAGGTTGGGACAGTTGTCCTGAACAACAAGTAACACGGACATTCAGACATAAGTAGTAGTAATTTTACTCTAATTTTACAGCCTTGCAGCTTCGCCACTACTTACCTTTTTGCAGTGGTAAGTAGCGTTCTCCACACAGACCAAGTCGGCATTGGGCCACCCGTCTAGGTCTGTGTCCTCTCCACAGATGTGGCCATTGCCAGCATAACCAGGCCTGCACTCACAGCGGTACATGGGATCAGCAAAGTGTCCGAGGTAGTTGCAGCGAGCATTTTTGTTGCATTCATGGCTTCCATCCAGGCAGGGATTACGGGGCGTGCACACCTGCGGAATCAGGGAGGGATGAATAATTTGATGCTTTTCTGACTGGAACATGATGTTCAGTCCTTAGAAAGAAAGACCTTCGTCATTGTTCCACTATCAACTTGCACCTCTCTCTCTCTTTCAGAGCATTTACTTGCCTGTTTGTTAGCAGCAGCCTGCTCCACGCCTCGGCCAAAGGGTTGCGCTCCTGAGTAGCGAGGAGGGCAGGGCAAACAGTTGTAGCCAGGATCTGTATTCTCACAGCGGTGCACACCATTAAACTCGAAGCAAGCATCTGGGACGTCCTTGCACTGTTTTCATAAAAAGAACAACAACAACTGTGACCTTTTCAGCTAAAGACTTGGCAGATGTTGCGGTAATCTTCAGTGGAGCTTAGGAATTTATACCTCGTCGACATCTTTACACTTGATTCCATTGCCAGTGTAGCCAGCTGGGCACTTTCCACACTTCCAGGTACCGTCGGGGAAACTGGTGCACTTGGCTCCAGCAAAGCAGGGGTTGGATACGCACCCGTCTGTAAACAACCATGCTATCTCATTACAACATCCTTTAAAACAACCTTTTTTTGATCAAGTAAATACCACTCCTAGTTTAGAGCTCATCATGCCAGTTAAAACAGAACTGCATAATTACAGATGCACGGTGTATGGAGAACCCCTGTAATGGATTAAAATGACTCACCGATGGGGCAGGCTTTCTTGTTGCACATCTGGGTGTCTTTGGCATCACCAACACACTCTTTACCACCGTGTTTTGGTTCAGGATCATTGCACAGGCGTTTACGAGTCTGGACACCACCTCCACAGGTGAGAGTGCAGGTATCCCAGGGCGACCAGGGTCCCCAGTTGCCGTTGACTGATGGAGATGTAAAAAAAAAAAAAAACCTGATTAGTTTTTATCCTCTCTGAGCATTTAGTGAGACTAGTCAGTGACTATAGGACGGTGACACTTACTGGGACATGGAGACTTCTGACACTTGTTGGTTTGCCGCCCCTCTCCCTCACAGTCTTTGCCTCCAAGCTGAGGGGTGGGGGAGTTGCAGAGGCGGATACGGGTGATGACACCAGCACCGCAGGTGACGGAGCAGGATGACCAGGGTGACCAGTGGCTCCAGCTGCCGTCCTGCTTGACTGAGGGCCGCAAATAGTGGTCAGAGGTCAGTTATCGGGGAGCAAACTTTTGGACTACCACAGCATTCGACCGCGACAAATAATATGCATCAGTTGCTGTAAAAGATGATGTGCTTGCTGTTTGTGTGAACTCACAGCGCTTGTCACACTCCTGGAGGTAGCAGTCGCGGGTCTGCACAGAGGTGCCCTCGCAGTTGTTATTGATACGGTCGCAAGAGCGGCCACGCTGCTGGATGCCCCGCCCACAGGACACGGAACAATGGGTCCATTCAGACCACGGCGACCAGCCATCCTCCGCATAGTCGCTCGCTGAGCAGCAGGGAGAGGGAGAGAATATGAGAAAGAGGGGAAGAGGGAGACAATAAAAGAGCTATTCCAGTGAGGCAGCACCCCCCCTCGCAAACACCCCCAAGCAGCCTAAATGAGGAGGGAAAGCTCTTAAAGCGGAGGGCTAATAGTGTGGATTTAGCTGGGACTTAGACACAGAGAAGGCCCTCTGTTGAGCGCAAAGGCAGAGGACTAACACTCTGAGTGAAGCTGGAGAAACAGAAAAGGCCCACTGTCCTCTTGATGCATACGGATGCCCCATTGGCTTATGTTTTCCTAACGGGGAAGCAGATTTCGAAAACACGGCCCTGGGTGTGTAATGACTTCAACAAGTGGCCGAGGTTGGGATGAATGCGGCTCCCCTTGTTTATTTAGGTTTTTAGGGAGGCATCGCAGCCAAGCATGCATAGGTATGAAGAACATGTCACTTCTTCAACGCGCAGCCGAGCAAATTTCCATCCCCCTTTGACCAATTTGGCAAATTACGGCCATTTCAACTTGAAGATTCAAAGAGGTTTTAGAGCACAAAGCGCCAGTGTCCCAAACACATAAGCACCCTTTCATTGACACGGATGTTATTGCAGTTAAATCATCATGTTTTCTCTTGAACAGAAACCTTTACATCGGGGGACATATTTGTGGCTTTTTGTTTTATATGGCAAATAACACAAACATTTCTCTCTAAGGGAATGTGGCAGCGTTTGAATGCCCCCACTGTTGGCTGAAACGTATACATTCTACCTCATAGGGGCCGTTTATGCAGACTTTTAGAGTGCAGGTTCACATAACTGAAATTACTTTTTCTATAGCAGTGCAAGCTTAAGCAGCATGTGTTGGACTTTAGAGAACAGATATGCTTACGTGTTCCACAGCGTGGGCAGCATTCTCCGTCGGGGACAGTAGCATTAGCGCAGGGGATCAGGGGGCAGGAGATTTTGCGGCACACGGTAGCAGAATTCTGCACAAACACAGAGATCAAATTTATGTTTAGACGTAGCCTCAGATATATGGACTTTACCCAGATGTCGCTGCAGTTTTCTTTTAAATTCAGTCCAGATCCCACATGGAATTGAGACACATTGTGAGGGCAACGGTTGTGTATTTAAGTTTTTATTTTTTTTTTTACCCAAGTCTTAACCCATGTCCGTGCAAACAACTCATTAAATTCCCCGTTCAGTGTCTGACTTTGCGGGGATTTAAATTGCCAGAAAACTAACAAAGCAGAGTTCTGGCTGAGAACAGAGACCCCTGCAGACAACTACCTGCCCACTGGGTCAAGGGAAGGGTGGGAATGAAGCCAGAATCCTAGTAATGGATGTCAGCTTCACCATGGAGCTGGACTGGGCACTGAGCCCTAAACAAGTAAAACCAGCCTGCCAGGGCAACTTGTGTGGGTGCACTGTGAAAGACTCAGGCATGTGCCTCTAACTATACACGCTAATGCTTTCCCTCCTGGATCTTATCAATGATGGGGAGTAAAGAGGAAATGTGAATAACTAGTGTATCAGTGGAAGAGGGAATCGGGACATAAAGCCCTCTGGTGAAACACACGGAGCTTCCTTGCCAAGTATCTTGCACCTAAAATGATCACTCCTTTCCACTTGAGCCAAGGTCTTGTTCTTAATAATGGACAATGCATCACTTTAAGCCTGGTCAAGTGCCCGCAGGCCACATTCAAAGTTGATCTTCTGACATGTCATTACAACTATAAAGGGCTGTTGGCCTTCTGCTAAGCTGCCACACTGCTAATTACTGCCCCGATCAGCTGAGTGGTCTGACGCTGCAGCTCAGGTCACCTTTATATACAAGAGTGTGTGTGTGGGTGTACATGTAAAGACAAGTCAGGGCCTGGAGTTCACCTCCCTCTCACACACCCGTGTTTAAGTACTTAAGACACAACACACACTGACGGGAGCAGACGAGACATCTCACCTGACAAGTGCACTCGGTGCAGTCGTCGACGGTCCACTCGTCTCTGTTCTTGCGCACTATGCCGTTGTGGATGCAGACGCCGCTGTGGATGCCGAAGCGGCTTTTGATCAGCTTGTTCTCGTCCGTCTGGGGGTTGTAGGTGGGGGGAGAAGAAAAATAACATTAAAAACAGACTGGCTGCAACCTCTGAGGAAAAACTACTGATGCTCCCTAAAGATCTTTGACTCTGATTATTAAAAATGTCTTGTTAAGTTGGATTTACAGCACAACTATTGTGAAACATATTACCACATCTCCTCTGCGGAGAATGCAGTATATTGCTAGTGTTGTGTTGTCGGACAGCTGTCCACACTTAGTGATGGTAACCCAGAGACCACACACACATCTAAAACATACACACACGGCCAGACAGATAGGCAGCAGATGGTCTCCTGGACTCTATCAGACTGTCTGCCGGGTTTCCTCCTCCTTACCAGCTGGCGGAGTTCATTGGACAGCTCCTTGACCACCACGCCGAGGCCCTTCAGCTCCTTAAACATGCTGACCAGGTCCTCGCAGGAGAAGCCGCAGACCATCTGCAGGTCTTCACCGGGGGCAGGAAGAACGGACAGTTTGGTTAACTGTTTGTTTTATTCTCATTCTACCGTAGTGGAGTCAAATAAAAAAAAAAGTGTCAGAGCGACGTGCAGCAGTGTTTACCTTTAGTCTTGTGTCCGGTGAACTCTGTTCTTATAGCTGAGGAGCCGTTGAGGTTCTTCAGGATCATGGTATCGGTTGTCGCTGCTGAAAAGAGAAATAAATCAACTCTCATTTCTGCACACTCATTGTATTGTTAATTTATTAATAAGGATGGCTATTTGTACATCCCACACCAGTATAAATCACTGTAACCAATTAGGTAACACTGCACAGTTCAGAGAACATACTTTGGGACCACAGGACATTTGTAAACCGGCATTCCTCTGTGACAAGTTGTAAACAGCTTATTGCTATTATTATTTATTTTTTTTAATGTAGAAATCAACAGGCAAATTAAATATCTTCACATTTCTTTTGATAAGGGCTTGTCGGGACTTGGCTGTACACGAAGCAGATGAGTGATGTGCAACACAACGCAAACCGTCTTGGTCATGATTACTCACAGCTTTGGCATCCTTTGTTGCGGAGGATGGTGTCCAGTGTTGTTCTAAACACAAACCGAACGTTTTGGAGGACCCCCTGCAAGCATCAAAGTTCAGTTCAGGTTACAAACGGAAAGCAAGCATGCTCATTACTGCAAGACAAAAACAGTATTTGCAAAAAAAAAAAACTTCATATCCTTATGTGTGCGTTTTACGCACCAAGACAGGTTTGAACTAGACGCTCAGCTGATATAATTAAAATGGAATTAACCGCATAAGAATTAAGAACAAACAAACAAACAAAACTTCAAAAGCTCGTGCTCTCACCATGAACCTGTCCTTCACGGCTCCCTTGCCAACCCTGAGCTGCGCGTTGGCCGGAGTCTCCTGCGTCAGGATGCTTTGAATCGGCGCATCCAGCTCTGCGGTGTTCACCTCCTCGCATCCCGTGTACAGCTGCGCCCGGTCCTCCTGCACGAACAGCGTGATGTTCTTCCAGTGACCCGTGGCCAGATCCACGTCTTCGATGGAGACCAGCTGCTGCTTTTTCTCGGTGGAGAAAACGATGTCCAAGGTGTTCGCTTTGCCGTTGGAGACGATCTCAAGCACGGGCCCGGAGCCGTCCTTCTTCTCCACGGTCAGGATGCTTCCCCTGGTGCGCTTGAACTGCTTGAAGTTGAGCAGGAGGAGGAAGCCCCTCTCGGCGTGGATGGAGTCGATCAGGTCCCTAAAGGCGCTCTCGGGGACCGGGGGGATCAGGTCCGGGTTGAGGATCTTATAGGCGGGGCTGTACGGGTCGTCTCCCTTCACTTGGGTGACCCCATGGTTCGAGTTGGGGACTTGGATGAGGTCAAACAAATCGTACACGCTGTCGTCTCGACTCTCTGCGGGTGAACATTAATAAGCAGTCAGCCTTTGTCTGGCAGAGCTCTGGATCTCTGTTTTTTCCCCCCACACTTTCAATGCACTGCAAACTTTTAAAGCCACACTCGTGTTTTGTTTTTTTGTTGTTTTTTTCTTCTTTAAACACGATTAGCAATGATTTATTTTACATCAGGAAAAACAAAAAAATATCATTCTAAGAAGTTGAAGCCAGACTCACCTGCGACTACGGCACACTCGCAAGTCCAAAGCATCAATAGCAAAAATATCCCTGTCAGCTTCATGGTGACACACCGACCTGCTGCCTGTGACAGATAAAAACCCAACAGTCTAACCACATGTAATAAAATATAATATAATATCAATGTCAGGCAAAGTCAGTGCGCAACAGGTTCAATACACTTCCAAAATACAATCAGTCACAGATCAGTAATTAAGGCAGATGCAGAAACAGAATAGTTCTCACTCACCTGTTTGAACAAAACAACAGATCCAACGATATAAAATCCTTCAAAAATATATATATATGTGTATATATAGAGAGAGAAATCCAGCAATAATCCCCAGGAATGAATTTATTTATGGCAAGTTATTCAAAAAGAAAAGTTCCACCGTGAGAAGAAATCAAATGCATATATTTCTTTTTTCTTAATTGAGAACTTGCCTCCTCCTCTGCTATCAGCCTGCTTTAAAAAACTCCCTTTTTTAAGCCGAAGGGGGGACAAAGTGCTATTTAAATAGTTTGATGCCATTCCTAAGAAGTGGCCTCGTCCAATCACGGAGAGGGGAGAAAAAGGGACGAGCTTATCCTCTTAGAGAGGGGGGTGAGACGGGGGTGGGGAGGAGGGGACGCGCTTTCCGCTGCAGGACCAGCGTGTTCCCCTCAAACTCTTAATGCACCAGTGTTTCCTCTCCCAGCGTCCGTCCATCCATCCTCAGAGACATTTCCATAGCTGCAGTCAGTATATACTGCAGCGGCGTCTCTGACCCTTTACTTTTCAAGCTCTGCATCTGTCAGTAGAAAGATCTTTGCAATATACTCACATGACTTATAGCTCCTGCTCATTATTCCACTAAGAAAAGTTGTAATATCACTCTGATATTTGCGCTCCATCCTATAGTCTTATAGTTTATATTGTCGCCATAAATGTTTTATTTTATTAATCCCCTCTCCTTAACACATTGCTATAAAATAGATTTTTGTTTTTTCAAATAACAGATTATATTGTCTCGTATTAGTTATGAACAGCAGTCACAGAAGAGCCGCTTCTTCTTTTTTTTTTTTTTTTTTTTTTGCCTCAGACAGCTGCAGTTTCACTTCTGACCACTAGGAGCCGACGTGAGGTTACTGGAGAGATGCCTGAGGCAGTTCAGAGTGGAGCCACAGAAACACCTGAGCCCTCAGATAACACATTTACTCTTTTCTTATGTTTTACTCAATAAAATAAGAATACGATATGATATTTACTATGTTTGTGTATTGATTCTGCATTGAATATCAGCCTTTTTTAAGTTTAAGTGCAAAAGGAGGAAAGGAAGAGACTAATCGACTAATGTAGAAAATATAAAATTCAGTGTAAAATGAGGCAAGAAGTTTATGTAATGTGGTGGCTTAAAAGTAACACTGGTTCTGCTGTTTTGTTTTGGAGATTTGGAACCCAGAGGCTCCTTCTTCATTGTTTTGTATGTGTGGTTGCCCAGCAGCTTGTAGTTTTGAGCTGTGCAGCACAGGTGCCCTGTGTATATATACATATATATATATATACACATGTATGTATATATACTGCAATCATATAATAATTAGTCAGTGATTGCGAGAGCGAGAGCGATGCAGTGCAGGCAGCTGTTCCTCAGATCCGTCTCCTTCAGAGTAAACGGATGCCGGCTTCACACGTTAAAGTTCAGACTGTTCTTTCAGAGCGTATGTGGTCGGATCATGTAAACAGTCGCTAAACTGTTTACACTAGTAAACAGCACTAGATCATCTGTAATTTTAAGCTTTTTTTTTTATTAACAGATGGTTGAGACTAATATATTTGCAGACAAGACAAGTTTTTCATTTTAGATTTATTTCTCTCAGCAACAAAAGCAGCGGCTCTCTGGAAGACATTCAGTTGTGATTCATTTATATGACTTTGTTTTCTTGTCTACTCTCCTAAGAAGTTGCAAATGGCTCTGCTTTGGCACGGTGGAACTGAGATCTAACTCATCCTTGATTTAGTACAATCACAGTCTGTGGTTGCACACTGATGCCTCCCCCACTATTCTCCATTGCCAGGATTATATATTTTTACCCTTTCTAATCTGTTGTAAGGATAAGGAGGAGCAGGAAGTTGGAAAAGATGCTGCGAATGATCCATCTCTTCTGTAAAAACAGGCTGTGTTTTGACTACCTGGTTGATGGTAGACACATCCACCCTTGGCCGATGATACTTGTTGTCATTCCTGAGCTGATTTGGCTCTGCATAGCTGTGTAATTGATCTACTCAGTGCATAAGACATGTGCCTTTTTCTATGCAACGCGACAGTCCTCGGAGCTACGAGCTTAGCAGACAGACAGGTGTGTGATGATGCTGAGAGCCGCTTCAGACATCTGGGGATGGAGCTGTACCCCTGCCCGAGGGGTCCCGAGGTCGGCGCTGAGCTGACTCCTCTGGTGCCTGTGAGTCTGTCTCAGATCAGGAGCCGTGGTGGGGACTGTAGCTACAGCTTGTTTCAGCCTGTGGAGGACCGCTGCCACTGCCTCAGGTGTTAGGACAGTTGACTTGTCTGCGGCGTCACGTGAAAGTTTGAGTAACCCCGAGCAAGCAAGCGAGCCAACGAACAGGCCGACTCGTGTTTGAGTGACGCACAGATTGGGAGCTTGTCTCGTAGGTCATTTGCAGCTCTTGTTAGTTTAGTTTAGCTCTTGTTTAGAAGGAGAAGGAACACGCTCTAAAGGAAAAAATGTGCTGCTTTTTTTGGCACGAGAAAACCTAAATAAAAACATGAAAGGGAAATTTGTCTGAATGCGCACGTTGGCTGCAGACTGTTGTGCAGATGTTTGCGCACACGCTCATGCACACGGGGATGCTGCACAACTTCCTCTGTTTTTGCTCCAAGGAGAGAAGAACGGATACAGGATGAGAAAGATGAGGAAAGGCAGAGGTGGGGGAAAGAGGAAGAAAAAGAAGAGTTAAAACAAGGGCGGTAAAGAAGTTGACCCTCATTGAAATACTTTGGAAATTCTAAATTTTGACCCTAGAGTGTTGAAGTTACCATATATGGCCCCTTGCCTTTAAGTGGTAAACAAATGTAAACATGCATTTAAACCATTAGAACATAAGTGCTGATTCAGTCACTTGTCAACATACACATCATCACATTAGATTACATTAGGACACTTCTTCCTGGTACCTAATAAAGCAGTTATGCTCAGCGTTCATGCAGAGGCGGACATTGCAGACCACATTTGACTCTGATGTGACCTGAGAATGTTGCCTTGACCTTCTCTGATTGGCTGAGTGAAAACCACATGCTTCTAAACCTCACTGGGAGGCACAGGGACGCAACTAAATGTTTGTCGAAGTTCTGAAATATGGTTCCTTGCCCCATGAAGGGTTAAGAGAGGAGCAGATAAGGAAAAAGGAAAGGGAAGGAATTAGAAACGATGAAGAAAGAAGCAAGGCAAGAAGAAGAGGGACATGGGTGTAATAAGAGAAACAATGGGGAACAGACAAACCATGGAGAAAGGAAAAGTGGAAACAAATGAAGGATGCGAAGGAAAGAGGAAAGACGGAAAAAGGAGAAGCAGCATGGTAGGGAGAGGAAATGGCAAATGCGCTATGGAAGATGGGAAGAACAAGAGGAGGAAAATAAAATGAATGAAGGAGAAGAAATGAGTGGATGTGGCATTACAAACTAAGACGTGAAAGGAGAAGTGAGAATGGTTAGGATAAAGGGAAGAAAACTTCTCATCTGGACTAAGATGAGATGATGATTTTAGAAAACGAGAAGAAAATGAGAAACTAAGAAGAGAGCTAGTGAAACAAGGAGAAACAAGGGAGATGAAGAGGAGAAAATAAAATGGGAGTACATGTGCTGAATGCAATAACCCACTAGCTGCTGCTCCCTCTGAATCCAGATACAGGAAGTGACTGGTTAACGTTTTACGACGGCTGAACAAAACTTTCCATAAGCCCTGTCCTCCCCGTCTGCCCCTCCTGTTGATGTTGCTGCTGATGTTTGGCATCGTGACAGGTCCCGACCCGGCCTCAGGCCTTTTCCTGCTTCTCAAAAAAATTCTGGGCACACCTTGCGCCGTAAGTCCCCTTCTCGTAACGCGGAGTCGGCCGGCCCGATGATTAAGGAGCGGGGCACGAAATGCAATTAAATGTGTTTTTATTGTGGAACGATCAGCTGTGAAAGTCGTCTGGTGGGTTTGATGTGGTGTCATCCTAAGTGGGAACAGAGCGGATGTATGACTGACTGACTGTGTTGCAAGTTCAACATAACTGGAGGTGATAGATGGCACTCATTATTGGATTGTGAGACATATAGTCATCTGACAGTGTGGTTGTTTGCCTTCTAGGTTATTCACAATGTGACTTGAATGTTCTCTCTGTATCTGTTTAAATTAATGTCAGATTAAGGATCCAGGCGAAGAACTGAATGATGCGACAGATTAAGATCTTGCAGTTGGATCTCAAATTTAAGGAATAAAATCACAGTCAGACTCTCACAGCTACAGTTTGCGTTGTCACACTTATGCAATCTGCGACCGCATGTGGGACCAATCGAAGCCTCTTAAAGTTATTCCCACGCCCTGCTTGGAGTTATTGCTGAGAGGATGACATGGGGGATTTTTTCTTCCCAGTCAGCAGCTCATATTTACGGCAAATCCTACACGGCGTGAACTCGGCATATGTTCCTCCCTGTTCCATCGTCGGAGGAGAGCCGAGGAGCTGCGAGTCTGGGTCAAAGCAGAGACAGAAAGAGAAAGAAAACAGGTGTTCATGTTGTACTTGTTGAAAGGCACTCTTTATAGTTTCATCCTCTCGAAGGTTCGTATTAGCTGCTATTCTTGGTTTTATTATTGGAGGTTGACTCTTTTTGTTCAACAGATAAAACTAGCAATGTAAAGATGTCATTCTGAAAATCGTTTGACCTTTTTAAGAGCAGTTTATTCTTTCCAGGTGAGAGAGATGTGGATGAGATGACACTCATTGCATGTACCTGTGTGTCTGTGTACCCCCGACCTGGCGAAACATTATGACCACCTTCCAAATATTGTGTAGGTCTCCCTTGTGCCTCCAAAACAGTCGTGACTCATCAGAGAATGGACATGGTTCTTCTTAAGGTGTCCAGTGGTGGCCTTTTGATCCTATGGGTTGAGGGGAGGGGCCCCTGTAGATCAGGTTTGTTCCAGTACATCCCACAGATACTTCATCAGTTTGGGATCTGGTGAATTTGGAGGCCGGGTCACCACCTTGTGCTGTTCTTCATGTTTTTTGAGTTGTTCCTAAACCGTTTTTGTCTGTGTGCCTGTGTCAGGCTGCATCCTGCTGGGGATGGCTGCTGCCATCAAAGAGTGTCATTGCTAAGGGTTCGGGGTGCCTGGTCTGGTCTAGGTGGGTAGTCAGGCATGGTCACGAATCCACAGGTCCAAACGTTTCTCAGCAGAACATTGAATTATCACAAGGTGGTCAATGTTATTCACTTCTCCTGTCAGTGGTTTTAATGTTGTGGCTGATCATTTATGTAGCTACTATGGCAAATACGTTTTTGTTCCAGCTTCTGAAATGTGAGGATTTCCCTTCACAATCTATGTAAAACTGCAACTGAGACGACACTTAATGACCAGGTACAACACAGTACTGATCTTGTTAAAGAAGATACCACCCAACCGAATGAAATCTTCTAATTGCAGGTGAGTATTGAGGCATTGACAGACCCTAGTTTCCCTAGTTCAGGAGTGCACCACCCACAGATGTTCCAAATAAAATCAGCTGCCTTTATTTAAACTTAATCTTAGTTGTACCATGACTTCACAATCTTCACAGACACATTGTAACTTTGGGTTTTGAACTATTTGAAGAAAACATTCAATGTCGGCCTAATCTGAAAAAGAGTGAAGGCATTTATTTTTTTGGTATTTTTATAAGCGCAGTCATTTAGAATCAGTGAATCAGAAGTAATAGGTGCTGAAGTCTAGTTTGTGTGTGTGTGTTTTCAACTTGGTGCAACTGGAGGTTACACACTCCACTGGAAATTACTGGCATCACTGCTGTAAGCACAATACTGTACCCAGACAGACAGTCAGACAGACAGACAAACCCCCTCTTCTTCTTTACGGTCATTATCCAGCACAAAGCGCACAGACGCAGAGCTTTGCCGGCCAAATTAAACCCATATACATTCACTTGTCAGCAGATTATAATAACCATTCCCTTATTAAAATGAATGTGTGCTTAGGGCACAAACTTGTGCTGCTTTCATTCAGTTGCCTTCTGGTCAGAACTGAATGTTTTCGTTTATAATTCTGAACAATGAAGTGGCTGCTTGCACTCTCGCAATTAGATCAGATGCATTCTTGAACTCGAAGTCCATTTTCCAACAATGCAGACCCACAGATGACCACCTGTGCATTTCTTTCATTGGAGCCCCCACCCACCCCGCTCCCACTAATTCCCAATAAACTACTCATTGGAGTGTTCAGCCATGACATTACTGTGCCCCGGCCAGCGTCAGTAGCTGGGTCCGGCACTCGGAGGGGAAAGACATCGGTGTGCCACAGGCTCAGCTGGTCAGTGATTTCTAAATATCTAATAGTGTCTAGGAATGTAGTCTTGATCCAGTTCCATCTTCAGCCTATTAGGAGGTCACGGTGTGCCAGCTTCTTTTCATGGGCTTCCATGGACAATGTAATTTGCATTCCAGAGCTCAGTGGGTTTGGGGGGGGGGGGTGAAAAAGACGTTCGGGTGCTCTGAATCATCTGAGATAATTGCTGCTGAGAGCGTAACTGCGGATTCTATTTAGTTCTAATGGGGCCTCCAGTAAAAAAAGTTTTCTCCAAATTAATATAGAGGCCTGTCTTGACCATTAGCAGAGTCGCAGCTGTTAACCAGCTGTTTACTACTCAAAATAGGTACTCATAACAGTGGAATTACACGGGCAGCAGCGCAGGCATGAAAACATATTAATCTGTCTGCTTGTCAATTTTCTTCAGTTTACACTTTGTCTATTAAATATTTGGGACACATGCTCTTCTACTTATTTAGCCATGCTGATGATTCACAGCGCTTTCATTTGATTGATTTTACATGCTACTAAATTATTTTCACTACAAAATGTGCCTGAGGTGGGGATGCTGTCACAGTAGCACACAAATTTTGTGGATATTTAAATATAAATGGGCATGAAATAAATTGTTGAGGGCATGAAAAATCTAATTTTCTGTTCCAGTAAGAATAATGGTGTATTCAGGCTACTGGCTAAAAATCATTTTAAAATGGAATCCAGTCATAGTAAGTTGCAAGAGCCCGACCGTCGTAGCTGCGTGATGCACAACAAATAGGCCCTTTTACAGTCTAAATTAGCTGGAGGCAAAAACCACAGAGCAGAATAGGAGGCTACCGTTATCAAAATGTCATCTTGCTGTGTTGTAGGGTGCCAGAGTCGGAGGAGTAAAATTTTATCACATACCAGCTGCCACGCCGAGTCAAAAAAATTGGAGAAGCCTGTGGTTAAATGCAATAAAACGAAGGGATTGAACTGAGGCTATCATCATAAATGCTTGAGTGTGTGGAGACAATGAATAAAGTATTGTTGTTTGTAGGTTTGGTTACTCTCATTAATATTGGCTATGCCTAGCTAATCACTTTATTGCATTAGTTAAGCTAACCTCTAGTTCACAAAATAACATTTGCTAGCTCCCTCTAGAACGTTAGCTAACCTTTCTAGCTAGCTAAATAACACCCTACACTGATATTTTGATTGCAAGCTTCATTTACTTCATATTTTGCTAAACATAACACAGCTAACAATATTTTGCTTTACATTAGCCTCTTAATAGCCTTTATGGACCACTAATTATTCCAGCTGAGGCAATAACAAAACAGAACACCTCATACTATCAAAACATCACATAAAAAAGAGGGTAGATTCACACAAAGCACAAGTACAGTCAAACGAAATCAGTCCTTACTGGTTTTACATACTCAGTCCATTTGGTCTAGATCTTGTAAAACATTTCTTTTTCAACTTTGAGGGAAAAAGATATCTTCTCCGTAACATAAATCTCATAGACAATTTCAATCCATTCATCAATTGTGGGTGGTTCTACTTTTAGGTGGTTCTTACTTGTTGCCAATAGTATAGCCAGCAGTTTTTTTTGTCTTTGATGTTCCGTAAAATGCCAGTTATTTAACATCAGGTCACTTTCTGTTTGTCTTCACCAAGTTCACCTGCAGCAAAATGAAACACAATGAATGGGAAAGCTTTGTTATTACAAGCACAAAATCCCATATCCTCAGGCTCAGTACTTTGCATATAACGCTTCCTTCACCCCTCCCTTCACACACCCACACACACCCACATCCACATAAACACACTCATCTTGAAACAGCTCATGTTCAGCACAACATTTTCTTTTTTTTTTCCAGTTTTTTTTACAATGGACATAATTTGTACGGAATTTCAAACAGTGGCCGTCCTTTTACGGCTCCACACACATTCCTCTGGGAGACAAACACAAGCTGCGGTGACCTGAGCAAAAGCAGCAATAAACAACTGTCAGCCAGCTTTATTTGTAGATACAGAGAGGTCACCTGCCATGTCCACATTCCTGGCATACCTTTGAAGTGTACATAAATATCCCGGGAGCCTTGTTCCATATGCTATCCCTGTTTATCAGTCTAAGAGCAGGACAGAAATCACTGTCGTTACCTTTTAAATCACTCAACGCAACAAGAACCACAACAGTACCCCTCCTTGTCCTGCGTCATCAGTGTAAGCAAATCTGAGTTGTACTATTGGACTTTGTGTAGAAGGTTCACGTTCAGGTGTTTTCTTTAAATTTTAACTGTGCACAGCTTAGTGAGATGTCAGTGGTTCCATGTCCCTGAAGCTCATCCCCAAGTAGAGTGGGGTTAAAAAAAAAAAGAGGAAAAAATCCAGGGTTGAAACGGAGGCAAGGGGGGAGGGTGGTGGCATGGACAAAAGGGAAGATCGGCCTAGACCTGCACAACCAACATCAAGTAACACACAATTAGATGAGTGCGTCAGACGCCAGCAGCTACTGAGAACGGGTGTGGATCAAGACCTGGCAGTGACACGCAAAGACAAAAAAAAAATAAAATAAAAAATTACTCAGACCTTGTGCAAACTACCTGCAGGTATGAGCACCTCACACATTTGCAAGGTTCATCCCAACTCTGTGAATTGGACAGTCTCTGTGGATTGTTTGTATCAAGTGTAATTGTTTTGCTGAAGCATGTGCACCACGCCTCATTTGTGTTACAAATCTGTCATGTGCGTTGAATCCAGTCTGACGCAGTTGTTTGTAGTTGACTCAGACTGAAGGAAACATTATGTTCAAGGAACAGTTTGACCTTTAGTTCTTGCTTAGTTCCATTTAAGGGTTATTACGTGCAACGACTGCACGCTACGCATTGTACTAATCTTGATCTGAATAAGCTCTAATTGGACTGTTGGACAACTCACTGGTTCCACATCAAATAATTAATCACAGCATTGTAACCATCTTCTTCATGTCCTTTTCTACATAAAGTCATTTCTACGAGACTATTTAACTTTCCTTTGACCCCAGTGTGACCCCCTCCGACTCACCTTGGGGTCACAACCAATCAGGTTAAGACCCTTAGCGAGACGACATCTTTCAGCAACTATTTAATGCATGAGTGAACAACTGATGGTTCAGTGAATCCTCCGGCCACCTGCTCTCTCAGTAGACTCTAGTTGTGAGGCATTAGCGTCCCTGGCCACTCATTCCAACGAATCCTTCCAGCTTAATGACAAAATACTTTGTTGATGACTGACTTTCAGAATGATCCATATGCACATTATCTCCCTGCTTCTCATACGTTTGCTTTTCATTCATTCGTAAGACTCCTCTTTAGCGCATTTGTCATAGACTGGGATTGAGTGAAAACACTACTTTAAACTAAAGTTTGAACGTTCGTGATTTGAATCACGTCAACACTCATACCATACAGAAGTCTAAAGGGGCGTGAAAGGGGGATGTGACTATGTCATGACCCGAAATGGGAGCAACTGATACAGCTGACATATGACATATAACACAAATGTTTCACAAATGTTTATCACAAAGAATCACGTCCAGGCCCATGGTTGGCTGGTATCCTGCGCTGTGGAATGATCCAATTGTGCTCGTGTGTATCTCAGATTTTCAAAATAAGGGAACCAAAACACTTCATTAAATTCAGATTTTTTGTCATAGGCTTTTATTTTGAAGAAGAGGCTCTCAGGGACCACAAGGAGGGACAGTGTGTGTGCCAGTTTTTCAAAATAAGAGAACCAAATTACTAAGACATTGTTTAGACATTGAATCAAACTCCAAATACACACACAAACAGACATGTTATTATTGACTCTCAAATAAAAAGCTGTGTATCATCACTTCATATGAAATTCTGACGAAATATTTATTTTGTGAAAATGCGGTTGTACTATTCTACTATCTTCAGAATATCTTTTTACACTGCATGCAAGTTTAATGTCATCCCAAACAATATCAAATTATATGGCATACAGGATCACAGTGAAGAGCAGTAGACAAATATGGTCCCCACTTTTATTTTGGTTTTCCACTTGTCTACGTGCAAACCGTCACCGTCCATTCAGCATCAAGATGTCCGCTTCCTGAAGGCAGCATCCGGGCTGTCATGTTTCTTCATGTTAACAGTGGCATTGAAGATTCAGTGGGACACTAGAAGTTATGTGTTCTCCCGTTTAGTGTCTTTACAAAAGGCTTATGTGAGGCCTGTTTCTGGCGCTGAGAACCTCTCAGTGTGTTTGGTCTCAGAGGGACGAATCCTTTGTTTACTAAACCCGTCTGACAAAACAGATGTTAACATTTCTGTCACGCAGACATTCATTCACGTGTTTATTTAAAGCTTCCCCATTTGTAGTCGCATGTTTGCTGTTTTATTCGCCGTCTTTAGTGTTAAGTCCAAGCTTCATATAGGCTACCTGTTTGCAAAGTAGTTGTTTTTGTTCTGTCCGGACTCATCCAGTTACAAAGAGGAAAATCGGAGCTCTGTAAAGTCATTTTTAAAGATTTTGACAGACGTTGGAAGCGGCTATTCTTTTTCACATCTGCGACTCCGAGGCAACGTTGAAAATCAAACAAAAAAACTGTTGTGCTGGCTGACTTTTCTTTAGGTAAAAGGATTAATCTGAGGCCTCCCATGCCTCCCATTTAGAGAATCATGCACTGGCTTAATGGCTTTAAGCTTTTTCACTATAACAAACTATCTATAGATGATGGCAGTGGGGAAGTAGTGCTCTGTAATGCTAGGAAACCGCTTGATGTTGTGTAGAAATGTTTGCAAGGCAAGACATATTTTACTTTAATGAGTTGGCTCAACAAAACCCCATCTCAAAACCAGTTTCATGCTTCTTTTGTTGCTGCAGGACTATTTCTGTATATCATCTAAAATCCATCCATCTTTCCATTTCCATCCACTTAGAAGAAGTTGGGTACCTGTGGCAACAGTCTAAGCAAGGTATTCCAGACATCCTTCTCCCTAGCAATGTTTTCCAGGTCTTGATGACGGATGTCCAGGCATTCCCAGGGCAGATGGGATATGTAATCCCCTCAAGCAAGTTCTGGATTTACCCATGCTTGGTAAACCTCCAAAGGTAGGCGCCCTGAAGGCATCCACCCGCCAGATGCTCAATGACTGAGCTTTTCACTTTCTATCTTTAAAGCTCAAGAGATTCATATTGACTGCATGGAACGTAAGATGACTGGTAAATTGAGAGCTTTGCCTCAAGGCTCAACTCCCTCTTTGCCACAGTGGTGTGGTACAACTCCTGGATTACTACTTGTAAACACTGAACTCCCCCTCTTGGGGCAGCAACTCATCTCCAACCTGGAGAGGGCCTTCCACCTCATACTTGGAGGTGATGACTCTTGTACTGGCCACTCTACTGTAAATCACCCTTGTGCTGAAGGTCTTGGTCCAGTGAAGTCACCAGAGCCATGTCATCTGTGGATGTTACTTAGACATGTACCACCCACCTAAACCAGACCAGATACTCCCACCCCATAGCAATGACACTCTTTGATGGCAGCAGCTCCACACCCAGCAGGATGCAGCCTGACACAGGCACACACACAAAAACGGTTTAGGAACAACTAAGAAAAACATGAAGAACAGCACAAGGTGTTGACCTGGCCTCCAAATTCACTAGATCCCAAACTGATCTGTATGCACAAGTATCTGTGGGGTGATCCACAGAGACCCCTCCCCTCAAGCCACAGGACCCAAAGGGTCCCAAACCTGCTTGTGCAGGTCCCCCTTGTGCATTAGGAAGGTGGTCATAATGATATGCCTGTTCAGTGTATTTTGCTTTATACAACACTCATAAGACCATATTAAATTATTGGGAAAAAAAAAAATGAACAAATTATGGCCCGATGGACCTAGACCTGCACATCTACTCCTATACATATGAACATTTTGTTAATAGCTACTTTGAAAAGTCAAATTTATCAGAACTTATCTGACACTTTTGGTCATATCTCACCTCATCATTCATTTTCAACATAATATCCCTTTTCATGAGAAGTTTTGTCAATGTTTGTATAAAAAAAATAAATATAAAATCCTACCCGGACACACTTGATCAACAGTGAAGGAATGCGATTACTTTAACGGCTCTTAAAACCACACATTCCGGTACAGCTGCCTGTTTTGGTGACACTTCAAATTAGCCAAAATATTTTCAGGAAATGATTTGCAAAATGTTTTCGTCTTCTTTTTTTTTTTTTTCCCTCCCCCGTTCTTGAGTCACAGTTGATGCTGACCAGGCTCGTATCAGCAGCTCTGTTGATGAGGTTGCTGAGTAACAGCAGGATGTAGGGAGTGAGAGGGACCCACAGCAGGGTAACAGTGGGAGCTGTTTCAGGGTTGTGACCCTAAAGAAAAGGTCACACACCCGGAGAGATGCTTAAGATGTTGACATGTACACATTACACACCCTCGTCTTGTCCCAAGGACTGTAAAAACAGACATCTGAGCTTGAACTCGGTAAACTCCATGGCATGTAAAGTTCTAATTGTTGCTGTTTGTTTGGAAGATAAACAGTAAAAGCTGTCTCATAGGTCAAGGGGCTACATTTACATGGGCAGTATTTCTTCAACCTTATGGAAAGCATCCTGATAGATAGATAGATAGATAGATAGATAGATAGATAGATAGATAGATAGATAGATAGATAGATAGATAGATAGATAGCCTTTATTGTCCCATAAGGAAATTTGTTTCCACAGTCTGTCACAGAAAAACACAAAACAGTGCATATAATGCAGACATGAGCAACATATACAAACGCACCATTGGAGATTCCGAATAAACTGTTAACAAATTAAATTATATGATCAGATATACACCGATCAGGCATGACATTATGACCACCTTTCTTATATTGTGTAGGTCTCCCTTACGCCTCCAAAACAGTTGTGACTGGGGCTGAGAGGAGGGGTCTCTGTGGATCATCCCACAGATACTTGATCAGTTTGGTATCTAGTGAATTTGGAGGCCAGGTCAACACCTTGTGCTGTTGTTCTTGTTTTATTGAGTTGTTCCTAAACCGTTTTTGTGTGTGTGTGTGTCAGGCTGCATTCTCCTGGGGATGGCTGCTGCCATCAAGGAGTGTCATTGCAATGGGGTGCCTGGTCTGGTCTAGGTGGTTGCTACATGTCTGGTCGGTGTATATTTGCATGCTCAAAACATCTTTTGCATCACAACTGTTTTTGACATGAGCAAAGTGGTTCTGTCCCACCTGCTGTGAAGCATTGAATCTGAGTAAAATATCACAGAAGAGGTTTTCACCAACTGTATTGACAACTCACTTACCATATACTGGCCTTATCCCTGGATGCCCTGATTGGACAACATAAGCAGTTTGTTTAGGTGCTGATGTGCAGAAGCAACAATTACTTAGCCAACAAGAATACATGAAAATGCTCAGAAATAATATGTCCTAATTGCTTGCTTACACGACCCATTGACTCCTTATCTTGATTTACCAGTTTAATTATGTTTTTGTTTTGTTTTTTTATGTCTAACATTTGCCCCTCTGGATGGTTTCCCTCTCTGATGGAAGCCTGCACCATTAAACCACATTTGCTCTTGACATTGTTATTACTTCGTCTTCAGAGCTCTGAGGCTGTTGTCAGTCTTGCACTTTTTAAGCTCCTTAACATATCTGGGTCACTGAAAACATGTCAGGCAAGTCGACTTTTTCCCTTTCATCTGTTCCGACCCCTCCTGAGGCTATGCTGGGACACAAAGAATGGATGTTTCTGTCGATGGTCCTGTTTTCACAAGCGCTCACGTGGCCGCGAAGCGCTAATATGTCCGTGTTTTGATAACTTGCTGAGTCATCAGAAACCTTGTTTTTAAGGCCACAAGTCTTTTAAAAGGCTTATCAGTGGATGCATAAAAACCAGAGTTGTTGTCGCTGTATATGATCCATCTGTCTCTGCGCAGCCACTGTCAACACTCTGACCTCCCGTGTGAAGCACAAACAACACCTGTCCTGGTGGCATTCCCTGTCTTCTCACTCATCTCCCAACGTTTCTTCAGGCCGGTCTCGCCTTTCTTGAGGTCAGGAGTTCAGTGTGTCAGACTCTGCTCTGTGACAAGTGGAATCAGCACATGTCAGACTTGAGGTCCGGCACCACAACAAGAATGTAGGTTGTGTGTACCCAGCCGGGACGGAACATGGGGGTAAACAAGGGGATGGCGGCTAAATGGCTGTCAAAACAGAGAGAGAATACATCCTCTCTCAATCATCTCCGTAAGAACATTACGCTGACACAGTGCCAACCTGGAAAAAGTACATAACTCAACCATCCTCAGCAACAGCGGTGCAACCCAGTGTCATTCAACAGTTAATGTTGATGTTAATCGAGTACACGCAAACGCAAATTCTTGGCGTATTTCTGCAATAACATTCTTCTGGCTACTTCTGGGCAGCGGAAACAAGCTGTGAAGACAACACTGAGATATCATCACCTTTTAAGTTGATATGGGAAATGGAGGCCAACTGCAAATCAAAGTAAAATATTCCCCCCTTCTTCAGCTTTGGTTTTTCTTTTTCCCACTACTTTCGTCAGCGAACTGTGTTTGTCTGCCATTTGAAGATAAAATTGTTGACTTGTAGGGCTTTTGCAGCTGCCTCCTGTGGTTGAAAAGACTTTCAGAAAGCTGAAGATTGAGATTGTCATTGGCAGCTGTCAATCATCATGATGTCACATCCTGTTTTACCAGCATCAAATAACTAACTTTAATGAACCTTCTTAGAAAAATATACATCAGCAGAAGACAGAATCCACAGCTGAAAACAATTTATTTAACATATACTTTATTATTTTAGTTTGGCCCAAGTCCCATCCACTAACACGGAGGGGGTGGAGCTTTTGACCTATATTGCAGCCAGACACCAGGGGGAGCTCTACATGCTTTGGCGTCACTTTGGAGGAGGTATCATGGCACCCATTTTGTTTACAGTCCATGTATTAAACAGGTGCATATAGTGGTAAAAAAAATTGCATGATAAGTGTTCTCATCATGCAGATGTTTATTCAGCTAAGCGATTCTACAGTATTAAACACTTGTTTGATTAAGCTTTCCTAGGAAAACTGAACAGGAAGTAATGCATCTTACATTTAGTGTTTGTTGGAATAAACAGTACACATACCATTAGGCTTTGTAGAACAGACCGTGAGACTAATTATGCTGCTCATTTCTACTTGTACTTTCAAACAAAATCAGGTCCGATTCTTTATAGGCAAGCTCTGTGTTTATAAAACAGCATGCCACGGTCTGCACTGAGCAATGTAAATGTCTTTGTCTTCCGCCATTGAGCTGTCAGCATGTTCTTTCCTTCTGCCGAGTTCCTCTGTGTGATTATTACATTCCTGAATGAAGCTATTAACAAACATGGCTGGGTGGAGTGACTCTTAATACAGCTTTGAATGCTCACATGGGAGCAGATAAAGCCAATCAGAAGCTCTTGAGTTGTTGCCGCAGTGGATGCGGTTTCGTGCGACACAGTTCACAGTCTTTGGAACCAAGTGCAAACAATTCCAAAGGCTTTCAAAGGAGAACAATGCTTCACCAAAATGCGTACTGCTTTAAAGGGGAACTACGTTTTTTTTACAACCTGGACCTTATTTCTGGCATAAAATACGATCGTTTACTCACCCATATAACTTTGGTGTTATTTGGTGTCGTTCGTCAGATATTTACATCCGCGTATATCCATATAGTGGGAGTGACCTCTAAACTACGCATTATCTGCCGCGAAACTCGTTCATTTCACTAATATTTTGTTATGATACGCTAGTGCTATTCCCCGTATGAATAGCACTTGTTTTACCTCATCATAATAACAATATGATCATCTAGATTGAATCAACTGAGCGGCACGATTCAGGCGAGGCCAGCTCTGTATGACGGTTTGTAGCTTGTACTAGCTTCCTAGCCTTCCAGCTAATAGTAGCGCTTCCTGTTTCCCCTTTTGAATGGGGAATACAAACTACTGCCACCTGCTGGTATGGAGAGTTATTCGTCGGCTGTAGTTTTTGCGGTGCGCTCAAGTGCAACTTGGTGGTCCAGACACAAGTCTTAAGACAAATCAGAATCAATTGCAGGACATGCTGTTCTTTTTAATTTAACCCTCCTTTAATCCATTATATTTTTGAACTCAGAAAACATCTGCATCAGCCTTGAAAATTGAAAATCACCGCAATGCATACTTGTTTACCACTTGGATATGTACGTATCCATAAAAGTCACCAAAAATCCTACAACTGTGAATGAGATTTTGAATATTTATTTTGAACAACAGACATATGTGGACACTAGACAGTTGTTTAATTGTCTGCTCACTAAAATTGAACGCGCAATACTTTAGTGTAGTGCAGTGCAGAATAAATTTTAATTACAAAGCTTTGTTTAAATTAAGTAATGATCTGCTTTGTGAGGCAAAACTCTCCTAATTTTGTCTTTTCAGCGACCTGACAAAACAACTACTGACTTCCACTAAATTTCCCCCTCTCTGTTGGGGTCTCTCGAGAAGTAGCTGCAAAATAATCCCTCTTCATGGTGCTCTGGCCAACAGAAGCAGAGTGCTTTACGGCCGTGCCTCTGTGCTGTGGGAGTCACAGGGGTCATGTTTGTGTGGATATCAACAGGATTTACGGCACAATAGCAGTCAAGTCCTCTGCTTTGATCCAGAATGTGTGACACAGGAAAGCAGGTTTAATTTTTTTTTTTCTTTTTTGGCCAGGCCTCCCCGCTGCTTTTGCCTCATGTCAAGCCTCATCAATGGGGCAGGAAGTTGTTTTTAGTAGGGATACAAATCAAGAGGGTAATTTAGTGTTTGTTATTTTTCGTTATGGGGAGTCATCAGTCAAAAGCAGCAGAGGTATTACACCCATGAGTCCTGTAATTCTTAATGAAAAGAAACCGCATGTACTCTAATACGAACTGTATTTAAAGGTGCAGGTTCTAACTCTTCGTGAAAGAATGCTGTGGTCTGACACTTTAAATGAAATGTAAGCCAAGATATTGTTAACAGCTCACAAAACAATATTACAGTTACTGTTGTTGGAAAGTCCTCCGATTAGATGTTCCAGGGTTAATATCTATTTGAACTTCCTGGGAGGCTCTTGACATGACCTGACTAGTAATAAGCATATTTGTAGATTCAAAGCATCGATATGAAATCCAACAAACAAAACATGCCAGAAATCACATGGCAACAAATCCCAGCTATAAGTTCACAAGGAATTTATTTTTTCGCATTTTACTTGCATTATTCTTGACTTAAAATCTTTTCTTTTTCCCTTTTAGAGCCAGTGTCCCTGACTTTAAAGCCAGTATGATGTGGTTGGAAACACTGAGGGGGTATCACCATGGAAATGTCAATCTAAACAGCCCATAATCTTCCCCTGAGAGCTGTTGCTTGACCTTGCAGCGATACAGAGGCAGACTGAGTTGAAACAGAGGCAGTTGATAAGAGACTGACAGTCCTATTGAGAACAGTCTGTTAAAGTTTAGGCACCAGTTTTAACTACAGGATGGAAATATATTATTAATTAAGCATAATTAAGATTTATATATCTGTAATTTCTGAGATGTTAAAGAACCAGTGTACAAGTTTAGGTGGGATCTAGCAGAAATTGAATATATTATTGCTAAGTGTGTTCCTAATTGGTAATAATCAATTGCAGTTACGAATTGTTATTATTTTGTTATCTTGGAATAAGCCGTTCACATCTTCACAGGGAGTCTTATGCTTTGCTTCCATGGAGTCTACCATGTTGCATCACCATGTTGCCCAGAATAAGAAAAGATGGCCTTTTGTGTCTTTACACTGAGCTTCAACCACAGTAGGTTTTCCTACATGTTCAGAAACAGAGGGGTATTCACTTGATTGCAATCTGCAACCTCACCACTAGAGCCCACTAAACTCTATGCACTGGTCCTTTAAATATGGGGTGAATTTCCATCTTTTGTGGGAGATTACCAAAAATTTAAACTGTAAATTAATGTAAGACTTTCAATTTAACAATTTAACAATCTTTCTTGGGGGGCAGCAGTCCAACATTAGATTTCAATGAGAGTTTCCCGCAGGGCTGTCCTTGTAAACACACATGATGTAATGCTTGCATTCATATCATTGGCTTGGACCTTCGATAGCATGTTCCTGGATGTGCCAGCATAGCAGTATGATATGACGAGTGTCAAGATGACATGGTGATTGGCACATGTAGTGTCCTTATTGCTATAAAAAGCGAAAGGTTGCATAGATTTTTCCTCTCCTCCTTTCCTGTCTCTCTTATAATAGTCCAGTCAACTATTACCCACAACTATATAAAAGTCAATCTGAAAGCCAGCTGTGCTCTGAGGTGAGGACTTATTTAGGTTGTCAGAAATGGTGGATTTGTTCACAGACAGTGATCTATGTTTATACTTTTATAGGTCAATTCTTTCTCCTCCCTTCGCCTCCTTCCACTCCAGTCCTGCTGTGTAAAGCCAAACAAATACCATTTGAATCCTAAAATCCTCCTCTCTGCAGGTGTTTTGGCGGTTTTGATACATCTCTGATAAAACCCTTATCGGAGCACTTCCTATCGTCTTTCCCGCATCAGTTAAAGCCATCGTGTGTTTGAGGGTGGAGCGGTGTTTGGCTCTTTGAGTCATCCTGATCTCTGTGAAAGTCTGTCACGGTCACGGCTAAGGAATGCTTGTTGATTTAGGGGACAGGAAAACCTGTGGAGATATGATTATTAACACAGTCCTGGCTTTTATATCAGGTTGCACTGGCCCCGATGGAAAAGATAGCAAGTCTTAATACCTCATGGTTAAAAGTTTTGTTTTCCACCAGCACCGATGCAAGGATTTGGATTATAGAGAGGGCTGTGTGAAGGATTGAATTACCACCTTTAAGATTTGTTTTTACACTGAAATATTTCTGGTAATGCAGGTCCTTCACCCATTAAAGGACCACCCTACTAAAATAACAGTCACCCACCTTTCTGCTTGGCTTCGAGGCTTGTCGGTAGCTTACTGTGAACGTCAAAAAGATAGCTGTGATGTGAGAAAAACACTTTTGATGGCATGAGTTGTGGTAAGGGAAAAAGCAAGAGACTCTAGGCTATTTGGCACCGTACATGCTGGCCAGAGAGTACACTATGAGAGCAACAAGAGTGAACCACATGTTGAGAACTGGACAGCAAAGCAAATGGGCTGAAATCCCTATAAAAAACCTGGAGGAACTGCAAATTCACCTGATAATTCTCTGTAGGTTCATCAATGAGCAGCAACTTGCAACTTATGTACATTAGTATCATAAATATATGCATCAGCCACAGGCCCTGCTGTATAGTTTTGTCTATAAATCAGAAACTGTTTTAAATATCGCAGGGCAGATAGCAGGAGAACCAGCATGAGAAGAGGTGACTTTTTTTTTTTATCAAATCCAAATGGAAACTTGATCTCCAAGCGCAAAGTTTGACTGTTCTGTAAACCAACACAAGACGCAGTCATCATCACATGCGATAAAGACATTTAAAGGTAGAGCTCTACTTCAATATATTTGTTGGAGGACCAGTGTGAACAACAGAGAAGAAGAGATACTGTAAATCTAAATACTGAAAAAATACTGAAACTGGATGCAAATATTCCTCTTTTTCTGCTTACATTGAGTTTACATTACATTATGTTTCGCAGAACCAAACTATGCCGTTGTTTCAATGTTAACTGCAGGAGTGAGTATTGGTTTTGGAAGATGGTGTGCTCCCTCTGTGAAACTACACCGATCAGGCATAAAATTACGACCACTGACAGGAGAAGTAAATAACATTGACCATCTTGTGACAATACAATGTTCTGCTGGGAAACTTTTGGACCTGGCATTCATGTGGATGTTACTTAGACATGTAGCACCCACCTAGACCAGACCAAGCACCCCCACCCCATAGTAATGACACTCCTTGATGGCAGCAGCCATCCCCAGCAGGATGCAGCCTGACACAGGCAAACACAAAAACGGTTTAAGAACAACTAAAAAAACATGAAGAACAGCACAAGGTGTTGACCTGGCCTCCTAATTCACTAGATCCCAAACTGATCAAGTATCTATGGGATGATCCACAGATGCCCCTCCCCTCAACCCATAGGGCCCAAAAGGTCCCATTAACAACATTCTGTTGCCAGACACCACAGGACACCCTCAGAAGGCCCATGTCCATTCTCTGATGAGTCACAACTGTTTTGGTGGCACAAGGGAGACCTACACAATATCAGTAAGGTGGTCATAATGTTATGCCTGATCGGCATGTCTTTGCCTTTGGCATTGCACACAGCAACTGTAGCAATTTTTTCCTATCCTACACTAACACGTGCTGTGTCATTCTTCATTCTGCCTATTGAATGTCATTGCCTCGGCAATGTGAGTTCACGATTCCTGGAGGCTGAATTTCTAATTTAGGGGAATGAGGCTTTTGTTTGGTTGTACAATAATCCGCAGTCTTTCTCAGGAGTGGTTTCCAACATATTTAAGGATATTTAAGAAACTATAATTTGCCAACACTGCACTAATCTTAAGAGGGGATTTCCACAAAACTTAAAGATTGGTCTGTTTGTAGAAGCTTTCTCAAATCTGATAAACTGCCTCAAGCGATGTCTGTACCGGTTGAAGCCGAGGAGTTTGGAAAAACAAAATAGGTGTGTATACCCAACAACGAGACTCCTGGAACTCTATATTCTCATCTCTGCTTATGACTACATTAGCTGGTACTAGCATAACACACCTTGATCTCCAAATGAGTCCTAACATATCACTGTGTGTCCTGCAGGTCTGACAAGAAAGCTGAGGGAAGATTGTGAACAGAGCATGTTTAAATCCTTCACGCATTAATTTTCTCATCCTCTCTTTTCACTTTCTCAACCATGTGCTTCTGTGTGATGACAGCCTTCACCCTGGTTGAACCCGTCAGGGCCACAAGGCAACAACAGAATGTGGGTACAGCTCCTCGTCAGAGAACAGGAACCATCTGAAGAGAAACGTACTCCGTGTGCTCACTTTCAGGTCATGTCTTCAGTCAATGGGCCGGTTGCCCAAGTCCAACATCTTGAATCAGCATCTTTATTGAACTACTTGGATGTTGAGAACGCACACCAGCAATACCTTTAGTGAAAGATATGTTCTTGCATAACCAACACAGATGTGCCCCAGCTGTTCTGCTTGTTTTTAATGGTGAAATAGAGTTTTCCTCTGTCATCTCCCTTTTGAACCTTTTCATCACTCAGCACAGGCTTTTCGTTGAGCCATCTTGGCACATCCAACCATCATTTGTTCTTATCCAATAAATTCCATCAGTAATAAATAGAGAGTGCAGGTAGATATTCAGTAATGGGTTGTGGATTGTGCCACACATGTGACATTTGGCTTGCTCTCAACATACAATGTGTTTTCATCAGTAGGCGCATTGTTAGGTAAACTCTGTTCCAGTGCACTGACAAACGATACCATTAGCACAGTTCAAAGAATCATCATGCAACCCGGTCTGTTCAGCATCAAGTGTCATCAAAGGAAAAATCCGCTCAAACATTTGAGTAATTCAAGCATCTTGAGCTGTTGCACATGCAGTTTCACCAGGATCCTTTGGTTTGTAAGGACTCTCAGTCTGTGAGGAAGTTTCATTGCAGTTTGAACGCTAATATGAAACAGGAAACTGAAACGCAGGCTCTGACTGTGAGCTAACTGGTCCCCAAACTTTTTTTAGTTTATGACCCTTTTAGACAAAGCAATGCCTACATGCAACCCATTTGAATATGCATAAATTATTTTATCCACTCGTTTTAGGTCAATTGTGACCTGAAGAGGCAAATTTAGAGGAGAATGCTTCAAATAAATGGTGCATTTCCATTCTCTTATACTGTTAATGAACTTGTAACCTCTCGTATTATTAATGCAAACAGATCACGATGCACACTCTGCACTGTACCACGTCATTGTCCAAAGCCTAATTCCTCCCAGCACTGCTGTTTGCACCACAGAATTAAAGTGACCACAAGCCTTAACCATTCTGTATTTGCACAAGACCGTAATATTTTCCTAACCTTCCAGTTCCATGTCCTGACACTGTAGAAAGCATGTATTTTAAAAATGTTGGCGCTGGATTTAATTTGGGGTTGCACAACCAAAAAAAAATAAAAAAGCAGCTGCTTTGCTTTTTTGTCAAACATATAAGCTGAAGCAATGTGGCTATAGGTGAACTGCAGGGTTATGGTTTGAGGAACGCCTTTAAATTCATAGTTTTGAATATTTTATTGTGTTTTTGAAGCCAGATGAATGCTTTGATGCCTTCATACGGTGGTTTCCATTAATGTCCCGTCAAGAGAGGAGATGGTTCCAAACTTGTGATTTATCCTTTGACTTTCACAGAAGTTCGGTGACACAGAGGAATGCACAAATTTAATGTAGAAAATCTGGGGTAGCTGTATTATCAATAAATGTCAACTTTGTGACATTTATAAAATGACAAGAAACCTGATGTTGGAGGCTGCTGTAACTGGGGAGGTCGTGCAAAGCCGCCGAACCCCGGTGATTTACTACAATGCCTTAAGCCCTGTTATTGTACATGCGGGACAGTTTTTATTTCTCTCCAGCTTGGCAGTTACACCCCAGGTGGATAAACCCCACAGGTATGCAGGGTCTTGGTCACAGGGATGGAGCGTGTAAAGACTCAATTTCAGCAAATGCACCAAAGTTAAATGATACATGGTTCAACTTCTCAAGAAAGCTGAGTATGATTTACCATGTGTGTAGGTGTAGCATGTGTATGGAACTGTGCCAGAGACACTTTTAACAGTGGAAAGCAAATATTTGGGAAACTCCTGCTGTGTAAGTGCAGACAGAAAAAAAAAAAAAAGAGGAAGACAGAGCGAGTGATTGAAATCCAGAGAGCATGTGGCTTCCGTATGTGTCGCATCTCCAGCCTCTTGTTGTGTGGATTTGCATACAGAGTAGCGCATGAAACATGCAGCAGCCCAGACGAGCAATGGGACAGATCACTGTTGCGTGAGGCTGCTCTGAGAGAAAAGTCGGAGCAGAATTCAAATGCTGCTTTGAACACCCAAATGGTGTTTACTGGGAAGGGGGCAGGAATGCGAAGAATGTCTGCCGTCTGAGTTTGTCCTCTGAATGAAAAGGTGCTCATAAAAGGTGTCCCAGGCAACCTGTGAAACTGTCTTAATTTCAGAGGATGGATGTTGGGAATCCCCGTGTTTCTGTATCTCCTCGCAGAAGAAATTAAGTAAAATATCCTTGACATGTAAGAGACGGAATGAATTGTTGCCCCGTAGAAAACTGTAAACCGTTGTGCAGACGTTTGCATCTGGGGAGAAATACAGACTACAAAGTTACTGACAAGGTAATCAGCACTGTCTTTCAACTGAAATTACACAGTCCAGAATACCTCAAATATCCAGTTTCTAATATACCATGCATAAAGTCTAGATTGAAAAAAACTTCTCCATAATCTATCAGGGACAAATCCTGACACACATCCTGGCTTCACGTCTGTGGAGAGAGTTTACAGCAGAATATTCATGCTGCAATCCACCCCGTCACATTTGCCTGAATGCTTTCTCCCCAGGGGATATCTCTCAGGGCCTTAAAATTACCCAAACATGGGGGATGACTCTGCCTCTTTTCTTCAAACTCACTGAAATACTGCACCCTGGAACTTCCTTGCTTTCCAAAATAAAGTTGCCCTCACTCACCTCCTTGCTGATGAAGGGTTAGTTTCTGTGGGTGGAGATCTTCACTCAGTTCTGCAACTGTGGCAGTTGCGGAACTAAGTAAAGCTTGTTACATACTCCGCCAGAAGCAAGAAATTTGTTCTTGTTCTCGAGGTGAGAAGAACAAGAACAAAGTGCATACTCCGGGCAAGTCCTAATAGGGCCCTTCCACTGCAGCATACATCACCCGCGCTAAGCATTGTGGGAGATGCAGGAGACAGGTGACGAGATGTATTACTTTCGGATGTTGACCAGTCGTTTTTGACGTCCGTGTCCGTCGGATCACGCCGTTCATTCAGCATGCACCCACACACAGTATGCCGATCTCCACCCAGGAGAGATTAGCGGTCACGCTGCGAACATTAGCATCTGGGAGCTCACAGAGTGGTCGCTAGCATTTCTGCTTTTCTGCAATTTCTGACCAAGCACAGAGAAGTTGCCGGACACCGCACAAGAAAAAAGTTCTCTCCGGTTGATAGCTGCGAGAACTCCCACACTAGGGCTGCGAGACCAAACTTTGTGATTATCCCGGAGTATGTGACAAGCTACTGTTGATAGGAATATAAAATGCACCACTTCCTGTGTGACACCGGCCCATACAGAATACTATTAGGGTAAGACATAGCCACAGTTGCTGAACAGAGTAAAGATCTCCACCTGCAGAAACAAGCAATTCATCAGTGGAAACAATCCCAGGAAAAAAATGCACTAGACACACTGGGATAAATGAAGAGTTTTAAGAAGTAGTTCCAGGAGCAGGTTTCAATTTATTTGTATATGGTCGAGTGACATCCTTCAAGCACAAATAAACGGAGAGAACGAATGTTTAGGCGGTAACGAAAACATTAAATTGAACTTTAGAGCAGAGCACGACTTGTCATTCAGTACTCCCGCATTTACTGCTCATGAAAAGCCACTAATTCAAAATGCAGATGTTATTTAAACAGGTACCTTGTTTTAATTGGGTGCAAACCCCATAACATTCCTTTTCTTTCTTTTTTTTTTAAAAGCCATGTTCCATGTACCCTGCCCATGCAAGCACAGTGGTCCGGTCACGTTGCTGGCCTTGTGACAGAGCATTTTGTTCCACATTGAAGTGTATTTTGCACAGTTAATTTAGCAGGAGTTGGAACGCAAATAACTTTTACGCCCGCTTTATTTAAATGACTCATGTTGGTTCTCAGGCTTGTCATATAGAACATTCAGTCCCTGAGAAAGTCAGCTGCTAACAACCTGACAGTAATTAGAGAAGAAATGTGGATGGATGGAGAGAGAGACGGGCAGGAATGGAAGGATGTAGACGGAGAGAGGGAGAGAGGGAGAGAGAGAGAGAGAGAGAGAATACTGAGTGGAGTTTACTGCTGATGACTCCTGTTTGTGGTATGCGTGACTACAGAGAGTAGAGCTTGAGAGACGGGATTAAAGATCAGTGACCGTCCTAAGACCAGAGCTTCAGTGCTGATATTACCTGCTGGGAAAAACTCTCTCACTCGTTTTCAGGGGAATTCTGAAGATTCCCGACCTGATGAACAACAAGAGAGAGAGGGATTCAAGTTACATATTGCGTCGCGTTACTGAATCCACCAATCAAGTTTTTGGCTCATATTCAGTGTCATCAATACCCAATTATTCAACCATAGTGATATATCTTGTTGTGGCTACAGCTAGAGAATGAATCAATGCCAGAACATGTGAAATCTCAAGCAGGGATTTTCTGTTGCAAAGTATGTAAAACTCCCTGCAAGATTAAACAGTTTAGACCTGCTGTAGAACATGTAGGTGATATGCAGGTGCATCAGAATGCATCTTCACCTTTCTCTCAACTGACCACTTGTTACTGGATCTGACTTCCCCCACGCTACACCGATCAGGCATAACATTATGACCACCTTCCTAATATTGTGTAGGTCTCCCTTGTGCCTCTAAAACAGTTGTGACTCATCAGAGAATGGACATGGGCCTTCTGAGGGTGTCCTGTGGTGTCTGGTAACAGAATGTTGTTAGTGGGGGCCTTTGGGTCCTATGGGTTGAGGGGAGGGGCCTCTGTGGATCATCCCATAGATACTTGATCAGTTTGGGATCTAGTGAATTTGGAGGCCAGGTCAACACCTTGTGCTGTTCTTCATGTTTTTTTTTTTAGTTGTTCGTAAACGTTTTGTGTGTGTGTTCCTGTGTCAGGCTGCATCCTGCTGGGGATGGCTGCTGCCACCAAGGAGTGCCATTGCTATGGGGTGGGGGTGACTAGTCTTGTCTACATGGGTGGTACATGTCTAAGTAACATCCACATGAATGCCAGGTCCTAGTTTACTTCATCGACGTAACCTAGAAAACCTTCAAGTTTATACTGATGAACATGGCTATAAGTGACCCAGACTACATCTGCATGTCTTTGGAGCTTTAACACCTGTATTTAGATCTATCCCCCTTCAGAGCAAATCAGCCAAGGCGTTACTACCAGGTGTGAACAGGGCCAGAGCTCTTAGATCATATCACATACTGTACTGTCATAACGTTGTATTCGCTTTGAATAAGTAGATTTGTATTTATCACGCAATAGGTCCCAGATTCATTGTGCACCATGACAATGATCCCGAATATACAGCCAGAGTCCTGAAGAATGATTTTCCGCATCTGTCTGAGATTTCATGGAGACAGAAGAATTAGAGCAAGTTCTCCAAGACGCTTGGAACAACCTATAGGAACTTTAAAAAACTAAGTGCAATGGAACACAGCCTTGTTCTGTTTTAAAGGCAAAGGGGGGCCACACCAAATATAGATTTGATTCAGGGGTTTCTGCTTCTTGCACAGTGCTGTTGTGAAAGTTACGACAAACTAAAAAGTACTCGATGGCGATAACAGATGCGCCTGTGATCTCAGCATGACGGAAAGCACCTCGAAGTTTTAAGGGTAGAAGGTGGCAGGAGTACCGGCGTAAAAGAGACGGTGGAAACAAATCAGTGATAAGTTGAATGCTCCCCCACCCCCCTCATGATTTATAATCCGTAACCGAAAATGACAACAATATTTGTTTTGCTTGTGGCTGCCACAGGAATCAAGATGTGATAAAACAAAAGCTGAACAAATCTACCAGAGGCTGAATGGCACCCATGTTTTGTTAAACTTGCTTTAGTACTGAGACTCTATTTGATTTGGCTAGTTAAAGGTTTCAAATTTGTCTGGCATTCTTCCTTAATATTTCTCGCTCATTCTTTCTGCGTCTTCCAGGCTGTCCGGGATGATTGGCTTATTGAAACTGTAGCCGCTTCAGACTTTCTCCCCCAAGTCTCAGCTCAGACATCTACCGCTCACTCCGGAGCAACGTATTGTCAGCTACATGCAGCGCTTTTGGCCCGCCGTCTTAGAGACGCTCACCACTAATGATAGTGGAGGATCCCACTTTTATAATTGTGTTTGCCTTAAAATTACAGCTTGCGTGCCGCTACAGCATTGGATCATCGGTTCTAACTCGCTCCGGGGAGCAGTGGGAAGCCACAAGTTCTGAGGAAATGTTATACGCAAACATATCAATTTGGGATTAAATATAAATATTTGGATACGCCTTTTTCCCTCTAGTTTTCGCTTGATTTTTGTGTGGAAATATATCACTTTCCATTTAGGTCGACAGTCATAGATTACCAGCTGCAGCAGATCTTTGAGCATGAACCTAATTTGGGTGCAGGGTTTGAGCTCAGTATGACACCATGGAGCTGCTGCTTTCATGAGTTAGTTGAAATGACATGACATGACTTTCAATGACATGAATGAGGGTAAGAGGTCACGTGATTAACATGAGCTTAAACAGTAACTCTTGACAGTGTAGCCGGCTGCTTTTGGCTTTTGTTGTTGTTGCTCGTAGTGTGAACACATTGTGTGTTCTTCTTCTTACTCATTAACAATCATGTAATATACACTGGCCATGTCTTGTAATTATTTTTCCTCCACTCTTCTCTCGCTGTTTCTGTCTCTACCTGGCCAGCTGCAAGCAGACGGTTCCCCCCCAGATGAGGTCTCAGGCTCTGGGTTCATCTTCAGGTTGGTGGTTAGAACTGATGCCTCACAGCAAGGAGGTTCTGAGTTTGAATCCAGTGTGTGGAGTTTGCACGTTGTCCCTGTGTCTGCGTGGGCTGAACGTGAAGAACATGTCAGTTTCCTCTATGTGATATCATGCAGTTGCATATAAACTGCACGCAACTGCAAGCACATTTCAGCTTTTTGCCATGAAATGACAAGCAAGACGATCGATGTAAGGGAAAAGAACAGGGCAAGACGGCCCTTCACAGGGGCTACACAGCAACAGTTTCCCTATCGTGCATTCATGTTTTAACCCAAGCTCTGTTTCTAATCGATCCAGCCATAAATCGTGACATTTATTTAAAACAAAATTAAAATAATAAAAAAATCTTGGATGCTTAGACCCAGTGGGCCAATGCAATAAACTGGGAGAAACCTTGCCGGGCCAAAAATATCAGATCATCTGGATAAACATACGGCGTGTTTATTGCATGCCACTTTAAGAAGAAGAAAAAACCAATCTCCTTGTTTACTGATGCTAACTTTTATTCTAGAAATGCCTTATCAGTGACGGTCCAAACATCTAGCGACCAACATATTTATATTTGATCTAGAGTAAACTGGTAACGTGGGGCATCTCTGAGTCTTTTGTCTTTGCAGCTCTCTCCATCACACGTTGTTCTCCTCACCTCCGCCCACTCTCTTTCTGCCTTTCGCACCACTGGCAACGCGTGAGACCTTTTTCTCAGCACATCAAAGAGGCAGTCACCCAGTCGGAGGAAACACTGTTAATGTCGCTGATACCGTGCCCTCAGCCTATTTGCAGCGTGTTCCCAATAACAGGAAGCCAGGAGAAATGAGTTCTCCCATAATTACATCTGGCTTGTTTTTCCCTTCCTACCCATATAGCATTCTGGGGGTAAACTAGCGGCGAGATCAAAGGCTGGAATGTTGAATCTTGATATCAGAGGGGGGCTTCCAGCGAACAGCACCAGTGGTTTAATAAACCCTAATACTTACGCTTCATAAACGGGGCCGTCTGCTCTACATGTATACACAGCTTGAATCTGCTGATGGATGATATTGCTGTCCACGTTCACATTGTCTATAAGGATGGAGGACATTGCTGGGCTGCAGAAAGTGTGACCAATGCAATGCAACAATAGGACAAGTCAGAACAGGAATAATAGGAGCCCTGTGGGACGCTTTTTTTCATGCATTTTACTCAATCTTTGAAGTTCGATACTGCTTTAAAAGGAAGTTTCCCACCGCGTGATATTATATAATCTGTCTAGCCTAAAGATTCCCTAGTTTCTTCCAGATTTAGTTTTCAGTGTGAGATCAGTTTGTGATGGCATTTACACTCCTGGAATGATACGACTGTACGACTCGCTTTAACTTGAGTGAATCGCTTTGAGAATCTATATCCTAAACAAATAGAGACAAGAGGATGGGATGGAGAGGACCATCCCACACTCCCATAGACACAGCAGGTGGTCCATTGCTAGCTAGGTAGCTAATTAAGAACCAGCTTCCTGGATATGTCCTGGTCATATTGGTGTATTTTCAATAACAACAACACACACACAACCTGGTATTAAACTGTACAAACTGGGTTACTGGAAACAGCTTAACAGTGGAGGCCAGTTGGGTTGTGGAAATACAACTGCTGGTCCCATTTAGGATTTGGAATATCAGGCGTGTATATCAAGGCCCGGGCCAAAAGCTGATGTTCGGCACCATCAAACGATTCTTAGCGCAGCTGGGTGATCACCCTCTCGGCGAGCTGCATCAGATTTTATTGGTGACCGCCAGACTCGGCAGATCCAACCGCGTTAATCTCTCCTACTTACGTCTCTGTTTGCAACTCTGACGGAACTTGTGTTGTGTTTTAGAGGGAGGCCGGGGACGTTACCTCAGAGTGGATGCTGTTCAAAGACTTCCATCATGAAAACAGCTGCACAGACCTGTTTGCCAAATGGTGGTCATTGCTTGTCATGGCAGCAACCTGCTGGCAGCGAGCTGCTGGCAGCAAGCTGGTGGTGGCCTCCGGCAGTGAGTGAGGCTACCATGTTGAAGAGAGAGTCCTTCTGAGGCTAGCTGGATGAGGTGGTATAGACAAACACTGACTTAACCTGCAGATGTTTAAATATTGGTGGTGGTGTGGTGGTTAGCACTGATGCCTCACAGCAATAAGGTTTTGGGTTTGAATCCATCAGCCGATTGGGGCCTTTCTGTGTGGAGTTTGCCTGTTCTCCCTGTGTCTGCGTGGGTTGTCTCCGGGTCCAGCTTCCTCCCACCAATAAGTACCGTTGTCTTTCTTTAACGTTTTCAGTTATTCCACAGTGGTTGAATGAAGCATTTCACTCTTTCTGTGTGATTTCTGATTTCTTGCAAGCCTCTTGAGCTTGTTACATACTCTGCGAGAAGTGAGAAATTTGGAGAAAAAAAAGTTCATTCTGACCAGGTCATTTATGGGAACCTCAAGTGCCAAACTCCAGGGAAGTCCTCTTAGGGCCCTCCCACTGCAGCATACGTTTTGACGACCCTCCATCGGATCGCGATGGTCATTCAGCATCAGCCCACACACAGCATGCCGGTTAGGCTTAGGATCACATCCCACACAAGTCAAAATGAAATCCCTAAACTAGCATTTAAGGAAAGTTATGTCTACATACCAAGGTCACAATTTCTTTATTATGTAATTAGACCAAGTTATCCATTTTGGAACCATGTCCAAAAAAACAAAAAAAACAAAGGCAACTGGACTTGTAGAGTTTCTTGAAGATGTTTTAATTTATCTGAATATACTATGACCTGGGTGACCTAGACCCTTGACAGACATACAAGACATCGTTTCAACATGTACATAATGTAAGAAAGCGTTCTGTAAAGTAAAGCCTATGTTTACCACAAGTAGAAAAAAAGTAAAAGTCAAGTCAAAAGATGCAGTGGACAGTGAGGACATTAAATAAGATCAGCAGAGAACAGATTGGAGCAGTTTTCTCAGCGATTTCTCCAATAATAGAGTCCTACAGTTAAATACCTACAGGCAAGGAGATCCTTTCTAACTACCATAGATGCAAATTCGCTGAGCGCACGCACACAAAGCTTAAGGTGGAATCCCCCGTGATTGTTTGTTGTCTTTGCTGCGCCTGCTCTCCATTATGCTCATGTTTTTCCTTCTCTCACATTTGAGCCCTCCGTACGCTGATTGCATAATGCGGGATAAGCGGCTCATTAGGGTTTGGTGATTACTGCTGTCTTTGAAAGGAGCATCCTGTGTTGCCGGGCAGAGCCGGGCAGAGCCGGGCAGACGGGTCACTGCAGACAGAAAGAAAGACAGTGTGTGACTGAGCTGCAAGAGTAGCTGTTTTGCAGAATTTAACTAATAAATAATCAAAGGTCAAAGAGGTTTTTATTGTCATTTCCACCATATATAACAGGTGCAGTACATACTGAGATGAGAGGACGTTCCTCCAGGACCATGGAGCTACATGAAGACACAGGACTAGGTACAATACAAGGGACTGAGCAAGTAATGCTTGGGGCTAATGTTGGACATTATTAAAACTTGGTTAATGACTTTTTATCAACCTGTCATGGATTACATATTCAGAGAAGTACATTTTAAGAAGAAATTTTAGAGGATTTCCTAAAATAGAGAAGTTTTTTGTGTGTTGTGTTACTAACATGAGTGAAAATCTGATTAGAAATCTGGGATTTGTTTTCTTGTTCTTAATTACAGGAACTTTGCTGCATGATCCATAGCTTTTGTGTACTTTGTGTATTTGCAGTCTGACCTTTTATTCGCTATAAACATCAAAAGCTTCTTGCAGCAGGAAACATTTGTCTGCTTCAGGCCGTGAAATCCAGACAAAATCAGTCTAAACTGATCTGTCCATTGATAAAATAAACAAATAAATGGTAGCAAAACAAAGAAAGTATTATTATGTGATTATTTTGTCTGAGTGTAGGCTACTGTATGCGTGTCTGTGCGTGCGCGTGTGTGCTTAAACACGAGGTCTATCAGGAGCTACTAGAGGAAGCTGTAATAGGTGCCACAGCCTTGACAAGTGTTACACGCTGAGGACTTGACATTACAGCGCCTGTGCTGCCGGGACTGATGGGTCTTGTCTGCCGTGAGCCGCGAGGGGTTTGTCTCAAGGGTGCACTTGGTGCGTCGGCCCTTGTTGTGAAGAGGGAAGCTGACAGTCTAATCACTGCCTCTTCACCTCGTGACCTCTTAAAGGTCTGAGAGGCTGCGCTGATAGCTCTGTGTGGGTGTGCATATGTAGAGAGGCTTGTAAGAGAGAGATAAGAGGAATCCGGAGATTCCTTTATGTGAAATGTAAGAGGGTAGAAGTTGCAAATGCTGAGTGGAAGTCAGTCATCTGTGCATACTCAATTATACAATTATATACACTGCCAGGCCAAAAAAAAAAAAAAAAAAAAGGTCACACACTCTAATATTTAATTGAACCGTCTTTAGCTTTGATTACAGCACACATTCGCTGTGGCATTGTTTCAATAAGCTTCTGCAGTGCTGGAGCCTATCCCAGCTGCCGTTGGGCGAGAGGCATACTCTGGACAGGTCACCAGTCCATCACTAGGATAACACAGAGAGACAGACAACCATTTACACTCACATGCACTACAGAGAAAGCCGGAGTACCCACAGAGAACCCAGGCAGAGACAGGGAGAACATGCAAACTCCACACAGAAGGATGTGTATGGATTTAAATCTTGTTTTGTGTGGATCCAAAACTTCCAGCGTTCCACAGCAAACAACTGTAAAATGCAAAGTGAAGGGGGAACATTGTGTGGCGGTATCAGATACAAGCTTATCTGAAATGTACGAGGGGGAGAAAGTTCCCAGAGCTTTGCTGCATGAGCTGAGCATTAATTCACATCAACATCCTTAACACAGACAGACAGACAGACAGCATTCAGAGTCAATAGGAAACGTCAAACTGAAGTCTTCCACAGTCTTGACAGGCTAACATGTCAGAGCAGCTCTTCACTCTGAAGGCCTTCAACCAGGAAACGGTACAGAAGTCTCTGCTGATATGTTTTCTGTGTCTTGCCAAAAATTTTATTGAAACCATACGATGCGCATTGAGTGAAATGTCTCGAGTGTAAGATCAAATGCATGTTTCTGGACATGTTTCAAACAATACATTTGCTGTTATCAGCTGAACCAGATTAGACGACTCCAGGTCTTTCACTGACCTTAATTGTGGATTGTATTTCTCGGTATTGTGCCCTAGAAAGAGTCAGGGTGATTCTTTTTGGACGGGTTTTCAGATTTGGATTATATTCTCTCCCCCCAGTGGTCATTTCTTGATTTTGCAAAAGTAGACCACAAAACACTGTTGAATTGTTTAAATTAAATCAAGTCTCACAGGTTCAATCCCAGTTATATATCAAGCTTATATTGTCTGATAAGTCCAAGCTTCATCTATAGAAAGTATATAAAGAAGGACCAACCCTCCGTGGCGTCACCTGTTCCCACAGAGCAGTTTTGAAGCTCAGCGTGGCTGGTACCGGCCGTCACCATCTTGGCAGGGCCAGACTCCACCTCACTCCTGGCTCTTTTCAAACTTAGATTAGATTACATTAGAATCAGCTTTATTGTCATTTCATATAGTATGGGTGCATACACTACGAAATGCAGTTTGGCATCTGACCAGAAGTGCAAAAAGTTCAAAATGTACCCAGGCTATGCCTATTGTATTAAGTAAGTTAATATTTTACAGTTTTATATGTAAAAAGAACAAGCGTAATACTAATATTAATATGGGCTAAGAGGTGGAGCATGAGTGGAGCTGAGGTGCGCAGGCGATGCCTTTAACAGATAGGTAGCAACCTGTGAGGCCACGCCCTTATTTATGCATATATTTCACTTTTTATTGAATTATTTAGTTTCACTTTTTTTCAAAGTTTGTTTACAGTTGAAAACATATTTATTTCAGCCGTAAAGTTGGACAACATTTTCACCATGGAGATATATGGGGATTGACTTGCTTCAGGTGGTACCCTCAAGTGGCCATTAGAGGAACTGCAGTTTCTTGGACTGGGTTCATTATGTCTTTGCTAACTACGAGTAGAACTGAATCAGCACCTATAAAACAAACATGATAGACTTCCTACATATACCATTCATTGGTCTTTTTTTAATATTCTACTAGATGGCACAGGTGTCCTTGGTTCAAGCTGTATGTAGAAGGGGTTGAACAACTTCGGATTTTTTATAGTCCACTAATATGTGGTGAAAGTCAAGTTGACTTTCGAGTAGAAAATAATGTTTTGCAACAATGAAATCTATATTCTTGACCTGAACACATGTTGTAGCTTCACACAAAAGAAGCTACGGAGGCTTTTCTGCAAGGTAACTGAAGCTTGAACACGGCGTACTGTCGGTCGTAGCCCACGGCAACACCATAAACACCGTCAGTCTGACACCTCTAATATGCGGCTCACACTCAGCAAAAAAACAACAAAAGAAACGCTCACCAACTGCAGCAACAATGTCAACTGATAGAACACAACAGAACTGAACATAAACACATGAGCTTATCAATACTGTGCGCTGCAGATATGTTTAGCCTATATAAATTGGCACCATCAGTCGTGTTTAATACTACTTGACAGCGTGTTGTAAGATAGGATGATGTAGCTGGGATGGAAAAAAAAAGAGGTTATCACCGAAGCCTTCTCTTCACAATGAAATTCACCAGCAAATTGTTGATTTGCAGCCTCCTTTTTTCTTCTCTCTGTGATGTTTAGTGAAGTTGTTAATTGACTGCTGTTGAGAGGATATGGACCGTTCCTCCGCTAGCGTTAGCAGATGCCTTTGCAGATGAGTGTGCATTGCAGTAGTATATTTGTTGTGTTTCAGGACTGACTTACATGTTCTCCAGGTCACGGTAGAATGGGCTTCATCTTTAGTGAAGTATTTCCACACACTTGATGAACCGCTGCTAGTTTGCTGCAATGACCCGCTGTGCTCCTCACCTGTCTTCTAGGAGGCGTCCATGTTGTTATTGTCGACTTCCTGCCTAAATTGTCATGGTACAGCAGTAAAGTCGATTAGTTGGTTCGATCCCTAATGTGTGGTTGTTCTTGATCTACCCTGCTTCCTATGTATCATTCATACTGTAACTCGTGTCCTCTATTTGGGGCTCATGCTTTAAGTCTGTGTTTGTTCTCCATGTCTCATGGAGTTGTAATCCCAGAAACAGAATCCCTGGAATGGGATCAGACCACTCGCTTTTACTCCCACGACCACACACTTTTGATCCCACTGAGAATTTCATGTGAGAATACAGTTTACCTTTGATTCAACCTTAATATCGTCACCGGGGGGTTTAATACCTTAAATCTGTGATTAAACACATTCACAAGTCTTGGAGGTGACACTGCTTCTCTTTGAAATCATTCACGCCTCTGTGCATCATTAAAGCACTTAATGGCCTACCCGAGCATTTAACGGGGAGAGGAACAGGGGAGGAGAATGGAGCCGTTGTGCAGCTGACCGACATGGGAGAGAGAACAGATGGAAATAAAAGAAAGCGAGAAGAAGCGAGCGGAGTGATGGCTGGTGAGAAGATCCACTGGGCTCTCTGTCTCCCAAATATGAGAATAAGGATTAGAAAGTGAATAGCGATTACCTCCACACTGACCTGCCAGCCTCTGTAATCAAGGACAGTGTGAGTGACGGCGTGATTGGCCACAAGGAAGAAGCCAGTGACAGTAATCCTTGGGAAAATGTGGACTACAATGACAGGTTGTGCTTAGAGATGACAGCAGTGGCTCCATCACTTTTCAGTGGAGAGGAAGAAACAGAGGAGAGGAGGGGAGATGGAGAGAAACTTCCTGTTTCTTTCGACACTTCCAAACCTTTTTGGGTTCTTCAAAAGAGGCCCGGGCGGCTGCTTTGGAATAGCCACAAAAACAAAACTCACAAAGGTCACATCATTACGGGCCGCGCAGTGAAATACCTCAGTATAATATTGTCTAGATGGAATCGGGCCATGCAGCTGCTAATTCCTCCGACCACCCACATGATTAACTCATTTCTTTTGTGGTAATGCCAAGCTGACCACCTGCCCTGCAATACCACTGTTTTGGTCTGAACAGTCTTTGCAAGGTTTCTGTTTTTTCCTCTGCATGAGGTGGCTACAGATACTTCCCGAGCATAATCCACTTCACGATGCTGAAAGCCTGTATGTTAAACTGTTAAACTCAAATGCTGGTATTTTAATCGCGGTATTTAATCAGACGTTTTTTTTGTTTGTTTTTTTCCACCATGGATTTCTTTTACCAGCGTGACGGTTTTAGAGCTTTCGTCAGTATAGGGGAAGAGGAACTGAGGAAAAAGGCGATGTCATTCAGTGTGAACAACCTCTGGCTTGACATGAATTCAGCATTTCTGTAGTTATGTAAAAGTAATTTAATGCGTTATTTTGTACAAACAAAACCATGAGCTGAAAGAGGCTAAAAAGCATATGCAGAGCTGTGTAGTAGTTGTCTTTGATGTCATTGTAAATGACCCATTTTATACTCCATTGAGCCATTTTATCCGTTATTAAAGTAAAAAATATATAATTGCTAGCACTTTTTATAGCATTTTACCACTATTTAAATTAAATATATATATTATATATGCATTATGCATGTTCTCCCTGTGTCTGCGTGGGTTCTCTCCGGGTACTCCAGCTTCCTCCCACCGTCGAAGGAAATGCTCATTAGGTTAATTGGTGATTCTAAATTGGCCGTAGGTGTGAGTGTGAATGGTTGTCTGTCTCTCTGTGTTAGCCCTGCGATAGACTGGAGACCTGTCTGCCTGACAGCTGGGATAGGCTCCAGCAGACCCCGCGACCCTTAACAGGAATAAGCGGTTACAGAAGATGAATGAATGAATGAATATGCATTATAGAGTTACTAAAGCCACCTCGCATCATGGACTTGTTTTTCCGCTGTGCAGTAGAGCAGTTTGCACTGTAGGCAGTGATCACTGCGCAATTTCTGTATTTAATCACTTTTTTTTTTTTTTTTTTAAATCAATGGGACGATAGTAGAACTTCGGTCAGTGTAGGGGAAGAGGAGCTGTCATCCAGGTCATGGTATATCTGAATACCAGCGTCATTCAGCATGAAGTACCTCTGCCTCACATGAATCCAATGTAATCTATTTAAAAGTCATTTAATAAGCACTATATTCAGGCGGTTGTTGCCGATGATAAAAAAAGCTGAAAGAGGCTAAAATGCACGTGCAGAGCTATTACATGTCACAGTAAGAGACCCATTTTGCTCTCCGTTCAGTCATTTTATCCATTATTAATGTGGAAAAAATCTGATTATTAATGCGTTATATGATATTTTACCACTATTTTAAATAAACAGTACGTTATAGAGTTGACCTACACCCATTTTGCTGAAGCATGTTAGAGTTAGATACACTGTATTGATCCTCAAGGGAAATTGCTTGGTCACAGTAACCCAGATGCAAGACAGTTAAAATATATATATATAAAATAGATATAAATAAATAAAATAACATAAATATGTTAAATGAAATAAATAATAATAATAAAATAATTATTAAATAAAATAAAATAGCATAGACAAAAAAAATTACATGATTTGGATATGTACAAATGTACAAAAAATAGAAACAGAAGTAAATATACTTAGGAGGGATAAATAAGGTTGTCTGTTACAGAAAGGTGAGTTGTTGTACAGCTGGATTGAGAATGGTATTTGTTTTAGTTTTATAATCTATTAACACAAGTAGCAACAGCCTAAAAAAAGTGAACCAAGACGGTCCAAGGGGCAGAACATCCCACTATCATCCACCTCGTATCACGGACATGTTTTCCTTCTGTGCAGTGGAGCAGCTTGATCACTGCGTGGGGTTGAAAGCGGCCTCGACAAGCAAGTGAACTTTGTCACACAATGCTGCAGCGGGGGTACTGTTGTATAACTGGAAGTGTTTCAAGTATTAGAGTCTTTGTGGGGGGTCAAGTTATCAATTAACAAACCCGCACCGATACCCAGCCACCCACACACTCCCTCAAAATCCCTCCACACCTCTCACTCTGTCAGCAGTAACAGGTCCACCGGCTCCTCTGTCACTCGGGGTGGGGCTTTTGTGATCGGGAGATTATACGTGACCAGCTTTAATGCTTGATGTCCCCTCAGTTACACAAACAACATGACTTTATCCATTTAAATGGATTAGATGGGGACATTGTTCTTTTGTAATCCAGATAAAATAATAGGTGTTTGCTCAATGTCTATGTAATGATCTGAAATGATTTGGCCTGCAAAGTTTTCATCTTATTCCATCACCTAAGGACATTTCAAGCCAAACTTTATATCCTAAGCAGCTGTGTTCTTAGATTTAAGGATGAGACTGGACCAGACCCTCATATTCCTGCAATGAATAACAGAAGAATTGAAAAAAAAAAAAAAAAAAAGAGGAGGAGGAGGAGAGCAACAGAGAGAAACAGGGAGTTATGTGAATCGTGTGTTGTGTCTATGTGTGTCCATGTTTTCCTGTGGTCGCTCAGCCATTTCCTTCTCTGTTATTACGAGTATTAGCCCACCGCAGAAGCCACACGCTGAAAGGAAGGGCCTTTAAGTTTACAGTAGACTTTGACACAAGACAAACATTATGTTGTTTAGTAGTCGTTTTGTGACATGGTGGTGTGCTGTGATCTGTATATATATTTAGTCTGGAGAGGCCGTTCAATTTCAAATAAAATCAAAGGAAAAATGTGAACGTTTAATCAGTTGTCAACAAATTGATTTTGGACTTTTAAAGCCTCCACATTTTATCCTGATTTATTGTGGCTGAACTGTCTGAGAATTTCTTCTCCTCCTCGTCAAAGAAACCAAACACTGAACAGCATATTAATTAATCATCGTATGTGATTCTGGATAACTAGGAGAGACATACTATGTATATAGCAATTAAGAACTAAAAGACATGAAGGAAAATAACACACACAACATAATCTCCCATGATTCATTGCACCAACAACAATGTCTTTTGAAGATCAGTCGAGATTTAATTTATTGTCTTTAAGCCACTTTATTTGTTTAGACTGGCTAGCACACTTTTGCCCAGCACATGTGTTTCTGATTTACATGAAATAAAGTCACTGTGTTATTTCTTAAACATATTTTCCATACTTGAGGTTACAGGAATTAGAAATACCTGATTGCACTGGCGATATTTGGTGTCATTTTTTGTCTTGAGCCAAGACTCAACAAAAGAAAAGTCTTCCAGTTTTCAGTTTTTTTAGCAGGATTAAAAGGAGCATTATCACACATAGTGGTCTGATGCTTTATTTTAAAGTATTTTGTCACCGAAAAAGGTAAAAAAAAAACACATTACTTTCAAAATGAAGTGGGGTAATCCGGGAACAGCACTGTAGTTGCTACAGTGCATGTAAACAGATTTACTGGTTATTAATGTAACCCAATTTCTATGAGTAAGTCAAACGTAAAGATTCACATGCTTACTGAAAGCTTATTCTTACTTTATCTTTTTATATAATCATATTGTGTCTGTTTAGGGTCAACAATTTAGTTTAATCTCCTATTAAACACTCACCCCCTCTCGACTCATCGTGCTGACGGAGCATGTGATTGGTTTGTATAATTCCAAGTGCCTCCTCAGTGTGAAATCACTCACTTGTAAAATTGTGGTTAAATAGAGCCAGTCTTTAGAACCATGGTTATTCAGGATCAAGCCAGAAAGAGACTGGATTAAACCTGCTTTGTCATACAGCTCTCACGTTTTTTTAACTGCTCAGATGAGGCGATGCCCTCGCAGCACCGGATCACGTACTGCATTTCTCGCATGCTCGAAGGAACCCAGGTGCCGACTTACATAACACAAGCCACCGCTGCTCACCAAACCCAGTTATGCCTGGAATGGATTTTTTAATTAACTTGTCTTTATCTCAGTTCCTTAGCCCCCTCCCCCCACCCCCAGCCCACCTCTATCTGTGTCAGACGTACAGTATGGCACATGCAGGGTCATCTGTAGATGGCACTGTGGCAAACATACAGTGAAATACACCTCCTTTGAAATTTCTACATTGCTTTTAATGGCTGCTCTGCATTCCTTTTAACATGTTGCCAAGCTCAGAGTTTAAACTCTTGACATATTTGTATACATGTAAGGCATTTGCTTTCTCAAACGCCCCGCCAAACATTTCCTACTGCTGCAGCCTCACATTAAAAACATGTAACTGGCAAAACACGAGTTGTTGACTTTTGTTATGGAGTTGACACAGCTAATGTAATGTGTTTGTCAAAAATGCATTTAGTCTACCCTTTCCACAGCAGATCCATTGTAAGGAGTAGTGGAATAAGAAGGAGCAGCCACTGTGAGCTGTTAGATGAAGAGCTACAGGAGACAGCCTCTTGAACTCCATTGCCTGTGTCCTACTCTTCCCAGACCTCCCAGACAAAATAATGTGGGCTATATAGGTGAAAACTGCATTACCAACTCACAACTGACGCTCAATTCTGCAAAAACCAAGCAACTTTTGGAGGCTACTGTGTAAATGTTTTGGTTTCCCGCTTGCGAATTAGTTGTATGGATGATTTTTGTCACTCCCATCAACTTAAAACTAAATCATTCGCTTACATTAAACAAGATGAGACAGCTCCAGCTCCCCTATCGTGAAATCGAAAGTTACGGACATAGATGGCGTAAACTACGCACGTAAACAACACCGGTGCGAGCTCGTCTACGCTGTGTCTTTTTTGTCAGTCCGGCTCATGTTCGTTTCTACTTCCTGCTTCACTTTCAACAATGCCGACTGAAACTTTCGCCAAAATTTCGCCGAAGACGAATCGTACAAATGTTTGTGTCTCTGAACCTCCCCAGTAAACCTTTCCTCGATGTGTTCCATCTTTATTGATCCAAAACAATCAATTCGAAAATTGCGTAGATGGCGAGGCAGCTGGAAATACTAAAGCGGCAACACGCTACTACCAAGTGCACCAATCACATCTCTTGCGGTCTGTGTCGCTGTGTCGTTAAATTTCTGGAGAGGTCAGCTATGGTGTTAGGTTCTGCGAAGGGTCTGAGCTGTTGCCGTAGGTACAGCGACAGAGAGACGTAGAAGCTTAAACATTAGAAGCATTGAGGTGTTAACTACCTGAATAGAGATCCTGCTGTCATAAATGAGGCTCTTCTTCCAGTCCACACATGAAAGCTGACATATTCTTTACCTGCAAGGCACTTAGAAAACGATGAGGGAGGCATAATAAAGTCACCATAAAACTTTAACATCTTCTCATTCCAAAGTGACATACATAACCTTTTTACTGTAGGTAAGCATTTTCTTTCCTTTTTTACTTCAAGTCAAATACAACCGGTGTTGTGAAACTCAAAACCCCTCTTGACAAGCTGAGTGATTATTATCCTGTGTGTGGTTGGTTACATACCGGAATTAAACATATGCTATCTTCCTTTTTTTTTTAGATATATTACATTTGAAAATTTTACTTCCCTTCATTTTCCCCAGCTGACAGGCCGAATTACATAATATACAAAACAGCCACAGGGGCCTGTGACCCCTGCTCGCCTGAAGAGTTGCTTTCCCTGAACTACGTCGATTCCAGTGGAAACATCCACACATCAAAAAATAAATAAATAAAAAAATGTAGAGTGACTCTTCCAGAAAGGAGCTGCGGTGGACAAAGGTGGGTTTTGTGTGGTGAAAACAGTCCATAAAGGCCCATTGAGGAGCACAGAAGGGGAAATAAAATGTGAGCTGATTGAAGAGGGCGTGTTGTGACGGGACAGAGGATGTGTTTGGAGTGGGAGCTCAGCTGTGAGGTGGCTGCGTGGAAGGGTTCGGCTTCCCAGAAGCTCTGACAGCGGACAAAGTTATGCCAAAAATCTGTATGTAAATATGTGTGTGTCTGTCGTTCTGTGTCTGTGTGCTTACCCACAGATGTTTGTGTCAGTTCGGTATGGTTGCATATTCTCCCCAAAACTAGTCAAATATATCCAGAGGAGAGTGGGGTTTATTCTAGAGAAATTCCAGAGAATAGTGGCGTTGCAGTTTATATTCTTCAAAGCGTGTGACTGGATTTTGTATTCTCCATAAATTGATAACACCTCCCAATTGTCCTCAAACGTCCCCTGATCTAGCAAACCGTACTGGATGCTTTTTCAGCCTCAGAAACCTCTCTGCAACTGGCTCTGATTATGTCCATGTTTACCAGATAACAGCTTTTTGTTTCTTTATTGCTGCAGCGTTACGGTCTGTTGTATATTATTGCCACGACTGTCATTTGGAAAAAATGTGTATTCTGGCACCCGCTGGCTTGTTTGAGTGCATGATGGCATCTGCTGACATACACACCTATCAGCCACAACATTAAAACCACTGACAGGAGAAGTAAATAACATTGACCATCTTGTGACAATTCTGAATGTTCTGCCGGGAAACATTTGGACCTGGCTCTCATGTGGATGTTACTTAGACATTAATTAAAAATTGACAACGTGCAAAGTGAAAATGTCACTTTCTGTGAATAGAAGAATAATCCCTGAATTGTGCAGTTTATTTAAGTTTGATGGATGGCTGCGGTGCAAGTTGGTTTGGCTTTACAACCTACCACATGAGTTGTTGTGTTTCGGTTCATTCTGACTTTTCCCGTCAGCCTGGTTTCCAGCTGTAGAAGCTAACAGATAGAAGCTGCGGCCCGCATGCTACCTGACCAGCACCGATGCTTTCCTCATGTTTGCGATGACAACTTCATAATTTGATATTATATAAATGCTGACTTTTATTATATAAAAGTCATGACGCTGCAATTCTGTTGTAGTAACATTTCGTCTATTTTTGTGCAGCAACTTTTTTAATTTAAATGTGAATACTTTAATATCCTATTTAATGTCCTAGCATGATTCTCCTTGTTCTTCAAAAGTGTATTAGAAGTAGGAGATGTAACATCCTCTGTGCAAGCAAGAGCCACAAAGAAGTGGAAAGTGTCTAGATATGCAGCCTTTAACTAAATGCACATATGTTGCACAGACCGACGTGCACATGCTCACACAGACGGAGAAATGCGCTCTCCATTTGGCGACCGATGTATCTGTGTATCTGAGATCCACTCCTGTCGGCATGAGGCACAGTTCACCGCAGACCATGCACTTTAACGCCTCAGTGGGATCGCTCCATTCACAAGAATCGGTAGCAGGGAAAGCAAGTGGTTTCCAGTTGTTTTATTAGCCACGTGAGAGTATCTGTCATCCTCGGCTCTCGGGTGAGAAACACGAGACTTTGAGGCGAGCAGCTGCCCGTCATCATCTCGGCCAATACATACAGCCCAGAACAGAAATCTGACCAAGTCCAACAACACTGGCAGGAAATTAATGACATTCCCAACAGTAAGAGGCTGCCCTTTACTCAGACTGAAATGTATACAGTTGGCCTGCTCCTTCACTCAGTTCTTGGATTAAAAATCTATAAGACAGGCAAATTATGAGTTATTTTTGTGTGCCCAACTAGTACAATGCATCATTTGTGAAATGTGTGCATTTATGCATGTCATACAAAAATAAAGGAAAAAGAAGAGGAAGAAACCCAATGTTGAGGTCGAGAGGCTGTGGCATGCAGAAGGCCAGCAGACAGAGCGTGACCTTATTGGCAGGAAGGGGAAATACTGGACAGGAGACACAACCTGTTGATGAAGATGGATCACACCAGAAAAAAAACATGTGAAAAACAGTTGTGTAGTGTTACATTTTTCCAGTCGCAGAAGTTTTCCACCGTGATCCCCAAGCAGCTAGACTCAAATCTTCTAAACTGAGGTAAAGCAAAATGTGTATGCACTAAACAACAATCCCATAAGACTTTTCTGTACTTCAAGTTAATGCTAATTAGTAAAAGGTAGTGTGCAAACATACTACACTATAAAAAAATCATAGTAATTATTATACTTGCTAAGCAGGCTGCAAATTAGCCTGCTGATGTTAGCATTTAGATTTGCAGAAGTCTCTGCATAATTGTTGTCTGCTCTAAGCTTAGATTTTAACACTACTGCTTCTTCGTGCTGTTTCTAGTCCCATAAAAGTTGCTGCTACTTTTCAGGACGGGAGACAACGGCGATCTTCTGCCGTCTCACACAAAGCTTTTTAATTTCATTCTGTTCTGCAGATTTCCAGTAAAGCAGCGGTAAACAGATGTAGAAAATGAGTTCATCACATTGTTAACTGGTTGATTGATTTGTCATGCCCGTCTCCATTTGTTCCCAAACAGCAGTGTGGTGGAAAGCACGTTAGACTGATTGGCAGCACAAAGACTGTGCCTCATCCAAACCAGACAAAGAATATTTGAATGGCTCTAGTTAGTTTTATTGATATGTAAGATAAGTGGGAGCAAATCATAAATGGGACAATGGAAACAATGAGTTTCTATGCCGCTGATTCATCATGTAAAACTGTCTGAAAAGTGCAGAACATGAGGTACACAAAATTAAGACCACAGACAGTTGTGGACGTCCCAACACTGGCAAACAGCTCACCGTCAATTTGGTGTGCCTTGGCCTTAAATCCCTTTCCTGTATTATTTGTGTTTTGCACCCATCAGCCAGAATATTATATAACTCCTCATTCTTGCAGCAATAATCAAAACCACTCCTATTCCTGTGGTGTAAAAATGTGTTGACATTTGTATTGCACCTGCGATTGTTCACATCATCACGTTTCTCCTGAGGTGTTTTTCCAGTGTATGTTGGTAGTATTATTATTTCATGCAAAAGCTACACAAAACACATTCATTCATTCATTTTCTGTAACCGCTTGTCCTGTGAAGGGTCGCGAAGTGGCTGGAACCTAACGAGCATGTCTTTGGATGGTGGTACCCGGAGAGAACCCACGCAGACACAGGGAGAACGTGCAAACTCCACACAGAAAGGCCCCAGTCGGGCGATTCAAACCCAGAACTTTCTTGCTGTGATATCCAAAAAAAAAGGTTCAAAAACAGCAACTGGACTTGTAGAGGTAGAGGTTTAAATGGGAACTCCTCCTGACCTTAAACCTCAGACTTCCCACCAGTCCCCTAGAACTGAAGAAGCTACTCGGATGAGTGTTGAAACGTCTTCTCAAAAAACTCTACAAGTCCAGTTGCCTTTTTTGAACCTTTTTTGGATATACCATGACCTGGATGAATGAGAACCTTCACAGACTTTCTTGCTGTGAGGCATCAGTGCTATAACCACCACACCACTGCGCCTAACCCTACACAAAACACAACTAAACCCTTTTCTAGACTGGCCGAAAAAAAGGCAACCGTTCCTCCGGTCTGCCACACGCGATCTCTGCTCTACATTTCCTGTAACTGAAAGCACTTAGCGGCGCACGGTGCACCAGTGGAGAACACAAATATTCAAAACCACATCAGAATTATTTCCCCCCCCGCCCTCCCCCCGTCACACTTGTAGCGCTTTCATCTCAACTTTTTAACGGCGGCTCATCAGAGAAAAGCAAAGGCGGCGAACAAGGGCGCACTGTGAGTTTGGGGGTTTGCATGCAGCGCCAAGCGTGACTCATGGTGTGAAAAACAGAAAAGAAAAAAAAAAGCTGATTAAAACATTTTCCTCAAATAAACATCTTCGAGCCAGACAAATATGTTTGCGAGTTTCCCTTAATCCGTATGAAGTAGCTTGAACAGATTATCTGGATTGTGAGGTTAAAGTGCTGGAGGTTTGTTGTGCAACAGGCGCTTTGGCCTAAATAGCATCTCTGGTGGCTCAGTGCAGTTTAAAGACTTTGTGGTTGTTTACATGTGTCGAGATGAATTAGCCAGAGAAGACAGCAGTCTGGTTAGCATGCTGGCTGCTAGCATCATTGCATTATAAATGCATTTATAGTCCTTTAATGTTACCCCATAATGCACTTAATTGACGGACTTACCTTTACTGCTGCTGAATCCACTGCATCCTATTACATCCTTTACTACGGCAAATCTGCTCTTACGTAACTGTCCAGCGGTGAAAATGACCCGTAGCTAGCCACACGTTAGCCCAAGATGCCCTGCTGCTCAGCCAGTAGAAGCTGGGTTAACCTAGTCTAGATCTTATCTGCAACTGAGCAGCATATTTCAGTGGCAGGCCTGGTCCAGATAAAGCTAATAACACCAGGAGTAGGACAAATCACAGCAGCCCCCACCCCCGCTCCCCTCTCCCCGATTAGGCTACAGACGAGGAAATGTGATGGAATGTGCGCTTTTCAACACTCCCGGCATGATTCCATCAAAACCAAAACATCTACCACCGCTGGAGCCGCTACTGTGCTGCCTCCAGCTCACTCCACTTCTTCTTATTATTATTTTCTGCCTCCAAGTCCACGGCACCCTATTTAAATATCCAATGATTTGTCTAGATAACAGACTCAATCAAGGGAAGGAATGGAAGGACTTTCAAGAATCCTCATGAGCGGCGGCTAAGGGTGAAAACTGGCAGCTGCTTATAATAGCGTTTTAATGAAATACGCATTTTAACAAAAAAAAGAAGAAGAAAGAGTCGTTCTGTCGAGCCTTAAACCTGCCACTCATCTCTTCTCTATCTGCAGCTGGTCTTACTCACGCTCCCGTGGGATTTACACTCCAAGAGCAAAAGAATTTTTACAGTCTCGCCAAGCTCAAGTTAGTGTTTTATTGTATATTTGAGCAATACAAATTGAGAGCAGAGCGTAACAGGGAGCTGCAGTGACGGATATTTGATTTACGACATATATTTGGTAAAATCATAAAACGTGTCACGGCAGCACCCAGTTTGCGGCGTGTAGAACTGATATTTAAGCAAATTTCATCATTAAATACTCCAATTACAGCTTCTTAAGCATCTTAGTTTGGTTTTGTGGTGGGACTAAAGACAAAAAATCGATTTAAAATTTCAGTTTCAACATCTCATTTTTCTTTTTAGGGCCATGGGAGTGTAAAAAACGGTAACTGAAATCATTGCAGGGCTTGAATGTATCTAAAATATCTATTAATGTCCGAATGCCGTATGGTCAGAGAGGCCTCCGCTTTGCTACTGTACTGCCTGCAGCAAAGAACAAATTCTATACAAGGATTATCCTGGATAAACCTCAGAGTGACTGTGTGCAGTTTGAAGACGGTGGAGTCTCTAAGAGTCTTATTAAAACACATAATTGCCCTGAACAGGTGCAGTTGTATCCACATTTTGTTCTTCCTCTGGGTCCGGTCATGACGGTTGTGTTATTTAACTTGGGACTTGCGGGGTTTGATGTGAATGTGACAGTGGGAATGGTTCACACGGTCTTTCTGAGTGGATTCTGAGATGGGAAGGTGGCGCCAAGGCCGGCGGCTGGACTTGTGAGGGACCTCACCTGTTATTCAGAGCAGCCGTGGCTTTAGTTATGTACAAAACAAAACAATTAAGAACAACACATAAATCAGTGAGATCAAATAGTTTTTGTTTATTGGTGGGGATTGACTCAATTTTATAGCCAGCCTCAAGTGGCCATTAGAGGAACTGCAGTTTTTGGCACCTGTGTGTTGCCGCTTGGTTTGCGGTTGTAAATTATATATTTCAGTATAAACCTGTTATATTTACAGTCTATCATAATGTAAATGTGTAGGCAACATTACCTTTAACTAACGGTTTATAACATTAAACATGTACAATAGTATTTAACCATCTATGGATTGGCAACAGCCATAATTTTCTTTTACTTTTTAGCAAAAAACTCAATCAGGATGAAGACTCAGTGTAACAGTGTCCACTAAAAACTAAATAAATTGACACATTTCGCTCTTCACTTCTCTCTAAGAGTTTCCGTGGGAACCGCAGCCAGGAGCTACAATCAGATAATTAGCGTCGCTCTTGCAGCATTAGGCTTCATGGAATAACTGCAGTGGGACGGTACTGTTGGCCAGTCAACGCAGACTTCCATGCTCCTCTGTTGATAGCTGGCAGAAATCAAATAACTTTTCACGCTCTTGCGATTCCACTGATTGGGAAAGTAGATAAAAAAAAAAAAAACTGTTTCAGTTTAATGACCGACTTGCATAACAGTGCTTGTATTATATCATCATCCTGGAGTAATTGAGATCCCGAACTACAGCTTCAAGCAACACACAGTTTGCATTCATTTAGGCATGGTTTGATTTCAAAATTGCAGGTGCGCCGTCTTATAACATCATTAAATACATTCTTCCTCACAAACGTGGAGAATCAGCTTATACTGTAAATCCATTCATAATAGAATTTGGACCCATTGGTAAGAGGACCCTCCAAGAGCAAGACTGATTTGTCCAACGTCTACAGTATGAGAAGTGCTCCAATGCCATGTACAACAACGCGGCCCATTCATCCATTTAAGGCAGTGTGTTTCATTTAATCCTCAGCCAGTAATTCCAAAGGGTTGCACAAAGTAGCCGCTTTAAACAAGGTATCAAGTATCCACATGCTACTGTATGCGTGCAGTATATACTCCTAACAATAAACAAACCATTAGGACAAAATAGCATGTCCATTCATCAGCGCTAAGATGGTGATTGTTATGTAATCTGTGTGAGTGTGTAAATATTACATAACGCGGAATGGGTCGAGGGTCGCTGGATACACTTCTGAGATGAACCAGATGACGGCTCTTTTAGTGTTGAAAACACACTGGATCCATTGAGTAGTGACGAGGTTCCACATATCCTGTCAACAGACGCTGTGTGTGTGTGTGTGTGTGTGTGTGTGTGTGTGTGTGGTTTACTTCGCCAAACAGATTCTTTAGATTTACAGACTGGGTGCACTTTGTCGTGTGGCTTTTTGTGATTATCTTGTCACGACGAAAATCTCCTCCAGTGAACCCAGCACAAACAAGGATCTGTGTAAACATGAAGTTTAAGACTGGAATTGAACTCTCTAACCTGAAATGAAATAATTTTTTAGCTATATAGCGACAGAGCAGCGTCCACACATCATCTGACTATACACTGATCAGGCACAACATTATGACCACTGACAGGAGAAGTAAATAACCATCTTGTGACAATTCAATGTTCTGCTGGCATTCATTACGTTACTTAGATATGTAGCACCCACCTAGACCAGACCGGGCACCACCACCCCATAGCAATGACACACACCAAAGCAGGATGCAGCATGACACAGGCACACACACTCACACAAAAAAAAACAGTTTAGGAACAACTCCAAAAAAGCATGAAGAACAGCGCAAGGTGTTGACCTGGCCTCCAAATTCACTAGATCCTAAAGTATCTGTGGGATGATCCACAGAGGCCCCTCCCCTCAACCTATAGGACCCAAAGGCCCCCCACTAACAACATTCTGTTGCCAGACACCACAGGACACTCTCAGAAGACCCATGTCCATTCTCTGATGAGTCACAACTGTTTTGGAGGCACAAGGGAGACCTACACAATATTAGGAAGGTGATCATAATGTTATGCCCGATCCAAGTAGAAGTATTGTTCTATAACCACAGATTTATCATACATGACTATGATTGTAAATATGGATGCAACTATGCTACATTTTACAGTTGGAGCTGCTCAAGAAGAAGCTAGTTTTAGTTTCCAGGATAAGGCTTCAAACCCTTTGAATAAGGTAAAAGTTCTGAACTCATGTGACAATGAACCTCAGCCAGGCTGGTTGAGGTTCATTTTAACAAAATCACAAAGACTCTTTTTACAGTAATATGAGGCTGCAGATTCATGTTTGCTAGACCAGACAAAAATGTGTTCCCATACTGTTAAATATTACTAAAATGTCCCCTACTGTGACAACGAGATCAGTTCAGATTTCTGCTTATTTTTAAAGAGTACTTAGTGAAGACAAAATTTACTGTGTGACACAATGAAATGTGATGCTGGCAAAGCTGCATATCCGCATGATGAACTGCTGCCTCTGTATTTGTTATTTAATGCACTAATATCTCTGCAACATGTCCTGCAGCTGGTTACCCTGCAGTCTCCGGTGCACGTGCAGAGCCGGCTGTCCATGACGAGAGTTAATTGCAAGTATAAACAGAAGTCAGCTCATATAGTGATGGTTAACACATGGAGGAACAGATGAAATGACTGGAGAGGTTGTTATGTGGAAGCTGGCACGATGCAAATTTACTAAAATTTCAAATCCTTTCACATCAGTGGGTGCAGCATGGAGTCATAATGAGACAGATTAATGCCAAGCACGAGGGTAATACTTCAGTCCACTTCCTGGTAAATCCAGCTTTTCCTTCTCGATTGATTCCCAGTCTGGCAAAATTCCAGTTTCAAACTAGAAACCTTAAAATATTTTTCCTCTGGGCAGAATGTCATCTGTTTCAATCTGCTGCAGGACCAACATCAACGAGCTTCCCCTTGTTCTGTTTTCGGCCCTTTTCAAAGTTATATCTCTGTAAAGCTTCTTGCTCCGAGACAGGCTCACAAATAATGTGACTTTCCCTCCCACTGAGAGGCCCGCTGCTTTGGGCTCTTGGGAATGGGGAGCAGATGCTCGAGGTACTCGGCTACTACCTGGGTATTATCGGGCGGAGTAGACAATGTCTCCTCAGACAAACAACACTTCCTCGTGTCCACATCCGGGATGCTTTGCTCTGGCAATGTTGACATTTGGGATACAAAGACTTATGAAATAGTTTTCTTGTAGAACATTAAATGCATTGCTGTATAATTTTAAGGGGCTACTTAGAGTGACAAACTCTGTGGTTCTACATACACCGATCAGGCATAACATTATGACCACCTTCCTAATATTGTGTAGGTCTCCCTTGTGCCTCCAAAACAGTTGTAACTTGGGTTGAGGGGAGGGGCCTCTGTGGATCATCCCACAGATACTTGATTATTTTGGGATCTAGTGAATTTGGAGGCCAGGTCAACACCTTGTGCTGTTCTTCATGTTTTTGTTGAGTCGTTCCTAAACTGTTTTTGTGTGTGTGTCTGTGTTAGGCTGCATCCTGCTGGGGGTGGCTGCTGCCATCAAAGAGTGTCATTGCTATGGGGTGGGAGTACCTGGTCTAGTCTAGGTGGGTGGTACATGTCTAAGTAACATCCACATGAATGCCAGGTCCAAAAGTTTTCCCAGTAGAACAATTTACCTCTCCTGTCAGTGGTCATAATGTTGTGGCTGACCGCCACTGATCACGCAGCTACTCCTAGCACACTATTTTGGTTTCACCCCAAACATAAAACTCTAACTGAAGTTGTCAGGCCCATTACAGACATCTACAGGAAGCTGTTTTCATCAAGCAGTGCTCAGCACCAAACAGCAGACACATGAAATTAGTTGGTGGGGACCAAATCGGAGGGGGAAAAAAAGGACTACTAATGTTGCTTTAGAATCAAATGACATGCATATTAGCTGTACTGCAGGTGTAGTTTGAACCAAAGGGCAACACAAAATCACTTGCAATTTTAGTTTTCTGTATTATCCTGCAGATTAGTTGCCTCTTAAAGAATTGTCACAGCCTGCGCTGCATTCATTCATTAATGCATGTGCCAGTTAGCCCACCATGAAGCCTTGGTGTCTCCACAGACCGCCCTTATAATAGATACTTACAGTATCTCACCGTTCTGTTTGAAGTTGATGAAATTTGAGATTATTACACTTCAACAACACCTCAGGTAACCCGATCCATGTTTGTGTTTGCATTGCTGGCATACCTCTGTGACTTTCACTTATGTCTGTGTTTCACAACACTGCCTTTCACACAAGTCCCACTGTGCATCGTCCCAGCCTGATAGGTGGCAGGCGACTTATGTAAGGGTCACTTCTTGGCACGTCAAGCAGTGTGATTTATATTTTAAACTAGGTGGATGGGGAGTTTAATTTAGCTACTGGAGCGTTTAGAAAATGAGAGCATATTTTTGAGTTGTTGAGTGAATGAGTCTCTTCAACCAAAACACGGCTATCCAAATATTTGTACATCTGTGTGTTTTTTAGTTTTTTTTTTTGAGCATTTGAGATTAGATAAACTAAGATCTCCTACTCATCTGCATCATTTTCCCGCCTCCGACGCCAAGATGTTACACAATAGCGCTCCTGCGGCGACTGACGCACTTTAAGGGTTTACTAAAACATCCCAGTAAAACAGCAAGGATCCTGCACATCCGCAGACACCTGCAGCATGAGTGCACGCTTTGCAAGGAACTTACTTTTCAGCCAGTGGCATTTTCCATGACCTACTGTGATAAGCCACTGGGGTTTTCGGCGACTCTGTGATCTGGACCCAGAACGCTGAGAGAAGTGAAGTCATTACTGAACCTGCAGAACAGCCAGCAGGCTAATCCATTCACCATCCAGCGGCCTCAGAGGCTCAATCAAGCCAGTAAGTAAGTCTGAAGCAAAACGAAGGGCAATCTGAGGCCCCATCCTCTCTATATTCAAAGAAAATCTTGTTTTTCAAAGTGCGTTACACAAGACTGAGATGTGGTAGACATTGGTAGACTGTGGTAGACTTTAGCTCTATTGATAACAAGTCTGAACAAAGAAATGCTAATCTATTTTGAAACAGACAATGTGGTTAGAAAATATCCTCCCCCACTGAGAGAGCTTCATATTGGAGGAGAAACAAAAACACCAAAGGTAAAGTATACCAATGGAAGATTTTCAGGGGAATTCTTCTCATTGCCTAACAAGACAACTGCACATTTTGACAACTCAGAGTGTGGCTTTTAATGTCCCAGATTATCACAGTTTGAATTATACAATTGCGGGCAAGGCCCACACTGGTGCCGTCCCGTATAAAACACATCTGTTGGGCAATCTTGACATTTTTTTCTCAAGAAACCCAAGCATTTTCACAGTCAACGCTACAATATAGATACAATGACAAAGTTGCATCCCATAGACCAGCTGAACCTCGGGCTCGCTTAAACAGCATCCTTACCATGCTACCACTACATGAGGAGGCTGGAATCGGCTGTAGCCTTCTCCACTTAAAGAGCTCCATATCGGAAAAAGAAAAACAACCCCAAAGGTGAAGTATAATAGAAGATTGTAAGGGGAGTTTTTCTCATTGCATAACGAGACAACTGCACATTTTTTACAACTGAGTGTGGCTTTAAATATCCCAGAATCCCACAGTTTGAATTATACAAGTGCGAGCAAGGCCCACACTGGTGCCGCCCCGCTTGAAACACATCTGTTGGGCAATCCTTATCCAAGAACATCCAAACACTTTCACAGTCAACGCTGCTGATCCTGGTCCTGCACCACGTAGACCGGCTGAACCTCAGCCTTGCTTGAACAGCGTCCTTGCCATGATACCACAACACGGGGAGGCTGGCATCGGTTGTCTGAGCCTCGGGAGTAGAGCTTTGTGGGACCTGAGCCAGTCGTTGCTAAGTAATCAAACACAAACCAAACTGTTATTAGTCGCTTGCGCGGACCGCCGCGGTGATAAAATAAATAGTGGGAAAGCTGATAGCTAATAAAGATAGCATCCAAAAGTACTTTAACACCAGGCAAGTTTGCCTATAGTTTGAGATTATTCAGTAAATGAGCTAGAAGTAGAGTCCTTTAGTGGGGGGTTCCTACTGAGATGTCTGTGCAAATCATCCACTGATTATTTAAAAAGGGGAGGGGGGAGTTACGGTCGCTACATTTGGACTGTTTTGAAAGACTGCTGAGTAAATTCTCACAGTCCTCAGGGGGGCCCCAGGCCATGAGGAAGTCCCTTCCAGTTACCTGCCTGTCCCGTATGGCGTGTTTGACTGAACTTACAGGCAACACGTGACAAACTCTCTCCAAACAACTTATCCAAGCACTGCGCTCACTCGGGCCCCCGGCAATACACCCAGCGAGTGTGAGGTAGATCAGATTAAAACCATTAAACTAACACACATGGATTCTTTGCTTAGCCTTAAAAAAAAAAAAAAAAAGACACCTTATGGTCTCATTTTGGATAAACATGTGAAACAGTCATAAAGATGTGAGTCCTCTGAAGGAGTGTAACTGTTTGTGAAGACGGGACTGGCTGCTCTTTTCATGATTTGAGTTTCAAGAGGCCAAAGGTCAGTATTTGTTGGGTTGAAACCAAAACCCAATCATCGTAAATCCTGCACTCGTTATTTTGGGTTCGCTGGCACAAATCGACCTGCTTCCTCCGGGCAGGCACAAGCTGAAAACGTTTTCCTCTGATGTGTCTTTATATATTTTTTTCTGAGTGATGAGCGTGAAGCAGTTTTTTTGACATCACGATGACGGCCGCAGTGTGCCAGGCTAATGAGGTGCTGGGTGGTCCACGCCCTCTGCAGTCCCACGGTAACTCATTAGCGATCGTTTTCCAGTGACTGTCGGGATTTATTGTAAAAGGTTTGAAAAAATAACTACACTTGGTGTTTTAATGAAACGAGCCAAAGAGTGACATGATACCAAGAACAGCCAGGGTATACATTCTCCTCTCGGTGGTTGTTAAATGAATGACTGAGGACTCGTTAGTACCTTTTGCCCTCTGTCCGTCTGCAACACATTTTTTTTTTTACTGTGGGAAAGTATTTTTTTTTATATATAAATTGCTCTTCTTCGTGTCATTATGTTATCATTCCTTCATCCTCAAACATTCTGTGGGAAAATGTTGTTTACTGTTTAAGTAGATTAGGAAGTGAGGGCACTGTCTGAGTCGCAAGCAAGGTCATAAAATGCGTGCCGTCTTTTTTGTGTGTACTGTATGTTGCACGCTTTCTCTGTGCGTGTGTTTATGCGAGGAAAGGACGGGATCTCCTCGACTCGAGCACGGCGAGGGCAGCCAGACGGCGGCGGCGCCAAATATTGACAAAGTGCGACGTCATATTTTTGCCAGGGTCAGAGCTCACAAAAACCCTGGTGCTCCTTTTAAAAACCCCAGAATAGACCACACCACATTCCTGTCTCACCCCGGGGACACTCACAGCGAGACATAACAGCAGTGTGTTTTGAGTGTGCAGTGAAAGAAAAGAGCTGCCAGCACCTTAGCTGTTCGTGTGTGTGCGTGCGTCACCTTCCATATACATGATTTGTGAGTTTATACAACAACATACTAACATTATTAGTTAGTTATTGACAGTTTTCAAAGAATTTTAAGCAGGCCTGATTGTTAGTGAGTGAATGGCTTGAAAAAACACACAGAAAAAGCAGAACGGTGCCTTTGTGGACCCTTTTTACGTAATGGCACCTTTGCTTGTACCCTGATACATTCTTGCTGTCATTTAATGTTATGTAAGTGCAATTTACCAAACGGGAAATCCCATGCACACTATGTGGGGCTTTTTCAGGCTTTTAATATCTTCAGCCTTGCATCACGAAATCGCAGAAGCAAATGCCGGCTCTCCAAGGCTGGCTAATACAGCAGTGCTCCGAAATCCCCCGTTTAATAATTTGTTGAAAGCATCCAGGCTCAGTGAGAAAAGCCACGTAATAATGACATTTAGGAAATAAGATTATAGTTTATTATGTTTTTGTTGGAGTTTTAACAAATAAATTGCGTAAACAATGTTGAGAATTCCCCTTTCGGAGCAGTGCTAATCCCAAATAAGTGATATGTGCTGATTGTCTGATTGGAGCAATTTGGACGTTTAAGTTAAGAGCTGCAATCACTGCGGTGAAAGCAGGAGTTCCAGAAAGCTGGCAGAATATAATGCACAACAGTGAAGAGAGTGGCACAAGTGTTGCCTTCTTTGGAACGGTGTCACGGAGAACACAGAGCCTAATATTGTCTTCCCATCAACCGTGCAACTTTTGCTGGACACGGACTAATATCAGCCAGTCAGATCAACCAACTATATAAGATACACCAGTCAGCCATAACATTAAAACCACTGACAGGTGAAGTCAATAGCATTGACCATTTTGTGACAATTCCATGTTCTGTTGGGAAACTTTTGGACCTGGCATTCATTCATGTGGATGTTACTTAGACATGTGGCACCCACCTAGACCAGACCAGACACCCCCACCCCATAGCAATGACACTCCTTGATGGCAGCAGCCATCCCCAGCAGGATGCAGACTGACGCAGACACACACACAAAAATGCTTTAGGAACAACTCAAAAAACATGAAGAACAGCACAAGGTGTTGACCTGGCCTCCAAATTCACTAGAACCCAAACTGATCAAATATGTGTGGGATGATCCACATAGGCCCCTCCCCTCAATCCATAGGACCCAAAGGCCCCCACCAACAACACTGTTTTGGCATACACCTACAGGACACCCTCAGAAGGCCCATGTCCATTCTCTGATGAGTCACAACAATATTAGGTCATAATGTTATGCCTGATCGGTGTATTATAAAATAACCTAGCTTTGAAACCCAGTAGCTGGTTACGTAGTTAGCATACTGGTAGATGGTTATGGCAGTTTCTGTAAGGAAAATGTGCACATAAAAAACATTCTTCGGAGGAATAATCAGTCACATCTAAAACCTGCCGTAGCTACGATTAGTGCCTCACAGGACAATGTTTGGTCTGAACCTCTGTGGATCAGCCACAAGAGGTGGAGATAGATTGTCATGTGATCTTGTGATCTCACAAATCTTGCAAGAATCTAGCTGATATCAACCTCTGTTAAACTGATATGTATTTACATTTTCAGGAGTTATGGAACCCAGAGGGAAGTCCATTCTCTCTCTTTTAGCTCCGTTTTTGGTCTCCACCATCCCCTGAGATGAAATACGGCCTCTTTAAAGTATTTTGCATCATAAAAAAAACGTAATTACTGTGCTCACCGCAAGTACACAAGTTGCCTGGTGATTTTTAAAATAGTCATGATGGGTCACATGACCAGAGTAGGGATCCCCACTGAAACTTTATCTTTACTGCCTCTTAACTGCCTGTGTGTGATCACTAATAATAATTCAAAAAAAACTATTACGCAGGTAAAAAACCACCAATAAAACAACTGGAATGCACCTTTAATTGTTATGAAGACCATGAAGCATTATATTTTGGGTGACATGACCTTAAACTAACACCATGGAAAAACTCCTCGGAAAATATTTTAAACCTGTTCATTAAAATACAGACCACATCAAAACAGCGGTAGGTGCGATGCATGCTTAAATTCCTCAGCTCTTTGTCACCGTGGTAGATGGGAATCCAAAATACACAAACAGATTTTTTTTTTATTTCGATAGTCATCTTAGCCGTCAGCACATTATTAATTCTCATTGCTCCAAAATAATCAAAACATTGCAACAAAGCTTTGACAAGTAGCAACAAAAAAAAAAAATATATCATTAGCAGGAGGATAAAAGAGGCGCATAAACTCTCCAGCAAATCCACGTCAGTGCTCAGTGAGTTACAGGGCTGAGGTTCAGGCCTGTCAGTTCATGTCCATTCGCAGCTTCGCTCAGTCTCAGGTGAAGTACACCATAACAAACATGTCCTTCGAGTATTTGTGTCCCGAAAATCATTAACAGGCCTCCTCTGTCTTCGCTTGTCCTGGGACTCCTCCTGATTTGGGCTTTTGTGGAGCTTGTCACACGATGATGTTCCTCGTTGGAGGGAAGGCTGGAGGAGTATCTACGCCTCCAGGGTCAACATACTTCTCAGACTTAATATCTCCCCACAGCATCTGCGAGATAAAAGACTGTAATGACGGGTGAAGCAGCTGGAAGATAATCTGCAATACCATCTCTTTGCACGCTGTTCACTGCTCAGGGCGTCCAATTTTGGCTGCCGTTGTCTATACTACGCAAATTTGCATCCACAGGAACACTGAGTAATGCATTCTCTTGAGTTATGACAGGTACTCAGCAGCTTTTATTACATTTGTTCTGGCAAGTTTCATTATTTCTATATTAAGAGCAAACTTTGACATGCAATAAGATTTCCCCAGGCCAGGCTGGAAAGTTCTAGAGGGATGCACAGTGGTTATTGTGAGTGACTAAGTCTTTTCTGTGCACATTTAATAACCTTTTATATCTTTTCATCCTTCTTTTTGTATCTATCTTTCAGGTTTATGAACTAATAAGTGATTATAATACAATTTTTGTCCTGAAATGATGTTCACCTACAAACAAAGTTTTCTTTTTTGGCGACTTTGGGGAGTACAACTAACAGAAATGTACTGTATAATACCCCTACATATTATCACCATAGTTGATATGGTGGACGTGAGTACCTTTGAGTCACTATGGGTTGTGTTTGTTAAGAATGCAAGGCCAATATTCACTCTACTTTTAGCTCCGTTTTTGGTCTCCTCCTGCGAGAGAAATCTGGTTCTTCGGTCTAAATGTTGGAAACAGCTGAAATTAAAACAATTATTCCGCTGCAGGGTTTTAATTTACCTTCATATCATATTGGATCCATAGCTGATACGTAAAATATAATGAAACAGGCATAGGTGAATGCACATTGTACGGTGTGGTGGTTAGCACTGATGCCTCACAGCAAGGAGGTTCTGGGTTTGAATCCATTGGCCAACTGGGGCCTTTCTTGTTTGCATGTTCTCCCTGTGTCTGCGTGGGTTCTCTCTGGGTACTCCAGCTTCCTCCCACCGTCCAAAGACAGGCTCGTTAGGTTCATTGGTGATTCTAAGTTGTCCAGGGTGTACCCCTCCTCTCGCCCAATGACAGCTGGGATAGCCTCAGCAACCCTCCAGAGGACACGCGGTTACAGAAAATGAATGAAAATAGTATAAGCACAGTCTAGTGAGTCTACTAGACTCCTTATAAGTCTGTCAAACACTAGCAGATGGTTCTTATCACATTTGAAGGAGTGTGTTTCAATCTAGACATATTTTAGCAGTAACTATGCTGTGCTGGACTTTCTCCTTATCTCTGCTGCTGTAGAAACTAAAATCTGTATGCATTTTGCTGCAGATGATCATCCTGTAATGTATACATGTATTGACTGTTCCTACGTCAGGACCCTTCTTAGATTCTTAGAAGTTAAAAGAGCCGTTGCAGCCTGGTTAGTTTTTATCACTAGAATGTCCTTGGCAATCCTCAGACATTTCCAGCATCTCTCGCCGGAGGTCCTTGAATGAGCAGCTTTGAAAGGATGCCAGGGGAGGATGAAAAATACTGTTGCGTAACTTCTCATTTTTCCTTGACCCTTAAGGAAATTAAAATCCCCACATTTCAAATATGAATTTTTACGTCCTTTTGGAATCTGCATCTTGAGCCCAGATTGACATTAAGACAGATGTCACGATATTGACTCCCAGTCCAGATTTAGCTCTGAGCCTAAACCACATGTGCGTACACACCATGCACCAACACCTGTTCACCGTAGTGTCTTTTAGGGCTGTCAAAAAAGCCTCCTTACTGTACATCAGCAAGTCTTTAGATCAACTGGTTCAGTATTTGTAGATACTTTCTGACCCTTTCCTTCTGTTTGAGGTCTTATCTGTCCGCGTGGACGCTTGAATTTCTGCTTCCTCCTCTGTGAGACTGATACTCATGGGAATAGCTGGAAATCTTCCGCAGATGAAAAGCGTCATGCCCCCGTGGCGATGCTCAGACTGTCTGGCTCTCTCTTTGTCCCTCTGACTCACTGTCATCACAGTCATCGAGCCTTCCCCCTGATCCACCGTCCCTCTCCAAGCTTCTGTCTGGAGCTTTTTGCACGGCTAAGCCTTACTTGGGGTTTGACTACATCTGAGTTGTCACCACCCAGCCAAAGTAAAATGCGGCGGAATCCAAGTTCTGACTTCCAGTGCTCGAAGCTTTCCCACCAGTCGAGCCAATAAACAAACAAAAACATGATCAACAGTTTTGCACATGGAGCCAAAGCTTTTCTCTTAAACCAGTACAGAATATTGTGGAGCCTTAATTATTTTAACATGTCTATTTTCAAGAAACCGTGTCCAGAGATCCAGAGGAAACATGATCTGAGATGTCACAGTTTATGGAAGTAAAATTTTGACGTTCCCATAATTCTTTCCATGAATACTCCTCATTATGAGGAAGCTCTCCTCCATTGTCCAGCTATACTGGTTTGAAGTAGAATCAACTGCCGGCGGCTGGAGCTGCAGTGGAAAAGTAGCAGCGCTGTAGTTGAAGGACATCCTCCTTTCTGGTTACAATTAAATGATTTACATCTGGCGGTTGTTCTGCAGGGTGTCAGGTTTTCTCCTCCCCCCCCCCAGTCTTTACAGGCTACTGTAATGTGAATGAAGGTGGAGCTGTATGTGGCATTTGCCTGTTCACACACTTGTTTCTCAACTACACTCGTCACTTATAGTCTGAAGTCTGGAAGTCTGGGTTGCTGTCAGGGAAAAGAAGAATATTTGATCTTAATTGAAGATGAAAATATATTGAACCAAATTGTCAAAGACATACATTATGACCACCTTCCTAATAATGTGTAGGTCTCCCTTGTGCATCCAAAACAGTTGCGACTCATCAGAGAATGGACATGGGCCTTCTGAGGGTGTCCTGTGGTGTCTGGTAACAGAATGTTGTTAGCGGGGGGCCTTTGGGTCCTATGGGTTGAGGGGAGGGGTCTCTGTGGATCATCCCACAGATACTTGATCAGTTTGGGATCTAGTGAATTTGGAGGCCAGGTCAACACCTTGTGCTGTTCCTCATGTTTTTTTGAGTTTTGCTGCATCCTGCTGGGGATGGCTGCTGCCATCAAGGGATGTCATTGCTATGGGGTGGGGGTTCCTGGTCTGGTCTAGGTGGGTGCTACATGTCTAAATAACATCTACATGAATGCCAGGTCCGAAAGTTTCCCAGCAGAAGTTTGTATTAATGCAAGGTGGTCAATGTTATTTGCTTCTCCTGTCCATGGTCATAATGTTGTGGCTCATCGGTGTATACACAGTGCAGTCTGTAAATTTGTTAAATTCAAATCTAATGGAAATAAGGAAGAAAATGCTCTCTTTCAATTCCTTTCTGGCATTCCAGTTTAATTGTGTCCTTTACTGATCAGACATCCAAAACTGAACCAGTTTGTTTTGACACTTGTTTCAGGTTTTCTGGCACAAACTTGCTTCACACGTTCGTCCCAATTTTGGAAAGACAGTCTGTCTCTTTCAGAAATGAGAAGGAATCCTGGACAGACAGAAGAGCATGGGACTGACAGTTTTCCTTACAGCTAAAAACAAAGGATATGTTCAAACTAAAGCAGATGCAGATTTTAGAGGTGAACAGGTTTTCTTGTGCCTAACAGGAGGGACACTCAATTGTTTGTAGCCGAAACTAAGAGGAAAAGACTGATGTTCATTTTGAGCCCATCTGAGATTAATCACTAACCAAACTGTCCGTAACAGCCTCATGCTTTCATAAAACCTTTTGCATTTCCAGCATTATGTAACCTAGTCGCTAGCTTGCTAAACTGTTAGCCTCGTTGGCTTGCAGACGCTAGCTGCAGTGTTGTCAAGACTTTTACTACTAGATTGCCAAGCATTTTGTCTGCACAACTTCCAAAGTCAAAACCACAAGGGCGCAGGTTCCATTTGAAGACATCATGCGTGCATTGCTAGCTCATTAACAACTACAGATTTAGTGAGAGTATTGTACATTGGCAGTTTGCTGCAAATAAACGAGAATATAAAGAGAGTCAAATCTGCACAAACATGGCGATGAAGAGATGAGCTTCTTCTTTAAATATTCAAAAATATGACATTTTGTTGCGAAATAAAAGTCCAATAATTCTTCTGAGAACTGATGTAGTCCATACACATCTGTGCTGGCCGAATACGACACAGCGCAGCGTGTGAAACAGCACGTCAGTTTCACCAGCAAACACATGGGCTCCTATGCTATTTTTTGCATTGAGTCACAAGCTGTCAATCACAGCCCTATACCAACAGTGCAGGGGTCAGCGGCAGGAAAAAGGGGGTCGTAAAGGTGACCCGCTATCTTCGATGCACACTGAAGGAGTCTGCATTTTTTCCAAAGGCCAAAAGAGCCGTTTAGCTGTGCCGTTCAGACGAGACGGAAGCACTCTTCCTTGATCATTGCCAGAGTACAGAGCACTTAGAAACTGATAAGACGTACTCACTTGCTATCAGATGAAGCCTAATAGCTCAGAGGTTATTATTGTGTCTGGGGCATTTGTCAAGACATACCAGCTGACTGACTTACCCGAACAGCTTGTCCACAGATATTTCATCGGTTGATTTTGTCATTAAGCTGTGAGAATGATGTTCAAGAGAAGGACGGAAATACCGTCAAGTTGTGCATTGAGTGTGGAAGTACAATTTTCATGTCTGGCCGTCACAGGAAGCGGCTACATCTCACCTTCTTCTACCTGAATGTTAAATTGAATTCACCTTGGCCTGGTTCTGTCGGTAGGAATTAATATGGGAAGGAAGACAATTCACAAGGAGGTAAAGACGCTGTGGCTGGAAACTGGGTGAAATTTCTTTAAGCGGCCTAAAATGTTCTTACATAATACGCCTAATGCATCACAGGAGTTGGAGAAAATCACTGTATGGCTGCCCAGATCGGACAAGTACGCCTTTGATCTGGGAGAGGCAGCCTCTGAGAAAAATAGAGGCTCCGGGCACAGTCAGCAATTTAACTGATCCACCTACTATTATCCTCCAGCGGGGATACTCAATAACCATTTCATTGTAAATATTCATCTAAAAGAACTGCACTTTATGAGGACAGATTAGACTTCAGCACTACTTTATATTTAATTATATAACGAGATTAGAGCTCTTAACTGACCCAGCAATAACGGTTTTGCAATCTGGATGGATTGTAGGGGGATTTTTGTACCATGGCCGTGCTGGGATGTCCTTAAAACTACTTTGGCTGCGTTCACATTGATATCAAATCAATCTGCATTCTCGTGGTGATCGGATCATTTTCTCGAGTGAGTATTTGGCCTGTAAACTGCTCAAGCAAAAGTCTTTAAATCGGTGGTCTTGTCCAAATAACAGTCAAAACCCAAAGATAATTGACCTCTTAACGTGGCAGTCTCAATGACTTTTAGTTAAATAAATGTCTGTTAGGTCACTGTTGCTGAATGAGATTGCACAATGATGGCTGAGAGACAGCTGATGGGTTCAGAGATTGTTGCCAAACCAAACATCTACTACTGCTGCGAAATCACATTAAAAGGATTTAACTGGAAAAACACTACAGACTTTTGGTAAGTCCAGTGATCTTAGTATTCACGAATAAAAAAAAATGTGTCTGCGTGGCAAGACAGTGGTCTGTTTAGCTTTCTTTTTACACATTTAATTAGTTTAAAGCCACAGTGAGCTGTTAGATGAGGAGCTGCCGGCGTGGTGACCAACTCCTTTCTACCCCTCCTTGCTACCCTGCTGTTTGCACTCTCATACTGTGTGCTGCATAATATGAGATCATGCACTGATCAGGCACAACATTATGACCACCTTCCTAATATAGTGTAGGTCTCCCTTGTGCCTCCAAAACAGTTGTGACAGAGAATGGACATGGACCTTCTGAGGGTGTCCTGTGGTGTCTGGCAACGGGATCTTGTTAGTGGGGGCTTTTGGGTCCCATGGGTTGAGGGGAGGGGCCTCTGTGGATCATCCCACAGATACTTGAGGCCAGGTCAACACCTTGTGCTGTTCTTCATGTTTGTTTTTTTTTTAGTTGTTCCTAAACCGTTTTTGTGTGTGTGTGTGTATCAGGCTGCATCCTGCTGGAGATGGCTACTGCCATCAAGGAGTGTCATTGCTATGGGGTGGGGGTGCCTGGTCTGGTCTAGGTGGATGCTACAAGTTGGAGACAGTTGAGACTGCCACATTAAGACAAAGAAAAATTATTGATTCGATTGAGAATTCAGCTCTAACCTGTATTTAGAAGAAGGAATCTTTACACCTTTTGGACTGGATATGAGTTTGTTTTTCTGGACGTTTGTCTCGCATCATAAAGAACTGTAAGTGTTGTGCAGGTGAAATAATTGCCGGTTTGTCCTCGGAAAAATTATTTTTGAAAAAGCTCGTGCCTCGTACACGTGCGACGGCTGTGTAAAGAGTCAGTGTGAACTTTAATAACCGATGCCGCTGTTGTGGTACTCGCTGTTCTAACAGAGCAGAAGGAAAGGAAGAAGTAAAGTCGATGCAGCTGTCCCCCTGGCCAGGTCTTCCTTGTAAAAGACATTTGGAATCTCAGTGAAATTGTACCTGGTTACGTAAAGGTTGTTTAAAAGGCTCAACCTGGGCACACACACACACACACACACATTGTTTTTAAGCTAAACATCTGTCTCTCATGTTATTAATTAGATTATTATTATTGCATGAAGTACACCTAATAGATACTTTCTTTATTGGAAATCTGGTTTTTGCATTACACATATTGTTGCTAGCTTGTTTTTTTTATGATAATTGAGGAAAACAATTCACAAATACACGGATATCTCATTTAAAATAAACATTTAATAGATCAGTTCATATCATTATAGGCAGAATCCTCACAGAGTTTAAAAGCGTTGTTAACTTAATTGCACGCAGCCTGATGCCATGATGCATTCATAAATTGTGGAAATTTCTTTCTAAACAGATGATTTGACTAATTCTGACATTGGTGTATATATATATTAGATGATTTAAGCAAACATACAAATTATGGACTGACATTTACTACGTCTCATTAACAATAATCATTCATTCATTCATTCATTCATCTTCTGTACCCGCTTATTCCTGTTAAGGGTCGCGGGGTCTGCTGGAGCCTATCCCAGCTGTCATCGGGCGAGAGGCGGGGTACACCCTGGACAGGTCGCCGGTCCATCGCAGGGCTGACACAGAGAGACAGACAACCATTCACACTCACATCCACACCTACGGAAGCCGGAGTACCCAGAGAGAACCCGCGCAGACACGGGGAGAACATGCAAACTCCACACAGAAAGGTCCAGTCGGCCCATGGATTCGAACCCGGGAACTTCTCGCTGTGAGGCATCAGTGCTAACCACCTCGCCACCCCGCCCAACAATAATCATCATAACAGAATACTTCGGGGTCACTAAGGTCACTGCATGAATTGACGGGAATATCAAAAAGAGAGTGCAAACAGCAGGATAGCTACTGTGACAGGAGTTGGTCTCTCGTGCAGCTCCTCATCTAACAACTCACTGTGGTTTCAAACTAAACTAAATGTGTAAAAAGAAACCAAAAAAGACCACTGTCTTGCCTTGTAGACGCATTTTTGATTCGTGAATACTAAGACCACTGCATAAATTGATGTCATTCTTTCCTTCCCTTTCCAAAATGTCACATGGTCTCCGATGGGAATGTCAAAGTGTTCATCTTCCCGTCATAAAGCTGACCTTATAGAGTCTGAAACATCATTTTCTGTTCAGTTATTCTCGGGACATCCAAAGCCAATGGCTGACATCTGTGGATGGCATGAGACAGAGCTCCAGGTCTCTCAACCAGCCACTAGATCATGCATTAAACAAGGAGGCCAGAGGATCTGAATTCTGCAGAGCTTCTGCAGATTTGATTTCTTATTTATCAAGGCAGAAGTCTTATATCTTAATGCTAACAATGTGTAATCTATATATTAAATGCATAAACTGTACCTATGTTGAGTCCTGAAGAAAATACCTTAACAGCAGATACATAAACATACTCAATGCATCTACATGTCTCGTGATTATGTAACACGTATAATTTCGCCTTCCATACGATTGTTTTTCCTCTGACTAGCATGTTCCCTTGAATGTCATTCAGTGGGTTTTTCCATGAAGCTGTACTCTGGGAAATATACAGTAATCTGACCTTCTTAGAACTTGAAAACCACCAGTGGATAAACTGCTCCTAATTGTAAGTTTTACATTATTTCATGTTGCATGATTTGAAGCTGATGTAGAGATAGAGGCTGTGGAAAGGAGAAAGCAAAGAGGCAGATCTGACCTTCTGATAGAGGTTTTTTTTTTTTTTTTTTTTTTCCCCCCCCAAGCAGTAAGAGGATCTTGAGGGGGATCCTCTCCTGAACAGACTAGAGGATGTGCAGGGCCCCTGGAGCAACACTAGGCTCCTCTTGTTTTCCCCTCACTTCACTTCACTTCACTTCAAAAAAAAAAAAAAAAAAGAAAAGAAAAAGGTGGACGTGTTACATAATCGTTCCCTCCAAACGGAAACTTATTTCTGGCAAATTTGCAGCTCGTTTTTGTTTTTTTTGTTTTTTTTTTCTTAAATCCATTTCCCACTACGTCCAAAGGTTGGACAACTTTAATGTGATTTTCCTTTGTAAAGTTCTGCACCATTTGTTCCTAATTTGATGGTTCCTAGCACCTTCTGTTCCCACTGTCTGCTTCAGTCTGTTTACAATGCACCGTTAAAAGTCCCTTTTATTTCGAGACCGCGGAGGAACGCATGCGATTATAGTTTAAAGACTAAAATGACTTGTTTAACTCTCAAAAAACTAACTGTACCTAGATTGAGGCTTGAAGGATGTTTTGTCAGAAAGAAATAAGCTGTGCTCAAATAGATTTAAGTGTTTATTGTTAGCATGCCACTGGTGTAAATACCCTCAGGGTCGACATGACTCTCTTTATTTACTGCCTCCAATTATTAAGTATCAAGTGTTTTCATTCTGAGTTGTATTTACATTTTCGCTGTCATGTTGCAGTGTTCCTTTACTAATGTCATAAACAGTCTTGGAAAACCGGAACAATCCTATTTTAGTTTGGGACTCACATACCGTGCTTTAATTCGCATTTCTTCTACCAAAAGTGTTTGTTGTTTTGAGGAGGTCCCACGCGATGCGCACGCACATCTGGCCCTCATGTCCGCAGCTGTTTGGCTGCCTCTCGGCGATGGTCGCATGACTGGGGCTTTTTTTTTGCTTCGTGACCAAAAGAAAACCCAGCGTGCCTTTGTAGTTTTGCCGTTGTGCTTTTATGAAGTGATAATGAGACGGTTAAATATTCTGGGATCGGGGTTAATTGGGACCATAATTATGCCTCAGAAATTCTTTATTTTAAAGAGCAATTTGGTATTAATGAGGTACGCTGAAGGTGTTACATAGTGCATATTTGTAGCATTGTGTATTGTAGAAGTGTTTATTTAAGTATTTGTTCATTCATTCATTCATTCATTCATTCATCTTCTGTACAAGCTTATTCCTGTTAAGGGTCGCGGGGGTCTGCTGGAGCCTATCCCAGCTGTCATCGGGCAAGAGGCAGGGTACACCCTGGTCTAAGTCTAAGTATTTGTTAATAAGTGCAATTTTTACAGCCCATAAATGGCGGTGGTTGTATAACCAGATATAGTGTGACGCAGTTTTTAAGAATCTAAAATATCTCATCATATGCGTGAGTTTAACCGTTATACACATCAATAAACACTTAAAATGTCCTTATGAGAGAGTAAAATGACACTGTATGCCTCAAAATATTTACTAGATTGTTATGTAATGCCTATAAAAGCAAAGAGTCACTGTGATGGGAGGCAGGACTGAGTAAATTGGTGCCTAGAAATCTGACAAAGACTTGGTGACAAAGCTGTGTGTGATCAATGTGCCACAAAACAACTGACAAATAAAAAAATGAGTAAGAATATTATATAGCCATTGCTCTTCCCTTAAAGGGGAACTCCGGCGCAAAATGAACCTGGGGTTAATAACACATGTGTACCGAGTTCGACCGTTCTGTGGTATTTGTTTTCATGTATTTGTTTTGTTAGTCAAATGTGACCAGTTTTCTTGCAAACCGCTATTTAGCGTATAATGCTAGCCTTCGGGGCACACCGACACATAAAAAGAAATCGCTATTTCTATACCACTAACAAGGCTCACAATATCACCACACTTACACGGTAGCATAACTAGGGTCTCTACATGTAAACCGAACCATTGAGAACTTTGCAAGTATACAGGCAGTTTATTAAAAAAGGAATACAGTACCGTCCGCGTCCGGCTCGCTTATCCAGGCGGGCGCCATCTTGGGGAAACTGAACTGTCTGTTGCCGGAAGAAAGCACTGAAAGCACTGAACGAAGAGAGTTGAGAGACCCTAGTTATGCTACCGTGTAGGTGTGGTGACATTGTGAGCCTTGTTAGTGGTATAGAAATAGCGATTTCTTTTTATGTGTCGGTGTGCCCCGAAGGCTAGCGTTATACGCTAAATAGCGGTTTGCAAGAAAACTGGTCACATTTGACTAACAAAACAAATACATGAAAACAAATACCAGAGAACGGTCGAACTCGGTACACATGTGTTATTAACCCCAGGTTCATTTTGCGCCGGAGTTCCCCTTTAAAGCCTACTCATGGATGTTGACTGGACTCTTGGCACCGGTGCTCCCAGCCGTGCAGAATCCCTCCATCCCGTCACTCTCCATCTGGTGGATTCCTGCTTCTGAAAACAGCCTCAGGTGAAAATGACTCACATCTTACGTGCCAGGGAAGGATGCCTCGAATTACAGGCATCTGCCGCGTGGAAGCAGGCTGATCTAGACCGAGCCAATGGGGAGAAGGAAGAGGGCAGAGAGGAGCGTACGAAGGGAAAAGTATAAATCGGGTATCTCTGGCTTGAGATCTGAGGTGAGCGATGTGCATCTTTACGTTTTATGGAGATTTGTGGTTTTAGAAATGCCGCAGTAAATTTTGCTATGAGGACAAACTGTGCATCCATGGAGTGGGTGAAGGTTCATGTGCTCATGCATTTATTTACAATGGACAAATGCCTTCGTAGGGGTTTTTGTCTTTCTGTCAGTGACCCAAGTGAATGCCAATGGAGGGAAGACTCTCAAGGAACCACTAACAGAACATGTGGCAGGCAGAAAAATCCCCAAATCTCAATAGGTTTGCTAGGTACTTCAGTGCAGGCCTTTTAACCAAGTCCTCAGTGATGAAGTGCAACACAACTGACCTGTAGTCACAGCAAATGTGAAAGTCAAGAGACTTTTTACTTATTGTGAGTCAGTTTCTCTTATATTACATTTTTCCTCAAAGAATATTCATGCTAACAACTTCTAGTTAAGCATTGTTCTCTGTGTGTCTGCGTGGGTTCTCTCCGGGTGCTCCGGCTTCCTCCCACCGTCCAAAGACATGCTAGTTAGGTTAATTGGTGAGTCTAAGTTGGCTGTCGTGTGAATGGTTGTCATGCGATAGACTGGCGACCTGTCCAGGGTGTACTCCGCCTCTTGCCCAGTGATAGTTGGGATAGGCTCCAGCCCCGCCATGACCTGTCAGAGGACAAGCGGTTGCATAAAATGAATGAATGAATGAACTTCTAGTTAAATAGATTTTTAAAAACATTTTTTGCCTTTTGTACCTCGGTTCCACTATCACAGATGTTCTCCGTTCAGGCCATTATCATGCGGTAATATGAGATAATTGGAATGGAAAAACATTTTGTCATTGTTCAGTAATGGCTCCCATAACCAATAGTGGTCAGTCAGTTGTAAACATGCAAGCAGATCAGCTTGTTCTTGGCATTTCTATGATCAGCAACACGTTTTCCTCTTGCAGGTTGAAGAAGTCCCCTCGAAGATTCCTTTGCACTGAAGATGTTTCAGTTTGTTATTGACAAAATCTGCATGTGCTACCACAACTAACTCGTTTCATCTGGACTCTCAGACTTTTTAGTTGGATGTGACACAAAATAAGTGGTGTGAAACCTCTCCCAGATGATGTAACCTTGGTCTGACGAACAGAGGTTGTCTCGGTCTAGATCAAACTGAACCATGCTTCATTCCTTGCATGAAGTCTTTCTAGCCTGCTGTATGACAGAAGCACGCCCATCTACAAATCAGTCACTTAAGTGTATAAGGAGGTACAGTACATCAGGTAAAGTTATTGAGGGGCACTTAAATAAATAAGACATGGGCCTTGGTTTGGACTTTCAGTTGTGAAAAGACCCTTACACTGACTTTTAGGCTTTGATCCCAGTGCAGTTGTTAGATATTCTACAATGGACCAAACTCCCAAAACTTCATTGAAGTCCCTCAGTATCCTTTCATATTGATCCAGGTGTGAGAATGTTGTTTCAGGTACTTGCTTCATTAGTTTCCGTGAGCACACAGTCTTTTGTTGCGTTTCTACAAGAAGGCAAACACGTCCCGTTTCCCCATGCCGAGATAATTGTCTGTGGGTTCGTTATGTGGAGCCAGAGCAGGAAACTGCCACGCCGCTACCAACATCTGACAGAGTCAGGTTTGTTTAGCGGTGCAGTGGGTGGCCAGAGCATGTCGTTGAGGAGGTATCGGGCTGAGTGGGCTGAGCTGTGGAGATCGTGTGCAGGGAGAGCGACGCCAAGCATCACAGGCTGAAGATAAGAGCGTCAATGAGGTCAGAGAATGGCCTCAAAACTTGGAATACATAAGTTCAGTGTGTGTTTGTGTGAGAGACTTTACGTGTGCATGCTTTACCAGATTTTAGCTTTTCTTCTCTTCTCTTCTTCGCTGTCTATTAAGTGTAGCCGCCATAACATATGTTACAACAGCATGAGGAAATCATAAAGCCGTGACATTACAGAGGCATGCAGCAGACTGGAAGATGGATAGAGGAGTGAGTGACAGAACATTGGATATAATACACCACTGTTAATCTGTGTGTTTAATATGAGATACTCACATCCCCCAAAAAATTGAAAGTGCCTCTAAAACCTGTCATAAGTCGTTTACAACAGTCATAATTGTTCTCTGGGTCCAGGTAGTGGTTGTTTTTGAAAGACGCTTTACTGTACACATTAGGATCCGAGTATCATACCCACCATGTTATGTCATTTACCCAAGTAGTTAGCTAGCAATATGTAAAGTCACCCACAGCCACAACATTATGACCACTCACAGGAGAAGTGAATAACATTGACAATCTTGTGACAATTCACTGTTCTGCTGGGAAACTTTTGGGCCTAGCATTCGTGTGGATGTTACTTGGACATGTACCACCCACCTAGACCAGACCAGGCACCCCCACCCCATAGCAATGACACTCATTGATGGCAGCAGCCATCCCCAGCAGGATGCAGCCTGACACAGGCACACACACAAAAAGACTTTAGGAACAACTTAAAGAAACATGAAGAACAGCACAAGGTGTTGACCTGTCCTCCAAATTCACTAGATCCCAAACACTTGATCAGAGGCTCCTCCCGTCAACCCATAGGACCCAAAGGCCCCAAAGGCCTCCACTAACAACACTGTGTTGCCAGACACCACAGGACACCCTCAGAAGGCCCATGTCCATTCTCTGATGAGTTACAACTGTTTCAGAGGCACAAGGGAGACCTACACAATAATAGGAAGGTGGTCATAATGTTATGCCTGATTGGCGTACAACCCACAAGTTAATGACCGGGTAACTTAATGTATGTTCAGACATGAAAAGAAATGTTCTACTCAGCTGAAGGATGTGTGTACCAGAAAAGAAAGTGGTTAAGGCAGATTTTTCTTGTGAACATGGTGAACACAGCTCCATTTGAAGACAGCAGGTGAGTCGGGTTTCCTCTGACCAAAGATTCGACTCGACAGCTCTGAGGGGGGTATATTACTACATGTATTGTATGCATGTGTGCGTGTGAAAATTTACTTCTACTCCATGTTTATGCTGCATAAACATGCCTCCTTTACGCTGCAGCTACGTTCATCAGGGCATTCCTGTCCTGTTTCACCCTTTGCATGTCCTTAAACTGGACTTCCACAGGATCCACTCTGACAGTCTTGTATCAAGCTCCGTCTCCGGTTTCCTGTGCGCGAGAACGTTGAAGACTGCTTTGATTTTTTGCGAACTTCCACCTTGGCAGGGCTCGCAATACTCTCTCTTTGTCCGGTTTCCACTCACTGCACTTGGCCGCCCCTCACTGACAAGGCGATGGAAAGGTCCACGTGTGCCAACTCTTGAGATTGTCAGCGACTGTTGACGAGAAAGGAAACAAGTGCTGTTTTATGCGTCTTTGGTCCAAACGTGGCTCCACTTACTGTCAGGAGAATTTCCTCACCGCATGTGATGGATTCAAGGGAGAGCGGCCTTTTCACCAGCAGGGACGGAGGAGGACGTCTGACTGCTGCTACCAAAACAGTTTTCCTCACACGGAGAAGATCAAAGACATGAAGAGAGAGGAGGAGCAGCTTACTGAGTAAATGCAGGGAGCTCTAGGTCTCTGACGGGATGATTAGATTGTGCAGCGCTCGTCATCTAAGTAAACACAAGTCACTATAGTGACCTGTACGGAATCTTCTCCACAGACCAAGTGTTTTTGTGAGATCAGAGTTGTTTTTCAGATGGTTGGAGAATAGGGATTTTGTAGGCGTAAGATGGCCTTCACTCCAAACTCTGTTGTGCTTGTTGTGAAGTTCACTGTGACCTTCACTGTGCAGAATGCCGTATGTTCAGAGTTTGACATGCATACGTGACATACAATAATTAGCTGCTCTTGCAAACAACTAACACATTAAATCGACATCAAAGAACTGCCGGCAATGAAGTCTGACTGTGCCGTGGCCTAAAGTTGATTGTCAGTGGACCAAAAAGTTGTACCTGAACACACCGCAAAGACAGCCAGCACATATGTTCTGTACCTGTGTGAAAGGAAATAACTCCTAATTTGAAGAAATCTGACTGGTTGATGTCATAGACCAGGATAATCAGATGGTTTGTCCAATCCTCTGCCAAGTATTGTTTGACAGTCCCTTCCCTTTTCTATTCAACAGTCTTCTCAGATGGTTCTTCTGTGTAACAAGAGAAAATTCTTTCTCTGCAGGAAGAATTCATGTATGTCCAGAGTTTGGCATGCATTAATCTTCTGTAGGATGAAAGTTTCATTGTGCACACGTGACACAGTTTCACATGCAGTAATCAGCTGCACTTGAAAGCTACAGACACACTAAATTGACATCAAAGAACTGCTGGCAATGCAGATCGACTGTGATGTGGCCTTAAGTTGACTGTCACTGGACCAAATTGTTGCACTTGAACACACCGCAAAGACAGCCGGCACATACTGTACGTTCTGTACCTGTGTGATAGGAAATAACTCTTCATTTGAAGCGATCTGAGTGATTGAATCACAGCCCAGGATTAACAGATGGTTCGTCCAATTGTCTGCCAAGTGTTTTTGACAGCTCCTGCCCTTTTCCATGCAACTTCCAGGGGTGATCTTCTCAGATGGTTCTGTGTAACAAGAGGAAATTCCTTCTCTGCAAAAAGAATTTATGTATGTTCAGAGCGTGACATGTATTAATCTGCTGTAGGATGAACATTTCATTGTGCACACGTGACACAGTTTCACATACAATAAATCGACATCAAAGATGAAGATCAACTGTGACGTCGCCAGTCACTGGAGAAAAAACTTGCACATGAACGCACCACAAGTGCACATACTGGCACATACTGTACATTCTATACCTGTGTGAAAGGAAATAACTCTTCATTTGAAGCGAACTGATTGACTGAATCACAGCCCAGGATAAGCAGATGGTTTGCCCAATCGTCCGCCAAGTGTTTTTTGACAGCTCCTGCCCTATCTCATGCAACTTCCAAGGTCGATCTTCTCACATGGTTCTTCTGTGTGTTCTTTTTCTGCAGGAAGGAATCTAAACAAAGCAGCACATAGCTGATGACAAGTGCCTGGATCACACACACACACACACACACACACACACACACACACACACACACACACACACACACACACATGTCAATGAAAAGAAGGTGCTACAAAATCAACAATATAAAAAAGATGAGAAAGATGAGGTGATGTTTTGGGAACTGAGAGGCAGTTTATTATGTAAGAGACCTAAGCATGACTTTTATGGATTTATGCTGTTCTTTTCAAACTTGTCAACACCCTAAAAGACATATTTCAGTCTTCATCTTCATTTTTTTTTTACATGCATGTGTAAATCTCTTTTTCTTATTTGGTATTTTTGTTCTGCTGCATGGCATAAGTCACATTCTCTGGCTTTACAGCACACTTTCTCGGGAGGAACCGACTTTCATTTACTTTGTTATGAAATCCATTGACTTCAAGGAAACAGGCTGAAGTTGTTGGATTGTTTTGTCCAGCTTAAGTTTTATGGGTGCAAATAGCTAGTGTGTGTGTGTTTATGTGTGTGTGTGTGTGCATTTTTGTTTTTAAGATCAAACAATTCCCAAGTACATGATTCAGACGCAGTAATTTAACACATTTAACAGGAAAAACTGTTGACCAAATGGAATTTTAATTACTGTTGGCACGGCCTCTTGGGTTTTCCTTCCTAACTCTTTGTCACAACAATCAATGTTTTAACGCTGCCTGAATGTAATTAACACAAAATACAGCCACACTTGAAGTGAAAGCAGGGAACCAATTTGGCATCAACCACCCCCAGCCGGCTAAAGCATTCATTTGGCTCCCTGATGCTTTTGAGGAACCCTCAGTCATCATCCCAGCTTTATCTTCTGTTAGTCTGGTAGGAAATGTGACATGTGTGCGTGCGCTTGTGGCGCGTTTTAAATGTAAAACTGCATAAACAGGAACTGTTGGTTTCCTGCCACATGGAGATGATTGGCAGAGGAAGTCGTCCTTCGCAATCATGACAGAAGCTGCTAACTACTTGTGTGTGGATGCAAATATCATAAATTTGCACGTCAGCGATGCAGCCAAAAGGCCTCACGTTAAGTCGGCCTCTTCACTTAGTAAAGCCTTTTCTGCACCTTATTGCATAAATATTGGCCCGTCACTCTTTCGTGATAGTCCAGCAATAAAACCGTCTCACAGTGCAAGTCAGAAATGTTAAGAAAACACAGAAGTGAGGTTAAATGAAATGAATAATGAAATAGAGAGTGGAGCTCATGCAGCGATGTTTACGGCTGTGATTACTGCGCGATTAATTATCCATCCAATGCACGCAGCGTGTTTAGTTTTGATCGGGAAATGAGGATGCAATTTACAATTCTGGTTTGTTTGAAACAAAGAGAGGAAGTGAGTAATTATCACTCAACACTGATGGCCGCCACGGCCAAACAAAGACCATAATCCAGCCCAGAAAAAGTTAAACATTAACAGAAACTCAACAACAGAGGAAAATAGGGATGAAAGAGAATAAACAAACTGTCATCAGCACTTGGTTTGAGTTGAACATTGTGTTGCCGGTAGCAACCACTTGGGCCAGCTGCAGTTTGACTGACACTGGCTGCGTTCACGTGGACACTAAGCTTCTGTTAATAATCAGTGCAAAACTTTCCCGTGTAACCACTTCAGTCAGAATAGACCAACCTGATCAGGAGGAACCACGTTGAGAAGGGCGGTGTAAACCAACGATAATCTGTTCAATATGAAAATATTAGCTCCTAATAACCGTGTAAACACTTGATCTGATTGCCTCTCTTGTTGGTTGGAATAAAAATATTCTTTCCGTGCATGTTTGTCCCATGTCGGGTAAACATCAGGTGGGTTTCCAGGAGAGACAGACATGTGGAGGAATTAAAACAGCTCATCATCAAACAGGTCATCTTTTTCTATTGAATGAAAATGAAAAGCTTGTCAACAAGTTATTGTGATTGATGCTTTGTGGCATGTCTTTATCATCAATGCAGAATGCTTTCAATTGGTTAGAAGGAATATTTTCCCTGTAAACATTGCCATTTTCCGTACGCCGATCAGCCACAACATTAAAACGACTGACAGGCAATAAAACACTGCCCTTTCTAAGTTTTCTGCAAAAGTCGAGCTTAAATAAAGACCACCTCTGCTAGTGTCGTCAAAAACAATACAAATTAACACTATTTCACACAGTAAGTCTCGTGTTTGGCAGCTAAAATGAGGATCTTGGTGGTTTTCTTTTGGCAACTTACACCTATCAGCCACAACATTATGACCACTGACAGGAGAAGTAAATAACAATAACAAAATACAACTTTCTGCTGTGAAACTTTTGGACCCGGCATTCATGTGGATGTTACTTAGACATGTAGCACCCACCTAGACCAGACCAGGCACGCCCACCCCATAGCAATGACACTCCTTGATGGCAGCAGCCATCTCCAGCAGGATGCAGCCTGACACAGACACACACACAAAATCAGTTTAGGAACAACCCAAAAACTCAGAACAGCACAAGGTGTTGACCTGGCCTCCAAATTCACTAGATCCCAAACTGATCAAGTATCTGTGGGATGATCCATAGAGGCCCCTCCCCTCAAAGACCCCCACTGACAATATTGTGTTTTTTGCAATTTAAAGTAGAATGACTTCATTTTTTTATGGCTACTTACTTGTTAACACCTTTATCCAAAGCAGCCTTGGTTCAGTCCGAGTAACAACAACTATAAAAAATTCACGCTTGTGTAAATGAAGCTACATACACATAAAATGAAGTATTACTCCCAAATGCATTTCAACAGGAAACATCCAATCACTTAATCTTGTTTCCCATGAGGAAACCTAAAGTCTCAGTATTACAGTGTTGAGAAAACCAACAAAAAAAAAAACAACAATATCCAGTTTAATTCGGTTTAATTGAGCAGCCATGGCGCCACATTTAGACAAACAATGACAAAGTGTTTGATGAAGGTTTTTCTTGTCTGAACTTTAAAAGCCATCCAGTTGGCGTGACTTCTGCCTCTAAACTTGCTAGCTTGCCGGCTTTGGTCGTTCTAATCATTAATTTGATTACCATTCACGCCCCCTTTGCCAAGAGCAAGATGAGCTTTGCCTGCGTTTATCGTGACAAGCTCATCTGTGGTTTTCCCTTCGTGGATGGCCTTGGCCTTTAATTTCGGGGCCGGCTGCACGTGGAGGCTGCGTGTGGAAATGTGTTGCAACAGCAGTGGTGATTATCCACACAGATTACCAAACAGTAATGCTGTGGTGTTTCTTAAACATCCGTGGTTAAATTATATAAATTGTAGTGGGTGAAAACAATGAGCCAAATGGGGATGTTTTTCTGAAACTTCTCATCTTCTTGCATTGTGTTTAAGTGTCACTTTATTTGATTCTGGGAAATAGAAGAGGAAGTTGTTTAACTTTGTGTGTTTAGTCTTCCATTCGCTTTCAAAAGATCCGGTCTGTGAAGCCAAACTTTTACATGAAGACCTTAACCTAATGGCATCATAAAAATTATGCTCCTTCATGTACATATATCATACAATGAACTCAATTAAAGGGGAACTACTGTTTTTTTACAACCTGGACCTTATTTCTGGCATAAAATACGGTCGTTTACTCACCCATATAACTTTTGTGTAATTTGTATTCCTTCTGGAGGTACTTAGATCTGCGTATATCCATGTTGTGGGAGTGACTGGGGCACCGAAACGCAGCCTCTAAATAACGCATTTTCTGCCCCGAAACTCGTTCATTTCACCAATATTTTGTTTTCATAGGCTAGTGCTTTTCCCCACTACTGCTAGTTTTTTTGCAACATGGCTGAATATTTTTCCGATTCTCAGGTTGTGGACGAACCATAGCAGTATCAAATTACAGGTAAACAAGCCGACTGTCGCGAGTGCGCACGGCGCTCAGAGACAACATCATCCAGGTCAGAAGACATCATCCAGGGTCTGTAGGTCAATCTACAGACCCTGGATGATGATAACAGCTAACTGCGGACTCAACAGGGAATAGCACTAGGGTATGATAACAAAATATTGGTGAAATGAACGAGTTTCGCGGCAGATAATGCGTTATTTAGAGGCTGCGTTTTGGTGCCCCAGTCACTCCCACTACATGGACATACGCTGATCTAATTATCTCCCGAAGGAATACAAATTACACAAAAGTTATATGCGTGAGTAAACGACTTTTATGCCATTTTATGCCAGAAATAAGGTCCAGGTTGTAAAAAACAGTAGTACATGAACACTGTAATCATAAAAGCTCATTTAAATCCCATCCACATGTTTACAGATTGATCGGTGGCAGCGTTGCCAGATATACGATAATTATCTTATTTATACTATAGCTATACCATATAAATGTGCAAATATAGTTTGCTGCAGCTGCTTCATTTAAATGGCCAAGCCTCCGTGTTTATTCCTTAGCTTATTGCAGTTCCATGCACATGGAATAGCTTTGACTTTAAATAGCACTGTCCTAGTGTGTGATTCTTTTTCAAGTTGTTTTAGTACATACGATAGTTTGGGTCAAAATACGATCATTTTAAAGCGACAGTGTGATATTTCTTCATTTCCCATCTGGCAACCGACCCACTGATCAGTTTTCATCTTTCTTCATAAATAAGACTTGGTTGGTGTGAGACCAGCTTGTTCCAAACACAGAGGATATTCCCAGATTCCCTGCGTATTTCCTGATATGTATGACTGGCAGCAACTCAACATCCCCCACACGAAATGATGTCACTGATAAGTTTGTTAATCAGTGTTTAAACCATTTGATCCTCCTGTGAGCTTTTTTGTCTATGACGACATTCATACTACAGAAGTGAAGCCTTGGGTTTTTAATCATACATATATGACCTGCCTGTCAGATATGTGTATGATGTTTTTTTGCAGAATATAAGTTCTTACTTTTACACATAATGCAGAACATTGCACAGACACAGTGCAACAATCCCTCCTAACAAAGCAGCAGACAAGAAAGAAAAAAAAACACATGAGAAAAGTAACACAAATAATAAAAAAATAATAATAATAATTAAATTAAATTAAGTTTCTGACTTGAGAAATGTGCTTCTCAGCCCCCCCACGGCCCCTCACGGGACAAGTGGTTACAGAAGATGCAGGAATGAATGAATAAATTAAATTAAACTGCAGTCACTTAAAGGGGAACTACCGTTTTTTTACAACCTGGACCTTTTTTTCTGGCATAAAATACGATCGTTTACTCACCCGTATAACTTTGGAATCATTCAGACAATATTTACATCCGCGTATATCCATATAGTGGGAGTGACTGGGGCACTGCAACACAGCCTCTAAATAACCCATTATCTGCCGTGAAACTCGTTCATTTCGCCAATATTTTGTTATGATACGCTAGTGCTATTCCCCGTTGAGTCCGGCGTTACCTGTTATTTATTTGCGGACGTGCAGCTTTTTGTTGTTCTTTGGCCAGCTGTTCCTCTCTCTGCCTCCGCATTCTCCTTTCAACGAGCTCCTCATCTGGCTCAAAACAGTAAGGACGTCCATCATAAACAAAGTCGTCATCCACAACCTCAGAATCGGCAAAATATTCAGCCATGTTGCAAAAAACTAGCAGTAGCAAATGAACGAGTTTCGCAGCAGATAATGCGTTATTTAGAGGCTGCGTTTCGGTGCCCCAGTCACTCCCACTATATGGATATATGCGGATCTAAATATCGTCTGAATGACTCCAAATGACACCAAAGTTATGTAGGTGAGTAAACAATCATATTTTATGCCAGAAATAAGGTCCAGGTTTGAGAATTTGACCATGAAGATTTTTGGAGCTTTTCTGACAAAAAATGTACAACTCAGTGATAAATGGATTGTTAATACAGTCACCTAATAAATTACAGGTGATCGATTTATTGGTTTAGTTAAATTTAAAAGAGCAAAATCAATTTTATGATAACATTTGAGAATGTGGAACATCAAATATTCATCATTTTTGGCTTGATTACTATCCACATAAAATGCTAAATCAAATGTGTTTTTTTTACTTCTTTCTGTTGAAATACAAATTTAAAATACATAAATGTTGCTCGTCATAGTCATTTTCGTGAAGTCCATCATCAAACGCAGGGATGAAAACTCAGAGCGAGGAGACAGCTGAAACGTTTGGAGAACGCATTAACGGGCACATCGACAGGGCTCATGAGATTTTAAAGCCACAGGAATCTCAGCATCTAAACGAGGACTTTATGGAGCGGCCTGTAAAACAGTTTCTTCTGCGTCCAACGCACTGGAGCGGACGGTAAGCCGGCTCCGTTTATTACATGCTCCCTTGAGAATCAGCAAATCCCCTGATACACTTCATGAAACTTGACACTGATATGTTCCCCTTATATGGCATCCAAGCCTCTGCTATCTTAAGTTTGAATATTATGCAGAGATAAAACTATTCATTAAAATATAAAATATAACATAAAATGTTGATGTTAGGGAGCAGAAACATGTCCCTTTCTCCACTGACAGCCTCATACATGTATCTTGTTATCACTGAAGCATGCCCTCACCCACATACCACAAACTTCTGTACGATCACAGTTGTCTGCATTTCTGTATCTAATGTTGTACACCGGATGACACGAGTACCAGATAAGCACTAAAACTGAGTGCTTTATAGAAATCCCTCGCAAGTGTTTCTTGCTGACGCTTTAGTTATTTATAAAAAAGGCCAGGCCTCGGATTTTGGGCAGTAAAGATGTCAAACAGCTGTAAAGGCGTACACAAATCAGCTGTACACAAATCACCATGTCATTCCAAAGATTAGTGCAGACAGCCTGACTGCCTACCTCAGATAAGGTTTTTAGAGATTAGGGAAAAAAAAAACTTGAATCAAAACCATGTGTTTGATGTTTTTGTCAAACGTGTTTTATTTTATCCTCGCCAACCAGGTCCGCTTGCATTCAGAACATCCTGCACTTTCACACAGCTGAAACCTTTTCGTAGTTCCTTAAATCGCTGGAGGAAGTATCTTCTTGTCAGTGTGTCCGCACTGCAGGTACAAAACCAGTTGTAGTTACTAGAACTATCTCCTGTGAGAGTTCCCCGTAGGATGCCATACCTTCTGGGGCTTTTTTCTGTTGGCAACTGCTAACGGAAACTCTTAACTGATGTAACATTGGCAATTGGTACAGGAATGTTTCTCATATTCTGTGCAACATCAAATGAATTAGCCACGATAAAGCCTGGACTTCAATGTTGGTCCATTTGTCCAGGTTTTTCATCTACACAGAGTTTCCTTGGCGAATGCTAACAGAGGTCGCAAATGTTTATCAGCAAATCTTGTGGCACTTAAGGTTTCCACCTACCTCAAAGTAGGACCTAAAAAAGGATCCAAGCCCTAGAAGGTATGGCAATCTAGGGAGAACTCTCCTGTAAGAATTCCCGCTTGGATGCCATACCTTCCATTTGGTCCAAAAGTAGGATAGGGCCACAGTCATCTCCCTCTCTCTTAACCCATGGCAACATGTTAAGTCCTTCCCGGGTTCATCGTAGGTTACACACTGTGTTTGGCCCTACACGATTTATTTTTCAGTCTCAGACCAATCTTTAAGTCTTCCATTCAAACCGCATGACCCATCCGTCACTGTCGGCAGCCCTTACGATCTTCTAGGTTTTGGGTTCTCCCAGGTTGTGGTCCCATAAACCAGAAGATGCATGAGAGTATTGTAGTGTGGCCTTTGAAGTGGTCCACAGTGACACCACTGTATAAAACAGCAGCTAGACAGCACCCACAAAAACAGGTCAGACAAAGTTTAATTCTTTTCGGTAGTAAACAAAGTGTAGGATCATATTTGGTTTGGCATTTCAAAACGTCCGGTTCCTGACCAATGAATACCCAAAGCCAGCTGCTAATCAGACTCTGCTAAACCATCTCACGGCAGCTTCCAGTGCCTGCCAGCGCATCGGCAGTGGCTAGGAACCGAGGAGGTTTCCACCACGTTCTGTCTAAACGGTTTCAGATGAGAACGTCTTCGACAGAGGCGAGCAAACGCCAATTAGCCGGCATTCATGGCTCATCAGCGTTTTCCGTCTGCCTGAGTACACCGCTCAGAGAGAGTCTGATTCCAGTATTTTCTGTCGGGTTTTTATTTTAAGGCAATTTCCCACCCACTTTGAGTTTGAGGTTTTCTGCTGACCCCATGTGAAATGCAGCTTTTGTTTTAGGCTGTCAGGACAGGACGGATAAAAGGATCTTTTTTATCCCGCAAATAAATCAAGTCCTGGATATGGTTTGAGTTGTTGCTCCGCAATCAGTCCTGAAAAAAAGTACATCTTGCCCGTGTCGAGCTTTTTAATCGAGTCAGTCAAATAATAACGGTGATGGATTATAGAGGAAGGAAATGTGGTAAGAGGCTCAAACTGATTAATAGTGTTTGTTGTGAATCAACATGAAGCTCGGTGCCTTATTATTATATGCAAATGTGTCAATTCTCCTCTTGTAATTTTGTATGTCTTCTGCCATGTCAGCGTTTAGTGCCGACATGATAATTAATAATAATTGGGATCATCACTCGGTGGGGCGGAGGGGTTGCTCTCACTTCAAAACAAAAACACTCTGTTCCAAAAACAAACTTGGGAGCGTGGAAGGCAGCAGCTATGATCGCTGCCAGAGGGAACAATAGCTACACTGTGTCTCTAGTTCAGTCTGGCTGGCCTCGCTGTGTTCCTATGGTCACCTCCTGTAGCTCCTGTCTGTGGGCATTCCTGGCATACTGCAAGTCTACAGTTGACACGGTAGAAATTTGGGAATCACACAAGAGATCTGGAGGTAGATTCTTTTGATCTTTGATGAAAAACACTTCACGTCTAATTTATCTGAAACACTGCAGTAATCAAATCCAGAAATGTCCTCAGACCTTCATCAGGCACCACAATACAGAAGAGTCTGTTAATGGATGAAATATTTTCTGGGGTTCTTTTAATGCAATGATTCAATTGTTTCTTTGCATGGTGAATGGGTTGCTGACACTGATGATCCCACTGAGAATGAACACTGCACCCTTCAGCTTTTTCACACCTTACAGTTTCCATGTAGTTAGTTACCTTCTGTATTCCTGCACAAGAGTTCAAACTAAATGCTTATTTCGTACCTTCTCAGATAAATAGAATCGAGCAGTGTAGTGCAGTACACTAGTAAGTAACTTTTTGCAGAAATTACATTTTGTTAAAGGGGGCTTTCACACCTTCGATGCATTTGAACTTTGGTTCTATTCAGTATTCAAAGGGCAATGGAGACAATGCAATCCAAGCAATAGTCCAACACAGCCTCAGCGTTGTCCACAAACGGTTTTGTATTTGGTCGTAATTCTGCAAGAAAATATAGGAATTCAGGAAATAATTGCATTGAAAATTGAGCACAAGCAACATTTATTGCCGTTGTGTGGGTCATGTGCCAGTGTTGTGTATATGAACATGTTCCGTTGGATCGAGCATCTGTTGGCTGAAGAAAAAGGTTTCAGTGTATATACTGAGAAGGTGCACTGCTGCTGCCAGACACCACAGAGGGAGAAGACGTGATATGGAGGCATACAAGGACCTAGCACATATCAGGAAAACTGCTTGGATGTACACCGATCAGCCATAACATTATGACTACTGATAGGAGACATGAATAACATTGACCATCTTGTGACAATACAATGTTCTGCAATGACACTCCTTGATGGCAGCAGCCATCCCCAGCAGGATGCAGCCTGACACAGGCACACACACAAAAACGCTTTAGGAACAACTAAAAAAAAACATGAAGAACAGCACAAGGTGTTGACCTGGCCTCCAAATTCACTAGATCCCAAACTGATCAAGTACCTGTGGGATGATCCACAGAGGCCCCTCCCCTCAACCCATAGGACCCAAAGGCCCTCACTAACAACACTCTGTTGAGAGACATTACAGGACACCCTCAGAAGGCCCATGCCCATTCTCTGGTGAGTCACAACTGTTTTGGACGGGAGACTTTCACAATATTATAATGGTCATAATGTTATGCCTGATCAGTGTATAATTCAATGCTTATAAATTGTAGGTGTGTTCTTATTGCAAAGAATCACTCCGTGAAGTGATTGCAAATGGGCAACGAACTCTAACCGGTCTCAGCTCAGTTGATTTGTTCCGTACAGGGGGTGTGATCTCTGTGTTCACACCTGCCCAAATTAACCCAACTGGAAGGAAACGCTCCTGGTTTCAAAACAACAGCCTAGGTGTGAAAGCAGCCTAAGAGTTATATGACATGTTGTAGTGCATTTAGTGCCAAATGTACAGAAACACGACTTAAAGTCTGTATTTATGGTGGTCAGGAAGGAAAACCAACATATCTGAGGAGGACGACACTAGAAGACTAATACGTGATTACAAAGGCGGTATCTGTCTAAAAGCACTAAACACACTCCCTCTGCTTCGTCTGCTCATCCAGCTGTGACATAACTGATGTCTTCCTCTCGGCTCCCGTCTGCCTGTTTGTTTGATTGCGTCGCCGTCACTGCTCTCATTCCTCAGCGCGGCTGACTGAATACTTGGCAAGCCCTCGTGTCCATATAAGGGCAGAGACAAGCGGCCGCCAAAACAAGAAATAAAAGAAAAAAGGAGCAGTTCATTTTCTCATGGCGGTCGCTCAGATGGGACAGTACTGACCCAGAGACAGAGTCAAGCTCTTTTTTTTATGAAAGGAAGGCTGTTGTAAAAATGTGTTTAGCAGGAGTAGAATGAGGAGTTTGGAGATCTTACAGGTGGCAGCAAGGACGGAGTTGAATAAGATATTTAATACAATATGCATAGCCTGCCTGTACAATAGTTGTAGCTAGCTGAACTGCATTTTGTTGGGTATGTGGCTGTACTATATGCGATGACACAAATCGAATCGAAAAGAATCTAATCTAATCTAATCTAATTTAGTTAAAAGAAGACATTTCAAAACAGAACCATATCTGATCTCTCAGCATCCAGGATGTGCATCCGGGACGTGCTTCAGTTAATATATTCTCCTCTGTGCAGTGAACATTAAATATCAGACTGTGCTGTGGGAACGATGAATTAATCAACCAGCTGAGAATGTCTTTAAAATCTGCTGTCTGGCTGCTTGTTACGGCTTGATTAAAATATATACACTGCAAATTCAAATTTGATCAAAGTGAAAAGATTAACCCAATCAAGCTAAAACCCTCAAAGAAGAAAAAAAGTGTATTAAATATGCGACTGAGGACAAACTCCAGTTGATCCCACATTTCTCCTTCAATAATTTGAACCATCTCATATTTTACGCTTAGACTTTGTAAAGAAAGTCAACAGAGAGCCCCATCCAGCTTTTACTTTCTATCTTTTCATTCGAAAACAAATATAAACTGCTTAATTTAAGTGTATAATAGCCACAAAATTCAGTTTAGATGAGAGTAGTATCATCTATAGCTTATAGTTTACAGATCTTTTCACCTATATACAAGTGTTTTAGTTGTGTAATCTTTCACTATAATGTAAATTTAAAGTTTCCCTAACCTTAACAATGATATGCTTTGTCACAGGCAGCTGAAATATTAAAAATTGTCTTTGCTTTTGTCATAGAAATGAAAAACTGCACCATTTTTCTTGCCACCGTGTTTCTCCCAAAAATCTCTGCTACCATTTTTAACATTTCACTTAACATTCTTGCCCTGAGGACCCGTTCTCCCAGGAGCTGCTTCTGTGTAACACAAACCCCCCATTTATATTTACAGTTTCATTAAGTTCAGCCTTCTCGGGAATATAAACGAAGGAGTGTGAATGTTAAAAAAATGTGTTTATTGGCATTAATCACTGACAGGCTTCTTCTCTGGAATCCCATTAAATGCTTGGGCGCCTTATTTTGGCGGCGTGCTCTCTCAAGTCGATGGGTTTCTGTTGACAGTGCGAGCTAAACACGCAGACCAGATAAAGTTTAACCAAAACGAGAAACCATGCGGATGTAAGCAAACCCCACGCAGCGTTTACCCATCGTGTCATCGGGACGGGGGAGCGGGGGTTTTCATTCCCGGCAGCTGATTCACTGGTTGTGATTTTGACGCTGGCATGCACCATGTCGTGTTTGGCATGAGCAGTATTTTTCCTGCAGGGCAGCAGTCAAACAATGCTACCTCAGGCACATAAACAGCTGAGCTCTCGGGAAATGACAACGCAGATGGCTGTCTGGAAGTCTCTTTTCACTCTCGTTCTCTGATTAATTGGAAATCTTCAAACCGAGTGATTCAAACAAATGATTGCATCAAAAGCGACCTACTTACATGCTTATTTTGGCCAAATCGAAAAATAAATCTACAAAAAAAGACATTCAACTCCACATAATGACTTTAATCATTTTTATTTTCTTGTAATACTGTAATATGGTTGGACATCAGAGCAGAACTGAATCCAAATTAATTAATTCACCGCTTTCCTGGAAGAGTAATACATTTCTGGGAGGAGGCCCTTCATCTATCACTGTCAAATCACATGGAAATCCAAAGAAATAATTAATTCAGAACTCATTTAAATAGAGTAAAACATAAATATCGGCTATCTTAATCTAATGTCCATTCAATATGTGCACTGTTACTGATGGTATTTTTACACTTCACTTCACCCTACACTCGTCTCCTCTTTTACCTGAAAGACTTAATCTATGATGCGTATTTCCACACAGTCAGAGAAATATAAACTTGTCCATCTTCTTCATAATGCAGCTCTAAAATCCTCACGCAGTCGCTCCTGTCTGGCTGCTTGCTGACGGTGAATCAAAAAGCAGCAGCAGGGCGGAGGATGTGTAAGCCTCTGGTTCAAAATTAGCCGCCTTTATTAACATTTAACACCTGAGAAGGAGACAGAGACAAGCTGAAACGATCTGTGTCAAGAGCCCAGTGATTCAAATCTGCAGTTAGCTAGTTAGCTTGTTTTGTTTTTGTTGCACTAGTAGAAATGGATGAACACCTTAAAGCCTTCCTCAGCTGATTGACTGAAGGATACATCTATTGCTGTAGCTGTCTAAAATATGTGTAACAAACAGCAATGCAAGCCACTATTGACCGTGAAATCGAGTTTTGATTATCATTGTATTTGTTTTTTGTCACTTTTTCATTGCTGTTGTTGTAGCCTGCGCTTCTTGAACCTTTCAGCATTTGATCTATAAATTGCATCATCTTCCAGGGGCGATGTCGTGTTGGCTTTTTGTACTTGTAGCTCTGCACTGAAGTGCCAGAGCTACCCAGACCACCGTGGAACCATAAATCAGGGATGTCCTGATCGGTATCAGGGCCAATCCAAGCATTTTTTTTTTTTTATAGGATCAGATCGTTATCGGGCTTCAGCCAAGCCTGACCCTTTGTAGTTATTTATTTTAGGCCTGCCATGAACCAAAATAGCGCCCCTGTAGCATTAAAGCGTCTTACTCTTCTGTTATAGTTGTGGTTGGCTAGCGGCCAAGCTGCCAAAAATCTAAGAAGAAGAAGAAGAAGAACCAAAATCACTAAACATTTCTGCTGTGTAGAAGAACTTGACTCTGGAAAATGAAGTCAGTCAGACAGAAACTTGTAAATGTGAATGTGAATGTTTCTGTAGGTGGTAGTAGGAGATCGTCATTCAGTACTACCCACTTGATTTGAAAAGAAATAAATGAAATACGCTGAGTACACTGAATGCTACCAGAGAAGGTCTGGTTGCTGGTTGCTCTCCTTGCTGTATTTGCTTTGACAGCGCGATTCTAGACAGCACCATTTCAGTCGCAAGGTGCGCACATGATCTTGGAGGATACAAGTAAGATAAGAAAAGACCTCATGAATCTGCAGGTGTGGACGTTTTGTTTATTTAAGATCGGATCGGGACTCAGATCGGCCGATACTGAATATTTTCACCTGTTCATGCTTACAGTACAGCTATAATCAGCTGCAACCTCCGTCCCCTGAGTGCTCGTGTGCATAGCCTCATGATGAGTGCAGGAGAGCACAAGATGCAAGTCGAATCAACAGAATCCTTAGTGATTAAAAACTTCAGAACGTACCTTTTTGTTCTCTCAACTCCACTTTGCAGGTAAGGCACCACCTTTGCACGTTCAACGGGAAAGGACGCTTCTTCAAGTCATCAGCGCTTGGGAAAGAGCAATCCCCAGGATCTAAAGTTTTTGTGCTGCTGGATAAATATGTCAGAATTTGTTTCGGAAATAGAGATGTAAGTTTGGGCTTTCACTCAACATGACTTGTTTACCCAGATAAGGTCTGCAGCTGCTTGAACTGGCGTGTTATCTTGTTTATTCATAGCATGTCATTTAAGATTAAGCTCAGCGGCTGAAATCAGGATGAAAAAGTACTTCAGAAGGCCACGTGATCTGCTCAACTTTCAAGGTTTTCCCCCAATCTGTACGCGTTGGGTAAAACGTGCAAGATTTACAGTCTCCCTGTGGCTATCACTAGCCTCCTCCTCTCTAGCTGCCCCGGAGGTCCATCTAAAACCAGGTAAATTCCAGGAACTAGTAGTATATATGAGCTCCATATTGGTTTTTATTAGCAGTAAATCCTTTAACAGTCCTCCCAGGCGGACCTCTGCCTCAACAGATCCTCCAGTCTGTTTAAATCAGGGAGTAAAATGGAGGTCCGATGGTGGGGACATGCAGCATGATTCTGATGATGGCCTTATGGTTTTCGCCTAGGCGTGGTTGCACATGACACATTATACTGATATAATGCGTAAGAGGAAATTATGCTCGTGAGGTAATGCCAGCTTCGGTATGTGGCCTAGTTTTGTGCCGTGCCAGCAAGATTTACAAGAAAAGTTCAAATAAAACATATTCCAGGGTGCCATCGGCATCAGTTACGCCATTTGAGAAACAGTCAGACCATTTTATTTGACAAATGCAGTGAGGAACCACCAATTTGCAGGATTTAATGCCAAACTAACGACTTAATGGTTCATTTTTGTGCAAATTTTACGGGGGAAGATTTGTGTAACCGGATTCCTTTGGTCTCAAGCCTTCATACCTCACATCTTTTTCCTTCTTGAATTCATAGGGAAGGGCATCTCACCCTTGCTGGGTGATCCTTCGTCCCATTTATAAATCAAAGTCAGTATATTTAGTCACAAAGGGACATTTTATACTGTGCAAGCTTGATCCCACCCAGGTCCTCTCCAAAAGGGCAGGGTTCCCTACATTGGCTCCCGTGTTCCCTTTGAAGCACTGTTAAAAAAATGGTGAAGTGGTGTTTTTTTTCCGTGTGTTAAACATTTAAAGCCAGGGCTGTGAAGGCCGATCAAAGAGAGTCTGTGGGCACATGACTCTCACTCCCTCCGATCTCCCTCCTCAGCCTCATAAACCTGAGAGGAAGATGTTTTGGTCAGATGCTTGAGACCTTTCTTCCTCCTTGTTTTCCAGTGGCTGCAGCCTGATCCGATGTTGATGAGACAATGGCGATGACACCTACTCGCCCTGCTGCTGTCGTTTGATAGTAAAGTCGAGGGCTTTCCTCAGGAATCTTCCCCGGCAGGGCTCTCTATCCTCGTCTTTGAACACGCAGCGGGTTCCCATTAGGAAGACTTGGGGGGAAACGACTGCGGGGGATGAGCCCTTAACTTTATGAAGTCCACTCCTCGTTCCTATTGATTTAAGATGAGGACAAGGGGTATACTTTAGGAGCTGCAGAGATGGAACAGATGCATGGAAATCCTCAAGACTAAAGACGTTTGAACGCTGACATGTGGGGGGAAAGGATGGCAAGAACTTATCTCTCATAGAGAGATACAGGATGGATCTCAGCCAGATTGACTATTACACATGAGGAATTGTCTCAGGAGCGCACGTTTCATAAATTATCCAAGGAATTCCTGCATTTATCTCCATTTCAAATATGTCTTTTGATCTAGAAATATCTAAGATACACGTACAACATGATTAAACATGTGTAGACAAGCACTGGAACCATGTAAATAAAGATTTATGTAGTGGAATTAAACTGTTTTAGTGTCCGCAGGCATAAACAAATAAATACTTTAGAGCTGAGATTTAGATAAGAAGATCAACACTAGTCCCATTTACACCGATCAGGCATAACATTATGACCTAATAATGTGTGCTTCTCGCAGCCTGAGATGGTCTTCTAATAATAACGGAGCAAAAGGTCTGATCACATGTGAGAAGAATATGTTTTACTTAAAAGCAGAAATAGTGTTGATGTAGATGATTTACATCAATCAGGCATAACATTATGACCACCTTCCTAATATTGTGTAGGTCTCCCTTGTGCCTCCAAAACAGTTGTGACTCACCAGAGAATGGGCATGGGCCTTCTGAGGGTGTCCTGTGGTGTCTGGTAACAGAATGTTGTTAATGGGGGACTTTGGGTCCTATGGGTTGAGGAGAGGGGCCTCTGTGGATCATCCCACAGATACTTGATCAGTTTGGGATCTAGTGAATTTGGAGGCCAGGTCAACACCTTGTGCTGTTCTTCGTGTTTTTTTTTTTGTTTTTTTTTTGAGTTGTTCCTAAACTGTTTTTGTGTGTGTGTCTGTGTCAGGCTACATGCTTCTGGGGATGGCTGCTGCCATCAAGGAGTGTCATTGCTATGGAGTGGGGGTGCCTGGTCTGGTCTAGGTGGGTGCTACATGTCTAAGTAACATCCACATGAATCCCAGGTCCAAAAGTTTCCCAGCAGAACATTGAGTTGTCACAAGATGGTCCATGTTATTTACTGTCAGTGGTCATAATGTTATGCCTGATCAGTGTATGTACTACATGGTTAAAATTTGGCAATGACGATGCAATGGCCTGCTGTTCTGCTTTGCTTAGCACAGTTACTGCAAATCAGAGGAAGCTTCTTTACTTGCTGTCTTTCAAAGCAACATTATTAATTTCCACTTGAAGTAAGCAGAACGAGACTGAAACACAAACTTGTCAGCAGACATCCAACTGTTTACACAGCGACATTAGCATTTATTTGCAGTCACGGCTGAATAACATGACAGATTGAATTCCAAGATTCGTTCTCCTTTAGCTCTGTTTTGGTCATCCATTAACTCTCGAGGGAAACACATGTCTGGTTCTGTGACTTCTTACTCCGACATACATGTTTTTCATGTTAGACATGATGACAGCCAACACTATTAGCTGAAAGAAGCTAAAGTGCTTCAAATATCTGGGTGATAGGCTGTGAAAGCTTTCTAATGTTACAGATAAGAATTTTATCCAACATATATAATACAGGTTCATGTCTTTTAATGATCCAAGTGGGTTGTCATTATAAACAAATTGGGGTTGATTTGAATTTCAGATAATTGTTCATTCACCACTGAACCTTTCTGTAAAAGCTATCTGCCACAGTTTTGCTGCAATTTTACAAATTACAGCTTTTAAGAAAGTTAAACATTCCCATCTTGAGCCATTTCTGAAATGCATTCACCACATAAACTGTTCTCAGCTTTCACGTGTCACCTTTGACCCCACAGGAGAGATAGAAATAAGAGAAAGTCTGCCCGTTGGACTGTGTATTCTGCATCATTCGTCAACAGAATCCCTCATGGGCGGGAAGGGAATGTTCTCCAAAGGAGAGAAACCCTTCAGGACAACTGAACTCTTCTCACACAAAAACACTCTTGAGTGTGAGAGTGAGAACAGTTGATGAAAGACGCTTCAGTTGTGTCAGTCTGGCTGCATATGATAGAAGTTATCCACCGTTCCTCCCTCAGCAATAATTACCATCAATAAGAAACTGATGAATAGACTCCAGATGTTGGATTAAACATTCCCAGCTTTCCTATTGTGCTCGATTCACATGCAGGCTTTGTCGTTTAGCAACTTCGCGTTGTCATCCCCATTCACCGTCTCCTCCCCACTGGGACGGCGGTACTCCTGCTTAGTCATAACAGGAGATCAGATGAGGCCTTGTGAGTCGGACCGATAACACATGGAGTCTTCAGTTATAGGTGACATCAACACATTGGCCTTTCACTGCCTCAGTGGTGTCAGATGAAGAGGATGAAGGAAGAAAATGTTTCACCTGGTTAGCACCTTTGGAAGCTTAATGTGTAAGTATGCCGCAGTATTTATTGTCACTTTCTGTATAATCATCTACAACGAGCAGGCATAACATTATGACCACCTTCCTGATATTGTGTAGGTCTCCCTTGTGCCTCCAGAAAAGTTGTGACTCATCAGAGAATGGACATGGGCCTTCTGAGGGTGTCCTGTGGTGTCTAGTAACACAACGTTGTTAGTGGGGGCCTTTGGGTCCTATGTGTTGAGGGAGGGGGGCCTCTGTGGATCATCCTACAGATACTTGATCAGTTTGGGATCTAGTGAATTTGGCTGCATCCTGTTTCCATCAAGGAGTGTCATTGCTATGGGGTAGGGGTGCCTGGTCTGGTATAGGTGGGTGTTACATGTCTAAGTAACATCCACATGAATGTCACGTCCAAAAGTTTTGCAGAAATACAAATACAAGTAAATACAAATACATTTAAAACCAAATCAGTTAATTTAAAGGGAAATAAACACAAGAGGAAATTAAAACAGAAAAATGATCTATGTCAAACTGTACAAATTAATGGATGCCAACTTTTATATTTTATTTTATCCACTGAATCTTGTAATTAAGTCTAATTTCATTTCTTTGATTAGGCAGTTCCAGTCCTCCGTTGACAAGAAGTCATTTCATTACTGCTTTGAAATATGACTCGATCCTCAAAGTGTTTAATTCTTTCATATCTGGTAGTCAATGCCTTCCTTTAAGGGTCAGAAAAGTCATTCTAAAAAAAGGCTCAAGACCACAGGCATAAATCACTCATATTTACAGTAGGCTTTGACGGAAATAGGGCGCTTTACACTTAATGTATGTATCCACTCTGCTGACTCATGCACTTACAGTTTACCAGTCCAACCACAGGAGTGAAACCTGCTAAGTCTGAAATAGCATCTATCATCCTGACGATAGGGACAGAACGGTGGTTGTAATAAAATGTGAAAGGCTGTTTTGGATTCTCGACTGGAAATAGATGTTGACTTTAAAAAAGTTGCTGAAGTTTAAGCAAAATACTTTCATTGAGCAGCAAAGGGAGCAGACTTACCCGCCATGACTACCTGGGCCGTGTAGGACAGAGATGATAGTGTGTGAATGAGGCTGAATAACATCTTGCAGACATCTCCATCGGGTCTTAGATCCTAAAGAATAATGAGGCATTCATATACATACATACTACCTGCACTAATTAACCCAGATTACTTCAGTGAAATGAAAACTCCCAGAAATGCTCCACTTTATCTGACCCTGAGGGGCTTCATGGATTGTCCTGCTGCATGAATGTCAGGGTTAGTACACAAAGACTCCTGCAGTTATTGAAAAGTAATGCATGACATGAAGCCAAGAGCCCGCAGATAACATCTCATTTTATACAACCTGAGTGGATTATCTGAATCCGGAGAGGGCCGCCCGCCAGTAATCAAACATAAAGTGCACTTATTTTCTCATATTTTGGGGCCAATCTTACAGTAAACATTTCTTCATAAATCACAAATCTCATAAAAGCAGACACGAAGAGCCTTCCAGCCACGAGTATTAATTTAGAGCAGTAATCTGAAAATAATGAAGGTCCCCCAGCAAATCAGATTCTTCTGGATCACTTGCTGTCATCCAGCCAAGTGTAAGCAAGCGCATATTTGCGCAATTTACCCTTGCATAATGCCGTCACCACCTTTGGAGGTGGAAACAGGCCCTCTAATTTAAATGACGGCAAATTCAAATTCAGATTATTTGTCAAGTATAGCATATTTCAGCCCAAATCTATGACAAATCAGGCAAACTCTTATGCTGAGATGAAAATTCTGCATTGCTATAAACAAAGAAAACATAAGACTGAAAATATGTCTTGTCCTCAGTGAATCTGACCTTGTATTTCCAACATCAGGGCATTTTATCTTAGTGTTCTGGCGCTCTGTTCAAAGTGCTGTAAATTGCATTGCTAATATTCACATGCTTAATGGGAGTTTAGCAAGTTAACTAGCACCCTTAAGTCACAGATCCTTTCTTTTACTGTCCTTAACTCTTGTTTTCATACAAAATGATTGCATGATGGCTCTGAATAGTAGATCAATGACACAAATTATTGTGGCATCGTTTCAGAATTAATTTATCAGAGGAAAAGGAGACTTTGTTCAAGCCTGGGGAAAAGGTGGAGAGTACCTGGAGTTCTGAGTTTGTTCTTAACAGAAATTTGAAGCTGCAATGCTGCAAATTTCCCCACTGTGGAATAAATAAAGGATTATCGTATCGTATCGTATCGTATAAAAGGGCAGCAGAAACACTGAGGGTGGGCAGTGGCACCAGGTCACAGAATTATAATCAACCAATAAGGACAAAGGGAAAAGCAAGAATCGAGCAATCACTGCATCGATTTATTTAATAAGAACTTACTAAGCACTGGGCCTAAAGGTCCATTTGACTGCGATGTTTGAAATTTGGGCACTGACCATTTAAAGGCCCTTACACTTGACATTCCCTTCAATCTGTTAACGTCAAAACAACTGGAAGAAGGATCAGTTGTGTTTCTCCTATTCTCATGTTTCTAATCTCCTCAAGCAAGAGGAAGCCACTCTCTCTGCCTTGGTCTTTTTAAATCAGTCAGAAAATCGACAGCTCGGCTTTGTTTTAAATCTGCATCAGTAAACATTTCAAGAAATGCCAGTACCTGGTTTTAATATTTATGAGCTGCAGAAGTTTTAGATTTATCTCCTGAATGAAGCTGTTCACAGATGTTATCAACAACGAGGCTCGTTCCCAGAGTATCTGAAACAGTGCCTACAACACTGGAAATAGTGATGTGCCGTTCGTGAACGAGCCGGCTCAAGGAGCCAATTCTCTGTAGCGAACGATGAGAGTCGATTCCCATCAGGGAGAGCCGAAGCTTCAGCGGCTCCTGCGAATCCATGCAGGCAGGGACGAGGCTTTATTATGATGGGCTACGCATGCGGCCAATCACATGCAAGGACAGACTAAGATCATATCATTGTGTTAAAAAAGGAAGGGGGCTTTGATTAAATGTTAACATTAGTAACATGCATAAAAATAAGGCATTCATGAAAACAGCAAATGAAAAATTGCTTATCACTCCACAAGTGATGCATAATCACTAAATTAGGATAAAATAGAAGGCACATCTAAGGGAACTGAGCCAAAAGAGTTGAATCTTTGGAAAGAGTCAGACTTCCCATCACTAAATGGAAAAATTGAAATAGTAAATGTAAAGAAAAAAAGGTATAGTCCCAAGTTTATTTCATCACAAATGGAGGACTCTTGTGTTTATCCTTTTCCACAGTTACAGGCCGCTGGATTGTCACTTTTATGGGGAAAGAAAGTCAAGCTGCGAGCTGAAAGCCAGTGTGAGTTGAAGACGAAACAGAGATGCCAAAATGAAAATGATGAAAAGACAGAGAGAAGGGAGGGAAAAGCCAAGAAAAAAATATTTTTTGTTAGCTGTCAATCCAGTTTTTAGTTGAGCTCTGCCTCAGCCAAACAAAGTATGTTTGACTTTACGGAGAGTTTCTCTACAACTCATGAATCTTACATGCTCTTTCACGCTCCTGTTCTGATGTGTCAGGGCTGTATCCCGCTCCAGGTACAGTGAGTGTGCAGCTTTTTCTGTGAAACAGCTAACCAAGTTAAACATAACCTCCCTGTGTTCAGGTTTCTTTGGCTTCACGGCGTCACCTCCGCGCCCACATCCAGCAGGAGTTCCTGCACCACCTGCCAACAGCCAACAGCCGTGTATTCGTTCGTACTGTGGGTCCGGACCTCCGGCTCAGGCCTAAAAAACCCCTCTGTGTCAACTCAGTCGTGGCCAAATTTCAAACGGGTGAAAAGATGGAGCCCTGAAGGTAGAGTCAGCAATATTACCTGTGGGAGGTCTTCCTGGGTGTTGGAAAGGCTCTGAGAAAGTAACGGATGAATTGAATTTCCATATGGATATGTGAGGTTTGACTTGGTTCCTGTGATGGCTTCACAGAAGTTCTTATTCACAGTTTCTGCGATAAACAAGACCCTTGGCACAATCCTGATCTTTTCAACATGATGTATTACTCCTCCTGTCTCCTCTAATTATCATCCTACTTATTTAAAATAACTGGCTCAGTCTCATGTAAACATAGTCTCTCCTTCTTCCTATCTCCCATCAACCTCCCCTTTTTTTTTCCCAGGACAGCTGTCATTTTTTGGCTACTGTTTTATTTTTATGTTTTGAATCTAGGGCAGCTGATAAGTGATGTGGTCTACTTTCACAACCGGGGCATGTTGAAGCTATTGGGTCTTTTTCCTTTCGGGAAAATCGATAACAGTTGATGATATTATGATGTGGAGCCATGCAACCATTCTTTGGGTTTAAAAGAAAGTGCAAGTTTAATACACCATGTACTACCTTTTTGTTTGCAAGCAATTCGATTCAAGGAGGAACACCCATACACATGTGTATTAATCATTGTACAGAGTAGAAGATTTTGACGCTTAGCGACATTTTCTGAATCCACCTAACTCTCGGCTACTTCAAGAGGTGAAGCAAGGGTTTGACTGGGGTGGGCAGTTGACACAGAGGCAGACAACTAACAACACACATCACTCACCTGTCACTCTAACAGTCACTCCCTTGATCATATAGAACTTTTTTACAAAAACCACGGCACGTTGCGGCACGTTTTGGATTATCGTAATTAGGTCATCGTTTGTGCTATTGGAAAAATTCCAGCGGTTTCTGAAAGCAGAGAAGTTGCACTTGTCATTACGGTAATTTCGATATAACACTCTTATAACATGCAGTGAATTGTAAATAGCTGCCAAATATTGAAAGGTCTGTGTATTCACAGGACATTTTCGGACCTTTTATATAGTCAAAGACATACTGAGGCTTGCACCAATCAGGCATAATATTATGACCACCTTCCTAATATTCTGTAAGTCTCATTTGTGTCTCCAAAACAGTTGTGACTCATCAGAGAATGGACATGGGTCTTCTGAGGGTGTCCTGTGGTGTCTGGCAACAGAAAGTTGTTAGTGGGGGCCTTTGGGTCCTATGGGTTGAGGGGAGGGGCCTCTGTGGATCATCCCACAGATACTTGATCAGTTTGGGATTTGGGAGTTTACTAGGGATGGCTGCTGCCATCAAGGGGTGTCATTGCTATGGGGTGGGGGTGTCTGGTCTGGTCTACGTGGGTGGTACGTGTCTAAGTAACATCCACATGAATGGCAGGTCCAAAAATTTCCCAGCAGAACATTGTATTGTCACAAGATGGTCAATGTTAGTTACTTTTTCAGTCAGTGGTTTCAGTGTTGTGGCTGATCGGTGCAGGTGTTAAAGGACTTAAGCCTTAAACAGGTGAATTATGTTGCGTTGAGCAGAAAAGGGTCCTTAATACCAATCAGTAAGGTTTTGAATGCGGCTTGTCTAAGTATACTGACCATCTGCTTCCCTTTCTGGAGACTTCAAGCAAGACAATGCACCCTGCCGCAGTGAAAACTGTCTCAAGCTAGCGTCCTAAACATGACAGTTAAGATCAGTGGACTTCACAGTCACCATATCTGAATCCAGTAGAACACATTTTGGACTTGGTGGAAGATTTGCGGCACAAACGTGCAGTTCATAAATCCACAGACATTATGTGATTCACATCTAAAGAGAATGCTTCATGCCACCAAGAACTCAGCCTGTTTTGAGAGCAAAGGGAGGCCAGTGTTGGTACATTGCTCCGATTAAAGTTCTCACTGAGTGTCCTACTCATCCTAGGCAGTGTTTCGATCCAAACATTACCAGGTATGACACAGAATTAGGGCTCTAACCGCAGTGGTTGCAAATGAGTCATTGAAACCTTCTACCCAAACGGGGGTAAATTATTTCATTGTTTGCTGTGGATTAATACCAATGTTGGTGCTCGGTTGGCGTATGCTTAATTTACGATTGACTTAAAATAAACTGCATTGCACATGTTGATTGGAACGAACAAAAGTAATCTAGTGAAACAAATGTCAGATCACAGACTAAAAACTATATCACGCTAAGCACTCGGACCGTTCCAAGAGCAACAGCTTCTCTTTCTCGTTATCGGTGTAAGTTTGAGTCGAGAACGAGACGAGAACACCAAATTGACAAATGTTGCCTGGAGTAAGAGATATCCCCAGATGAACCACTGTTTCCTCCACATTTCAGCGGTGAATTTATCATCCTGATTTCCCTCCAGACAGTTTTCACCTGGAATCCCGCCCCCGTTTCTATTGAAAGTGAATCACTGGAACTGTAGACTCGATTTGTTGGACCGAGGTTTCAGTCACAAAGCCCACTCACCCCTTAGCGGGTCAAGAGCTTTTGTTCCAGTGTAGCCTGGAAAATCCATGTTAAAAGCCAGAAACCTTACAACCTGGTAAAGTACTTGTTGAGGCCTGATATTGATCAACAACCACATTAAACCTCCACCGAAATGTAATGTTAAAGTTTGTGGCCGTTAAATTGATTTCTCCTTTGAATAATCCATAATTGACTGAATCAGATGACTGAGATATGTGTGAAATGTGCGTTTTAGACTTATTTTCTACTAGTCTACTCAGTGAAAAGGATTTATGGCTCAGAAAATAATACTGACTTCATGCAAGGAGCGTGTCGTTGCCAGATCAAATAAATCAAAATAATTTGAGAGTTGGTTTTTGAAGCTGCTCTGATGAAGATGCATTGACCTCTGGAGGATGATTGTGGGAGAAAAGCTGGGATCAGTCATGTCCCGTGGTGATGAATGACTTTCTGGAAGGCAGGAGGATGCGCTTAACCCGCCAGCAGAATGTTCTCCTTTTTCTCCGTCAGCGAGACAGACTTCTTTAAGTCTCATCACTATCAACACGAGACACTCAACAATGAATTTGAATTTGTCAGCAACTCTCCAATGATATATAGATTAAAAAAAACAAAACAAAAAAAAAAACACGTCTCTTGGTGATAACATATTTATGGGAGTGAAACATGATTTAGTTCCTCTGCAAACTGATCATTTGTTATTTTTGCTAGACCACAAGCCGAGTGTAGTTTGCAACTTGTACTTTGGCCGGCGTACCATCCTAATAATTCTGGAAATGACATTCCTTCAAACTAAAGCAGCTTCTCATTTTTTATCGATTTAGCAGAATCGATAAAAAATGAGAAGCTGCTTTTGAAATGACAGCCACGCTGACTTTACTACTTACATGAAAAATTAAGCTTTAAGGTTCATGGGATGGTGACATTTTAACGTTTCCAGCTGACATACACCAATCAGGCGTAACATTATGACCACCTTCCTAATATTGTGTAGGTCTCCCTTGTGCCTCTAAAACAGTTGTGACTCATCAGAGAATGGACATGGGCCTTCTGAGGGTGTCCTGTGGTGTCTGGCAACAGAATCCTATGGGTTGAGGGGAGGGGCCTCTGTGGATCATCCCACAGATACTTGATCAGTTTGGGATCTAGTGAATTTGGAGGTCAGGTCAACACCTTGTGCTGTTCTTCATGTTTTTTTGAGTTGTTCCTAAAGCATTTTTTTGTGTGTGTCTGTGTCAGACTGCATCCTATGGGGTGTGGGGGGAGGTGGGGGGGCTGGGCTGGGCTGGTCTGGTCTAGGTGGGTGGTTCATGTCTAAGTAACATCCACATGAATGCCAGGTTCCATCAGAACACTGAATTGTCAGAAGATGGTCAATGTTATTTACTTCTTCTGTCATAATGTTGTGGCTGATCATGGTATACTGTCTGTGCATCTATAGGCAAGGTAAGACACTACCATTTTGCTATGTACTCATTATAACTGGTACTGGTGTCTTAAAATAGCCCCCTTCCTTCAAACTCTTTAGATGTACGTATTTATTTACATGTTCCATTCATACTCCACCAACACTGGGAAAAAAATGCAGATTGATAAACTTGCTGGTCCCTGTTATGCTAAGCCATGACTATCACTGTTCATTGGGGGGTATTACTGAACAGCACCTGGCCCTGAACATACAGTAGGTGCCCCTGTGTGCTACAGCGAAGGGGAATACAGGTCCAGTGTGGTGGGACATTGATCCCAGCCTCCTCCACCTACTTCCCCTGATGGACAGTGTGTCTCCTCTGCAGGTGTGCGTCGGACTCATAAAGGGACGTCTGTGTGCGTCATGTTTGCCCTCTGCCCGTTTCATCATTAAGGTATTGGGATGAGAAAATAAGCGCCGTGGGGGGAAAAAAGCGGCGGGCCTTCTAGGTTTACCAATTTATGAAGCAGCTTTCATGAGTGAGGAGGCCCCAGGCTGCAGTTCCTGTCGAACACACGGCTATCTGTTTGCGAAGGGAGCGCTCGCGGTCTGCGAATCCTGGCTTGCTGCCCCGTGTCCGTGCTCTCCCCACTCTGCGACCCCCGCGTGCAGCCCGCTAACTGCACATTCGCTCTTTTTTTGTCTCTCACGCCTCCCCACAGCCCTACTATCCCTTTAATTCTCCTTCATTCCCGATCTTTCGCCCGCCTTCACCCTCGCCTGGAATGTTTTTACGCAGAGGGAAAATAAACCGCCATACACCAACGCCCGGCCCTCAAATCTCCTCTATTTAGGGCATGCTTCAAGGCATTAGGGGTGAAGAGGAGAGGCGAGGAGGGCAGAGCGGTCTACATGCAATTGTAAACTTAGCTGCCTTGGAAATGTTTACCTGGACATCCAGTGTCATACTTTCCTTGGGTGTTGCTGTTCCTCTCTCAGCGCCCGTAGAATGGTGCCTTTGTGAGTGAAAGTTCAGCACCTTCCTGGCCCCTCGGCTAGTCTTTCAAGCAAATGCTTCATCAGACCCCGGCACGAGAGGAATGGTTCTTACCCAGGCCCCCAAAAATCCACAAGATGATAATCACCCCTGTACTTATTTTGTCTAAACCCTTAGGAAATGTGTTTTTAAATCACTCTAATCTCCCCTCCCCTTCCTCGGTTGTGTGTTTTCGTTAGTTAAATAAGAGGAAGTGCCTTTCGACTACCTGCTCAGGCCGCTCAGCGTAGATTTGCTTTGACACCCACAACGTCGGGTGTTTCTTTTTGCGGGGCTAGCGCTCACATGTTACATAATTAAATGACAGATGAAGGAGTGAAATTATAGTCAAAATGGAAAAAGCATTTGTCATTGCCAAAACTATTTCCACACCATATCCACTCCTCAGTTCAAGTCACAAACGGTTCCAGAGGGGCTTTAGTATTTCTGTCACAGGCCTTTGGCTGCACTGCTCTGCGGTTCATCTTGGATCCACTCTCGTCTCTGTTTTGCGTCCAGTTCTTGGAGTGGCGTATATAAATGTAAAATGTTGATGCAAATCAAGCGATGTTTTTGTTTAACCATGTAATTTAAATTGAAAAGGAAACTATGTGCAGTTTTTCTGCTTTGAGTTTCCAGCAGAGGTCGTGTCATAAAGATGCTCCTCTGGGATTTCCTCTCCAAGAACGTAGATAATGAACTTATTATTTTCATTGTAATATTGTAAAAGAAACAAAACAGATGACAAACATTGTGCAGATTTTAAAGGAGATTTTTGGAGCCAACATCAGCTTCAGCAAACTGTTTCCTTAATATAATATTATCCAATTATAAAGTGCTTTTTGTGCTGGACAGGTAGTATATAGTGGACTGACTTTTTTTCCCCAGAAGACTCTTGAAAGTAGTCTACTGGAAAAGGTAATATAAGGGCAACAGAAAACGCCAGGAATCGAGCAATAATTTTTAAAAAGACAAAATGTTGTAAAATGTAACATAAATGGCAGCTCATCCCTGCAAGGCTTCCCAGCAACAGGTGAAGAATTAAAACAGAGCATAGACTAATAGCAACAAGTAAGTTTAACATCTCTTTAACAGATCTATGAGCAAGTTCAAACCAAGTAGCTCACAAAAGTTTGAGCTGGGTGCAAGCAGGTGGCAAGAAATGTCCAGTATGTGTAAAGCTGCAGGTTCAACTACACTCAGGTGGATGATGACTGGCTGCAGACTCCCTGAGCTACAGGCTCCCAAGCATAATGGAGGAGGGTGCAGCTGCTGATGCTGAGGCCTGTGGAGCTCTCAGCTCAAATGAATGCATTTCATTGTGCATATATTTGGTTATGGAGGGATGTAACACCCACCAAAACAAAAGTTAATTTAAACATTAACCAAACCAAAGCCATTAAAACATGAAACCTAAAAACAATAAGCTGAGGTCATCATTAGTTGCAGAGTTTCAGTGTTGCAGAAACTGGGAGAAACCCAGCACACAGGTGGGAAATTCACTTCTTCCCTCGTTAAAGTTGTCAGGACCCTCCGATAGCAATCAGACCGTCTCAGGGTCCTTGACTGAGCCTGGGGCCCAGGGCCTCAGAGTTGCTGAGTCTCCAGTGGCCTTCAGTTGCACAAAACGTTCCTCAGGTCGATGCCAACTTCGGTCGGTTTACCATGCACCAGCGCTACAACCTCAAGGCCCATCAGATAAGATGTCCCAGGACATTCCTGAGTGGCGGGCCCCCTCCTCCAAGGCCCGTGCAGGGATTCCTGCAGAGAGCTGGGGAAACGTGTCTCGCTGGAATGCCGGGATTTGATTGATCCATCAGAGGATCGGGCTAAACCGACAGAAACAGATCTGGATTGTAGTCAAGCTCTCCAGACACACAGGAACACCTAAGTTAATATTATGAGATTAATTGTTCTGTATTTTAGGCACTATCACACTTTAGGATGCTCTCGTGGCGGCTTGAGTTTGTGATCAGTCAGCGTGCATGTTAATTCCAAACAGAGTGAGGTTGTTTGAATGAAGAGATGATGGAATTCAGTTTCTCATCATAACCCATCAGCTGGTGTAGCTAGGATCCTGATGCTTGCCTTGTTACCACAACAACCCATGCAGGTGGTCGTGTCTGAACACACAAATCTGATCTAATCACTTGAAAATAACAGCGATGTCTGTCTGAATTTGTTTGATCAAAACATGTGAGTTACTAGTATTGTACAACGTAATACAATGTCCAATGTACAAGTTGTTCTATGGCCAAATATGGCCAGCCTCACTGTTGTCAAGTGTCAAGCTGCATTCCCCTGGAGGGTTGCTGTAAATTGCCATGTGTAGTAACAAAATGCTTCAGTGCTTGATTCGAGCTCTGAAAAAGTTGAGGCCAGCTCAGCTTTGACCTGTTGCATTACCCAGGGGACACAGTGTGTGGCTTGTCTCTTTGTGTGTAACATCCCACGCTAAGAATCCTCCACTGGAGGACTGATGCCTTCACTGCACCACACAACAGAACCAGTTCAAATAGGGCAAATAGGGCCGTTGTGTCTGGCAACAGAATGTTGTTAGTGGGGACAGGGACGGACCGACCTCCTCCCTTTGGCTCGGTGCGCCGAGAGGAAGCGCAAAGGAGGCGCAGAGAAACCCCAAGGAGTGTCATTGCTATGTGGGGGTGCCTAGTCTGGTCTAGGTGGGTGGTACATGTCTAAGTAACATCCACATGAATGTCAGGTCCAAAAGTTTCCCAGCGGAACACTGAATTGACACAAGATGGTCAATGTTATTTACTTTTCCTGTCACTGGTTTTAATGTTGTGGCTGATTTGCAGTTAAAAATTCAAGGTATATAAAGAGCCTGCTCACTATGTTTCCTGTGTACTAAGTTTACTGTGCTGCCAATCTGATACAGTCTGATAACGATGCTCCTAAGATTGGGGCGAACCAGCAAACTGCCAACTGTTAACACAAAAAGTCAACTTAGATAATTAAGAACTGCTGGACTCTGCTTCTTAAGTGGCCACTGCTTACATGTCCATTTAGCCTTGTGGTAGACGATGTAACCACCAGACTGTGGAAGTTTTGAAATAACAAATGGGAGATTTCATGTGCTGGATATGATTAGTATTATGTAATGAGCAATAAAGGGTAAGATTTCAACAAGAATGTCAGACAGTGTCATTATCGGCTCCTTCTCGCTGCACGGTATATCCATTTCTCCCCCCAAATATTAAGTTAGTGATCAGATGCAACACATTCCCGGGGTAAAAGAACCACCTGAACTCTGTGTTACCAGTCTGCACAGCAGCTGGACGCTTCCTCCGTCTGGATCAGCGTGTTCACGCCATGTCTGCAGTCTGGCCTCTCTGTCTCCCATGAGTCCAGCAGCTCACAGGCTGCATAGTGGCATCTTTGTGATAGCTGGATGCATGGAACAGACGGATACTGTGCCCTGCTGGAGCTCCTGCACACGTAGTTCTGCTTCTTCTTCTTCATCTATCTTCATTTTCTCCTCTTTTTCAATGATCTGATGCACAGAGAAAGAAAAAAAATAAAAGCCTTTGATGCTCAGCAAACACACCTCTCAAACCACTAAATCTGTGTGAACGCAAGGCTTCTACAAAATGTACTGTTGTTTAACAGTTACAGTCCCAGAGGAGATGTTGGGCATGCAAAATGTGGTGTTTTTTTTCCTTAAGATTTACTGGAAAACGTGTAATTACTGTAACAAATTCAATGTAAATATTAGTTCTAAAAGGAGTGGCATCCACTACGCTCCTTTTACAAACCGTCCTCTGGATGCGAGCGCAGCCGCAAACGCGAAGACGCTCGTTCCACTTCTTTGTCCAGCACACGAAACGAAAAAAAAAAAAAGAGTCACAGACGTCAAAATGCATCATCATCATTTACACTGCTCTTGTGGTTCAACCTTAGGCGACCGGTTTTGTGCGATTCAGACGCCGAGTCTGTGGCTGAGGCCTGTGTTACCGCGACCAGCGCCGGGAATTAGCCTGAGCTTAGCTCATATCATGCCGCATGTGTGGGTCATTAATCTCTCTTCTTTCATAAAAGAATGTAGTCTCCAATTAATTATTTTATTATTAAAATAATGAAATCAGCTCGGTGTAACATCATCAAAGTGCTGCTGCTCTCTGACTAACAGAATGTTCCATTTCAAATTTTGCAAAAAAAAATAAGTCATATGGTGCAAATTATGTACAGGAAGCAGTGTTTCCCACAAGATTTCACGATATCCTTTTGTTTAGTGTTTTTGGGGAGGGGGGTGGCAGGTCTACTGTCTTAATAAAAGACCCTCATTATGGTGCTATCCATTAAAAACAATTTATACCGTATTTGTAGTGTCTGCACATCAGATAAGATCATGCGTTTTGTACCAGTCCGTCCTTTAATTAACTTAATGACGCGGTAATTCGATTTAGCAACAAATAGCAGCAACCTGTGTAGTTCATCTACAGGAAAACTAGACAAAAAGCTGTTCAGACGTGGTATTCTATGAACAAATGTATGTAAGATTAAGTAAAGTACCAGCGAATAAATCGTATTTATACTTAAGACTTTCAGTCTAACTCTGCTAGCTAGCGCTTATAAAGTTAAGCTAGTTCACGTTACGTCTGGAGTCATTTCCTCTGGGTTTTTACTAGCTCTCTTTAAATAATTGGAAGTCTCCATGGTTTACAAAATCAAGAGCACAAACATCATTTTCACAATGTTGTTTGAGATGTGCAAAAATATTTCCAATTCGTTATGAGACAATAGCGGGGTAAATTAGACCCTGGCAGGCCACCGTACTGTTAACATTGAATGGGAAACCCTGAGAAGCTTAAACCAGAAAACACTTTGTGATTAGATTTGGTTTTAAAACCTGACCGCTTGTATTACAGTTTTTGCAGTAACCATGACACTGGCTGTTTCAGGACATCTAAGGACCACTTATGTGTTGCCCTAGCACCAAATGCACCATTAAACATCTTGAAACAGATTCGGAACTAATGCGAGTCAGTTGTGGAGGAAAAAAAAAAACAAAAAAAAAACAAAACAACAACTAAAACGACTAAATGCCATCATGCTGAATCTTGCACCCAGACCTTGGTACATTTCAAATCAAACTCAGCAGGGAACAGTACGTACTGTATGAGGTTTGAATTCCCTGAAACATTCAGTCTGCAGACGTGCCTTACTTTTGCAGCAATACAGATGTTTCCCTGTGTGCAGCGTTCCAACGAAATTCTCAATAGAAGTGAATAAATCGCTTTATATAGGATGGGTGTTCTGCAGGTTAAAGACAGTTTGCTCACCTTAGAACTTTCACTGCTTTGTTAGGTAGTTAAAACCCTTCAGGAACTACCTCTATAGGTTCTTAGAGGGCATATTTTTAGATTCTAGCTGGGAGAAATCCTTTAATACTCCACATGAGAGTCGGTGAAAACCTGTCTGACTTGGTTTATTTACTCGGCCTACCAATAAGCCCAAAACGCCTGCATGCTTGAAGTCACTCTTTATGTTCTTTGTGCGTATAGATTAGCTTAACTTGAATGAGACAGCATTTTGGTCAGTGGGAGGTTGTTTTAAGTCGAAGGAAGTGGTATTGTTTTTTTGTTTTTTTTAATTTAACGCAGCGAATACAGATGCTTGTGATATTTCTAGAAAGCCTCACGCTAACCTCAAACAGGCCGTTGCTGTTTTGGTGAAACTGTGTGGTATGAGATGTGAAATCTGTGCTGGCAGCGCCTCGCCACAAATTTACTTCACCTTGGATTTCATTCCCTGTCCTCAGGCGTTTTGCCTGTTTGTCTAAATATCCGGATTTACAGCAAAATATTCGCAAATGTAGCTCTGAAGCTCTGAGTCAGGCCCTGTGTCTGTTTGGCTTCTCCAAAGAAAGAATCAATTAGAAGCAAAGTACGTTACAGAAAATTCAACATCCTTTTACCTCTTGTGCACCGTGTTCTCAGATGTCTTCTCTCTTTTGTGCATTGCAGTGGTTTCAGTGTAAGTAGCTATAACTTAATAAATGTTGAACTGTTGTTCAACATTTATTAACTTTAACTCTAGCATGAGCTGCTCACTTCCAGTCAGTCACTTCCAGAGAAATTCAACACAGCTGACTGGAGCTCTAACAATGTAATTATGGAAGGATGTTGATAGCGTATAGTTTGTAAAAATGTTTTTGAAGGGCATAGGTCATTTACTTAGGCTACTGAATAAGTTCTACATAGATCTGTTGCAAACATATACACGATCAGCCACAACATTAAAACCACTGACAGGAGAAGTGAATAACATCGACCATCTTCTGACAATTCAGTGTCAGAAGATGGTCCTGGCATTCATGTGGACGTTACTTAGACATGTAGCACCCACCTAGACCAGACCAGGCACCCTCACCCCATAGCAGTGACACTCCTTGATGGCAGCAGCCATCCCCAGCAGGATGCAGCCTGATACAGGCACACACACAAAAACACTTTAGGAACAACTCAAAAAACATGAAGAACAGCACAAGGTGTTGCCTCCAAATTCACTAGATCCCAAACTGATCAAATATCTGTGGGATGATCCACAGAGGCCCCTCCCCTCAACCCACAAGACCCAAAGGCCCTCACTAACAACACTCTGTTGCCAGACAGCACGGGACACCCTCAGAAGGCCCATGTCCATTCTCTGATGAGTCACGACATTTCTGGAGGCACAAGGGAGACCTACACAATATTAGGAAGTTGGTTGTAATGTTATGCCTGGTTATTCTTGCACGGCATGTGCAGTTTATTTGCGCAAATTTCCAAGTTAAAAAGCACGTTTGCTGTCAGCTGTTACTAGCTTAATAAAAAACACTACTGGCAGGGAGTTTGAATGACCTACAGGTGACCAAAACATGACCGTTATTTTATACCTTTTATGTAAAAGGTGACACATTGAGAGCTGTGTTGCAGGAGGCTGGTAAATCCCTGTTTGTAGCTACAAACCAACCCCTGATGTGAAAGACTTGGTGGTATCGCAGCATCAACTCCGGGTTCGTCATTCAGACCGACTGGCCTGGTCCCTGATTGGAGCTGCAGTTAAAAGCCCTCACATTTACTTCATAGATTAAACGAGGCCGGAGACAGAGAGGAGCGTGATCCACTGTGTCGCCAAGTTCACAGACCAGACAAAGTGCCAAAAACACTCACTTTGCCAAAATACTTCTACCGTTTCATCATAATTGCTAATATCCATTCATGTGTTGGAGGCTTGAACATTACTCTTAACAGATGTTGATATAATTTTTTTTTTTTTTCACAGTATCCAGCGGGGAAATGGGGAAAGTAGTCATGCAACCCAGGCAGCTACTCTGAAGGATGATTTTCCACATTAATGCAAACGATACAGGATTGGACTGGACTGTGTAATACGAATACAGAGGCCTTTTTATATGAAACTGCAGGATGTCTTTGTGGACGGCCGCACGGTGAATACGAGTATTTACTCCAACACTGTTGACAGTAAAATTTAATCTGGAAATCAATCAGTGAGCGGGAGAAGACAGAGCTGTGCTTTCTCCCCGGGCCAAACATCTGTCTTTGCCAGTGACGTCTGGCTCTCATGCATCAACAGCAGCTTTGTAGGAGAGCCGCGCAGCAGAATCGCCCCTTTGACTTTCTCCTGCAGCGGCCCGAGCGCTGCAGGTAGGTGTCCCAGACTACACCGGTGCTCAGCGGCGTGACGTGTGCCGGCGCAGGACCTCGTGAAAGGTCAGAGTGCCTGCGAACGCGCTGAGTAACTGTCAAACAGCAGCAGCTGCTTGCAGCGCCACATGGCAGCAGCAGCAGCGGAGGCCAAGTCTCCGAGGGGGTGAGACAAGTTAGGCAGGAGGAGGAGGAGGAGGTGGAGGAGAAGGAAGGTGGAGAGGAGACTTCTGTTTGATGTGTGTGGTGTGCAAGTGAGTTTATTGCAAAGTTTAGATGTGACATGTTGCAGGCCTCTGTCCTGGCAACCGAGCTGATTAGCGCAGCCGGCGTTAAACTTCATTTCAAGGAATCTGAACTCTCTCTCTGGGAAATTATCGGCCAAGTGTTGTCGTGCATTAATGAGTTTTTGCCTCCTACGTGATGCAATCACATATTAATCAGTTCGCACGTGGAACAGTGTCGAGTGCATAATCACAGTATTTATCATTTTAGCTGATGTTAGCAGGAACAGCATCATCTATCGCACAAAAGGTAATTACTGCACTAAGTAGGAACATAATTGCTTTTAAGTTCTTGTTGGTGCACCTCATGTTTGTGATTCTTATTAGTTTCTTCGATGGCTTTGCTCTGGCACTGTGCACATGGCTGCTATTCATGCTGGGAGTGCTTTAGCAGCTAGGGATGTGATTCTTGTGACAGTGACGGACAATATGCACACGGTGAACAGTGTCTATATATTTTTTAAGGGGAGTCCACACAGGAGGAGGCGTGCAGCAATGTGGAGACAGGAGAATATGGAATAATGTTGTGGAAAATATACAAGAGGGTCACCTAGGCAACCAGAGCCCTGAGCATCCACTCGAGGCCGACCGTCAGCTGCAAAGCGACAGGCGTCAAGCAGATCACTTTATTTAGCGTTTGAGTGTGACATACTTTCAATTTCCATTCATTAAACCTACTTCAGCATGTGCACTGATCAGCCACAACATTACGACCACTGACAGGAGATGTGAATAACACTGACCATCTTGTGACAATTCAATGTTCTGCTGGGAAACTTTTGGACCTGGCATTCATGTGGATGTTACTTAGACATGTCGCACCCACCTAGACCAGACCAGGCACCCTCACCCCATAGCAATGACACTCCTTGATGGCAGCAGCCATCCCCAGCAGGATGCAGACTGACACAGGCACACACACAAATGCTGTAGGAACAACTCAAAAAAACATGAAGAACAGCTCAAGGTGTTGACCTGGGAGACCTACACAATATTAGGAAGGTGGTCATAACGTCATGCCTGATCGGTGTATAGTGTATTCGAAACACTAACACACAGAAATAAACACTGAAAACATAGTGTGCACTGACGGATTTAAGATAAGATCAAATAAAGGGCACTTTCATTGATCCCCATTGTGGTATTTCAAGTTAATACAACAGCAACCCAGGGAGTTAGCATTAACACACACACACACAAAAAAGTGATTTCCATAAACATTCACATCTGCTATTCTAAGGTCTCTCCTTGTGGAGGTGTTTATGGACTGGCGACCGATCCGTCCAGGTCACCTTGTGTACTCAGCCGAGTGCTGACATCTTTACATTTCAACCAGCTTGACTCTTAGACGTAGAAGCAAATAACCTTTCAGTGAAGTGACTGCAAATTGCTCTTATGGCACTTTACATACTGTAACATAATTGATGGAAACTGGATTTATGATTACATTTTTCACCAGTGATTCACAAATTTCTTTTTTTTTGTTTTACCCTTTAACCATTTTTAAAGAATGAGACATAAAAAGCAAAGCAGAAGTTTGTCTAAATAAATATTTTTCATCTAATGTACTGAATTTATCACTGATCAGGCATAACATTAATACCATCTTCCTAATGTTGTGTAGGTCTCCCTTGTGCCTGCAAAACAGTTATAACTCATCAGAGAATGGACTTGGGCCTTCTGAGGGTGTCCTGTGGTGTCTGGCATAAAATTTGGAGGCCAGGTCAACACCTTGTGCTGTTTTTATGTTTTTCATGTTTTTTTTGAGTTTTTATTTTGGCTGTATCCTGCTGGGGATGGCTGCTGCCATCAAGAAGTGTCATTGCTATGGGGTGGGGGTGCCTGGTCTGGTCTAGGTGGGTGCTACATGTCTAAGTAACATCCATGAATGCCAGGTCCAAAAGTTTCCCAGCAGAACATTGTATTGTCACAAGATGGTCAATGTTATTTACTTCTCCTGTCAGTGGTCATAATGTTGTGGCTGATTGGTGTATATCTGATATATATTTTGTTTCCACCAATACAGCCCTTTACATTTTATATGAATTCACTACATGGTTTTATGTGCAAGTTTTTATACCAAAATATTAAATGTCCTCTAAAAGTCGGCTTCATTTAAGTGATTGTTTGGAACTAATTTAAATTAAATGACTGCATTCTTTATTTTTATGCAGTCATAACACATTTTTGATGGTTCAGTAATCAAATGAATATAATTCGCTGTTTGTCATTTACCAGTTTTTCATGATTCTGTGGTGGAGCGGAGTTTCTGTCATACTTGAGGTGGACTTCACTGATTATAGACCAGAACATACATAGACCACTGAAATTAAAATCCTCAGTAAGCTACTGTATCAGTCTGACCCAGCATGTTCTCTGGTCACAATGAATTTATTTGTTCAGCAATTAGTGAAATTCAATCAGCGCTTTAATTCATTTTCACTTGATTTCGTTCAGGTCAGAAAAGGCGATCGCGTCGCTGCGGCGTCGACGCCCCTCCCTCTTCCTGTAGACGCGGCCGTGAACTGACTGTGAATTTGGGTTCTGGAGTTGTTAAGAACTTCTGTTTCAGATTTGGGGCAGCGGCACGGTCGCTGTGGCTCGTTTCTCCGTGTTTACTGGCTGGTGCTGGGCCAGGGCACCAAGTAAAACATTCATAATGCTCTCCTTCATCCCCTGCCCAGCCCTAGTGTGAAGTCTGGATCGCCATGTCTGCCGGTCTCGTTCTTAAATGTAGACCAAGGTACGAACACCACCAAGAACACTGATAGTGAGTAGTAACTAAGCAGCGTAGTGATTTACAGCCTCGCCTGTGTCTCCCGGAGGCTGCAACACCCTTGTTACTCTCTACAGATACACTCAGTGACTCGTTCATTCGCTCACTCACACCCCGCAAATGTTTGGCAAACGCCCCTCTGCCCTGCTGACAACCGCAGGCCTGTCTCACAGCTCTCCCCAGCATCCCCCTTCCTCCCCTCCGTCCATCCAAATGTGTTGACTTTACCCACGTCGTTTGGGAAGGAGGGAAAGAGAGCAGTGGGCCGGGGGGGCCTCCTGAGAGAGAGAGAGAGAGAGAGAGAGAGAGAGAGGGAGAGAGAGGAGAGAGAGAGAGAGAGAGAGAGAGAGAGAGAGAGAGAGAGAGAGAGGCACGAAAACCCAGCCAAAGGCCTCTGAGGCAGGGTGAAGGCCGGCCTCTGTTCCCCTGAACCCCTCACCCTGACTGGAGAGTGACACTTGATAAAAGAGAAGGAATTTAACGGGAAAAATATTTGTTTTACTTCCTGGTGACAAACACTGTCACAGCTTTTTCACCAGCACTGATTCACAAGTTCACCTTAAAACTACATCTATTTATTGTCTTTGTCCACTCTGACTTGCGTTATAAGTAGTCGTAGACATAACTTTGACATATTATCACCTCTTAAAGATGAAATGACGAACGTGTTAGCAAATATTCTGACATCCAGCAAACGCGGAACAACATCACGGTCACACTTCTGTGCGTATAAGTAATACTAGACCAGTATTCACGCTCCTTTTAGCTTTTTTTTTTTTTTTGGCCTCCACCAACTCCCGAAGGAAAAAAATCTTTCACTGCAAAAATCACCAATGTGTGTCATAGCAGTGACACTTCTTGATGGCAGCAGCCATCCCCAGCAGGATGGTTAAGGAACAACTCAAAAAACATGAAGAACAGCACAAGGTGTTGACCTGGCCTCCAAATGTTTTGGCACAAGGGCACCCTACGCATTATTAAGAAGGGAGACCCATAGGACCCAAAGGCCCCCACTTACAACTTCCTGTAGCCAGACACCACAGGACACCCTCAGAAGGCCCATGTCCGTTCTCTGATGAGTCACAACTGTTTTGGAGGCACAAGGGAGACCTACACAATATTAGGAAGGTGGTCATAATGTTACGCCTGTTGGTCTTCTAAAGTATAAGCAAGTACAATATTATTTATCTAATTTTATTTATTTATCTACCTTTAGAGCTTGTGTGAAGGTCAGAAGATGGTTTAGGTTTTATATTTATGTAACATTTCTAAACTACACTCTGTAGGACAGTTTAATCACTGAAACAATGTCCACATCGTAACAAATTCACTCAGTTTTCCCAGCTCTCGCCCTTCTTTGCATCCCTTCCAGTGTCTGAATCTGTCATGTTTTTTTTCTACTCTCTCTCTCTGTCTCTCTCTGACAGCCTCCTGCCTTGACCACCTCCAGTGTCTGTTTTCGGAGCTCCAGGGCCTGAGCGAACATGTGACACATGCACACTGACACACACCAGAGGGGGTGTTAATTAGGAGAGCGCAGATGAATGAAGTGTTCGGTCTTCGGTGCGTCTGTCTTTTTCTGTTGTTTGACGACATTCAGCGGCTTACAGCACCTCGGTGTCAGGACCTCCGCCACGTCTTTTATCAGGAACGTAAACAGGGACGTGCATGTGAATGTGAAACACACACACTGTAAACACAGCTCGTGTGCACACCACGGTGAACAGGGTGTTTGCAATCAGTCTGCACAGTTCTATGTTACATTTTAAATGGCAGTGAGAGCTGCTCAGACAACAAGATAAGCAGTTCTCCCCGTCTCAGTGTTTGTTTGACCAATTGTTTTTAAGCAGAAAAATAAAAAGAATTCGAATCTAAAATAAAACTAAATCTTTCCAATAATCAAAACTCTCCCATTTTGTTAATTGAGATTCAAATGAAGCAGGCAACACATGAAATGCAAACTTTTTTATTAATATTCTTATTCTGACAAAAAGAAGATCCATAAAGCTGCCCATATGGTCTTCCTTGACTACGCTATGTGCCTCATGTTAACACTTTCTGTAGGTATCATTAATATTACAGTGTTCTTTTAATACAAGGTTCTTCCACATCACTCCCCGAGCAACAAATACTGTACATCCACTGACCAGACACACTGTTATCAGTCAGTCTCAGCTACATCAGTGAGACCATCCTCAACCAACAGGAAATCTGTTAACAGTCAAAGATGAAGAAAAACCTGGAGCAGAAGGAAGGTGCAGATAAGACGCTAATAAAATAAAGAGATACACAGATCAGCCACAACATTAAAACCACTGACAGGAGAAGTAAACAACACAGACCATGTTGTGACAATACAATGTTCTGCTGGGAAACTTTTGGACCTGGCATTCATTCATGTGGATGTTACTCAGACATGTAGCACCCACCCCCAACCCATAGCAATGACACTCCTTGATGGCAGCAGCCATCCTCAGTAGGATGCAGCCTGATACAGGCACACACACAAAAACGCTTTAGGAACAACTCAACAAAACTTGAAAAACAGCACAAAGTGTTGACCTGTGAGACCTACACAATATTAGGAAGTCAAGTCAAGTCACGTTTATTTATATAGCACACTTAAACGCAATGTAATTGACCCAAGGTGCTCACAGAAATAAAATATATACAGTAATAAAAACAAAAATATAAATGACAAAAAATAAAATAATAATCATAATGTCATGCCTGATCAGTGTAAGCTACTTACAGTAAAATTACTAAATAAAACACATGTAAGTACGATCAATAGTACTCACTGAATGTTGGTGAGTCAAGTTCACTAATGTGGTGTTGTTCCAATGAACTGGTGTACCACAAATAAACCACAAAGCCCTAGCCAACTACCGTAGTAAGACCAAGGCAACTAAGCAAAGAAAAAGTTTCTCAGTTTCATTCATGTGATGAAGATAACCTGAAGGTCATTTTAGGTTTCACATTTATTTTTCTTAGTTTTATGTGCTTAACTGCAGACATTGTTTATTGGGCTCTAATACCAAACTGTGGGTGACCTACTGTACACTCACACAGACAGAGCTCTCTCCCGCTGCTCTCCTAAACATGCTGCTCATGTTACAGTCATTGTGTAGACACACTGTTAATCCATCACTACTTTAACACCAGAGGGTCAGCCAGTCTGGAAAATTTAAAGAACTTTCCAAGCACAGTCTAAACTGTCGTGAGAAGTGCCCCGAGGAGGGGGCAGAAGGAAGGCCAAGAGTTATTGTGTCTTAATAGGAGACACAGCACATGAAGTCTTGGGAGGAGGCTGCATGAATCGGACACAGACACAGAGTCAGTCAGACTCACATACATCAATGAGACCGTCATCAACCAAACAGGAAATCCGGAGATGAAGAAAAACCTGGAGCAGTCAGAGGGTGGAGATAAAAATGGTAATAAAACAGAGAGATAAGCAACTGAAATGATTAAATAAAACACATGGAAGTACTTAAGTAGGAGACGCAGCACATGAGGCGTGGGGAGGAGGTTGTGTATGGATCAGGACTTCATGGCAAAGAGATTCACACTGAGGGAAAATGATAATAAGAAAAGAACTGACTGGGAAAAACAAAAAAACATGGACATTATTAAACCAGTGGTTATTTGTACTGAGACCAAATTTTTAGATGCAGAAGCCTTGACTGCCTATTAGCCAGTGTGCCTCCTGCAACGTTCTGCAGGACGATGAGCTAAAATATAACTCCAGGCTCTGTGGAGTGCAGAGTGAGGCAGCGCTGCATCCCACTGCATGCTCTTTAACCCCCCTGAGATGGTTCGGAAGCTGAATGAGAGAATTCAAGACTCAAAGCTGATTTAAAATGTAAGCAGTGGCTACTTTGGAGAACATATTTTGCTTTAACAGTTTTTGTTTACTGCATTATTCCATCACTTCATAGTTTGGATGTCTTCGGTAATGCAAAAAATAATAATAAAATAAATAAATTGTAGAAACTCCCTTGAATGAGCGGGTGCATCCCAATGCATGCAATGCACAGCTTTGAAGCTGTGAAGCGTCTTGTCACAGAGAGCCACAGAAATCCACAGAGGTTGGTTTGACGGCCCTGCCCTCCTCCTCCGTCCTCAAACCACACTCTAAAAACCGCAGGCTCATTAAACCTTACGTAACGCCTCAACAGATGCTCACTGTGACGGTCCTCTGCTGCCTCAGTAACAGAAACTGATGGATGTCCCCCGCTGCACTCACATGATCGAGCACATGCGGGGAATTCACCCATACCTGATGCATCACCTGTCTGCACATTTCTTTTTTTTTTTCATGTGAACCTGCAGCTTTAAATGCCCAGGGATTACAATAGCTTTAGTGTATACCTGAAATAACATCTCATGCCATGAGATACCTGACACTGAGTAGCTGAGGTGTGTCCTACCCGTCTGCCACATTCAATGAAAAGAGACTTTAAAGCACTGGGCAGTAGCTGGATCGAGTATATATAAAATCCCTGTCTGCAGCTATAATAAAAAAAACACAAGGTTTAGCTGACAACACTTCTGTATGCAGCCCATTAAACATAAAAAACTAAAAACAGCAACATTACTTAAATCCTGTGTGAGCCAAATAAAATGTAGCTGTCGTTAAGAGACACTACCTGCATTACTTGAACTACCTTCATTCAAATTCAAAGTATTGGACAGTCTGTCAACTTTCATCATATACACCGATCAGGCATAACATTATGATCACCTTCCTAATATTGTGTAGGTCTCCCTTGTGCCTCCAAAACAGTTCAGAGAGTTGACATGGGCCTTCTGAGGGTGTCCTGTGGTGTCTGGCAACAGAATGTTGTTAGAGGGGGCCTTTGGGTCTTGTGGGTGGAGGGGAGGGGCCTCTGTGGATCATCCCACAGATACTTGATCTGTTTGGGATTCAGTGAATTTGGAGACCAGGTCAACACCTTGTGCTGTTCTTCATGTTTTTTGTTTTGTTTTTTTAGTTGTTCCTGAGGCGTTTTTGTGTGTGTGCCTGTGTCAGGCTGCATCCTGCTGGGGATGGCTGCTGCCATCAAGGAGTGTCATTGCTATGGGGTGGGGGTGCCTGGTCTGGTCTGGTCTAGGTGGGTGCTACATGTTTAAGTAACATCCACATGAATGCCAGGTCCAAAAGTTTCCCAGCAGAACACTGTATTGTCACAAGATGGTCAATGTTGTTTACTTCTCCTTTCAGTGGTTTTAATGTTGTGGCTGGTCAGTGTATCTCTTTATTTTATTACTGTTTTATCTGCATCTCTTCTGGTCCAGGTTTTTCTTCATCTTTGAGTGTTAACAGATTTCCTGTTTGGTTGAGGACGGTCTCACTGATGTAGCTGAGACTGACTGATAATAGTGTGTCTGGTCTCGGTGGGTGGTACATGTCTAAGAAACATCCACATGAATGCCAAGATTGGCCAATGTTACTCACTTCTCCTGCCAGAGGTCACAATATTATGGCTGATCAGTGTATACTAGATGAAGTATGACTTAGATCACAGACATGCTGCGACACACCTTCCAGACAGATGTGGCAGCACTGGATGTACTCCTGCTCAACACCTCAGTCACGTCCTTGGATCCAAAACAACTTGGAACTCTAACATTTCCAACCTTCTTTTTGAAATTGTAACACAAAATTGAAACTGGAGCTATTTCATGCTCCTTAACTTCACAGAGAAGCAGATGTTATGATGAGCAGAGGTAATCTCATTACTTTAAACTGCAAATGACAGGTAATCTGAATCATTAATGGTCCTTGGCAGACTATTATTTACCATGTCATTCTGACCTGAGAACTGATCTGAAGTCGTCTTATATTACGTCCAGTTTCTTTTACTTTACCCACATCTTCGTGAGTACTCAAGAGTTCCCCTACTCCTGTGAGATTGTGTTGTCTGCATTTATACTGTTAGAGATATTATGAATATTATGTGAGTGTCTGATAGCAAAGACTGTGATTGGTTGTGTTCTGGACTCTCCATTGACTTGTCTTCCACAGTGTGCCTTGTGTCCGTAAGCTTCTCCTGTCTGTGAGTTTCTTGTATACCTTTTATAAATACGTCTTCCTACCCTAACCCTAACCCGCTCTCATATTGTGACTGTCAGCATGGCTGGGCCTCGTGCCATGTGTCCAGCTGATCATGTGCCCACATGTGCACTGCATGTGATTCTCTGCACATAGTACGCTACAGGTGGATAATGTTCATTTTTGGAAAGGACATAGCTGAGCGTGCCAGAGAAGGAGAGGTAGGTTTGACCACAAGGTCACCAGACGGCCCTTTTCTCTGAGGAGACCAGGCTCAGCTTGAAAAATGAAATATGCAGAGGGCCCCCCCTCTCCTCTCTGTTTCTGTAGCCGCAGAGCATATCTGGTGGTAAAAGGGGTGGTGACGAGGTATGTGAGCGAGTATCGGACCATAGCTGGCTGAGCAGTGCAGACAGAGAGGGGCATTGTGTGAGGTCGCCTCGCACAAACCCACACCACCCAGCCTCCTCGTACTGTACCACAACGTCTGGCTTCTCTATTAACCAAGATAACATTAATTCAACTTTAAATAAACTAAATGAGGCCTCCTTTGAAATGTTTCCGTCTCCATTTTCCTTCATATTCATCTGTCTCTTTAACAAATCTCCCGGCATCCTGTCTTTTACTTTACCCTTTACCTTCTCATATCCACTTCACTGTGAGTCTGTATCACTCAGCGTTTCTCCTCCACTTAAATAAACAGCTACTTCCCCGGACCACTGACCTGACTGGGCGACACTGTGATTTAACTGTAACTGATCACTTTAATTGGTTTTGGAAAGATTTCCTTTCCTGTGCTGGAACACCTGAGCGGTGTGAGAGCGATCCACAGTTCAGACCGACTCCCTCAAGCCAGTGGAAGAAAACCAAGCACTTTACCTATTTGTTCATTTCCATCAGGGAGCCATCATTGAATCTGGACAGTTAAACTTTGATCCTTGGAAATTTAATATTGAGAATTTACGCAGCGCCTTTACAGCGCTGGGGTTTGGACAGCGAGCCCTGCCTTCCCGATTTTATACACAGACGCTCTGCTGCCAAATGATGCAAGATGGTGACGGCGAGCCAGCGACAAAACTGTCTGGCCCGTCCCAAAGGGATTACATCACGTTGCCTGGCAGTGTGTAGACCAGCTCGTGATGCTGCTGGGGGAATCAAAGAGTAGCTATTTAAAATCTCATTGCGAAGCTCTGAGCTCTGGCTTTCCTGGTATTATTGATTCGACCAATATTGCGATTAGCACATGAGCTTGGACCCTGTTCTCCACAAAGCACTTTCTGCTGGAGGTCAGGATATAAAGATTTAACAGAGAAACTGAATAATACGGAACTGCAACAAAACATCTGCACAGATGAGTTTTTATGTTGTTGTTTTTTCCTGTCGTTCTGATTCAAATGATAGTATTTTTCAACCTGCCAATTGTGGTGAGCTTCTTGTTTATCACTGTGCAACTGTGGGTAATGATATCAAGAGCAATGAATGACCCTTTCAAGCCTCTTTTCATCTAATCAGTGTGTTGTTCCATCACACACTTGTCAATGCACATGTTGCTCTTATTTAGCTTTGTTTTATTTCCTAGTTTGAAATGATCAAAACCACATTTGATCTTCAAGGCTGGAATCTTGGAGACGGACGAGATCTCGTTGGACGTCTGACTTGAGTTTGCGGGGTAACTCGGAGTATATATGGTCATTTTTTCAGTGAATTAATGATGTATACTGGTCCTTCTTGTGTGTTTCTATCAAACTCAAACTGTAAACACTGTGGCCTGACCACCATGACTTCGTCCACGCAGTCGCTGCTGCCATTAAAGCATGCGAAACGAACACTGAACATCTTCTGTGAGCTCAGATGGGGTGAAATCACAGTTTGCCTCTGGTGCGTCCAGCCTGAAACAAACTGTGAGATTCACAGAGGAGGAATGCTGCGGCCTTTCCAGCAGCCTCTCTCATCGTTTAGCATTTGCATGAAACAATATTTGAATTACAAATTTCAAATGAAGCGAGCGTGAATGATGGATCCCAGTTCGGCACAAAAGTCCAGTTTGTTACAACGCTGTTAATTTATAACCACTCTTGGCTTTAGGAAGTCACTTCAATTAATTCAGTTTAGCAGAAGGGTTTATGTGAGGTGTCAAAACTTTGGACTGATGTGTTTACATAAAACCCATTTCTGTAAAATAACAGGATAATCGTTATTGCTCAATGCTGCCAGCTGGACAGAAGAAGACAAGATTCAACTTCATACTGAAAACACTTCTAAGAAATCAATCTTATGAGATTCAGGGGCAATTATACGATCATAGTAGCGATTACAGCATGGCCAATAGTAAATATTTGTAAATTTTGATATATTTGAGTGTTTAAAGTCCCCTTTACAGTTACATTTTATAATCAAGTTTCATTTTATGACATGTCTTTCACCAGTTCCTTCCCCAACAGCAAAAAAATAGTCTTATACATTGTTGCCGTGTGCTTTTGTGTTTTGGGCCAAATTAAAAAAACACAAAAGTACACGGCAATTTATGTATTTTTTTCAAGTATGGTTTCATTGTAGGTAGTTAATATAATACTAATGGATGTTCAAGTGTACCACTGGTGCCCATTTTTATGATAAGTTTCATTTTAGTTAGTTATCTGACGCTATAGAAACAGGATGTGACATTATGATCACTACAAGTTGCCATGCCAACAGCTCCATGAGGCGAATAGCAGATTTATAGCCTCGTTAAATAATACACTGAGTGAAACATATGTGTGAACCAATGTGATTAGCCAATATTGGCCCAACTTCAATATTTATGTCAAGCTTTAAATCAAGCAAACACTGACAGCAACTCACAGTTGACGCTGGTCTCTTTCATCAACCTAATTTCAGTGATATGCCTTTTCACCCTTGTGAATGGACACAGTCACTGCAGAGTTACGCAAAATCGCCAAACAAGAATGTTTACTCTTTAAAAACATCATGTCTGTGTGATGATCCAGGAGCTTTAAGCGACTCTTTGATGAGCCGGTTGTGCAACAATTTGCCAACGCAGGTTGAATCTGTGACGGAAGGTAAACAGCCCTAACTGGCAAATAAGTTGAGCTTTGTGTGGATTCGGCAGCAGACAGAGAAGATTAGACCACCAGACAGAGGAAGACGAGGGGAGATGTCTCCTCAAAGGAGTCTTCAGTTGCAGAGGAGGCCGGGCTCACACATGTTCCATATGAGGATCGGTCAGGGTTTTGGCTTAGGGGGTAACATGCTACTTTTAAACAAAGTGAGCCACAATGTTAAATATGCTTTAAATAAGTTTAATTAAAGCCTTTGACATGATTTTTTTTAAATCTTGCAAGCATTTGATTGAAAGTGCAACAATATTTACACCATGTGTAAATTTAAAAATAATCACTCCAGTGAAAACGCCCATATGTTCTCAAACAGGTTTGTGGGCTAGTTTGAAGTGAGGATTGTAAAATATTTTTTAACTTTTATCAGGAAAACCTCAAAACAATTGGCAGGAAAGATGTTTTCCATTTTTATATTCCTGGACTGTATGTTTCATTCAGTCGGGCCAACATCCACCCGGCACCCACTACATTATTTTCTCAGATTTAGAGCAGTACTGTTATTTTTTGTGGGATGTATGTACTGGATGTACTTGATGTGTTTGGAAAAAAGTCATCTTTTATCCGTCGAAACTAAAGTTCAATGAATTTCTGCTATTTTGTACCTGACAAAAATCCACATTTTAAAGAATTAACTAACATTTTCCACAGTAATCATGGTGGCTATTGTTTCCCCCACCTGAAAAGCATAGCTATTTATCAAAATATAAATTTTTATGTCCAGGGCCTGCAGATTAACTGCTCGACATGTACACCTAAAGTGTTCATATTAACTGTTTTGTTGCTGTATCCATTGGCTAAAAATGAAATCTGAAGTGGTTGTTTGGAGCACATGTTGTCTTAATAAGGATCATTGCTGCTTTGAAATGATGCTAGATAGTGAGCTATCCTGAAAAACATCATCTTCAATCTTAATCCCTTCATATTAAAATAGATTGGCCAGTTCATACCATAGACTCTATGGTACAGTCTATGATATAGACTGTATATAAATATGGACAACACATCCCCACTTTTTGCATTGGCCAAACTGACGCTTGACACTTGAACATCATCTTCTGTAACCGCTTGTCCTATGAAGGGTGGAGCTGGAGCCTATCCCAGCTGTCATCGGACAGGTCGGTAGTCTATCGCGGGGCTAACAGAGAGAGACAGACAACCATTCACACTGACATGCACACCTATGGCCAATTTAGAATCAGTCATTAACCTAATGAGCATGTCTTTGGACGGTGGGAGGAATCCGGAGTACCTGGAGAGAACCCACGCAGACACAGGGAGAACATGTCAACTCCACACAGAAAGGCCCCAGTCGGCCTGGATTCGAACCGGGAACCTTCTTGCTGTGAGGTATCAGTACTACACTTGAACATGGATCAGTATTATATTAACAACCTACAATGACAGAAACCATCCATGAAAAAACATTATTTGACGTGAATTTTAGTGTTTCAGTTTGGCCCAAGTCCCATCCACTAACCTGGAGGTGGTGGAGCTTATGACCTATACTGCACCCAGTGACCAGTGGGAGCTCTACTTGCTTTGTCTTCACTTTTGTGGTGCAGTTCCATCATCCGTCTTTATACAGGCTATGGTTAAGACCTATTCGAATCCCAAGATGGGGGTACAAAGCAGAGGTCTTGGTTCAAGACTTGTCCTCTGTTAATGTGCAGACTTTATCTGTCCCATTGTTCCCATACTCAGCTACCAGGTGGCTTCATCCGTCTCCTTCTCTTTTCCAGCATCACATGGCTGTCAGCGTGCTACCATTGTCAGTTACATCATGTTTAATCATCAAAAAGGTCAACCTTTCATCGGCTCCTGGTCACGAGTTGATAACATGTACGGTCCACGCTGCATTCCTCCGGGCCTTACCTGGGTAATGTGATCCCCTGACTCCAAAGATCCCAGCTCCATGAATGTCACTGATTAAGTCATGTGTGTTCTCAACCCAAAGAGCCATGGGGGCTAGAGTAACATGAGAGCCGCCTCGCTGATTAGTTGTGTGATAACTCACTCAAAGCCCATTCCCCAGGTTTTTAGAGGTCTATCAGTGGAACACTCGACGTCTTTATGAGCAGGAAAGTAATTGTTAGTGCCGTTTGTCCAACCGCCTCGTATATGCACGGACATGTGTTTTTCTTTGCATGTGTGCACGACCGCAACATCTGGTTGAGGCAACAATGAGAACTGTCAGAGTGTACAATCATACTGTCAGTCAATATTAAGGCACTTAAGAAAAAATTATAATTATTATAATTAAGGAATGGACTTGCAAGCAGACATGATTGCACGTGGAGGAATTTGGAACCTGTAAACAAGCTCTTGAACTTGTTTACTCGTGATTCAGGAGACAAGAATAGATTAATGCAGGTGTAGCACTGCTGGGAAAAGATCCATCTTTGATCTGAGTTTAACATTTTACTAATAATAATATTGAAAACCAAAGGGGTATGTAAATTGACAACACATTTCCACACTAAAACAAAACATGTAAACATTCAGCAGAACCATGAATAACTCCAGTAATCAAATAAGTATGGTAGTCCTTGTAAAAATGAATTTCCAGATGATCTAAACCAACCACAAAACATTTTACCAGGGTGTTGTAACCTATACATAATGTCACAACAGCTTTTAAACCACAGAGCAGGAAGTGTAGCCTTTCAACAAGCCCACGTCTGGACGTCCGTTCTTCTCATGCTTGGGATAGTTGGGTAATTCACAGTATTAATGGACAGAAACTAACAAGGGGTACAGGAGGGTCCAGAGGGCAAGAATTTGCTGGTGTTTAAGTCTCATGACCTGAGATGGTCTTCTAATAATAACAGAGCGAAAGGCTTTGCGACTAATCAGGGCAGGCAGGAATGTAGGAAGGCTAAAGAGTGAAGAGAAGGTCTGGTTGCATGTGAGAAGAATATGTTTTACTTTAGAGATGATATATACCGATCAGGCATAACATTATGACCACTTTCCTAATATTGTGCAGGTCTCCCTTGTGCCTCCAAAACAGTGGTGACTCATCAGAGAATGGATATGGGCCTTCTGAGGGTGTCCTGTGGTGTCTGGTAACAGGATATTGTTAGTGGGGGCCTTTGGGTCCTATGGGTTGAAGGGAGGGGTCTCTGTGGATCATCACACAGATACTTGATCAGTTTGGGATCTAGTGAAGTTGGAGGCCAGGTCAACACCTTCTGCTGTTCTTTGTGTTTTTTGAATTATTCCTTTTGTGTGTGTGTCTGTGTCAGGCTGCATCCTGCTGGGGATGGCTGCTGCCATCAAGGAGTGTCATTGCTATGGGGTGGGGTTGTCTGGTCTGGTCTAGGTGGGTGGGAAATGTCAGTACCAGCCACACTAATGCCAGGTGAAAAATGCAGAACATTGTATTGTCACAAGATGGTCAATGTTATTCACGTCTCCTGTCATTGGTTTAAATGTTGTGGCTTGTCACAAATCTGTCAAAATCTATTTATTTTAATACTTGAGCAATAGAATAGAAGTACAGACTCAGGTGATGATTAAGGGTTTGCATGTAAATCCTTAAATGTGAAACTGCAGCTTTAATTACAGTTAGTCTGAAGCACTAAACTAATTTCTAGCCGGGTTGTCAGATTTACTTGGCAAACTGCCTCCCAGGTACAGTCTTTTTTTCATATTGTTACTGACCATTGTGGAAAACCCTCTGCACACACTGTCACAAACACGCACATCGGTGGTCCGTTCTCCTCCTCAGGTTTCTGGTGCTGAGAGATTAACTTTGCCACAGTTCAAAGAGTCAGATGTTTGTTATTCTATATCGGTCAGTAGCAGTGTGAAAACATGTCCCAGTAACTGAAACGTGACTGAGTCTTTAGTCATCGGGACAGAGGGGATTTTTCCATGGGGCAATTAACTTTTTTTGCAGCAGCAGCAGCAGCAATAGAGGTTTTTGATGTCTGTGATTATTAGTCTGTCTTGGTAGCAATCACATTTATTTCCTGTGGAAGCAATGTTTATTTTCATCTTTTCTTTTTTTGTAGAATGCGGCAAATGAAATTGTAAATGCTCGTGTAGTATTTGGGTCACTAAAAATTTATGAGCTCCACATGCAGAAATGCTGTTACCTGAGTCTGAGTGCCTCATGCTATCTGGTAGCTGCACTAAATCAGTTTTGGTTTTGGTTCTTGCTTAACATAACATGATACACCAGATATACCAGATGTGGCCTGTGTTCTTAAACTGATCAGGGTTAAATAAATTCTCAAAGGATGAATCCTGTGTCATGCCGTCCATTCGTTTCCTGAAAAGTGATTTTGAAGCTCAGTGTGGTGGTTCCAGCCATCGCCATCTTGGCCGTGCCTGACTTCCTACTTTTCCAAAAATAGAGATAGAGCGTGACTGGAATCGAGGCGAGTGATTGATGCTGAGGTAGGCAGCGAGCAGCTACAGCCTTAATTATGTATAACTTTTAGTCCTTATACAATTTAAATGGGTGAGTTACTTAAAAGTTCACACCCCTACAGTCAGGGGTAGGGTTCATGAATGGGGAAACCTGCTGCAGAGACAAATCCATTTTTATCCCAGGGTGTAGACATGTTTACTTCATCTATAAAGTTAGTCTTTTTAACAAAGCGGTCTTAGGGGATTGAGAAGGTTTAAGTGTCAGCTTCTAATGGCCATTTGAGGAACTGTAGTTTCTGATTTGGCTCCAAAAGTTGCTGCTCGTTTCTGCCACATGAGCTTGGATCAACTTAAAGCAAGATTGCCAGTGTTTGCCACAAACCATCATTTAGGTTTAGTACAATGAGACTTGGTGTCGTTTTAACATTGAAAGTCTTCATTAATCAAATTTTGAGTCAACACCAACTTCCCCTCAGTCCTCAGTCTACTAGAGGTATTGATTTATATAAAGTTGTGGTGTTTGTGTCCCCATTGAGTCATTTGACCAAGAGGACAGTCCAGCAAAAACTTTGCATTAAAGGTGCATTCAGGACTCCCATAGTTACTTTCAGCTGACCTTTTCTCCCCGTGGGACGACATCCCGGCATGCTGCAAGGAACGTGATCAGTGTTTTTTTTTTTTTTTTTCTTCTTCTTCTTCTTCTTCTCATAGCCATGTGTTGATGTGCAGGGTATTATTCCAGCAGCACTCAGAGCCTCAGGCAAGTTTCACACATCTGTTCAGCATGCTGCCTCGTGCTCACTGCCAACAGGAGGCTGGGCCGCCGTCTGACCAGTAGCTGGTGGTGACAGCGCACAGCGATAGGCCAGTGCATTGTGCTGGCGACCCGGTCAGTGTCGGCCCACACATGTCAAAATACTTTTCGTCCATGCGCTCTCACGGCTCGACACGCCATCCAACAGAAGTAAAGCTACAGACTGTTCCTGATATTTCCTTGTGGCTCATTGACAAAGCTGTTTAGTTCTGCATGGGAAGTTGTAGCGTGCTCGGATAGCTGCATTCGCTGAGTGTGCCCCCTCTGCCCTCAGCTGTTTATTCCCTTCATCTCTGCCTTTTGGTTCAAATTGTTGTCAGATATTTGTTGTTGAAGCGGTCCACAATTCATGCCTTCTCCAGGTGTGTCTAATTAGTCCTCATTGAGAATTGAAGGGTGAGTGAGAGAGCAGTGGAAATCTTGTTGCAGTCCAGCTGTGGCCCGGTGGTATAGTGGTGAGAGTACAGCACCAACAAAGGAATGGGCGCGTCGTTTATCAGATTAAATTGGAGCCTCTAATGACAAACAGATAGCATGCGGTATGCTAACTTCATTACATTGGCAGGATTTTGTCAGAGTATAGTTATTAGTGCAAGACGTCCTCCAGCCAAAGCAACTATGTTCTTTTCATACGACTTCTAGAAATGTAGCAGCAACGCAACAGATGCACCATCAAAAAACAGCAGGTGAAAAAAAAAATAAGTAAACCAACTGCTGTGGTAGAAAATTCAGTTAAGCCCCAACAACAACTCAAGACTTATTAGACTTGGATCATGGTTTGGAGTAAAATGCCTACTTCATTAAGATTAATGGACCTTTGTCGTCATGGTTACAGTAACAAACAGACAGTTACAAAACATTCATGGTTACAGGAACCGATGCAGACTGGAGATTGGGAACGAAATACAAACCGCATTTTTCCTAAATTGAAGTCCAATGTTTTGTCAACCCATCCATCTGCCCTCCAACCTCCTTATATTATCAGCAGTGCGTAATGACCAGATTTTATAAGTGCGCCCTCAAGAGGGTGTTATCACTTGAACAGTTCATCCTATTATTCATTCATTCATTTTGTGTAACCGCTTGTCCTCCGGAGGGTCGCGGGGGGGGGGGGGGGGGGGGGGGGGGCCTGGAGAGACCACCACACCACTCGTCACCCAGTTCTTCATATTATTTATATGGAATATTTTTTTAAATGACAGTTGTTTTAGTTTGATTGGTCCATTAATGGTGGTTAGCACTGATGCCTCACAGCAAGGAGGTTCTGTGTTTGAATCCATTGCCTGACTGTGGAATTTGCACATTCTCCCTGTGTCTGCGTGGGTTCTCTCCTTGTACTCTGGCTACCTCCCACCGTCCAAAGTCCATTGGCCTTAGGTGTGAGTGTGAGTGGTTGTCTGTCTCTCTTTTATAGACTAGTGACCTGTCTAGGGTGTACCCTGCCTCTTGCCTAATGACACTAATGACAGTTGGGATAGGCTCCCAAAATAGCAATGTGATTGAATCAGATGGTAACTGTGTGAAAGGCAAAAGAAAATCAACAAGCTAAAAGAGGCTAAAACACTATAATTTCCATCTGTAATTTAATTCATTTATGGTTGGTGATTGCCTTAGGTAGTGACATAAGGTGTCAATATTAGAAAACCTTGTAACATCTCTCAAAGAGAGAGCTATATAACTACCTTACCTTAAACTTATCAGTCGTAAAGATGAGTGAAAATGTTCTATATTAAGTCAGTCATGCATGTCTTCCATTTTGGGGAATTTCTCATTAGAGATGTCACACAAAAATTGAATAAAACATCTTGAAGGTTTAAACATTTTTGAGAGTATTCCCCAAACAGGGTCTTGCTCCTTAGCCTCTAAAGTAAGCTGATAGTGAGTGCTAGAACAGAATATGATATACATGTGTTTTATTCTTGTAGTGTGAAGTGATTTTTCCATCAGGTTGAAGGGTTGACACATCGGTTTTCTGACTCACAGGCCTGGATATCAGCCTTCCCTGGCTCTTGTCTGCGTGTTTTAACACACGTCCAGTTTGAGACAAAACCCAGCCAGAGAGATTAGCACCTGAACACACTCATGGTAGCTCCCTCCCGCGAGCCTTAGGAGCTGTCAGGGGAGGCACGTACCACCAGTGGGGAGGCATCCAGAAAATATCCAAGTGGAAACTTTCTTCAGTTTGCTCGCAGTGAGTTTTGTGATGCGCACACACTCAGGCCACATGGGAAGAGGGTAGTGTTTCGTGGAGGTTAGACGTCGGATGGTACCAGGCTCTGCTTAAACCATTTTAAGCCCTTCGACATGAATCTTCTTTATTGCTTTGTAGACTTCTCCCCACACAAGACTGTACAAGACGTCTTGAACATAAGAAATTCATATAGAGTCTGATGAGATTACATGGCTTACACAAGTGTTTTAATTAATGGCGATACAATAACTATAATTTGGCTGAGTAGCCTGAACGTGTGACACCTTCAGATCTTGGATTTCAAAGACTAAAGCTGGTCAATCAATTAGTCAGCCTGCATAAATTGAGTAACCATGTTAGGAACCATGTTGAAAATGGATTCATCTTAATTAGCTCACTCATTCAAAACACAATCCAGCTTTTCTAACGTTAACATTAGCCATTATTTCTGGTTCATTAAAGATCATTACATACAAAATTGCATTTTAGTCTGGGACATCTGAAGAACAAAATGTTGTTACTCTGAGGTCACCAGGGCAAGTGCTGCTGAGGAACTCTCGTGCTGTGGACTGTATGTACCCAGATTTGAGTACATTGTGTGCAAAGTGTTCTGTGGTTTGTTTTCTTGCAATCTTAGCCCCTAAATGTTTGTAATCCGGTGTAGTTTTCCAGTGACTGGCGAGACTTTCTTTGTACAGATGTGCTTGCACGCTTGCACGCATATCGGGATGCCGTAATCGTCCAATCCCACATTCGAAAAGCAAAATCCAACAGTCGTCAGTGTCACACAGTCCGCCGCCCTCCTCCTATCCTAATTTTAAAAATGAAAGATTGTTTGGTGTAGTCAGTGGTGCAAATCACTCTCTGTATTAGTGCTGACTCGTCAGTGCACACAGCCAGTTGTTTATAGCGTTGGGGTGGAATAGTGACTTCATCTGTGAAAGCTGGGAATGGGACAAATAACCTCCTGTATGGGGCCACTCTTGCATGTCTTGACTTGGCCTGTAGGTTATGACTTTTCTGGGATCCTGGGGTTACCAAAACATGCAGCTGAGAGGGAACTATGATGGAAGAGGTTAAAATGGAAAATGGATTGCTCATGTCACTCAGCATAGAGCCCGCGGACTGCACCTAAACTGCCACTGCTCGGACGTCTCAGTCCAGTGGTTGGGAGCCGCATAACCGAGTGTGACGCACTTGTGTCATGTTACGCTTTAAATTTGAACAAGCGTCATTATCTGCATGTACGATGCTCATGTGAAACAGTTTCCAGTCCCATAAAACGTTGCCTTTCTCATGCTGTCAAAATCCCTTCATTCCCAATACACCATATTCATTTTCTGTAACCACTTGTCCTCTGGAGGGTCACTGGAGCCTATCCCAGCTGTCATTGGGCGAGAGGCGGGGTACACCCTGGATGGGAGTACCCAGAGAACCCACGCAGACATAGGGAGAACATGCAAACTCCAGAAAGGCCCCAGTCAGCCGATGGGTTTGAACCTAGAACCTTCTTCCTGTGAGGCATCAGAGCTAACCTCCACACCACTGTGCTTTAAATTTGTCATTATGATTTCAGGCAACCCTCCTCCTTTCCATCTCCACCTCCTCCTGGTTATCCTTAGAGTCTTCATCAGCTTCTCCACCACCACTAGTTTCTAAACTCCTGTCCCAGTTCTTCTCTTCTGGGCTCAGCTCCGTGATACCGTTACTCTTTGGAATCCAACTGCCAAAATCCTTTGCATGATCATGTTTACTAAATTAAATGTTCATTCTGTGCTCCAACCTGATGCTTCCCTATTGAAATAAACCTCCCAAGATGAATGACGGTTGCCCAGAAGTGCCCAGAAGAAAAAGACTGTACCTTCACATTTAAGTAATAAAGCTTTACGATGGACGGGTCCACAAAACACCCGCCTTTAACAAGGGACACAACTGGTGTTTGCTGTATCCAACCCAAAATCAACTTTTTAACTGCATGACCATAATCGTAGTATAACCTTAGCCACATGTTTATAATAGTAACCATGATTGCGAAAGGTCCCCCAGCTTCAATGAAACGCTCGTTTCAAGCCAAACCATAATCGCCAAGCACCTAACCCTAATCAGACCTTCAGATGCAGAAGTTTCACATCATAAAAGTGATTTATTTTTTTGACTGTAGCAGTTTGAAGGGCACAGTTAAAAAAAAAAAAAAAACAGGATTGAAACATTTGTAATAGTCTTTCATTTCATGGAAAAACACCAAACACCTAACAGTTTGAGGAACAATTTTTCTCTCCGCGTTCACGTTTTCTGAAATAAGAGCTATTACGGTTGCCTTTTGGATCTTTAGTGATTATGTAGCACTCCAAGAGCTCTGATATTTCCTAAAAGATTTAGCTTTCCTTCACAGGTCCAGTGAGCAGGATTTACAGAGATCTACTGTCAGAAATAGCATATCATTTTTATAATATCCATTATTTTATAATCACCTACAATTAAGATTAGTTGTGCTTTTGTTAGACTAAAAGGAGACCTTCATATCTACATAGGAAGAGGGTCATCTTCCACAGAGTCTGCCATGTTATGCTGCCATTTTTATATTATTGTAATATATCAGAGCAGACAACCCAATATTCAATTGGTTGCAACTGGCATCTCACTACTACACATACGTAGATGCCTCCAAATACCACATCCTGGACCTGTAAGACCTTGATTTCTTGCATATATTATAGATATCCCACCATAGGCCATTGCCCAGCTCAGAGAAAGGTCAACCTGCCCTCTCCAGTCATTCAAATCTGAGCGGTACTGCACATAGATACAACTTAATTCCCATCAATTTCATGCTCTGTGCTAAGACCAAAGAACAGAATGAAACCTTTAGCCAAGACTCACATCCATCAAATTCAATCTATAAATCTTTGGCCGAAAAAGGATAAACATGGAGAGAACCACAGAGCGACCATGTGCTTCGTGCATGCTCTGAAATGTGTTTTTAGAGCCTTCAAGTGTGGAGGCACTTTATCATCATTTGTTCTGTGCACACACCGTGAAGGTACAGAAGTGTGTTTTTGCTGGTCCGGCCTGAGGTTCATATCCTGAACTGAAGTGGTTATTGTGACTATTGTAGGGGTTAGACAGGCTTATACTCCTCAGTAGCACACTGGCAATAAAATACTGTATAATAATAAGCACATAGAGTGGAGCAGTTAAAATATGAAATATGTTCAAGTAAAAGAGGCTTGAATGACAGCCCAGAGTCAGAGGTGAGATGTGAAGAGGGCAGCTGCATGCCTGTGATGTTTCTAACGGAGGTTAGGCTCTGAGTTATCGCCTGTCAAGAGCTGCTCTCGTGTCGTGTTTTGATGTTGCGCTGCAGTGTAATTGAATTACTGAAAACCTTGCCCTTTATCCCGGTGGTAAAATGATAATGGAAGACATCCGCAGTCAACGGTGCGTTACACGCATGCCTGATTAATGGCTTCTCATAGGATGGAATTCTGAGAAGAGTGAATGTAACCATCACAGAGGTCACATCCTCTTTACCGCGCACGCTGCTCTGTTGCTTTGAACTGAAGAAGAAAAGTGTTCAACGCTGATGCATGAATATTATATATATAGCTCCATTCAGGTGCCTGATTAGATGGTTTGACAGGACTGAATGAGTGTGTGCAGAACTTCCATCTCTATTAACGGGTGGTAAAAATACTTCTTCCTGTTTCGGTTTGGCACAAGGAAATACGTAAAAATAAAAATTCAAAAATATATGTATACACTGATTGTGTAGGTCTCCCTTGTGCCTCCAAAACAGTTGTGACTCATCAGAGAATGGACATGTTCCTTCTGAGGGGGTCCTGTGGTGTCTGGTAACAGGATGTTGTTAGTGGGATCCTTTGGGTCCTATGGGTTGAGGGGAGGGGCCTCTGTGGATCATCCCACAGATACTTGATCAGTTTGGGATCTAGTGAATTTGGAGGCCAGGTCAGGCTGCATCCTGCTGGGGATGGCTTCTGCCATCAAGGAGTGTCATTGCTATGGGGTGGGGGTACCTGGTCTGGTCTAGGTGGGTGCTACATGTCTAAGCAACATCCACATGAATGCCAGGTCCAAAAGTTTCCCAGCATAAGATTGTATTGTCACAAGATGGTCAATGTTATTTACTTCTCCTGTCAGTGGTCATAATGTTATGCCTGATCGGTTTATAAACTGCTACACTGCCTTAAGTAAATCCTATTGAATGCTAACCATTCTGCAGTTCCTCCTCTTGAGGATTTGCTGCTTTCATCCCTTATATGGTAGACACCAGTGATTTGGAATTCTGTGTTTGTCCGTGATGTCCCAATAAATGCCTCTCTGCTTTTAGCTTTGTTTTAGTGTCCAAGAAGTCTTGAGGAGAACATTATACCTTAGTGCTCCTCAATGGCTCCTCATTGTTGGGAAGGTAATCTACGGATTACTGTCAGTCTATGCTAGGCATGGCTCCAATAAGAGGCAGCAGAATGTAGTGCAACTGCTGCTGTTTGAGAATCACTTGATAAAGATTCATCATCAACATCATACCTGCTGCCACATGGGCCGCCTGCACTTCATTTAAGTGGATTTCCCTGTCCTTATCTCGGTGCAGCATGTGCCACATGCCAGATGGCACACGGCTACTCCTTTTAGTACACAGCATTTGGTAACATCATTAAATTCCTTGCATAGCTCCTGCAAATGTCAGCCTGAAACTAAGCCCAGCCTAAAACAACTCAGGTGGCTGCGCAGGTCCTTTAAAAACACATATATTCAGCAGTTAGTCGACATAATTACAATGTGCAGTCCATAAATTAGCATTAAACAGACTTTACTGTGTCTAACGTGAAGATGAATGAATGAACAAACACTTTACTGTGGCTAGTTTTCTCACCGAGGAAGCTTAGACATGTGAAAATTGATTCACCTCTGACCTGATTCTGATTCTTCATACCCTGTGAACGGACATCAGAACCACATTTTCTCTGTCATTTGTTGCTAATCATCTTCTTTCACCCTGAACACACTGTGACTGCATTTGTGGCTTCTGTGGAATGAATAGTGTCGCTGGCAGTCCTCTGACCATGCACAAACTTTTGAGAGACCGTTCAAGGTGGACTGAACTGCTGAGCAGCAGCTACCAGCAGCAGCAGCAGCAGCAAGCTCCTCTGTCACTCAGCCAGATGTCCGGCAGCTACAGACATGTACTGCCATCTAGTGCTGGAATGAGTTCTCAGAGGAGGAGGACAGACTTCAGGCCTGCAGCATCTGTTTGCTGTAAAGGGCCACCTACATTGAAATCTGTATGTCCCGACTCAACAACAAAAGGGATCTGCCACTCATCCAGACAGCATGCCTCCCCAGCAGACTATAGAGGCTCAAATAAATCAGCTCTTTGGCCTAGAAATTACAAACAAACCTGTCAGAAAAACAGAACCAGACTGGTTGGATGACAACCGACTCCAAAAAGCCATGAAATAAACACGCGACCTGCGCTTTCTGGCCTTCTGTGGATGTTTGGAAACCGAGGCACTCAATGCACGTGCTTATCTACAAACGGATGTGGTTGATGGAAACCTTCGGTGTGGCCGCGACTGCAGGTGGTGAAGAAATAACCAAACTGTGTTTCTAACAAACAAACTCAATTTGTCAACTCACAAAGAGGTACAGGTTTAAGGATATTAGAACGTACCGACTTCTTTTCATCCATCGCTGTTGCTCATAATGGTACATAAAAAGAGACCATTCCTCCTCGCCAAGTCAGAGATAAGAATCAGAATCCAGGAAACATTGTGTGAAGTCCCTGACTACTTCAAAAAGTATGGAAACGTTCCCACACTCAGCCATACAGCTGATGCGTGTTAGACATCATTACTTCGATAAAATTACATCAGCTTGTCTCCTGCTGGCTTTCAGAGGACACTCCGCTGCATGAGAAGGACACAGATCACAGGACCGGTGCAGGATGATGTAACTAAAGGCTTCTACATCAGGTCAGCTGAGGTGCAGGTTTATTAGTTTGAAGGGTTATTAGCCAATTTCCTAGGGAACCTCAGCCTAGTCCTTAAATCATATGACCAGATTGTTAAAATCACTTCCACTGCTCCTTTTCCTGAGATCTCTGCCGTCCTCTTGATTTCATTCGGTTTGCAGACAAGCATCCCCTTCACCGTCACGAAGAGCTGCCCTGAGAACTGTGTGTGAAGCAGTCTTACGTAACATCAACGCAATTACCGACAAGTAAATTTAAGAGTGGCAGACAAGGGCCCGTATTCCTGAGAATCCTCTCAGAGAGCTCCTAACTTAGCCTAAATATTCCTAGCTAGGAGTCTTAGCTTAGACATGATTCCAGAAAATTCTCAGAGAACTCTGAGCAAGGAATGGACAGAAACTCTTAGTGAGGAGGTGTGGTTGACCCCGTTGCTAGGTATGAGTCATCATTTCAAGAGGTGTGATTGGTTGATCCTAAAAGCTAGATAGAAATACACTTTTGGTGATAATGGACCTAGAATGGATCAAATCAATAGACTTAATCATAGAATCTAATCTCAATGAAGACTGTTCAATTATAAATAATATTTTACATAAAAATAAATAGTAAACTACACTTTAAAAATGATCCTACAAAATGTGTGAAAACTCCCACTACCACAGTATTCACATGCTGATAGTTCTATTTATTTGCTTCCATTCATTTACCATGCTGGTCATATTTGCCTTTCAACCATTTGGTATTAACGAGGGTAAAGTGGCTCAGCTTTCATCAGTTTCTGTGATTGCTAACCAGCCTAGAAGAAGCAGAGTTGCATGGCGTTCAAATCTTCCACGAATCGAACAGCAATGGAGAAGAAATGAAGTAGGAAACCCAACTGGACAGAGGAACAGTGTTTGCTTCTGGCTCAACTGGTAGAATAAACTCAACTGGAGAATAAAAGTGTTTTGAGACGTAGATTTGGCCCCAAGTCATCTCTGCTGCGTTGTTGCATTGTTGCATTTTTTCCTGTTGCTAAATACCTCAGTGTTGTGATAACTTTCATTTCCGGTGATATTGCGATTGTAACAAGCTTGATTGTCATTCAGTGTTTGGAGAATATCTCTCCTGCCTCTTCTTTCAGCCATTTTCTCCTCTGCTTAAGAAACTCCTAAGCCTCCTAAAAGTCCTCCTCCCTGCTCTTAACAGATCTCACCTTAGGAGCACTCTTAAGAGCTAAGATTCTTTAGGAATACCTTTTATCTTTACTAGGATCTACTCTTAAATTTGAGAGGAAATTCTTAGAAAACATCATGATTCTAAGAATTTTCTTAGAATTTGGCCACTAGGAGCAACTCTTTGCACTAAGAATCTTTAGGAATATGGCCCCAGGTCAACACCTTTTGCTGTTTTTCATGTTTTTTTTAATTGTTCCTAAACTGTTTTTGTGTGTGTACCTGTGTCAGGCTGCATCCTGCTGGGGATGGCTGCTGCCATCAAGGAGTGTCATTGCTATGGGGTGGGGTGCCTGGTCTGGTCTAGGTGGGTGCTACATTTCTAAGTAACATCCACATGAATGCCAGATCCAAAGGTTTCCCAGCAGAATACTGAATTGACACGAGATGGTCAATATTATTCACTTCTCCTGTCAATGGTTTTTAATGTTACCTGTGACAACAGAACTTTAGTTTTCTGCTCACTGTGGAGCTTTGAATCTGCTGGAAATTTATATAATACAATAAAAGCTGTATTTTGTTGAATAAATTGACAGTATAAGTTTCTATTTCTCACCTCTATGACAATGATACATGACTGTTAAAATGTTTGGTGCAGAAAAATAACCCAGAGAGTTGGACAGGCTGACAGACTGGGTTGGTTTCACTGTGTCCTCCAGCTTTGGTTGAGTAACAGTTAGCTTCATTCATGTTTCACCACAAACGTTGCTTCTTAGCAATAAGCACATCCTGCTAAGGCAGATTTAGCCTTTCACAAACATGAAGGGTATTTCTCTGCACCCTCAGACAAATTCCAGCTTAAATTTCCAACCCCCGCGGACTCCCGCGAGCACTCCGTTTTCATCTGGAGGAAACTTTGTCATATAAATCCTTCCTTTGCTAATGTAAATCTCCTAATGCGCTTACCGCCTTTGTGGGTGGCTGCTTTTGTCTGGGGAAATCAGATTTAGCGCTCCGTGTTTATCTCCAGCTCATTTTATTTTAATTTTTTTAAAGAAGATGTTTACAATAAGGCCTCGGGGGACTAAAATGAATACAGTCTGTGAACTTGTCAAACTTAGTGGGCTGATACATACAGAAGATTATCCATTTTCACTCATCAAACAAACAGCGCAATGCAAAATGTGTATTTAGATTAACAGATTCTGTAGTAGTCAGCAAAGCTATACATCAGGAAATCACTGCAGGGCTTCATGCTGCTGTTTTTGTATTGTATTTTACATCTAAATAAAGTAGAATATTAGGATTTATCTGTAGCCAGTGCATTTTACTGTATTCCTTACATAACATTTTTATTCCCTCAAATAAAGAATGTCTTCCTAACTTCCTAGCTAATGCTTAAATTTTATTACTTACATTACTCAGCTAAATCAAAACCAATACACTCTAATGGCTAACATGTGCTTAAGAGGCTGCCCTGCCCCTATGTTACAGAACCACCAATGTGAGGCATACATGTGGCGGACAAAATATCTCAAACACCTGTACCATCTGTAATGCAAGCCAGGGAAATATCTTAATAGCTTAAAATAGCTTTCTTTGTTCTGTCTTCATTTTTAAAGCAACTCGGGCAAAGCTGTTTCACTGGACTGCTGTGGTTGGTGCAGGTGGAGTGTATAAATCAGGCTCATAGTAGAAGAAGAAGAAGGAGACAATTTTATTAAAAACACAGAGTTCTTCAACAGAGGATGACCACGATGAACCCATCTGCTGCCCACAGTTCTTCCATCTTTTTTCAAACACTGGTGCTTTTTACCCCAAATGGCAAACATTCCCAGAAAAAAATAAATAAATAATTATTTGACCAAGAGAGAAACAATCAGTGTTTTATATGATTGTTAGGCGCTAATAATGTTCTACTGAATGGATTATCAAAGTCGATATATCTCAGTCCACTGTAAATAGTGATACGTAAAAATCAATGGCGTTCCTCAGTCAGTCATAATTGCATGAGTGTATTACACTCGCAGATTACTGAGGCTCTGTCTTGGTAGATGACGATTTCATAAGGAAAATGTATGAGTTCAATTTTCCAAATATTTAAAGGATACATGTGAAGGGTTTAGTGACATCTAGTGGTGAGGTTGATAATTGCAACCATATGTCCTACATTTCTGGGCTACTATAAAAATATGGTCACATATCTCCTGGCTCATTCTAAGCTAACAAAAACACTGACAGAAGATAATATAATTACAATTACTATATTCTATTTCTCAGCACTATTATCTCACAGCAAAAAAGTTTTGGGTTCTGCCCATAGACTGTTTAATGAGATGTGTTATGCCGCAGTTTTTCATGAGTGTTCTCTGGGTGCTTCTTCCCACGGTCCAAAGACATGCATGTGAGGTTTACTGGTGAATCTAAATTGGCCAAAGTTGTGCGTGTGAGTGCCTATTTGTCGCCGTATTAGTCCTGTGATGGACTGGCAACGTGTCCCAGTGTGTGCCCTACCTCACCACCAGTGCCAGCTGGGATAAGCTTCACCCCCCGTGACTCTGCACAGTACAAGTGGTAATAGATGGTGGATGGATGGGAAGATATTCCATGGATATTCTAGACTCAGGACCTTTAACATAAATGCACCAAATAGCCTTTTCTTTTAAAACTCATATTAATTAGTTAAAGTCTTTTATTTCTCCCTGTCGAGTCATAGAGATTTACGTAATGCTCACTAAAGAATAAGTCGACAGTTCTCTCAACATTTTTAAAGAATCATTTTAAAACAGTGTTTTTGGAATCAGACTATTTTGTGGCCTGCCTGTAAAAGCCTGTGTTGTTTCGAGTATCCACTGCATCTGATGGCAGCCTATGAGGTTCAGATTCTTACAACTACCACTGAACACAAACCAAAATCGAATTACGCTTCCATCAAACAACTGGAACATTTGCTTTGGACACGGTTCATATGAGCCGAAATGAACAGAACATTCATTTCTATGTCTCGTACAAATGAAAATAAACCCAAGTATCTCCCAGATTTGGTATGTTTGGGTTGGTACATGCAGCTGCACTGTGATTCTTGGACACGATAAACAGAAACAGCCACCAGGCCATTCCATTTTTGTGGTTGTCTGGGGAAACAGACAGATGCGACTTTGAAGGTAATTACAGGTAACTGCAAAAATATAGGGAACGCTATTAAGTTTTTTTCAGTCTCAGACTTCATGGACACGATTTACCAACCTATTACACCATTATACCCTCTAAAGAAATTCCTGTTTTCCACAAGTGTTTCTCATAATTGCGGAGGTTGTCCACCGCCACTGCGAGATGAGTGTCTGACAGCAGCAGCCACGATGATTGATTCACATTGTGTTGATTTTCATCCACCCTTCAAATGACCACTCACGACCTGTGGAGACATCCAGAGAAGATTCCACCTCCATCAGGGCTGACATTCTTCAGCGCAAGGTGATGACGGCAATCAGTCGGAATTGCTTTGTGATTTTTGGCATTTGGGTTGCCCGTTAAGGATTTCAGTGTACCGAAAGAGGTGTGCCAGGACATTTTATTCTTTTGTAAGAACAGCCAGAATCATTCAGTCTTGTGAAATTAAAGATCTTGTGGAAGGAATTGTCAAACAAAAAGTGCAGGATCTGGGCTGTACAGCAGCCATATGTGCTTAATAATTATTATAATGTGAAGAATAATAAACAATATACTGTACATCTAAGGCTATTGAGACACTTTAATGTGGGATTACCGCTGAATTATCACCACAAATTAAGTAGTTATTATACTAATTTGCTTATTTACCAAGAGTCCTACATTAGCATAGTAAATACTGTATGTAGCTGGACCCAGGAAACAGGTGAAAAGGCTAGACTCAGCCTAGAATCAGTCCACATATAACAAAATCTGCTTACCAGCAACTGTTATGTTCCTTAATTTACACATTTATCAAGTGTACAAACATCAGTCTATCATTTTAAGGGGATGTTATGTGCCGGACTATTTCTTGGCACAATCAGGAAGGTACGGAACGTAGCTGACCAAGATTTAGTCAAGAGCACTGCACATTTCAGATTTGTACAAAATGAACAAACAAAATCTGTTGAAACAAAACATGCTGATTACAAAACATGCTGATTACACAACCTGTGACGCATTGTGTTTGCTTTGGACAGCTGCTTCTTGTCAAGCTATGCTAATTATATTATAGTATTTATGTCAATGTTTTATTCTTATTAAAAGAAAGTGGACAAGCTTAAGAAATGAAACATACATCATAAGGTACTTGACAGAGATAATGAATATTTAAAGACAGTCGTGCAGTAAGAATCAACTTCCAACACTATATTAATACTCATTGGGATGAACATGATGTGAATAAGGAAAATGTACAATGTAACACGTTAGCATACAAACAGCTCACCAAGCTAACGACCAAGTATCTTAGTTTAAAAAATGCAAAGGCTGAGACATTTGGGAATATTAATATGCCAGACATATTATAAAATTACAAAGAAAACCCTCTACAACTTACTATCCACTTCCACCATTTCTGAACTCCGAACTTTCCATTCCATTTTGAGTTAGAGTTCGGTGGAGCGGCCTGAGTGTTTGGAGTCCACACGCTTCAAATAGACCTGCACACATATTTCCAAAACAACAGACTCCTCACAGCAGACAGGACTAATTTCTGAGAAACACTACTCAGACATTTTCGAGCGCTGAACTGCTGATATCTCTCGATCGTTTCAACTCTCCTAAAAGCCCTTCTGTGGAGAATTTAATGACTATAATCAATGTCCAGACTCGTACCTCGATTCATGAAGTAAAAAAAAAAAAAAAAGATTATGTTTACATTGAAAAAGGAAACTTGGATTCCTGTAAAAATCAGATTAATAATATAATCATTTTGAATATTTAATGATAAGTAATGAGTGAATGGTGAAAATACTCCTGCAAACAAATGGAAATACATCAATTATAAAGTCCTGTTAAAGATAGCAGGATAACATTTGTATAAAAGGAGCTCTCTTGTGTGCTGGTGTTTTTATGGTGAACTGCAATATGCACAATATGTAAGTACAACATGTGATACTATGGATTTTAGATCACAGACCACATATTGTTCTGCATGTATTTTCATATTTTATATTTCTTGTATTTTCTATTTTCGCGATGCTTTACCTTTTGCAGGTAACACTAAGAATAATAGTTTAAAACCAAACCACAGTGGAGATGAGAGGCTGAAGCAGGAACATATTACGGTATGTTGTCTTGGTTCCTTATTTAATCTGTTGTGTAACTTGTTCATCTTCAAGGAACGTTGCTCTGGGTGCTGTATGGTGACCACACAGTGTGGTGGAAAAACCTGTGTGGAAAAACTTGTCAACAGCAGAAATTCATCACAGCGTGTGTCACAATAAACAACTGAACGATGGTGTGTGGCGGTACAGATACATCTAAACATACTCTGTATGAGCACACAGATTTTTGACCATTCTTTTAACCTTTGTTGCATCAGTTTAGCGGTGCAGACAAACCTGAAGGGTCTGTGTGTTGAAAATAAATAATCAATCTGTTTCAAGTTTTTAAAATTGTTCCTCTAACCTTTGATTTTTGTTTGGATTTTGTTTGTTAGCGGGAGTGACTGGGGCACCGAAACGCAGCCTCTAAATAACGCATCTGCCGCGAAACTCGTTCATTTCACCAATGTTTTGTTATCGTACACTAGTGCTATTCCCTGTTGAGCCCTGACATCATCCGGGGTCTGTAGATCAATCTACAGACCCCGGATGATGTCTTCTGACCTGGAGGATGTCATCTCTGAGTACCGCGCGCAGTAACGGTCGGCTTGTTTACCTGTAATTTGCTACTGCTATAGTTCGTCCACAACCACCGAATCGGAAAAATATTCAGCCATGTTGCAAAAAAATAGTAGTAGCAAATTATAGGTAAACAAGCCGACCGTCGCAGGTACGTCGCTGACATCATCCAAGTCATAAGACATCATCCGGGGTCTGTAGGTCAATCTACAGACCCCGGATGATGTCAGGGCTCAACAGGGAATAGCACTAGCGTACGATAACAAAACATTGGTGAAATGAACGAGTTTCGCGGCAGATAATGCGTTATTTAGAGGCTGCGTTTCGGTGCCCCAGTCACTCCCGCTATATGGATATACACTGATCTAATTATCTCCCGAACGAATACAAATTGCACAAAAGTTATATGGGTGAGTAAAGGATCATATTTTATGGCAGAAATAAGGTCCAGGTTGTAAAAAACAGTAGTTCCCCTTTAAGAGGGAAAACCACTATCAAACTCATACTGCTTTTTGTAAGATATCAGAAGCCAATGAGACTGAAAATGATGCGGTTTACTCTTTAACAGTGCATTGCATTTTAAAAGTTTGTCATAGACTATTGATTGTGTAAAATATTCATCTAAAGAGTGGGCCTAGGATAGTTTGTATAGATATTAAAGTACACTATTTACATTTTAATTGTAGTAGAGTGGAAGTATGAAGTAGTAAGACTATTTAAGTGAATATATTTAGTTTCTTTGCCATAATTGGTAGACCATAATGTATAGCATAGCTTTTGCATTGGCTTGAACTGAATTGAACGGTGCCCAGTCGACTAGAGGCCTTCCTGCATTACAGACTACACGACGCTAGGTGGCGCCACATCACTCGAGGATTTAAACGAGTCCCCCAACGTCCAGCAGTCGTCGCTAAAACTCCAGCTTTTCTTGGCCAAAAATCAATCCCACAATCCTCACACACCGGTAGTGTATTCATTTGAACGGTAAAACCGTGAAAACGCTAGCGAACCTGCAACGGAGGGGAGTCGCGCTTTGAGTTCAACCAGTTTTTCACGTTTGTTTGTTGGTTTTTTTGGATTTACACACCCGTGGATCTCCCGTGACACCTCACAAGATGAACCGGTTGGTATTTAACTTTGCTGTGTAAATGGTGAAAATAACAAATCAACTGCCTCTTCGCGAAGCCATATGTTCACTGAGTTGGAAGGCTATCTCGCTCAGTAGCTAAGTGGCTAGCTAGCTAGCTAGCTCGCACTTAGCGGCCCAGCTAGTTACTTTCTACGTCTCCGTGTTTTCTTGATAGTTGAGCTAAATGCTAACAGCCAGTGCTAACTGTAGCGCTACTGTGGTGACATGAGCTAACTTTGAGCCGAGACACGTAACCAAATGCACCATTACGCTCCTCTAAACATCGAGTGTTTTGTTTTTGACAAGTCAGAAACAATATTGCCTTTAACGTTTAGCGGAATAATGTGATATTTGCCACTTTTGTTTGATGTAGCCTCACAAGCTAACAGCAGCCAACGCCTTTGCAAAATTTACCGTTTTTACTTTGTTTATTTCATTTTAATTTGTGCGTTGAGTCTGTTTAAGCGACACTACTTTATCCTAGACCACATGCTGCTCAAAGTTAGCAAACCTTTGTTTTGCTGTTAGGCCTTTTTTAAAGAGGAAAACTCGACTTCTGAAACTTGACTTAACACTATCAGGGATTGTCCCAATTGTTTGTCCAACAGTGTCCCTTATTATGGCAGCTGGTAAGCATGTTTGGCCACGGGAAGTCTTTAAGGTCAACCAGAGTAAATCCAATGGCTTTCTGCGACCCTGCCTGCAGGTTTCTGCTGAGAAGAACATGAAGCAGGTAAGAAGAGATACTTGTTGTGTCAATAACTGTCCATTTGTCTCTTAAATCCTGGTGACTGTGAAGTGCAGTTCAGTGGTATTGAAGTAGTGCAGACTGTAGTGGTGGCCTCATCCCCTATCCTTTTGTTTTAGGTGGATATTATTAATAAGGAAGAATTAGATAAAGACAGGTGAGTCTCTGATCCACTTCTATGGGATTCACATGATCACTCATTCACTATCTGTGTCCCACGGATCATCCCTCTCAGTCACTGGACCATTAAGGCACCTTTCCATAACCATCATCACAATGTCTGTGGCTTTGAGTTTTATAGTTTCTCTCAGGATTACAACAGTTTCACATTCGGCCCGTCTCCCTCCCGGCAGATTTCAGGTGCACAGAGTACACAGTCCAGGCAAAGTGAAGCGGCTGTCATCTTGCAAGAGGAAGGGTTGCGCGTTGGCGGAGGTGGGCATAAAGCTGCACCGCGGCGCGTCAGATGTAGGCCGTTCCTGTGATCCCGGCATGGCCAACAAAGAAAATGAGCTGACGTGCTCCGACGACATACGGGGCATTCACTGCAATGACAGCCGTGGGCTCCCGGTGAACTCTGCAGAGGCCTCCAAGATGGCAGGGGCCAGCTCCAAGTACAGTGACTTTACCGAGGTGAGAAAGGAAGCTGCTTGTGTTACGAAAAATACACCTTATTGTTTCTATTTCATTCTCTCTTGGTGTCGATGAAGCTGCAACATTTTAGATGCTGAATTTCTTCTGTACATCATTTTTTTTTTTTCTGTATAGCTATCGAAGGACCACGAAGCTATGACTCACGTCCTTTTTGGAAGAAATCTTCGACTTAAAGTAGCGCTAACGCTATGGCGAAGAAATGCCAGTGAATTAGTGGCCTACTTGTTAAGGTAAAGCAGTGATGCTAATACTGACGTTTGTTAGTCTGTTTTTATTTCTCAATTATGCACCAGGTTTCATGTTCTCTTGTGTTTGTGGTTTCCCAGAATTCAAGACACAAGTATACTGCTTGACTGCTTACCTGTCTTAACAACCAAGTAAGTCACGTTTAGGCTTTACATTCAAGCTACTCAAAGTTTCATATTGACTTTTACAATAATGATGGCATCAATAGGGCTCCAACTGTTTTTTTCTTCTCAAATTGTTAATTCAAATCTATAATTTGTGAGAGTTGGAAACAAATTTGCATGGTAGCATTTCAAGGTGACATCCAAACGACAAGCGGCGCATTTCTTTTGGCATTTCTGACTGGTAATCCGCATCATAAATTAATATTTTAACTAATCTAAATTGGGTTTTTTCACGTCTCTTCAATGTAAAAGGCGTTATTAAATACATTTGACCATAATGAGCAATTAAAGTCACAAAACTCTAAGCTAATTTACTGAAACGTAAAATCACATAATCCGTAATGATGTTTTATTTTTTTCTTTACTTGTTTTTAAGTCCTAAATAAATAATTTATTGTGGTATAACAGGCTGGACTCAACGATTAATACAGTTCGAGTCCTGTTTGTTTGTGGTTCGATTTTCTGTGCCTGCTCACGACGTTGCTTTATAATCAGCCCACCTTTCATCTTGTGTTTCCTTCTCTCTCGTCAGCCTTCAAACTGAAGCACCATGTTTGTCACTTGGCTGCTGCGTTGACCTCATGCCCCAAGTCAAAATGATCCTTGGCAGTAAATATGAAGAGTAAGTGGCGCTCACAAGGAATGCAGCACTAATCTAAATGTTCTTACTACATTATACGAGACCGAATTTGCTGTTTACATCTGAAAGACAGACTGACTGATGAAACCTCTTTGACGAGTGGTGAAATGCTTTTAACCGAGAACTTGTTTATGTTTCATGAAGCCAGATGAGAGAATTGAGAATAAAAAATGTATGATTTGACTAACTTGTCTGGTTTAACGCTCTTTTCTTTTTTTTCTGTACACGTGTAGACACATCACTGTGGGTTTACACTGGGTTCAATCCGTCATCAGGAAGTGGTGGCCAGAACTTTCTAAAAATGAGAAAAGACTGCGGGACAGTTGTTCAGAAGACAGGTGAGCAGTGGATGCTTATGTAATAGTTGTTAATAGCTTTAACTGTAGATTAGAATTCCCTCTGACAAATCAGTAAACTTAATTAACAGGTCTGTGACCGACCAGCTAATACACTATTTTGTTGATTCTCAGGATTATGAGAAATATTTGACCCACAACTATGTATTGATGATTTCAGATGGTGACCAGTTTTACAGATCCATTCACAAGTTCGTCAAAGTATTATTTCTGTACGGTCAATTTCCAATTGAAGTTCACATGTACAGTCTAATGTCAAAGTTAAACACACACTCATCCTGCAAAACGTAGAACGTCACAGCAAAAAATGTACAACTGGCATGACTTTTTATTTTTTATCCCAGTGAACAACAAACCATAAGAGAAAGAAACATGTTTTTGTTTCTTTTATGTTTTCTGGCCTCAAGTGACAACATCCACAAAGTGTCCCTGCAGAAAACGTCCTACCATTAAAGACTTTTTCCTCCTATTTTACATAAGACAGCGAGCATCACATCATGTAAACAAGCCCTGCTTTGCTTACGCTCTTGTTTTTGCAAGTCTGTATAATTTCTCACCACCGATATAATTAACACCTCTATAACAATGCCAACAAATGAGAACACTACTGGCGGCATATATGGGAACTTTCTGGCAATACCGTTTTACTGGGTTATATTTGTATAAATTCAAATATTCTCCATCTAGTCCTCTAACTTCTGATGAGTTGCATGAAGGAAGATTAAAGACCTCAGAGCTGGACTGAAGTCTCTTGCGGACTCTCCATATATTGCGTTTGTAATGTCTGGATGTTTATTGCAGGAATATTGAAGTCATGAAGCAGCGGCTGAAAGACTTGTGGAAGGAAGGAGCCAGATTATGTTTGGTTCCAGGATCCACGGGAGAACTGGCAAAGGTCAGAGGATGCCATTGTTTCTTGGCAACTCATTGTAGCTCACAGTTAACAGAAATTGTTGCTTTCTCTTGTTACTTTACGGTCTCGTAAGATGAAAAATATTATTTCTATAAAATGAACAGACCCATGTTTAAGTTTCATAATGAACAGTGTTGCAGACCTGTTTTACCAGACTATACAAATACTCCTGTTTCTTTTCGCCCTCTGTTGATTTTGGGTGGATACGGCCAACCGCTCCCATCCTTTCAAAAAAAAAAAAAAGTATCCAGGGTCATCATTTGTTGCTGTGGTTAATTTTTCCAATCGTCACATCCTGCTTTGTGGCCATCAATAAATATATATATATATATATATATATATAAAATAATAGCAGAAATGATGAAAATGTGTTGTTTTAATATCTAAAACCAAAGTTTATTTTAAAGCATGCATGTTTTCACTGGCTTTGATGACTAAACTAATGTGCTATCTCTTCTTGCAGGCCATAGAGGCTTATCTATCACAGCTGCCCTGACAGTTGACAATGTAGCACTCTGAGGATGTGACCACTACTGCCAATTATGGCTATGTTTTGAACTGATAATGACGCCAGAGAAATGGACTGGTTCGTACTGCTCCTCAAACCTCTTAACTGGGACTGAACTTGACAATTCAGACAACTCGCTCAGTTAGAGCTGAAGACACTTAAAGGAGGGCTGAGAGAGCCTTCCTGCACAGCAAATGACTGCTTCACATTGAAGTGGACCGTCTTGTGAAGGGGCATGTTTAGTGGACCTCCACGAGACTGGGTGTAATGTCGCTCTATGAAGTGCCAAGCTCTTTGTCTCTCACTACACCACTCTTCGCCATGGAATGCAAATGCATGTGTGGATGTTATGAATGCGCCGCTGTTTTGATGTTTTTCTTTTTGCATCTGGATTCCCCGGAATCAGGAACTTGAATCAGTCTTTAAGTTATTAGCGCTTGTCTTCTTGTTTTCATTTTGCCTCTTTGTATGACATTTGACTGTAATAATGTAAAATGTTAAAAACAAGTGATTCTTTTAAACTTCTTTTAAATAAATTTGATAAAAATCTAAACGTGATCATTTTTGTGTTCCAAAAACAGAAAATAAACCATAAGAATGACCAGAAATAAGCTTGTTGTTGCTTTTTTCAGATATTGTAATATTTATTGTTGTTTATTTTGGTCAATGAAATACTTAAATGCTAAATTATGTTGCTTTACAGTCTTTCAAAGTAGCCTAACGTGTATTTCAGGTTTACTTCCTTGGAATTACATGTGATTTTTTTTTTTTTCGCCAAATAACTTTATTGAAAACGGTGAGTTTTTAAAACGGAAGTCCTAAACCGGAAATGACGGCTACGGTTGCCCTTATTAGACATTCTCTGGTTGCGTTTTAGGTTTTGTACGACGAAAATAAATAACAATAACGATTAAGATTTTAAAAAATGCATAAATATAAGGCATGCCATCTAGATTGTAAATTGATACGTGAAAACTTTAAGAATAATTCTTGCGGTATTATTTTGTTAAAAAATAGAATGGGAACTATTTTATGATATTAAGCTATTATTAGAATTAAATCATTTTTTAATTCAAATATTTTATTTGAACATTTTTACAGTCTTACAATTGAATTTTTCAGACGGAATATAAAAGTTAAAAAGTGTGATCTGCGGTTGGGACAATAAAGTTTTATTGAAGTGACGTCAGTCGCTTCCGTTCCTTCTCCAAACTGCTCTCGACCACATAGATGTTGACGGACAAACAGCTAGGCGTCATTTTAACCGAGTAAAGATAGACAGTATGTGGAACAGGGAAAGAATACCGCTGTTATGTGTTTTGGTGCAGGCTGCGCTCGTCGTGGCGTGGTGCTTCACCGACATGGAGACGGGGCCTGGCGCAGGTGTATCGACGCAGCCGAACGGAGATCGGTTCAAAATTGAGGGCAGAGCGATAGTGCCCGGCGTGAAACCACAAGACTGGGTCTCCTCGGCACGGGTCCTGGTGGAAGGCGAGGAATATGTCGGATTTTTGAGGTAAGCAACAGCTACAGTGACACCAGCTAGTTTGCTAGCTAGCACACGAGCTAACGGGGTAGCGTTAGCATTGCTAGCTAGTAGCTCAAGCCTGTAGGTCTGCTGCGTCTGGTGACCGTCCGGCAGCTGCTACAGGCAGATGGCAGCTAGTGACTGTTGTGGCTAATTTACAGCTTAACTTCTGAGGCTGTAATTGTGGCCAATTTGTCTCTGTGCCTAGTTGTTAATTTTATTATAAATTCGGCCAGGCCCTCTTGGTCTTTGTAGTCGCAGCTGTAACCATAACAAACCGTGGCCACAAGAGACGTGTCTGTTATTCAGGTCTAACAACCAGACAGAGAAGCTGAGGCAATAGGACATTTAAAATGCCACACAGACAGAATAAGTTTTCGCTGTGTAATGAATTTACAGTTAGAAATGTCATATATCATGGTAAACCTCACAGACAACCGATTAAACACTAATAGATATATATCCTTTATATAATCCTTTTTTTTTTTTTGGACCTGGCAAATGGCCAGACCTTTAAAGGCTTCATCCATTTATTTTTTTTTAAGCCAGTGTCATGCTCTGTTCCTGGTGTATTATTTACGTAATCTTATCATAACATGTTGTGCTGTACTGCTAATGTTTAGCTCACCTCCTCATAGAGACGGTGTGATCAGAAGATGCATGTCTCACTGCAATAACCACCACTACTTTACACTTATTACAGACTCAAACGTGCCCACACAGTAGAGACAACATCTCTCAACAAGAACTAAACATAATAATCATCATGTAGGAAATATTTTTTGCTGACGCTACTGTAGCTATACCTAATAAACTGTGCAGCTTTAACAGAAGCGTTGTCCTCCTTTGTTGCAGAACCGATGGGAGTTTTGTTGTGAATGACGTCCCCTCGGGTTCTTACGTCGTTGAAATCATTACCCCCACCTATAGATTTGAGCCTGCGCGTGTTGATATCACATCCAAGGGGAAAATGAGGTGAGGTCTGACTTCGGAGAGAAGCATTTGTACGCGGTTGCGTTCAGAAGCAGCTAACCCTCTTAAACGATGTTTCGCTTTGCAGGGCGCGCCTCGTGAACTACATCAAGACTTCAGAGGTCATTCGGCAGCCGTACCCTCTTCAAATCAGAGCTAACGGTCCTCACAGCTACTTCATGAAGAGGGAAACCTGGGGATGGACGGACTTCCTTATGAACCCAATGGTAATAAAAATGAAATGATAATTATTGGAGTAGAGAGATGTGGATGCTGCAAAAGCGCAGCTATTTAAACATAGATAGATAGATAGATAGATAGATTCTTATCATTCATTCTTATGATTCAGTGTTCAAATGTTGGATAATCCATTAAACAATACTGATCTGGCACTTTATATTAGGAGTAAACCTTCCTTGTGCTGAAACTCTGATGCAGAAACTTAAGATTTTGTTAAACACAATAATGAATAAAAATGGGTCAATATAATTTTTTTTTAATCATTAATTTCTTGTTTTTAATGTCACGTTGTTGTTGCTCCTACAGGTTATGGTGATGGTTTTGCCTCTGCTGATCATCGTTTTGCTGCCCAAGGTGGTCAACACCAATGACCCAGAGATGAGAAAGGTAAATACTTCCCTTAAAGTGTTTTTATTCATTAATCATTGTCTCTGAACTATATTGGCTCTATTATGACCAAGAATTGGTTATGTTGGATTCCTGAAAAAAAGGACTTTGCCGTATTTGTGGTAAAAGGAGTGCTTATATTAACTTCCCGACATCCTGTCCTTGCCGTGTCTTAAAATGTGAGCTTATTATAACTGTGAGGAACGTCACAGAAATCCATTTTGTGATATATTATTAGAATCAGAAAGGATGTTCAGAGTCTGTGCCCAGCCTTCATTCCTCCATCTGCTGCTGCTGCTGTTTTCATTCACTGTCACCGTCCTCCTCACAGGAAATGGAGCAGTCCATGAACATGCTGAACCCCAACCCCGAGCTTCCTGACGTCTCTGAGCTCATGACCAAGCTCTTCTCTGGCTCCAAGGGCTCCAGCAAGGCAAGCAGCAGCAGCAAGGGCACCAGGCCAGCTGTTAAGAGGAGGTAGTACTGTACGTGTCTCCTGAATTCTGCCTAAAGGAAGCTTGACTTATGCCATGGAAGCAAGATTTTTAAGTGTCATTTCCCCACCATCCCTTCTGGATTTACTGTACAGATTTCTTTATTGACAAATGTTTTGAGCACATCTTTATTTCTAATATGCTATTGGAAACTGAGCATAATTATTTTTTTTCATACTGCACTGATGGAAATTTCTGCTAAAACTTCTTTAACCTGCTCTAAACATTCAACCATGTGACTCCGCTACGCATCAATCTTTTCTGTGCTAACCCTCCATTGTGCATTTTTTTTCCACTGCTGCTAATTCCACTACCTGAAAGAGAACATATATACATATTCAGAGATTTTCTTCTTTTTTTTTTTTTTTTTCCTCGATTTGGTTAATATGACTGTGAATGAAAATAAATTGAATTTTAACATTGATAAATTCTTATTTAAAAGCCTGGATGAATAAATTGTAATGGTATATGACAACTTGTGTTTTTTTTATCTCATTTGTTCGCGGGTGAACGCGTGACCTTCTCATTTCTTTTTGAATTACCGTCGTGTACAGTATGGCTTCAGTTTGCATTATTGTGCCCAAGGTAAAAAAAAGATAGTGACTGGCAGCTCAAATAGTGACACAGCTGTGTGGTTGCTTTCAAAATTCGTGAAGAGTGTGTACTGGTTTGACTTCAAATAAAGCGGGGATTAAATGTTTGTGATAAATATCCTCATTTTATCAGTTCAAGCTAGTGACACAACGGCCTTTTGAATTAAAATAATGAGGAATAACAAAAGTTTTATAGAGACTGACAAAAAAGCTCAATTAAATGTCCAAGTACTCACTTTTTTTTAGCCGCATTATATGTTATACATACTAAAAAGTAAGGTTCATTTAAAGTACTGCGGGACATAGACGGCATAACCTACGCACGTAGCCTAGCAAGCCATTTATACTTGTGTGCTCATCAGTCCGGCTTGCTCTGTAAAAATACCAGCCAAATGCTAGTTGGCACTGTGTCTTTTTTGCGATGGTCTAAACCTATGCTATGCATACATACAAGTCTGTGTGCAGCACAAACTTTGATGCAACACCTTTTCAGTGAATCACTGTGTTCCCATCTTTTCAAGAAAGACATTTTGACCTGTCAAGAAACAAGACCCGTCTAACTTAGCTGCCGCAGATTGAGCTATTGCTGAAAATAAAAACTGCTAAAAAGGTGTTTTTATGAGAAAGGATTCAATGCTTGTGTTAGACCTCAAGGATGTGACGTGTTATGGTGAGCGGCAGTGAACGAAAATACCTTTTAAGGTACAAGAAAAATTCACAGGTTAACTTTTAAGGCAACAGCAAGTCCTACAAGATGAAATCGGCTATTGAGCTTGCACGTAGTCAGACGCGTCTCCTTGACAACCAAGCAAACGCCATCCATTGATGAAGACGGGGGTTATAAGAGTGAAAGGAGAGAAGAAAATTGCTATAATAATATATAATATATATATAATTGATGTTTAGGAAGAGACTGAATATTTTAGAGCTCACTTATGATCAAAAGATGCAATAAAAAAGTCATCAGCATCACTGTGACTCTCAAGACACGATTTGATTCAATCAATCATTTAAAATATTTTAACAATGAGTTGAAAATACTGAGGAATGAGAAATATCCACAGAGTTGAGTTACCAGGTCCTGCTTTCTTTGTAATAATAAAGGACCATGTTTCAGGAAAGAAATGTTTTTATTAACAATGATGGAGGTCAGAGGAGCTATCTCAAGCTGTGATGAAGCAAACCCTTTTGGAGGGATTAATTAATTGCCATTTGCTGTTGCATCAGAGTAAAGATGGGAGTCTTGGGAGCAGTGAAATCTCCAGTGACCTCTTGGTTGGAAGCCTGTTCTTCACTTAGCAACAGTCATGCTTTGGGTTGCATGTTGTCCAAGGCACATTTGACCAATCAACTATTCTGGTTTAGCGACAATTTTCCTTACCTCCTAAAGAACGGGGAAATGAGATCAGATTCAAGACATTTGGCTGTGAATATATTTCAGTTTTAGTTTTTTTTTCTTCACTGTTCATATCAGCACACACGGGCTCACGTTCACAAAACTGTGCAGACCGACACTGAGCATGGATTCATCTACAAAGCAGTACAAGCAGAACAAAAGGCACAGAGTTTAGGGAGAAACGTTTGACATTACAGCATAAAAACCAGAAAAAAGTGCAATAATTTACAACAGCATCCGTCAGAAAGACATCGGCTTCAAATGCATGTGTACAAAGTCTTAGTTGTTTGTTTTTTTTGTTGTTTTTTTTTTTTTTTTACAGACTATTGACAGGAGTAGAGGTGCGATCAATAAACAATCACACATGTCGTATTAGCCACGATGCAGGTGTAAATGCACATACATAAATGTTCAGATTAGCCCTTAAACACAAGATCAAATATCGATTGAGAGAGCCGAGATAGAAAACAAAACATTCACTAAACACAAGTATACACTAAACAATTTACATTTACCACGTGTGAGGTGTAAAATGATTAGTATGACGTGTTCTTCATAATATAAAACTTTTTTTTTTTAAATGTGTAAGCCTGTATTGTATCCTTTATATACAGTGCATTTGACATTAGAATAAAAGAGGATTATTATATGAGGTTTAAAGGATAGGTTCAGAGTTTTTTGTTGGTCAAAAACAGGCCGGTGCTATAAAAGGAGGAAGTTATGCTAGCTTGTCCCTCTGGTTTTATTATTATATTTTTACATTTTCTTTTGGAAGTAAACCAGTGATTCTCATCTGTACATGCATGGACACTATGCTAACACAAATTGCTACACTAGCATACGTTTAATGGTGCAAATGTGACAAAATGTAAACAAAAACATAAAAAACAGGCATTAGAAACAAGGCCTAAAGTGTACCCACAACTAACTTACTGTTTCTATGGCGATGCAGTATCTTTGAAAGCTCTTGACCTGATATAAGAGAGTACAACAAAACCTTAATTGCTGTATTTTAAAGACAAACCAGACAGCTAAAGGCTAATATAACACTGAGCTTCAAGCACTGCAAGGCTAAAGGTTAATATACCCCTGAACCTCAAGCACAGATGAGGCTAAAGGTTAAGATACTCTAAACCTCAAGCACAGATGAGGCTAAAGCTTAATATACCCCTGAACCTTAAGCACAGATGCGCCTAAAGGTTAATATCCACTGAACCTCAAGCACAGATGAGCCTAAAGGTTAATATACTCGGAAACCTCGAACACAGATGAGGCTAAAGGCTAAAATAACCCTGAACCTCAAGCACAGATGAGGCTAAAGGCAAATATAAACTTGAGCCTCAAGCACAGATGAGGCTAATGGATAATGTGACCTAGAGCCTCAAGCAGAGATAAGGCTACAGAATTCTTTCTAAACTCCTGCTTTACCTACCATGTAACACAACTGCAGACAATGGAGATTTTGGTGTATGTCACATGTAGTGTTAATGTGACCTTGAGCCTCAAGCAGAAATGAGAGTCAATGTAACCTGGAGCTATTAGCCTCAAGCACAGATAGGGCTACAGGTTTCTTATTAAAGTACTTTCTTACCTGAAATGCAACATAACTGCAGACCTTCTGAGGTTTGTCTCATTAGCAGTGGCTAATGTAACCTAGAGTGATCAGCCTCAAGCAGAGACAAGATGAGGCTTCTTTCTAAACTCAACACCTCCAAATTTGTGTTGGCGTTGAGGTGACTTTTACCTGTGAAAAAAAGACTTTGATGAAGTAAAATCAGGATAGACTAGGAAACTCTGAACCTGTTCTTTAACCTTTTATTCATATGAGAAGGTGCAGCCACCTTGCTGAGGTTTCTTTCCTGCAATAATCTGGAACATCTGTTTAAATGCTGCGTCAGGCTCAGCGCATTTTCCACCAACACATTTTAACACAAAAATCACATGCAGCACTTCATGCTGATAATGACCACTTACAGAATATATCAATGAAATCCAACATGTGGGCAAAAACAGGAGCTCTGCTGTATCATTACAGAGCCATATTATGTCATTTTATTGTTGACATTTGGGTTCTGTCCGCCCCAGTACAGCTTGTCCTCGCCTCTCCTCCTCCTCCTCCACTGGCAGAGCAGGAGCATGCGGAAGGTCTTCTGGAAGGTCTTGTTGCAGAGGGCGTAGCACATGGGGTTGATGGTGCTGTTGACGTAGCACAGCCAGTAGCCCAGGTGCCAGAGGGACGTGGGGATGCACTCGGCACAGAAAGTGGAGATGAGCACCATGATGTTGTACGGCGTCCAAGTGAGGATGAAGGCCAGGAGGATGGCACTGAGGGTCTGGGCTGCCTTCTTCTCCTTCACCAGCACATTCCTCTTTCTCTTGGTGATCTGGTTCTTCAGGACAGGGTCCATGGGTTTGGAGGTGGTGGTGGAGGCGGAGGATGGTGAGGCATTTTTGGCAGGCTGCTCTACTTTCGGTGGACACGGTGTCACTGTGCTTGTGGGAGTGCTGTTTTTACTCTTGGAGCCAGGTTTGAACTTATAAGAGATGCACTTTTTACTGTTCTTCTTGATGGGAGTGGAAAAATACTGGTCCTCTGTATAGTCAGTCACTTGTCCGTTCTTATTACTTTGTCCACTACCTTGCTCTTTGAAAGATCCTTCTGGGGTTTCTATTGAAACATGAGCCTCCTCCTCTTCTGACGATGAGTAGCTGTTGAAAGAAGTGATCTGATCTGCCTTTGCCCAAGCATCGTCTGATTTAATGGTTGTTTTAGTGGCATTACTCTGATTGGATGAGGACCAGGACGCCTGATTATGGCCTCTTCTCTCTCTGGTGAAGTGAAAACAAGAATGAATGATGGTTTTCTGCGGTTTATTCCCCTCCAGAACATTTTCCGTCGTGAGTCCTTGCAGCTCTGCCAGATCCTTTGTCCGTTTTTGGGTCTCCTTGTAGATTCTGCAGTAAAGGATAGTCATAACCGAGACTGGGATGTAGAAGGCAGCAATGGCTGTCCCAAATGTGATCACAGGCTCTGTTAAAAACTGGATCTGACACTGGTCCATAGGCACTTTTCTCTCTCCCACAAAGTACTGCCAGCACAGAATCGGTGGCGCCCAGAGGACAAAGGACACCAGCCATGCCATGCCTATCATGATGGCAGCTCTCTTTGGAGTCCTCTTTGCCCGGTACGTCAGCGGCCTTGTAATGGAGAAGTATCTGTCGAAGCTGATAACAAGTAAGTTCATAACTGAAGCATTGCTGGCAACATAATCCACAGCCAGCCAGAGATCACATGCAAGGTTCCCCAAGGACCAGTAACCCATTAGTATATATGTGGTGTACAAGTTCATGGACAAAACTCCTATGATGAGGTCAGCAAATGCCAAACTCAGCAGGTAGTAGTTGTTCACAGTCTTCAGTTGGCTGTTCACTTTGAAGGACAACATCACCAGCACGTTACCGACGATGGTAATCAGGCTGACGATGGCTGACACTGTGGCGATGGTTATAACCTCCCACAGGCTGTGAGGAGCAATTGGGACATGTGAAGTGTTGCCAAAAGTGCTGTTTAGAGAATCCATGGTTCTGTTTTCTGTCCGTGTTACTGCTGAAAATTGTCCTTCTGTGGCCCCATGCAGACTGAGCAGCTTTCCTACAGTGAAAAAAAGAAACAGCAGTGAGTGCTCAACTGTGCTCAGAAGAAGAAGTATTGATATAATACTGTGTTTTTTTGCATGTTTTCAAAATGACTTATCATATAAAATACTTAAAGCTGTGCTGAGCTTTAATCTATTTTGAATAGTCCTTAAATTTCAGGCTCGGATTAAGTTATGAAAACAAACATATACATTTAAACCTGCTCTCTGTATTTTTTAATATCATAATATATTTATATGCCTACTTTATTTTATTTTATTATTTATTTTTTAATCATTTTTAATACCCTTAAATATATATATATATATATATATATATATATATATATATATATATATATATATATTTTTTTTTTTTTAATATCATAATTATAATAAAAAACTTGAACATTTTTGTAATTTTCTAAATTTCTGTTACGGTATGCTCCACATCAGGGGCGATTCTAGGGTCAGCGCTTTAGGGGTGCTGAGCACCCCCCACCAAAGATTGGAAAGACAACAATAAATGAGAGAACACATCTTCCTTTAATGTCAAACTACTGTGTCACAAAGCTATCATTTGGTTTAAAAAATAAAGAAAAGAAATTGCATTTAAATGAGAAGATAAGGTAGGAACAATAAGTGCAAAACAAACTTAAGGTCAATAAATGTCAAAAAGCAACCCCGCCTAAAAAAAAATATTATCCAATCACTTTTTTCCTTTTAATTCCCCAATCTTTGTAAAGTAATTAGAACGCTGAAAACATTTTTTTTAAAATAAGTTATATATTATTTTTTTTAAGATTTCATATAACTGATGGACGACATTTTCCTTAATGAGAAAGAGAAAGAGAAGTACCAAAGCCCCACCCCTTTACATTTGTTATCCTTACAAAAGCTGTAAATGTCCTCTGTTGACAGGCAGTATTAGTCTTACACCTTGGCTTTAACATCAACACATATGCACAAACCAAAAGCTTAATATAAACTGTGGACAGTGGTTTGACAACCTGCACTATTAACTTACCAGAGAGAGAAAAAAAACGTCAGCTAGTATACTCCTACTGAAAAATAACAACAACAGTAAAAGTTAGGACTGTTGCTAATGACTGGAATATTACAGTCATTAGCAACAGCCCTCAGCACCAACACACATATGTGTTGGTGCTGAGGGCTAAAGTAAGAGTGATAAAGTAAATAGATCGTTTGGTAACTTACAGGAGCCACATGCCTCAGGTGGTCAACTAAACCTAAGGTGTGTGCGCGCTAGTGGTGGGCGGATCGATCCAATGCAATCGTTTCAGTTTGTCTCGTTTCATTAAAGAGGCGACCGGACTGTCTAAATGCCGCTGCTGTCACAGAGTCGGCTCATTTTGCTCCTCCTGCACCCCTCGTGTGTTTGTTGTACCTACGCCAGGTGACCAAACACCGCCCACCGCTACCAGCCAGGCCCGGACAGCAGCAGCTATTATACACAGCGCAGAGACGGAGCAGGAGAATGGCAGATAGAAAGAGTAGGGCTGTTTGGTTATATTTTCGGAAAATGAAACGATAGAAAGTTGTACTATTTGTAAAAAGGCTGTAAGATACAGTGGTAACACAACAGATTTGTGTAAGCATATGGGCATTTTTAAAATCCCCCGCCCACCTGACCCCCGACAGACCCCTGAAAAGAAGAGAACTGTACTAAATGAGAGAAATTATGTCTTATTTTTGTATTGTATTGTACTTCCTGAACACATCCTTATATTATTTATAATATTTTAAGTGGAGTGATAATTTTGTACATCCAAATCCAGAAAGAAGTGCAATGAAGGGAGAGATTTAGTTTTATAATTGTATCGTTTCTGAACACTCTGCCTGAAAAATAATTTGTTTTTATCTGTCCTAAAGTGATCATTTTGTGTTGTTTCTGAACAAAAACCTTAATTTTGATAAAGTATTTTCTTTTTACTTAGAAACTTTGCCCAAATTCTATACTGGATTTGAACTGATAATACAAAAGGCAAATCACAAAAACACTTAAATGTCATGAAACTTAATTCAGATTTAGATTGATTCAGATTGATGATGCATCCACGTAATTATTAAAAAGTATCGATATCTAGCGGTATCGCACACCTCTGGCGCGCGCTGTGTCGCGGAGGGAACTGTAAATGAGAGAGGTGGATCATACCACTTGGGGGGGAGGGGGGTACTGTATTTCCCCGTTAAAATATTATGTTTAAGCCACATATGCTTTCTTCGATTATGCTATTTGTTTTGGCATCTTATCATAGACAAACTCTTTTAAAATAAAACAACCAAAAAAAAATTTCAACTCTTATTTTTAGGGGTGCTGGGACAAAGTTTAGGGGTGCTTGAGCACCCCTAAAAACTGGCTAGTCACACCTATGCGCCACACGTTGGTCCAAATTCGAGCCCGGAACCTTCAAATCTAATACCATTTGCCATCGGACACTGTTCGGTAGAACACCCGCTCTCTAAAGTGAGAGGTGTCACGTACTAAACATTCCGTCCGCTGTTGACAGTAATGGAGGGTAGACCGATCAGAGGCAGGGGAGGCAGCTGGAAAAGAGGCGGCCGCGGTGGAAACGACAGCGACGGTTTTGGCGGTGAACACCGAGGGAGAGGCAGAGGAGGCCACCACCGCGGCCGGGGTAAACGAGACCACTACCGGGGTCGTGGACGCGGGAGAGGCGCGGACTTCCATCAGCGGGTGAGAGAGAGCATGGGAACTCCGGACCCGTTACATCACTCAGCCAAACTTCATTAAAAAATCTTGTGAATTTCGAAGTTTCCGTCATTGGTTCAACGTACACACTCTCGAAGTAGATTGCAGATCTAAACATCATCTCATATTTAATTCGGCATAGTTAGCACTCATTTTAGTGTAGTGGTTATCAGGTACTTAAGCTAGTTTCAAAGAAAATACCCTCACAGGGCTGTGGGAACTTTCAAGTGTTGCACCATGATTTAAATGTTTCTGAACAGTACTGCATGTTCATGTACAGTGCACATATGAGATCCTGCCTCCTCAGTGTAACAGACTGAGCCTTTTATCAGTATCATCATAGTGATTAAGCACTTGAAATGTCTCCCACTGCACTTTAACATCATCACTGCGCAGCCTGTGCCTGTGCCTGGGGTGTGACACCAGAGGCTTCAGATTCATTTCCACTGGGGATGTTCAGTCCGTTATTTCCCCGTGCCATGGCAACTGCAGAATTAGAGGAGAAACAATAGGGGCTCTGTTGATTGCAATCAGGGGCATCACTGTGAGTACACGGTGCCACTTGATTGCAATCATAAAAATCTCCTCTGGTGCATCCGTAAGCCACCATGTGGTCTTGGATGATATTGTCGGTGGAGGAAAGATTTCTTGAAAAACCGAGACAAATCCACAGCTTAGTCTCATCGCCACGGCAACAGTATTGGAAGATTTGTGCAGCTGTGTGACACAACAGGAGGAAATATATGACTCAAACGGATTTAATGAATTCAGTTTTGGCACAGACAGCTTTTAGTATTATTATTATTGTAATTATTGTCATTACAGTGCGGCGACTTGCCTTTTACCTTGACCCCTCTGTTAAGCCTAGCTACCAATCATGAATACGAGCAATGTGTTAATGACCACAATGCAAAATGCTCATTGAATAATACTGAATTTCTCAGGCAGATTTATATTACAGGTCTACAAAGGGTTCATTTACAAACTTTAACATCTGATATGATGTTAAAGTTCCCGTACTCTTGTTTCTCCTTTAGGATAAAGATGAAGGGGACAGGTTTCAGGACGAGGAAGAGGAGGAGGACAGGATGGAGGTGTTCTCCAGGAGGAAGCTGGAGTCAAACTGGGACCGATACAAGGAGTCGGAGAGGAAGGAGTCGGATGACGACGCGCCGACTCAGAGAGGAACGGACTACCACGTGCTGCTGGAGTCAGCAGGTAAGGTCTGAGCTCACAGTGTCGGAGGAGGACTTCTTTAGTTTGCTCCAGAGGCTTCCATGCTTTATGCATTATGCTTCAGTTTTACATAAGATATTAAAACGACCTCTGGATCAAAAGAGCGTTGTGCTCATCTTAGTGGAAATGCTCACTGTGTCAAATACTCCAGAGTCTTGATGCAGTTTTCTGAAGTTGTCCTAATTAGTTCAGAGGAGGTTGTCTTGAGGGACGTTAATTGCTCTGTAAGGACACTGCTGTCAAATGGCTGTGTAAAAGATCCTTGTTGGTGTTTGCGTGCTACTTTCAGTCTCTGCGGTCTCTCGATCTGTTGATGTGTCTTCCCCAAGGTTCAGCTCAGCGCTGTCTGACTGACCATCGGCTCTGTTGCGGGACTCATATCTCAAGTTGGGTTTAATAAAACAAAGGATGTGGGTCTATGGTTTTAGTTGGTTGTAAGGATTCTGCATCAACGTGAGTTTAAGATGCAGGCTTTTTGTTGCAGCTCAATATTCTCCTGATAAGTTTCAACGAACAGCTTCTGCAGCTTCAATTCCATTTGTGTCACCGTGCCTGTTGTGGTTTGGTGGATAGTTTTCCGCCTGTATGTCGTCAAACTCTATTTAATATTTGTATCTGCCAGTAAAGATGCTGAAAGATGGAGCCGATGCGCCTCCTCTGAAATATGGACAACAGAAAGAGCTATGATTGGCTAGCATCGTCCGTCTTTAGCGAGGACAACATGAAACTGCCAACAGTGAATGTCCTCTTTCTCAGTAAGGCTGGTTTATCTCTGAATCTCAATCTCTGAAGAATCCAAGTCAATTGAATGCAATAATCACACATTTAAGTGATTTCCTCTGTCTCGTGCCTTTTTGATGCACCCTATATTTTAGAAACAAAACACGATTGCTCCAAATTAATCAAGCAACACAATCCATCTGCTGTAGTGGTGTCACAACGGTTAACTGGTTAAATTCACTTCCATCCACTCTGTTGCTGCCTGTTCCACATCAGTACGTGTAGGGGTCTGGCTTTTTTTAATATGACTGCACGCTTTCAAAGCGTTACTCCATTATTTTAGCTTGGCACACACTGTGTCTCACTCACACTTCACAGTTTTTAGCAGCAGAAACTGAGATGTTGACTTTCTGTTTTTCTCTATCAGAAATTGTTGCCTCTATTACCCACGATGCAACATAACGGCCAAGATTTTCCTCCGAGGTTTGGGTGTGTTGTGCTGCTAGAGTCGAATTTAACCTTGAGCTAAAGCAGACGACTGGGCTACAGATGCCAACTCAGATATTTGAGTTAAAAAATGTGACAATGAAGTATTGGCTGATTTTATTTTTTTTAAACAGTTTTTAACCTGAAAAGAGAACCATTATTTCCTAACGTCTCTTGAGGGACTTTATTTTTTTGTGTGTGTATTAAGACTTGGAGTCACATCTGTTTAAGTAGTTGGAAAATAAATTCTGAATCCAGCTTTGATTATTTTTCTACATTCAGTTTATGGCAGAACGGCTGAGGTACAAATCGTCCATGTACCCTCTTGTCGGCATGACCGAGTAGGTTTCATAACGCACTGCGGCAGGTAGAGGAGTACTTGACTGGATAAACAGGGGTTTGGATGTGGAAGACTAAAAATGTTATCTAGCATTAGAGAATTAGACATTTCTAAAACAGCAGGGTTCAAAGTAGGGTCACAGCAACACGTTGCCCTCGGTTCAAATTAACAAAAGTCAACCAGACATGCTGTGATGATTGACTTTTCCTTTCTTTTCTCTTCTTTTTTACAACAACACAGCATATAAATTATTTTTATATATGATTTTTTTTTGTTATTAAAATAATTATTGCATGTCACAGTTATTAATAATGAACTGTTACATCGCCAATGAACTTCATCAGTTTTAACACATGTACGGATAACATTTTAAAGCTTCCCTTCAATGTACACCGATCAGCCACAACAATTAAACCACTGACAGAAGAAATAAATAATATTGATCATCTTGTGACAATTAATGGTTCTGCTGGGAAACTTTTGGCATTCATGTGGATGTTACTTAGACATGTACCATCCACCTAGACCAGACCAGACACCCCCACCCCATAGCGATGACACTCCTTGATGGAAGCAGCCATCCCCAGCAGGATGCAGCCTGACACAGACACACACACAAAAACGCTTTAAGAACAACTAAAAGAAACATGAAGAACAGGACAAGGTGTTGACCTGGCCTCCAAATTCATTAACTGATCAAGTATCTGTGGGATGATCCACAGAGGCCCCTCCCCTCAACCCATAGGACCCAAAGGCCCCCACTAACAACTTTCTGTTGCCAGACACCACAGGTCACCCTCAGAAGGCCCATGTCCATTCTCTGATGAGTCACAACTGTTTTGGAGGCACAAGGGAGACCTACACAATACTAAGAAGGTGGTCATAATGTTATGCCTGAACAGTGTATAAAGGACAAATCCCCCCCGCGAGGATTCCTCAAAACTGGTTTTGAAGCTCAGTGTGGTGGCTCTGGCTGGACAAAGGTGGAACATGAGTGGAGCTGTGGCAAATGGGTGACATCTAGGCAGGCGGCTAACTACCTGTGAAGACACCCAACTGTCACTCGAAGTGGCCACGCCCTAAATTTGGCACACCTTTGAGCGCTGACATAAACCAAAATATTAAACTGAATGAGGAAATTGGGTTCGGGCTAAATATCTATGTGTTTATTCGGATGGTCCATGCAACATTTGAACTCTCTTGTTGTCTATTAGGAAGCCATTAGGCTGTTTGTTTAGATCAGCAAACTATCTCTGATGCTCTGAACGCCGTTAAAAAGCGTTGCAGTGCCGTGTCGCTCTCTCTCCTTCTCTTGTAGTGTAAATGCCAAAGGTGCTCTTGTGAGTTGTTTAACTCCCATCCCCCGTCTCTGTGTTTTGCCCACATTGGCAGATTAGTCATGCCGTACAGCAAGAGGCAGCGGCTCTCTAGAGGATACTTAATTGTATGTGGGAGGTGATGCTTTTAAGAGCCGTTTTCTGGCCAATTAAGGTAGCTATGAAATCAGGAATTCACCCCAGAAACCTCCCGTTTTCCTCTTAAGTTATTACAGAATACTTGTGGAGCTTCAATTGGCGTCGCTTTTTGTATCCAAGGAGTCAAAATATTCTGTTTGTTTTATGGTCAAGACTGGACAGAATGTAATTAAATGTTTGGAGATTTTAGCTATTATCAGAATAAAAATGGCCCCGCAGCTGTGTTTCTCAACCCTTCGTAATGTATCTTACAATCCTTACGAGATTCAAAATCCAAGAGCAGGGAGGTCGAGAGCAGAGCTTTACCTACAACGTGGTGGAGGCGTTGGACGTGAGCGTGATTTAGAAAAACATGTTTACAACGTTTTTAATCAAGTAGTTGCGATGTTTTCACATTTGAGAGATGAAGAGATTCGGTCGGTCATAACAGCACCTTTTTATCGCATATTTGAGCCATTATTTGCCAGATATTTGTGCTCGGCACTGAGGACATCTGAACAGCCTCAAAACAAAACCGTACAAATATATATCTGAGTGGGTGGATTGTTTTTCATCCTGCCTGATATTTAGGAGAAGAAAGCACTGAGGTTTTGTTGAATCATAAACAACCATTAAAACATCTTCAGAGCTGCAATAGTTGATCGATTGATTCATTAGCTGACAGGAAATTATCCTGGATCCACTCGTCTCACCTTCTCAGATTTATCGATTTGCTGTTTTCAGTGGTCGTTAACAGAATACCCAGACCATGTCTTCAAGATTCAAATTTGTCAGCGTGCGCTTTGGTAAATTGCAGTTATAAGTCTTTTCGGGTGATTCATCATCAGTCGAAGCCCTAAACATATACGGATATAACAGATTCAGTATGTTGATATTAACATGTTGTCACTAAAAGTAAAAGTTAAATTAGTTTGCTTTAATTAATAGAATAAAAGTGATCATCAGATTGATTTTCAGAAGTTGAAAAAAGACTTATTGGTGATACTGTATGTATAATTTCTGCTATTAATCCCTGTGCTGCTGTGTCAACGCAGAATATTTCATATAGGTGTCAATAAATGATCTCATCTCGTCTCATAAAATCCTCATCTCGTATAACATACTCACCTCATATTAAATATTCATCTCATTAAATACTGATTGTATCTCATCTCTTCCGAAATACCCATCTCATCTCATATTAAAAATCCTCATCCCATGAAATCCTCATCTCACCTCATATTTCATCGCATCTTATTGCATCTTATCTCATATAAAATACTCACATGAAATACTAATACGAAATACCCATCTCATTAAATATTCGCCTCATCTCATATTAAAAATACTAATCTCAAGAAATCCTCATCTCATCTCATATGAAATCCTAATCTCATCTCGTATAGAATACCCACCTAGTTAAATGCTCGTCTCATGAAATCTTCATCTCATCTGAAATAATCACCTCATTAAATACTCATTGCATCTTATCTCATGAAATACTCACATGAAATACTCATCTCATATGAAATACCCATCTCATTAAATATTCATCTCCATATTAAAAATCCTAATCTCATGATGTCCTCATCTAATCTGAAATACTCACTTCATTAAATACTCATTTTATCTGAAATACTCATATTAAATACTCATTGCATCTTATCTCATGAAATACTCACATGAAATACTCATCTCATATGAAATACCCATCTCATTAAATATTCATCTCATCTCATATTAAAAATCCTAATCTCATGAGGTCCTCATCTAATCTGAAATGCTCACCTCATTAAATACTCATCTTATCTGAAATACTCATATTAAATACTCATTGCATCGTATCTCATGAAATACTCACATGAAATACTCATCTCATATGAAATACCCATCTCATTAAATATTCATCTCATCTCATATTAAAAATCCTAATCTCATGAAGTCCTCATCTAATCTGAAGTCCTAATCTCATATCATGTAAAGTACCCATCTAATTAAATACACATGTCATCTCAAATTTTCATCTCATCTCATGAAATGCTCATCTTATAAAATACTCCTCTCATCTCTCATGAAATACATTGACCTGCTGATGCTGTACACCACGAAGGAATGTATGATTTTAAGAATGGGGTGTTGTCCCTTTAGCAAAGTAGGAGTTTTTAAAATCCTCTTACATCTCTTTTAACACCACTACTGTGACAAATGAATCAAAAATAAAGCTTCCTTATTTACACAGAGACCTATTTTTACTATATATTTATTTACTATACAATACCACTGCCAGTACAGACGCAGTGACTGTTTTATCAAAATGACTCAACAGTTACCACTCGACAGGTTCCTGAAGCTATTATAGTTTCCACTGAGGCACAGCTGGCAGCTGTCAAAACCAACTGTGGTTTTACCAAGGCCACTCATGTTAGAATGTGACAGTCTCCGAAAATCAAATCGACACCTCCATGTGGCCCGTCCTTGGAGTTTAATGAGGAGCGCTTCATCAGACATCATTAGTTCATGTTCGGCGCAATTAAAAATGTGATTGCAGCATAATCAGACATGTGAGCGAGCCTATTGTTGCATAAACAACCTTTGTACTCTGGAGTTGTAAGAAGTACTGGAAATTGAAATGTTCATGTAGTACGATCAACAGCTCCACTAAAAGGACACAATCCTAAAATGAGAAATCTAGAAAAATTTGATGAAACCAAGCAGCGAAATCAATGCAAAGATACCAAAAACTGCAGTTCCTCAAATGACCACTTGAGGCTGGTTACAGAATGTGAGTCAATCCCCGTAGACGGTGTTTAAATGTCCAACTTCACAGCAGAAATAAACAAGTCTACAGCCTTGTAGGCTAATTTCTCCATTCTCCATATGTAGCACAGTTAATTAAAAAAATAATCAAGGTTTAAACATATGCATAATTAAATTGAACTGAGCGAGAATCATGCACTGGCAAGATGGCGACGGCCAGAGCCACCAACGTTGAGCTTCAAAATGGCTCTTATTCAGTCCTATGGTTTACGCCATCTTTATATCTAGGGATGAAACATGTTTAAAAACTGTATAAGTATCCCAAATATAATGGTTTTACTCTCCTTACAATGCTGCGCTCCATACGTCGCATTCTTTTCATCCATCCATTCATTCGTTCGTTCATTCATGCTGCTTCAGCTGGTCTGGTGCAGAACCTGCCTGCATAAACCTGCTGTTTATAAATCCTCCATTTGTATCACTTCAGCCTGTTTATGTTTCAATTTGACTTTTTCTTCCGTTAAATGTATCCAAACGCATTCACGGCTGCACGAGTGACTCACTCTCCCTGCGGAGAGCTTTAGAGATTCACCTGATGTCTGCACGGATTTATGCATTTGCCACAACTGGGACATTTACCACGGCGTCGAGAACGACTTGCGGCCTTTCAGTGGATTTCCCTTGCCGGTTTGTTTAAAAGTATATAACTGAGTTGTTAGGACACACAGTGGGTGACTGACTTTGTGTTTGCAAAAGCTCCATTGAAAGCGCCACTGTACTTGTGTGTGCGCGATTAGAAAAACCGGAGCCTGTCACGGAAATTATGTAAACAGACTGTTTGATTTGAATTGAAGGTCACGTTGATTTCTGTTATTTAGTGGCCTTGTGGATGGCTGTTATACGCATGTGGCCCCCGCTCCCTGTCCCAACATCCCTACTGCTTTGCAGCATTCATGTTTCTTTGATTGAGTCCGATTACACCTTTTTATTACAGCCAATGCTTTGAGGCTCTTTGATGCAAACCCTCAATGACTGAATGTGTCAAGAGGCAGCAGGAGATTATTATTTTCTTTCTCATATCCCAGACTCGGGTGAATTTTCAAGGATGCAACCATGCTGCTTTTGCACTTTGCAGAAAAGGTTTTAATCCCTTTCAGTAGTCTGGAATCAGAAAGGAGTTTATTGAATAAAATGTCCTTCAAGTTTCCATTCGAGCCTCGTGGAATTAAATGCTGTTGACTGTTTTATATGCTGTTTTTTTTTTTTTTGTCATCTTGCATTGTTGGGGGTTGATTGTGCCGTTGCTAGGGGCAATGCACAAATGCTGCAGTTCCCTTATTCTTTGTCTGTGTGTGTGTGTGTGTGTGTGTGTGTGTGTGTGTGTGTGTGTGTGTGTGCGTGTGTGTGTGTGTGTGTGTGTGTGTTCATGTGCCTGTATGACTTCGGGGGAAATAGCCGGCCGGTTATTTACATCCTAACACTGTCATCTATCTGTACACATTAACACAAGAATCAATCCTCCTCCCCCGCAGCCGTAGTTCACCGAGGCCTCTAATGGGCACCTATCAAGGCTCAATCATAATGAGACAGAAGGAAATCGTATTAGAGTTTCAGTGATTCGGGCTAACTGGATTGACAAACACAAGGACGTTTTCCTAACCGAGATGAATAGTCCCAATCATGCCATTAATTCCCATGTTCCGGTGTCGTTATGGATACTTGATTAGCCGCGTAGACTGGAGGAGAGTGGCGTCAAAGCAGAGGAATGAGGACAGTCGTGCAACCGTCTGATTGGCAGGAATAGGAAGCGAAGCATTACAGGTGCTTAGCTTGTTTCCCTGCAACTGCTGATTAAGATGAAGCCGGCGGAGGAGGGCGTGAGGCTAAATAAAGCCGCAGGTGGATCATAGACACTTCACTGAGATCATCCCACGGAACAGTCTGCCCACTTTCCTCCTTAAATATGTGAGCCGTTGTTTGAGTGGTTTGAACAAAAGAGGGTTTATTTTTCTTATCGGGATGATCTTTCTAACCAAAAGTGCAAAATGTCAATTTATAATCGGGTAAAAAGCAGCAAACATTTGAGAAGAATCGCTTAAAATATATCCTGACAAAGTTCTGGATTATTAAAATCAATCATTTATTATTTTCTCTATTAAAATAGTAATAGTTTTGTGTGTACAATTAAAGATTATAGATGGTAAATTGAATATATAGTTGAAATCCCAATGACTCAGTTTAATATGGAAATGCAACTTTCAAATAATCTAATAATGATTTAATCTTTTAGGTTGAAATTCAGCAGCTTTACTTGGTATAACATTGTAGTAAATTTAGTCATTTTTTATGTTAAACAAGTGAAATTATTTGGTTATTTTGTGCTCTAGACTAGACTATTTTTAATGTTTTGAAGATACATAATAATAATCAAAATAATTTAATAATAAAACTAACTTAAATCTAACAAAAATCATCAAATTTTCACATTTAAAAAGCTTCAGAACACAATGGAATATATTTAATTGCCTTAAACCTCCAATTATAAATAAGCCCCTCAATAAACTCCTACACAAACCTGTTTTAAGATCAGTTAATTAACCTCTGTGCTGTAAAAAGCTGTCATTTTTAAATCCACACTGTGCAAAAATGTACCGCCAGGCTCCGAGTCCAGGCTGTAAAAAGCTCTGGTGACAGCTGATGAACCCCAGCACTTGTTCCATGATTCATTAATACTTTTGCGCTACATTTATTTATAATTCAGTCATAAAATTTTTGTCATGTTAGACTTTCTAATATGAATCCACTAAACAGTAAGTAGGGTCCATTTGACAGCTACTCTTGTAAACTGTTTCATTTCCTGCAATAACAGCCACATCAAACAGAACAGATACTCACGCTCTACAGCTCCGACAAAACGCGACGCTCCATCTTTTAATTTGTCTTCTCCCGATGCACCGTTTCTTTTTTTCCCCTTTTTACTCCGTCTTCTCTCTGGCAGAGTTTGCTTCTTCTTCTTCTTCTTCCAGCTGTGTTAAGTCTTCATTAGCTCTGTGTTTCCACTCTCGCAGCGTTTTGCCTCACGCCTTCCCTCGCCGGCTCTCCCTCCCCTCTCTCCCTCTCGGCGACTTTTTCCCTCCGCGCTCTCCACTCTCCAACGAGGTGAAAAACACTCTTGTCAAATACAGGTAGGTCATCCTTGCCAGTTGCTAAGTACGAGGCACTTTGATGCAGCCGAGTTTATCAGCATCGTGGTGTCGTATGCTGTGGCTCCCACAACGGTCCGGCTTCTTTTCCCGAGAGAAGATGGCAAATGCAACAGCTGTTCAGTGTCAATGTCCATGTAACGAAGCAGCTGAGGTGTCAAGATGAGACCTTTTTTTTTTTTTTCACAGAATTGTGCGTTACTGGGAAGAACTCCTCGTTCTCAGCAGCGATGATCAGCCGAAGGTCCGCGTCAAAGACGAACTTGCGAGCTCAGAATCTGCTGAGAAATTGAAGAAAGCAGCAGAAATCATCCATTTCTCGCTCTTTCTGCAAAGTTTGAGAAACAAGTGAAGCCTCTTATATCCTCAAGGCTGCACAGGCAGAATGACTTTTTGCCTCCTGCTGTAAAAGCTGCTTGGATGCTCGCCGTCCTCACATCCTCTCCGGCACTCAACCTCCTAATAGTGGCGGCTCACTGTTAGGAGAAATTCCCACATAGGTCTAAGCTGTATCAGAGCACGGAGCAAGATGGAAAAGGAGGGAGGAAGAGGTGAGGGGGTGGAAGAGGTGGAGGAGTAGTATGAAACGGAGCGGGGGGGGGAGGGAGGAGCTGGAGGAGGGAGAGCTGCTGATGTGGGTGTCAGCGGTAGTTCAGGAGGAGCTGAGTGTTTGCGATGGCAGCGCAGCAGATCTGTATGGCTTCACCAGAGAGGAAATGCATTTGCGCACCTGCCGGTTCCTCGATCAGCCACACTCGCCCCACTTCATGGTGTCTTGGTTGGTAATCCCAAATGCATCTGACCACGCAGCCCCTTATTTTCTTCAAAATGCGGACTTTAGTGAAGAAGTGAAGATTGGTGGAGTTTTCATTCGGCCTCTATCAGTGTATCCTTTGTGTTTCTTTTGGTGTGACCTTCACTGTGCAGATAAGCTTTTTTGCAACTTTACAGGGGATCAAACAGTGCCTGAAATGACATTCATTCAGTGAAGAGCAGACAGACAAACAAGTATTGTGGGGATATTTGTAGTGCACCATGAAAAATAATGGATTTTTGAAGCTGATGTCGATATTTGGTTGTTAAAATCAACACAAAACCTTTTTTTTTAATTACATCTTTTAATGTGTTCTTGTTGTGACCAAGATACCTAATAACTAGGACGTGTTGTAGTAGAAAAACTGACTTGTCTGTTCTCTTTGATGCACAAGTACCAATATATCCGCCTGCAAACATGCCTATCCACCCCACTGACAGAGCCATGCAGTTGGTAATGAGCCGTGTGTCATTATGAGGATGAGCAGGAACGTATCAATAGCAAGAGATTGATCCAGTATTGACAAGAGGCCAGTCAACAATTATAAAACTTTCACCTTCCCAGCAAATTCTCAACATGCTCTGAATCGATGCCGTTTGTTGTGATCCTCAGGAGCTCGTTTTTAGACCCTTGGTGGTAAAACCAGACAAATATGCTCCTCAGGGTTGATGGGAATACGAGGCCCAACAGCGATAGATGCTCATCTGTTTGCTCCTTATTGTTGGATTCATGAGCAGCTGTTCGTATCCGTGAGCAGTGTCCACTCCAGTGGAGAGCAGCTCGCTGACTGCTGTTGACGCAATGAGACACTTTGTCAGGCGTATGTGGAACATGCTGTCAGCACCCACCACGTTTGTAATGACATGAAGCAATGTCCCGGCAGTGAGCAGCAGGGATGAAGATGTTTGTGTTGCTGGGTGTCACTTTTGCTCTAATTTTAGTGTCAAAGTTGCTCACGTGGCACAATTTACACCACATATCCTAGCATTTTCTGGTCCATCACCTTTCTGCTAAAGCTCATAGACTGTAGAAAAAGGGGATGCCATGACTGCTCCTCAATAGTGAAGCCAAAGCATGTAGAGCTCCTCCTGGTGGCTGGCTGCAGTATAGGTCATAAGCTCCACCTTCTCCATGTTAGTGGACTTGGGCCAAACTAAAGCACTAAAGTACACGTCAAATAATTTTTTTTTTTTTTCAATTTTTTGTCATTTTAGGTATTTAATATAAAGCCTTTTGTTCTGAGAAGTTTAGTTTTAGTTTGACACTATAAAAACAGAATATAACATGATGATTGACAGTTGAGAGTAGGACATAGAGTAGGAACATCAAAATAAACATTTGTCTTTGCAGTTTTTCCAGTTGGTTGAACTTTTGTTTTTGAGTTAATGTAATTGCCTAGCTAGCTAAAAAAACACTCTAACATAACCTCCTTAAAAGTCCGCAATCGGTAGTTAGCATTTACAAAGTCTGAATCTATGATGGTGCTTGCTTTAAAAAAAAAAAAAAAGTACAGTCTATGATTCAACATTTCTTTGTAACTGGTGGAGGTACAAAGCGCAGTATTAATCAAACATGAGTGGAAGTGTGGACAAGTCACTGATAACACTGCTCCACTCTAAGACAGTACTGCGCCGGCTCTGGCTCCAAACTCGCAACATAACTTCAGAAATTCAAGCCTCAATATGGCCAATGGGAATAAGTGGAGATGCGTCATCCATTTTTTATGTAGTCTATGCTAAAACTGGTTTGTACTTTGCGAGAAGTTATTTTTTATAAAATTATATTGCAATGCAAAATGGAAACGCCAAGTAGGGCCCACAAAACAAAGATTAGTCAGCTTGGGCCATTTCTAATGGAGGTTAACACTTAGCAAAATTAAAAAAGTTCCAAGACCTACGTCATTAGTTCAAATTGGGTGGGGGGGCTTTGTACAACCAAAGCAGATGGTGATGCTGGTTTGTGTTCACCCTATGCCCTAGACAAATTTGTGTTTTTTTGCATCCATCCATGTGGTGCAGATTTCATCATCTGCTAACGTTTGTGAAAGTCCACACAGAAACCTCAGCAGATGTCCAGATACACCCCAAAATTCGTAAATGTTAAATTGTATTCATTTGCATCAAACGGACGTAAGCCAGGAAAACAGCTGGCCCAGAGAAGAGGCTATAAGAGGAGATTTCTGCTATTCAAACTTTTTTTTTATATATATATATATATAATTCATCATTATAAGAGTACAAGGACACACAGATGGCATTAAAGTCCTGGCAAGAAATTATTCCAAATATAAACCTTGTGCTCTTGGCGCACTATGCTTGGAATGCGAAGGCAACAAACTCCCACTGCAGACTACTCCATAGTGATTGGCACAACTCAGTAATAGTCACTGACACAGTGCCACAGCTCGGTTTGTAATTAGCTGCTGCACTTTGCTGTGAAATCTTGTAGCTAAATGGTGCAAACCTTTCAGAAACATCAACGGGAGCCCGGTTTGTTTTTAATGTGTTAAATCTGAGGGACCATCACAATAATACAGTAAGATCCATTATCCTGTCCTGCATCACCTCATTAGAAATCATCACTTGTGAGACTGGTTTTGCAACACACGTCCGCTTTAGTATTTACGGCTGCTTCTTCATCTCCATAGTTTGTTGTTTTGCATCAACAAAGATTGAACACATTGAGGAAAGGTTAACTGAGGAGGTTCGAAGGTACAAGCATTTGTATGACTCGTCTTTGGCGAAATTTTGGTTGAAAGTGAAGCGGGAAGTAGGAACAAAAATTAACCCAACCGGCTAAAAAGACACGGCACTGACAAGCGTTTGGGTGGCGTTTTTACAGAGTGAGCCAAACTGACGAGCACACAGGTATAAATGGCTCGCACCGGTGTAGGCTACGTACGCAGGTTACGTCATCTAGTCCCGCAGAAGCATAAACCGCACTTAAGAGTCAAATATTGTGGAAATACTACAAACCTCTGGAAGAGAACTTTAGTAAAATTGTTTCCAAACTAAAATATCGCTAAATGAATCGATGCTGAATCAAATTGGGACGCTGTCAATCGGAACAAAATCAATTCAGGAAATCAGTAGCGATACCCAGCTCTAGTATGAATTGAACCACAGCAGCATGGAAACCCGTTAATTGGCCCTTACTGTGTCAGTGACAGTTATTCAATTTAATAAAACATTTTTTAACACTAGGCCACATCCACCCATAGAAACACCACCATTAATCTGCCTCCTTTAGAAATCACTGCTTGCCTAAACACCTGAGAGGTTGTCGGCTGATTCATCTGCCCTCTCTGTGACTGAACTGTGTGACCAGACCGATTGATTAAAAAAAAATACTTTCTGTGACTATATCATGTATGTTCCTGTGGACCGCTGATCCACCGCCTAGCCATTGATTGTAAGGAGAATCCAAGGTGTACCGCAACCCTCCGGGAGTTTGTTTAATGAGGCCCGCGGATACTTGTTTGATTGCTTGATTCCTGTAGATTGGACACGTCAGACTTCCACCTGCATAGTTGTTCAGCTGCGACACCGGCAAAATGTCATGGAGTCGTTACTGCGAATGGAAGTTGGCGTAGGCTTAAGGGATTGATGGGAGATCAATACAGCTGCCATCAATTATAAGCTGTTTTTATGACATAGCATGAAGATTAATAACGATATTTGATTTATAGAAAGTGTATCAGTTCAGTTGTGTTTTTAAAAGGAGAAAAAAATAAGCTCATTCCTTTTTTTCATAAACTTTAGACTTTCACGTTAAGGTGTTTTGGATAAAACGTCTGTGGCCAGTGTTTTGACTTAGCGCCGTCTTCTTTTGGGTTTCAGGCTTCTCTTGACATTGCTTATAGTTTGGGAACTCTTGAGGCTTTCCGTGTCTCCCAATTTAGGGCCTCTTTGTTTGAGTTTTCACAAAAAGAAAAAAAAAAACGAGGGGGTGATCTATTTCAGAGAGTATTTTGCCGTCTTGGAGTTTCTGGTTGGGGCCTAGGTTTGAGGTAACTGGGGTGAAGAGCCTGTTTGATTTGACGTTGTATCCTTGTGCCATTTATGAGCTGACTATAACATACACCAGGAACTGGGAATATCTGGCTAAGTGCATTGTCCATCAGGACCAGTAAGCGTCAATCTGCATAAAATAATCTTGCATTCTGGGCGAGATGGTGACATACGAATGAACCTTGCTCCAAGTATCTACCCTGGTGGATGTTAACTGTGGCAGCTATCTGAGACGACAACGATGAACTGAAGAAAGAAGGGACCAAATCTGCGGATAAAAGGGGGAACGCTGTGTTGTGGGATAGGTTTGGGGTGCAGGACGTCCTGTCAGTCTAAAAGAAACTCTTTCAAACCCTCAGACTTTAAAGGAATTGTCCATGCTCAGGGGTTTCTAGATAGGGACTTCACATTTTGACTCGGAATGTGGTCTGGCAGGGGAAGGAACCTTCTGAGAAACTCCAGCTTGTGGTCGCTGGCCTCCGTTGAGAACTTGCAGGCGATTCCCTTCCCCATGTCTCTGGCAGCGCAGCAGAAGAGATTCCCTTTGAGATGCTGAAGACGTTGGACATGTTTGGGCTGTCTGGTTGACATCAATATGACACAAGCGATTTGGCGGTTTGAGATCTCTTTCCCTGCGTTTTTAAGAAAGAGAAAGAACAGGCAGAACTATGCGACTTCTGTTGTGGCTGGGGAAAGTGAAGTTTTGTGGTGATCTGGCCATTCGTACTTCAGAGAAGAAAACTCTCTTTAAACCATGACAGCTAGTGCATCGATGAAGTCCAGGCTAGCCGTGGTCAAAATATCAATGTTGAGGTTGCCTATAGATTCTAGCCCACAGTTGATATATATAATTGTGTCAAAGGCAACAATAACCTTTAATTCCCCAAAGATGAGACAGTTACAGAGTGTGTGGTTTAGAAAGAAAAAATAAATTAGTCATTTAATGGTGTGATTCTCTGCCTCAATTAAAGATAATTGCTCTGTGTGCTTCACACCTCCCACACAGCGTCGCTTGTCATGTGGTAAATAACAATAGCAGTGCTGAAAACAATGGCTTTCCACCAGATGCATGGCTTCCAAGAAAAAAAAATAAAATGATTTGGTTGTCATCAACCTTGTGCCTGAACATTGATGCAGGCTGCTCATTAGCTGTGACCAACCAAACGTAACGTTTGTCATGAGTCGAATGGTCTTTTACTCAAACAAACGCCACAATCCATGATGACCCTCGCTGTGAGTAGCATTTAATTTAGCTCTAACTACTTGAGATTATTTATGTAATATTCCCTCCAATGTCGATGACATGCTACAGAATGATTTGATGAGGGATTAGTATCATTTTCATTTAGCTTTTGTAATAGTGGCTCTTTTGAACTGCCCCCCTAACTGTCCTTCGTCTGAAGAGTCTACCTTTGAATAAGAATGTTACCTTGGTTAAACTGGGGGAAAACAAGACGAATGACGGTCATTAAAAGCCTTCAGGAAAAAGGTCCTCGAATGGGAACTCCTCTACATGTATTCATTCAACTGCTCTTGTTTGTATCGTCAACTTTGACGAGAGAAGGGAACCCGTGAGATTAGAAAGACTGAGAACGCAACAGGCAGCTCGGATAATTGCTGTTTACTCTGCCGCTTATTCAACGACCCGGACCTTACTGCCGACCCTTGTGTGGCTGCTCCGCCGTCTGCTTGTGCCATGTGGGTGTTGTGTGGATAAAGATGTCGATTGCACATGAATACCGTGATGCATCGCGCAGCTCAATGAATCAATATTAAATCTTTTACACATCAGTGCTGGAAAGCTGTTAAAAATCTCAACTGATGTCTGCTTAAAGGGAGACGTCTATACAGCCGTGCGGCGTGCTTGTAAAATGTTGCCTCCCTGCGGACCTGCTCTCTAAAGTTGTTGATATCCATGATGCAACCTCTCTGCATTTGCATTTTGAGAGGCGCCGGATCTCTTCCAGTTTATATATTGGCGACTGATCATTTTATTTTGATTGCAGCGTTTCTAATGGACTGTTGCGGTTGAAGTTGTAGGAAAGGCTGTTGTTCTCGGATGTAAGTCTCATTTTTCTCAGTATGTTTATTACAACTCGGTTGGCGACATTTGGGCTGGAAATATATTTATTACGTCATTCCAGCATTTGACTTTATAGTTTAAAAGTTTCACAGACCTTCAAACTCATGGTTCTGTTTGTCCGACACTGCAAAGTACTGACACTTGTTAATAAGATTCTTTTAGAACTGTAATTTTATTATTGGTCCAGGCAAAAAGAAAGAGGTGTCAGTACATCCTTAAAAATAATCAACAATGCTTCAAGTGCTTCTACTGATGTGGACAGGTCGACAAACCTGCAGGTAACTATGGCAACAAAGAAAGCTTATGTCTATTTTGAATATCCAAAGATATTTCTGAATCTATCTATTGGCTTTAGTCACAGTGTGTTAAGGTTTCTTGGCCACTGCAGGTAACAGTTTTGAAAATGTTTGGTTTATGCTTTACAAATTCAGATTCTCATATCTTTCTCATCCCGTAAATTCAGTATATTTAGTTTTTCCTGACAGTTTTTGAGGCCAAACTTTCAGTTTGAAGACATTATTATAGCCACTGCTCTGTTGATAATAAACTTCCCAGCTGCAGCCGTTAACAAAGCTCAACAGAAGACGGCAGGAGGCTTTTTTATTATCTTTTCCGCTGAGGAGAACTCTACCTTCATATTGTCTTTGTGCACAATGAATGATCCCACACACTGTATTTTCCTTGTAAGTGGGTCTTTACAGAGTGCAGGTGGCGGCGTGTGTTTTGTGTCTGAGAGACTGCGGCATCATGATTCAGGTGGACTCGGACAGCTTTGAGTGTCTTTTGATGAATTTACCGCAAGAACAGAGGAACCGTGGATTTCTGAAGCGAATAGATCAGCCGGGGCGGCCGCTCTGGATATCTTGTTTGGATTTAAGAACTGGCTGTCTCGTTTCATCCGCTCAAGCCTCCAAAGGGTTGAAACATTCATGCTTTTCTGGCGGTTTGGTGCCTATTTAAGGCGATCCACGGCTCTTTATTTAGCCGCCCGTGGGTGCGATGGTCTTATCTTCCCCTGACCTTTTGAGGCTCTCTTTTGTGAAGATGGAAGAACAAACACCAGTAATGTTCTGCCAGCTAAAGCTGCTCAACAGATAAAATGTTCAGTATGATCCTGATGTATAGGCCTCTTGTTTACTATTACTGACTCGGTTTATGAATGGTGTTGATTAGTATTTGCTCTCTGTTAGTCCAGGATGAGGCAACTTATAGCTTTATGATAAGGAGGCAGATATCCAAGCGCTCTCAGGCCAGAAACCCACTGCAGCAGTGCACGTAGCCACAAGTACAACCTTTACCTGTATGATCCTCTTAATTGTGATGAATTATATCGATTATTTTATTTAAGCCTCCATCACTGATATAAGTAATAGATACATCTACCAGTATAATACAGTACAATTCAACTGCAAACAGAAGTCTTAAAAACAACCAAAAGCCATTGACTGTATACGAAGACATGCACTGACCAGCCACAACATTAAAACCAGCAGATGACAGGAGAAGTAAATAACATTGAAACATCTTGTTATAATTCAGTGTTCTGCTGGGAAACTTTTGGACCTGGCATTCATTAGTGTGGATGTTACTTAGACATGTAGCACCCGCCTAGACCAGACCAGGCACCCACCTAGACCAGACCAGGCACCCCCACCCCATAGTAATGACACTCCTTGATGGCAGCAGCCATCCCCAGCAGGATGCAGCCAAAAACGCTTTAGGAACAACTCAAAAAACATGAAGAACAGCACAAGGTGTTGACCTGGCCTCCAAATTCACTAGATCCCAAACTGACCAAGTATCTGTGGGATGATCCACAGAGGCCCCTCCCCTCAACCCATAAGATCCACTAACAAAATTCTGTTACCAGACACCACAGGACACCCTCAGAAGGCCCATGTCCATTCTCTGATGAGTCACAACTGTTTTGGAGGCACAAGGGAGACCTGCACAATATTAGGAAGGTGGTCATAATGTTATGCCTGATCGATGTATGAACCATTAACCAATGGTTCTTGTGAGGAGCAGTTTTGAAGCTCTGTGTGGTGTCTCTTGCTGCCTCCATCTTAAACCATACATTACTTTATGCCCTGATATAATTTAAACAATATATAAAGATTCTCCCCTGGGCAGTTGTCATGAATAGAGAAATGATCTGCACCAGGCTGTGAACAAGATTATTTCTGTTGCAAAGTCGTTCATTCTAACATGGAGGTCTATGGGGATCGACTCGTTTTTGGAGTTAGCCTCTAGTGGCCACTTGAAGAACTGCACGTTTTATTTGCAGGACCTGTGTTTCCTGTACAGTGTTAATACTATGGCGACCCACCATGGTCTAGTTTACTCCGCCTTGGTCACATAACGAATCGGAAATATTTTTGCACATGTCAAACGACGTTGTGCTTGCGTTGTTCTTCCTATTGCTCCCGAACAGAAAAGTCAAGATTAGATTTATTCACTGATACTGTATTTAATTTTACATAAATTTGTCCATGGGATACCACGTCTCGCTGCACAGGCTGCTGCTATTTGTCGCTAAATCCAATATCCGTGTTATTATGGTAATTTATAATTATGGACTTTTACTGAGTCCACTTCAGTTACACTTCTTAATCTGTGTAAACAAAGATCAACTTAATAACTGTGGCCTTAGAGCTTACTCTGGGTTCAGTAAATCATTTTGAGACAATTTGTATACTTACCAACACTATATATATTATATTTGCAACCAATTAAAGTAAAAAAAACAATTTAAGTAATTTACAAAAACCTTATTTAATGAAGGACATCTGTTTGTGGTTGTTTATATCTGTAATATTTTTAAAACCTTTATTTTTTATGTTGAATTATTCTTAATTTTAAATAATTCTGTGAGCTCTCAAATGCACCTATACAATCGTTTGAGGCTATGTGTGTGTGCTCCACCGGCAGCAGGATGTAATGCACCACATATTTCTTTTTTGACACAATTGATCACAACAGTCTCTAATTCCTTATAAACAGGAAAGAAAGACATTTACTGTTAGCTAATAAGATCCAGCTAAGGCCGGAATGGGACAATTTTCCTGGACTCCTCTATCAGATGCTGGACGTGATTGATGAGCTCTGAGGTAGGAGGTGCCTGATGAGCTCCAATGTCCTACCTTCTGAACGAGCTGAGTAAATAAAATAAGATAAATAAATAAAAATGCATGCCTAATAAGAACAAGGACCCCCCCTGGGTGAATTGGAGCTCTGCTGATATGACTTTGACACAAACACAGCCTCACCCAATCACCATTAAAAGTTAAGAGTAAATAGCTTCGGCCTGCTTTATTGTCTCGCCTGGTTTGCTGGGGATTTTAATTGCAATTAGCGCAGACGGTGATTTATCGACTCGTGGCGGGTTTCAGCGCCGTGTCACGCTAGGCTAATTGGTTTGGTTCAAAAGGCGTGACGAGAAGCATGCAGGGGATGTTTCAGCTCTCTGAAATGTCGTAAGAGGACGTTTCTCCGAGCGATCCTTCCGGCACGCTCTCTCAAATCTGTCCTTTGCAATCCTTCTCCAGCATTTTTCATCCCGTCCTCGCTCTTAGTTCCCCGGTTGTGATAATACACAATTGCTCAAGAGTTTTCTATGATCTGCCTTGGTTTATCTCCGCTCTTATCAGGAGCGGAGTATCTGTTCCGACAGTCAGTTTAATAGAGGAGTAATTATTCACTGATCGCAGGCCATAACTCTACGAGCAAATGGAGGATGAAGGGATTGGGGGGAGGGGAGTAAAATGTCAACATTTCACCACAGGTGTTAGTGAAGACTGAGCAGCAGTGTTACTGCTTCCTACATGTCCATCCTGTTTCCGTTCAGTCACTAACCCAGATAAAAAAAAAAAAAAAAAAAAGGCTACTTGAGGTTTCTACATCCATAGGGTTGGGTCTGTAAACAAAGAAGTATGCGTAAGGTGTGGCCCCGTCCCGGTCAACATACGGTGTGCGTCTTCAAGCTGAACGGCAGCGCGCTCTGGCAAACCAATGCGAGAAAGTATCTGGACGGCCACACACGCAAGGCAACACAACCCAGGACCCTGGTGGGATTATATTTGTGTAAACTCTATATGGGCTCTATTTGTAACAACCGTCATCAATCAGTCATCGATAAAAAATGGTTTCCAACCTTCAGAGTCAATGTTTATTTGGGTCGTCCAACTCGGTGACAGGTTTATAGAAGGAATGTCGGCAAGAAGTGAGTATCTGTAGTTTTTGAAAAGGAGTCTGGTGAGCTTTACTCTCGTGTTGTGCGTCCAGTACGGTAGAAGTCTAAAATACGTCACCTGAAAGTGGGACAGAATTATTTAAAAGGGACGAACGCAGGGCGTCATTGGTAATCGTCAAAGCTCGTTTCCAACTCTAGTCCCTTGATGGGTTCACCAGACGAACAGTCACCCAAACACACATCACAGTGCACAATCCAAAGTGGTTGCATACACTGATCAGGCGTAACATTATGACCACCTTCCTGATATTGTGTAGGTCTCCCTTGTGCCTCCAAAACAGTTGTGACTCACCAGAGAATGGACATGGTCCTTCTGAGAGTGTCCTGTGGTGTCTGGGAACAGAATATTGTTAGTGGTGGCCTTTGGATCCTATGGGTTGAGGGGAGGGTCCTCTGTGGATCATCCGACAGATACTTGATCAGTTTGGGATCTAGTGAATTTAGAGGCCAAACGATTCCCAGCAGAACATTGAATTGTAACAGGATGATCAGTGTTAGTGGTTTTAATGTTGTGGGTGATCGGTGTATAATACGAATGTCAAAGAGAGCAGTTTCAATCTTAGTTTGAGACTATAACTAAGCTCATAGCAGAGATAAAACTAAGAGAATAGCTGTAACTTCATGTTGCCATTAAGCTGGAGGACAGGTGAGAACAACGGGCCTCCGTGTCGGATCTCGGCAGTCGCGCCGAGCCGAACAGAGGAGAGGCGGGTGAAGATGAGCAGCGGCGAGGTGAGAGCGGAGTGGAGTTTAAGTGCGGCAGGGAAAAGAGCAGAGCGGGGAACAGAGAGGCAGCGAGCGAACAGCACATCCCAAAATATAAAGAGTTGAGAGCAGGGCTCGGCATTAGCGGGGCCGCCGGTGGCTCAGGAGGAGCCGGGGGTTTGCGGAGCAGAGAGCCTCATTTGTTAATGTGGGGTTCAGCCAGCGAGATGTCAAGAGACAGGATACCACATTATACAGAAGTTACACAATGCCAGCCCAAGCCACTTAGCGCGCAGCATGAGTAATGCAGTGTTTATCCGCTGTGGAATAACTCACAGGGGTTTACCGGCCCGACTGCCGCTGACGCACTGTAACAACACTTTCAGCTATGAATTGATCTTTAATCAGTTACGTCCAGAGGAGAGAAATGTTTATCAGAACTCCTGCACTGGAAGGGAGAAGTTCCAAAGTCAGATTGAGGTAATGTTGATGCTTGTAGATGTTCAGATTAGTCCCTGTCGCGATCGTAGTAGTAGCCCAGTAACAATCTGCTAATAAAGTCACTTGCTGATTTACACCGATGAGGCATAACATTATGACCACCTTCCTAATATTGTGTAGGTCTCCCTTGTGCCTCCAAAACAGTTGTGACTCATCAGAGAATGGACATGGGTCTTCTGAGGGTGTCCTGTGGTGTCTGGTAACAGGATGTTGTTAGTGGGGGCCTTTGGGTCCTATGGGTTGAGGGGAGGGGTCTCTGTGGATCATCCCACAGATACTTGATCAGTTTGGGATCTAGTGAATTTGGAGGCCAGGTCAACACCTTGTGCTGTTCATGTTTCTTTGAGTTGTTCCTGTGTGTGTGTGTGTTTGTGTGTCTGTGTCAGGCTGCATCCTGCTGGGGATGGCTGCTGCCATCAAGGAGTGTCATTGCTATGGGGTGGGGGTGCCTGGTCTGGTCTAGGTGGGTGCTACAAGTTTCCCAATAGAACATTGAATTGCCATAAGATGGTCAATGTTATTTACTTCCCCTGTCAGTGGTTTTAATGTTGTGGCTGATCGGTGTATGTCAGCGTAAACTGTTAAAAATTCAGAGGGGCTGGATGTGCGGTTAACAGACTGGTATAAATCCAGAGTTTTACGATGTTCCTGTAAAAGCTGATTGGATTCCGGTCAATCATTCTCGGTTTTCAGGAAGCCAGTGAGAAAGGTGAATGAGCTTGAGCTTAAATAGCTTTTATCCTCATCCTCATTTGTCTCCTGAGATACTTCATAAAAGACTGAAAGCTCTAAAATGCTTTGACATGGAGGAGTGTTCCTGTGGTTATTTGACTCATACCCCAGTCAGAATGAAAACATCTCATGTGTCCGATCTGAGACAATCACGCAGAGAGCGGTGGAATAAACCTACGATAATCTGTTCAGTAAGAAAATATATCAGCTCCTCATAGCCATGTAAACACTTCAGGTCAGAGTATATATCCAAAAACGTTAAAGAAAGGCAGCTGGACTTCAATGGTTTCTCTGAGATGTTTCATCCAAGTAGCTTCTTCAGCTCTAAGGGACTGGAGGGTAGTTGAGGTTCCTATTCCTGTAATGTGGGGTTAACACTGCTCTTAAAACCTTGTTGGGGGATTTAAGTCTCAGGTCTGTTTGGATGAGTTTTCCTCTCTCAGTCACTTCTCCTCCTCCACCTCTTGTCTTTGCGTCTTCTGGAGGTTTGATAGAAGTCTCCCTCATCCTTGCTGGCAGCTGTTGCCATGGTTGTGTCAAAGCCGCTGAACTACCTGGCGGTGGTATTTCCATGGACACTGATCGGGAGAGGACGCCGGGCTCTGAGGTGTAGGTGGGAGACAGTTCAACCCCGTCAGCAGCTCTGTGTGTCGGACCGAAGGAGACGGAGCAGCAGCAGGAGGAGGAGGAGGAGGAGGAGGAGGAAGAGGAGGATTAGGATCGTGGAAGATATTAAACAGAGAGGAGCAGAGGCCCGGAAGCCGAGTGAGAGGCCAGAGTGTTTTCAGCGGAGGGATGGTTTCACCTCGGCGCTGGTTTAACACAAAGTCGGTTCATTTAGAGAGGAGTGAGAGGAATGAAGCAAGGCCCCCCCCCCCTTCCACCCTTCCACCCCTCCTGGGGAGGCCGCACGATTCCTGCAGCTGTTCCATTAACACTGGAGTGGACATATAATAACATTGGAATGACATGATAATGCAGGCTTTCCTGCTCCTCATGATGAATCGCAAATTACAGCCGAAATGAGGAAAGAGTTTTCCATCCGAGTCGAGGGGGCTCTGGATCTTTTCCGTTCGCGCGAAATCAAATGATCAGAAATGACTGAAACACAGTCGGCTCTGGTTAAAAAGTGAAGGGGAAGGGTCCATTAATGTATTTATTTGCTGCACTGTAACACGAAAAAACTAATTTGACAATAGTTAATGCTTTGATTGGCTTTATTAATGAGCTGACAGGTAGAGGAGAATTTATTTTATAAACTTTCTTGACTTTCAGGCCTCAGATTGTTTCGTATCCACCTATTTCCTGACGTTTTCGCCAAGTAATGGTCAGAATATTCTCAGCTAATGATCTGCTTAAGATACCAGCAGTGATGTGCATCGATTTTACGTCCACCCGATCCAGGTTTAACACACTCAGACCCCTTAATCAGTCGATAGCTAACACACATGTGGCCCAGCATAAAGGCATCCAACCACGCCCCCCTCCTCCCTCCCAGCCGTCACATAAAGCTGACACGTCTTCCTCTAATCCGTCTGCCTCACACGCGCCGATAACGCTCCTATTCATAAATCATCTTTTCCTCTGCTTGTTTGGCAGCAAGACACTGAGGAGGGGAGGGCATCAGACAAAAAAAAGAGACCCCTGCAGCTTCTCCCTTTTTGACCCCCTCCGCTTCTCACACAGCCGAGCAATCAAGGACAGCCGCAGATGGTGCTCGTGGTCGCGCCTGAAGCCCGAGTGTCTGCAGCACAATGCACAGAGGGCAGAGGAACAAAGTGAGAGGCTGCGACTGACTGCAGCTCCTCCGTCAGATCTCCCGCTGACTGCCCATCTGTGTCTGGCAGGCTGACCGCAGTCTGTTTGTCCGAACCCTTCAGACGAGTCAGAGCCGCGGCGTGAACTGATCACGTTCAAGATAAGGGCAATTAGATCTGGATTTAGTGTTTATTTCCCTCTACTGCAGATTATTTTTTAATCATTCGTTTGGTTTATTAAATGTCAAAAGGTAGCAAGAACCTCCTGAACTTCCTGGAGCTTTTATCGAGTCTGCCCATCGGTCCAAAGCTAATGCTCCCCACGGTGTGCCTCACTGTATTCTTACACTTTCATTAATTTAATTTAGAATCTCTGAGCTGGTACGACACACAAAAAGTTTGCACACTTGGTGTAACTGTCCTCGTGGGTAGAACGTCTTCACCAAGCAGCAACCTCCTGGGCTGAAAGGTGAAGTCAGTATGCAACTGTCCAACACTGCAGTTCCTCAGACCACCACTTGAGGCTCACTACAAAATCAAGTCAATCTCCATTGACCTCCATTATAAAATGTCCAACTTTACAGCAGAAATGAACACGATTACAGCCTGGTACGAAAATAATTTTAATCTCTAGAGCCAGTTGGCGCATTTATGACAACTGTATAGTGGGATTCATTTTCATGTAACCAACCTGTTTATTTAATTATATTAAATTATGAATGATTTAGAAAGTTGGTGGTGTGAGTGAGTGCTACTTAACCTTTTTTACCCATTTTTGAATTGGCTTGGAGTAAGGAGGAGTCATACCAACAATCGTTATATACGCTGACCAGCCATAACATTATGACCACCTTCCTAATTTTGTGTTGGTCTCCAAAACAGTTGTGACTCATCAGAGAATGGACATGGGCCTTCTGAGGGTGTCCTGTGGTGTCTGGTAACAGATTATTGTTAGTGGGGGACTTTGGGTCCTATGGGTTGAGGGGAGGGGCCTCTGTGGATCATCCCACAGATACTTGATCAGTTTGGGATCTAGTGAATTTTGAGGCCAGGTCAACACCTTGTGCTGTTTTTTTGAGTTGTTCCTAAACCATTTGTTTTGGCTGCATCCTGCTGGGGATGGATGCTGCCATCAAGGAGTGTCATTGCTATGGAGGTGGGGGTTCTCTCAATACTTCAGCTTAATTGTTTTCTATTGACATTTTCAGACATAAAGAAGAAGGGCTTGACGCTGACACGAACATTGTAACTATCTGTTAGTGACAAACCGTTTGTAGTTTGTGAGTCTCTACAGTTGTGTTTTGGCTGAAGTCTTTAAACAGATATTCATCCAGAGTCATGAGTTTGTCTCAGTCGTTATTTCTTTTGCCAGTATGGAAGAATTCAACCCTTGAGAACGATTTTCTTTCACCTCACTGCCTATAGCATCTATCCTCTCCTTGATAATCTCCTTGTATAAAATACATATTCTGTATGTCTAACATAAAACCCTCTCCTTGTTGAGCTGGTAGTCTGAGCCTGGCTTTTCTCTTTTCTCTTTTCTCTCACACCTGACACAAGCTCGATCCAGCAGCTACTTAACCCTGGATGTGGCTTTGCTTCGCAGCTTTTAAATGGAAAGAACTCCAGACTAGAGTCCTTTGTAGCCGTAAACATTATAAATTGACGTTTCTTAGCTCTTCTTGTAGTCGTTTTGTTTTATTGATGCGCTCTAGTTGTTTGTCTCGCTTGTTAAAATGTTCTTTTTTGAACGTTTTCCCACCTTCACCTCCAACAAAGGATCGGCTAACTGTCACGTCGAAGCCCATTGTCATTGTGCTATCTAAAAATATCCACTGGCGCTGTTATTCCGTCCAAGCGGACACACTCCTGCGGCATTTTAGACGTAACCACAGCATGAGGAGCTGTGAGAGTGGTGCTTCACATCCGACCTTATGTCCTTGTTGTGTTGGATGTTGTGTTTTCACTCGGCGCCTGTGCCTCTCTCAAAGTTTCATCTGGACCCTCTTCTCACATTTCCCCGTCTGTCTGCTGAATGTGCTGCTGCTGCTGCAGCTTATTAATAAAACATCCTCGCCGTCTTTGTAGTCGAGAGCTCTCGGGCCGGTTCGTGTTGTGATAGCGGAGCGGCGTCGCATGTTAACGCTCTGACTCCCTTTCAGAGAAAACGCGCCGATTTATCATCTCAGACACTTGAGGTGTGAAGGCCTCTCGCTCTGCTCGGCGGTTCAGAGTGAGGAGTAAACTGAAGAGGATGTGATTTAAACTAAAACAGATAATATGAAACACTGTTTCTGTGTCTTTTCCTCAGGGGATTCCTTCACACAGTTCCGGTTTTCCGAAGAAAAGGATTGGGAGATGGACCCGTTTGCAGCCAGTCAGGTAAATCTATGTGTCTACTTGGTGAGCTATGGATCCCTCCAGCAGACATCACGTCTAGTCGTTGTAATGCTGTCCACTTTGGTTAAGACTGACATATGTGAAGTTACTGGATGGACAACATGATTCCCAGAGGATGAATCCTATTGACTGAAGTATTTAAAGATGCACAAACAAGATGTGTTGGATGCTCAGTGAGTCGTCAGCGGTGTGTCGCCATCTTGGCAGAGCCTGTCTCCTTTCTTAACTCCCAGCTAACTCAATAACCAAGAGGTTGAGCAGGTGACATCGAGCCTGACAGTTTGTCACGTGCTAAGACAACCACCTGACACTCAAAGCAGACACTCCTTTCATTCTGCATAACTTAAAGCCTCGATACAATCTAAATGAGTGAGTTATAAAAACGTGTACAGCCGTCATAAAAAACAATATTGGTCTCTGTAGCTAATTTCCACATTCATAACCGGCTGTAAACTTGTTTATTTCTGCTGTAAACATTCCGGTCTATGGGGTTGACTCACTTTTGTAGCCAGCCTCTAGTGGCCGCCCGAGGAACTGCACCCGCCTCATTTTTCAGCCCTTGAGTTTGTCGCTTGTCAAGTTTTTTTCCAATGCTTTAGTTCACGCGTACATCTGAACTCAGCTTTGACTGCAGCTGATGATGTGATTTGAGCAGATCAGGGAATATTAGCATGCTAAAACCGCACGAGACATTGTGAGCATGTTAGCCTGCTAGCAGTCTGTCTCAACATCCACACGTAGCAGCTGCGAGCCGTCAAGTGCCCACTTGTGTATTTCTAGTGCCTTGCCACAGCGTCCAGGAAGCCCTTAAGACTGACATGTGTTATGATTACTGTTGTTTAAATGCATTGAATACAATGCTCTAAGTTCTTGTTATTGACGGTAAAGAACATTACTGTTGCAGTCTCACTTACATCAGCCGCGGAGCCTTCCTGCTGTTAACACTCTTTTCTTTCCTCTGCAGAAGTCAGCGGTGTTTGTGGACCTCCCAGCTCTCGCCCAGACTCTTCAGCAGGTGCCTCTACATCAGAGACTCAACCTGGAGGCCGAGCTGGTTCAGGTTCGACCCTTGACTTGCAGTGAAATATGCGTTTTATATAATTCACATAGGATTCTATTAGTTATGCTCTTTGCTGTTGAGAACCAGAGCTATGAGACATTATAGACTACATTTACAGACTGATTAAACACAATCTGAGACTAAGAAGATTTAGACCTAATCCTAATCCAGCTAACCAGCCTTAAGGATTTTAATATATTTTAGTATTAATTTTAATCACGTTGCCATTGTTTGGCTGGCCTGTATGGGATGAAAACAGAAGTCAATATTTAATGTAGCCAGCAAAACCTGTTCAGTATTTGCTCACGTGTCCTCATTTTAAGATATGAAACTGCTGCTGGCTTGAAGATATTCAAAACACTGACTTGTCTTTTACACTATCCTGATGTTTCAGGTCTCGACACCAGTAGAGCTCCCCTCTGTGACCCTCGTACCTAAACAGGAAGTGCCAAAAACGTCCAAAATCACTCCTCCGTCCGCATCGTTCAAAAGCCTCAGCACCAACCAGAAAGTGCCCATGGCTGCCAGCTCGGTGCCGTGCTCAGAGTCGCAGGTTTCCTCGGCCGCCGCCGTTCCTCCGCTGGACGATGGAGATGAAGAGCTGGACCAGCTGCTCAGTTTACAGAAACCAGTCTCAGGTGTGGCAGGAAGCCAGCCTGCTGGCGGTGCAGACGAGGAGAGAGCAGCTCCAGAGGAAGGCGAGTATAATCACTGCTCCCCGTGTGTTGATAGCAACACTATGCACCGACCAGCCAAAACATTATGACCACTGACAGGAGAAGTAAATAACATTGACCATCTCGTGACAATTCATTGTTCTGCTGGGAAACCTTTGGACCTGGATGTTACTTAGACATGTAGCACCCACCCCATAGCAATGACACTCCTTGATGGCAGCAGCCATCCCCAGCAGGATGCCGGTTTAGGAACAACTCAAAAAGAACATGAAGAACAGCACAAGGTGTTGACCTGGCCTCCAAATTCACTAAATCTTAAACTGATCAAGTATCTGTGGGATGATCCACAGAGGCCCCTCCCCTCAACCCATACCAGACACCACAGGACACCCTCAGAAGACCCATGTCCATTCTCTGATGAGTCACAACTGTTTAGGAGACACAAGGGAGACCTACACAATATTAGGAAGGTGGTCATAATGTTATGCCTGATTGGTGTATCTCTCCTTAGTTTAAGGAATGGAAACAGAAGAGAATGATGAACATGATGCTACAGTTAGCTTAGTATAAAAACAACCCAACCCTATTCAAAAAGTGGTGTAAATATGACATTTATATGTTTTCCAGTGCTGTTATTATGGGCTGGAGGGTATCTTAGTTTTGACTGGTTGCCTGGCAACAGCCCAGATCTGACCCATAACCCCAGTAAAACCTTAAATTGCTGTTTTTACAAACTCAAACACAATATAACGTCCTTGTTTCTGAACTACTGGTTGGGGGATTTTGTTATCTTTTGATAGAGACAGGCTAGCATTTTCTTTATGCTAAGCTAAGCTAACTGACTGTAGTTAACTGTCCAAGAAACAGCTAGTAAAAAATGTAAACTAATCTTCAAAAGCTGAACATTTGCTTTAATTACAGCAAAATGATCAGAAATGTAATTAAAAAAATTGCAGAGAATAATGTATTATACTTAAAATGACTGTCAAAGTCCAGAACTTAAAACTAATCTCATAGTCTCCCATCATGTCTTCTTTTGATCTGCAGAGTGTGAAGAAGCGAAGGAGGTGGTACCGAAGGTGGAGGAGGTGAAAGACGAAGACGTCACACCTCCAAAGTCTTCGACCGTCAGAAAAGAAGTTACAGAGGAGGACCTGGAGGACTGGCTCGACAGCATGATCTCCTGAAAAGACTCGATTAAACACAGAAGAGGCGTAAAAAAAAAGGACATGGGACTTGAACGAGAGAATTCAATCGTTTGATGTTCCTCTGCTTCACGCCGGCTCTCGTTTTCTATCCCAAGCTCGAAAACATAATTTGCTTTGGGAGGTGTAGAAATGGGACTTGTCAAACTGTTCCCTCCAGACTTTAGAGAGAGAGTTGTGAGTTGGTTGAAGTTACGGCGCTGCTAGCGTGTCGCCGTCAGAGGGACGGACAGACGCAGAGACAGACGGCACAGTTGGTTTATTGCGTGAATTACTTTATTCATTTCCTCCCCCTCTTCAAAAGAAATGCAGTTTACCAAAGCTACTACATACATACAAATGGCCATACAATAGCAGTTTGTCGCCAATAAATCCTAGTTTTATTTTTATTTTTTTTGTTATTCTCCTCTGTTGTGTGTGGTTCGTCTACTGTGGAAAGAGGTGCAGGCGGGCAGGACACCACAGTTTAGGAACAAAACCAAACTAAGCAACATTTACACAAGGATTATCTAGATTTTATACAACAAATGTTTCTCTCTTCTCTTTTTTTTTTTAAATTTTAAAGCCACAAACCTAGCTTCTAACTAATCCAGAACTAGAGCACTGCTTGTGATAAAAGAGGGACAAAAATGATGATTGCTTTTTTTTTGCATAGTTTCTCGTAAGGCACGTCGGCGCTTGATAAAACATCTAAAGTGAGTCGTTTCTGGAAGAACCATTCCCCAGTTCATCAGACAGAATTGAACCAGCTTTGAAAGGCAGATCAGGTCTCACTCGTTTCGGGTCGATCTCGACGGCGATCAATAGTAATAGCAGCACACGTCCATTCAGTCGGTTTGGTAGTAAGTGACGCTAACATCCTGGCGTTTAATCTAGAAATTGTGCATATTCAGACATTCATTTGTCATGCTGTAACCCTTCACGTGTTTCAGATGTCTACAACACAACACATTGTGCAGCAGGTTGGGGTTAAGCAGGTGAAAAGGCAATGTGAATCAGAACAAAAAGAAGAGTTTGCATAAAAGAGGCGTCGTGGCAGGTGGATACTTTCAAAGACTTGAATGCTCAAACCGTCCAATCGTCAGTCGTAAAGTCTTAGAGTCACAGATTTTGTTTTTATCTGAATTCAGAATGTTTAGTTAGTTTTTTTTTTTTCTCTTCACATTTTAGGACATCATGACAGTGTGTGTGTGTGTTCAGGTCTGTTAACAGGAGGAAGTCAAGTTCAGTGTCTCTTGTCAGATACAGAAGGAAAGTAGAGAGGGGCGTTGGGCGCCCGGTTTAACCCAGCAGGTCCTCGTATTGCTTACGGAAGCAGTCTCCGGTGGGGAAGAAGTCCCAGCATCTCTCCTGGTACATCTTCCACACGTAGGACTCCTGGAGAGGGAGGAGAAAAAGGCTTTAAATGGACATTTCACTTTCTCACTCAGACCTCGCTCGGTGCCTTAAGCTTTGAAGAATGAAGGAGACATTGTTACAGAGATACTTTTACGTTAACGTGACCCTATGTTTACGTTAAATAACGCCGCCTCCTGCTGCCAGGCATCCTGAAAAATCAAAATATGTAAGGTGTCAGAGTTCTTTAAACAAAGACCCAGTAAGATGCACGTCTTGTAAAAAGCTCTTTGCACGAGCATCTCAACAGAAAACAGGAACCTCAGGTAAATAAAGAAACAGTGTTGTCAGTATTTGGTCTTTTAGAGCGAGTTTTGTCTGATTGTTGGTTGATAGTGTCCTCATCTGATGTCTTTTAGACAAGAATTCAACAAAGACCTTCCAAATGCTAACAGCTAGCATGGCAGTGCAGCTTTCCAGCGATGCTGAAACCAGTTTGTTTCTGCTCACACTGACTTATAGAACAAAACGACGTGGATTTCCATTAACGTTATAAGTAGGTTTAAGATAAATACTGCAGCTGCATTTCCAATTAGCACCAGACATTTAAATGAAATCCTACTGAGCACTATGTATGCTAATTAGTGACAGAATATAGTTTCGTTAGGCCAACTCTGAATAAATCTTCTCTTCTGTAATGAAGAGTAATGACAAGTAAAAGTCTGAAATGCTTCCCTGATTCACTGATATCATGTTAAAATATGTTATGAGAAAATGTTCAAATAAATTTAACGGTGGAAAGTTATATTTGTAATCTGGTGATTACTCAAAATAATCGATTGAAAATATAATCATTTGCGGCAGCCCTAATCAAAAAAACTTCTTTATATAATAACCCAGTCAATGCTACTTCACCATGTGTAACACTGAGCTGCCACAAAAGAAAATAGACGCTTTCACAAAGCAGCTAATTGGAATAAGACCTTGAATTGTGCAAGATATTGAACGCTACAACACAATGCTACTGCTAAGCTCTATAGAACTGAATTGAACCACAGTAGTCCACACTCTTCCTCCTTCTCAAAAGGTTTATGATAATAAAATCTGAATCACTGACACGCCTTGCTTTTATCTTTTTTGTGACCTATTCCCTACAAATAGCTACATCTTGTTCTTTGAAGCTTTTGTTGAGTTAGTGACATAAGTAACAGTACGTGTGGATCAAAAAAAAAAAAACTACTTGAATCTCAGGTGCACGACAATAACCAGTTAATATCAAACCCACGCATCTCTTCTTCCTCCTGCTACTTATGCAACATATCAAGTGGGCTGAGATGCTGCACAAGTAAAACCTACTGTAACCTTCCCTTTTCTCCTTTCCTTTATTAAGGCTGATCAGTTATAGCAGAATATACGTGTCCGGCACTACACAGCGGTGAGTCCTGTCACGTACCTGGCCCGTGTGTTCAGTCTCATCCTTGTTAATCAGGTACATCAGGAAGAACCTGCGAATGGGGAAAAAGGTTCACAGTCGAAACAAGAAACACTTTTTACATGTTTTAGTTTTTTTTTTTTAAAAATGTTTTCTGCTTCACTTACAGGTAGTTGGCGAGGTTGTGCTCTTGTAAGGTGTGGGTTTCAAACCCGTGGGGCGTCCGGTCGAAGTAGTCATTGCCAATGCCACAGATGAAGCATTTGGTCTGAAAGATGAATGAGAGGGGGAGATGGGTGTCATTTAATCTGCTGAACTAAAATAAAAAAAAACCACAAAAACTGTTATATTGACGACACAGTGAATAAACGAGGCTGCACAGTCGTCATGAACTTTCAGCTCATGGTTGATTCATAGAGAGACAAAAAATATATACTAAGATACTAATATATACTAAAAAATAAGTTAGAAACTAAATGTTAGCCTCATGACTGTTATAATGTTCAGTTCATGTTGAAACCACATCAGAAAGGTGGTGATTAAACTGGATCATCATTTTGAAGGATGTAGTTCAGGGGGGTCAGACTCATTTTAGGTCGGGGGGCACATACAGCCCAATTTGATCTGAAGCGGGCCGGACAAGTAAGATAATAGAATGATAACGTGTAAGTAACGACAACTCCAGATTTGCACCGTTTGTTTTAGCTCAAAGAAGAACAAGTAAATTATGAGAAATCTAGTTTGCTAACTATCTAAAACTATGGACAAATTAAGGATAGCAGTTATTCATGATGCAGGCCAGATTAGATCCTCTGACGGGCTGCTTTTGGCTCGCGGACCGTATGTTTGACACCTGTGATGTAGTCTGTGGTGCTGTTAAACCGGATTAAATTAAATACTAAAGTGTTTCTGTCATCTAGCCTAGCTCACTGACTAAAACAGGGCTGTCAAAATAACAGGGACACGTACAACACAATAAAATTCAACAGTCCTAAAAACACATCCTGAATACCACAACCTCCACAAAGTTAAGCTTTAGTTCAGGACTGTTATATTAGAATAGATTCATTTTCAGGTGTGTTTCGCTTCCATTGAGAGCTCCTTGAGAGCATCGTAGAGTCACAGCAGCTGTTTCCAAATACAAATGCCCCACTCGGTTTTGATTCAATTGTCCAATTATATTTGGCTCCTTGAAAAAGAAGGTTGAAGGGCCGCAATTACTAAACCCATCCTCCGTTTAGGATGTGAATGCACTCAAATTAAAGCTGAGAGTCTGTACTTCAAGGCCACTCTTATTATATTATTGTAACTCGAATATGTTATACCAACTAAAAAAAAAAAACAACACAATTTGGAAGTTAACTGTGGGTTCACTAGTAAAGACAACGTCAGTCTTCTTTAATAGTAGATGTTGTTGTTAGTCACTGTTTTAGCACTCTTACTCTTGATTTGTACGAGCTACAGAACGTTGAGCTCCAATCTTCGGGCAGTTATTTATTTTCTTACTGTATAATATATAAGATTTACACATAATTGCAAAGGTTGGACTTTTAAAACCATTTATTGGCATAAGAACCATCCAGCTATACGTATTTGGATGACAAATACAGTCTGAAAAACCTACTGAGGTTTTGAGTCTTGGAAAAGTATGGAATTTATAAAACAGAAAATGTGTCATACTGTATTTTGCGGCCGTAATATTTCTCCTTGTCCGGATGGATCCTTAGTCTTACCTCCATGTCCTCCTTGACCTGCTCCTGCTGGTCTCTCAGCTCACCGAAGGCGTCAATGATCAAACCTGAAGGAAGCAGAAACAGTCTGTCAGAGGAGCCCTGAGACACAGCTAACAGGCTATCAATTAAGGCCTCAACGTGAGATAAAAAAAAAAGAGATAAATAAACGTTTCGTGCCCTGAATGATGGCCAGCAGGATGACGATGACGAAGAAGAAGAAGGTGATGTCAAACAGGATACGGTAGAGTTCGTAGGGATCTCCAGCTGGGTCCTCCAACTCGTCCCCGATGCCTCCTCCAGCTCTCACGCCCACGTACATGTGGAACAAGTAGCACTGCAGAGAGACAAAGGGACGGCTGCTGTGTTAGATTCAGTGTTGGCTAGGAAGGGGAGACGTCGAAAAAATTTAATTTAGTCCGCTATGCTGCTGGAAGTTTTGCATCATCTCGTAGTTAGGAAAGTATTTAAAAAAGTCTTAAAAAGTAAAGGATGTGTCATATAAAATATAATACATTTAACTAGACCATATGAATAAGGTTTCTTTAGAGACAGCTTAGACTTAGATGACCATGAATATTAGACGGAAACACTGACAATACTCACTTCCTACTCCCTTCCTACCTCAATCAAGGCCAGCAGGTTAAAATGTTACAGAAGACAACCACTGAGAAATAAAAGCCTGAGGAATCTTTTTTTCAGCTCCAGATATTTGCCCTTTCTCACTGTCTATTTTTCCCCGCTAACAAAGGGAAAATATTTTTTAATTTCCTGCCGTTTCTCACTAGTGAATAGAAAGGTGTCAGACGCACCGTCATCATATCGTCACACTTCATGTCGGGCTCGTCTTCGTCCTCGCTCTTGTTGTAGAACTTCCTGAAGAAGTTGAAGGCCACCACGGTGTAGAGATAGACGACCACGGCCAGCAGACCCACAGTCAGCACGAGCTGGAAGGAGAGAGGAGCCATTCAGAACTCTTTATTTAAAGCCTCGACGATACTTGGAGGAAAAGAGGAGCACAAAAGACCGACTGTGTTCATCAGCATTCAGACTCTGAACACATTCAGCAGAGCACGAAATACAAATTAATGCCGTCGCAGAACTTCCTTCTCCATCAGCGCCTCATTATTATCCTGGCTGCATTTTTAACAACAAAGATAATAGTCTAAGGCAGTGGCTGTGAAGGATCCTTTGACACCATCCAACCAGATTACAAATATGTTCATGTCAACTGATTTTAAGCTTTTCACACCGTTGAATTGTTAAGGTCTGTTTGACAATGCTTAAATTTATACTACAGAAGAAGCGAGACATCCATCTTCAGTATGAACACTAGTTTAATTTATTCACTGCGAGCCCTTTCAACTTAATTTACTCCGACCTTCAGCCATTTCAACAGTTTATTCACTCACTTTTCCTCCTTTATCTGATATATATATTTATTTTAATTTACTTTTAAGAAGGAGTCTTAGCTACATTCATTCATTCATTCATCTTCTGTAACCGCTTATTCCTGTGAAGGGTCTCCAGTCTATCTCAGGGCTAACGCAGAGAGACAGGCAACCATTCACTCTCACATGCACACCTATGGCCAATTTAGAATCGTCTTAGCTACAATTTATCCTTTATTTAGCATTTGGCTAACCGACACCCCTGCTCATTTCAGGTATTATAGTTTTTTTTTGGTTTGGTTTTTATCAAGCAGTAATTTTTTTTTTTTTTTAAATTACTTGAGCTATTTCACAATCTCTCCAACAGCTGTGTAACTCATTATTGTCCCTTCTGTTTTTCTGGCTTAGACTGAAGTGGGAACGACCCTGATATCTCATGAATAGCAAAAAAAAAAAAAAAAAGCCTCTATTATGAAGCAGCGTCTACAAAAATAAAAACCCAGTCACTCATAGTTTTTTTTTTTTTAATTTCTATTTGATTCCATTAATTTATTCCTCATGTCTCAATATCACATGAACTGGATAGTCTGGAAATCTTGTTTGTATTCTGAGGCCGTATCCTCTTTTAGTTAATGTCTTGATTTGATTATGTTCAGGATGAATCACGCTGCTCGTCTGCTAGTTGTTTGGTCCCTGTTATTATCTGCCACTAGAAGCAGATTATTTACAGGGACAAGTTTCTCAACGCAGGATGAGGGCCAAGAAATTCCACTTTATACAATCTGTAATAAACTATAATAACTCAAGACCTCAATAAATAAAATATCAAATTATAAAGCTGTCTGACTATAAGCAGGAAGTGGAAGGTGTCTTTTATTTGTGTTGCGGCTCCCTCTGCTGGTGAAACTACTTGCCTGCTTTCCATTGTGGGTGACGGACGACAGGATGGTGCGCAGGGTCTTGAAGCCCATGGCGATGTCCAGCAGATGAGCGGCGAAGAAGAAGTTGTTGAAGTGTCCAAACACGGACATGGTGGTGTACCAGATCAGATACAGGAAGTACTGGAGAAAGGGAAAATTTAAAGACATTTAAATCTGGGTTTGGAAACATTTAGCGTCACTGTAATGTTCAAACTTCAGTAAGCAAGTAAAAACAATTTACTCAGCTCCAATGCGATAAAAGCACGTTTAATTATTAAACAGGTTATAGAATAACTTTACGTCTTCATAATGTTTTTCTCAACTCATTCCTTAAGCTTGAAGTAAACTCACGTTGTCAGTCAAAACGACACCCATTTTCCAGATGTGGTACTTTGTGTCAATGGAGCTCAACCTGTCGACGAGAAGAGAAAATGTTTAATGACGTGAGCGTCACCTTCATGAGCAACGACAAAAGAAATTCAAATCTAGTTTGCTAAATTTAACTCCTCAAAACAAGTGATTTGTTTTAATTTGTTTATCAGAACCAGTGACTGCATCACCTGCATTCAAACATTTTTCTACCTGCTTTCTATTTGCGCACCATGCGGACCTACGCGGTAACACAAACAGAGTCACGTGTTTGGCGTCTCCGCTGCTCTTAAGGAGGAGTATGAAAGCAGAGCTCTCACCAGGACAGCAGGGATGCTTCCTTCTCGACGGTCTCCACCGTGGGGTCAAAGTCCAGAGCGCTCTTATCCAGGCCTAGGAGCTCAGCGATGCGTTCAGCCCCGTAAAGGTCGCCATACTTGTTGATCACCTACGGAGGGAGCACAGCAGGGACCAGGTTCATTAATTAAACACAAAACTATAGGATGCATGTCATTACAGAGAATGCAGATTCAGAGCTCATGAAAGTTGTTGGTCTGGCCGTTAAAATGTTATCTCTGATAAGACTGAAACATACGATACTCCTTCATATTGTAGATGTAATGTGTTGTTTTGTGGAAATCAGATGTGTCCACAGCAATCAATCAATAAATTTAGAATAGAGTATGGGCTACGTGTCTCCTTCCCTCACACTTACCTTACGCTTGATAAACTTGTCCCAGTAGTTGTTCGGGAAGGACCTGCAATAGAAATTGAATCATTTCACAAGAGGCAATGAATTTAGTTTGATAAAAAATATATCTAATAATGAATGAGGCTTAAAGATTCTTTCTAATATTTGATATCTACGGCAGTAAAATGAGGCAGCTGCTGACAATCAGTAATGCTTCTGGCCTCATCAATGACGTTTAATGTTCAGTTGCAACAGTGCACTAGATCTGCGCTGTAGCCTGAATTGTACCTTCCAGAAATGTAACTATAAGTTACAGCGACGCAGACTGCAACAGCTGTGATTTGTCCAAAATGTATTTCTCTCAGCGGCCGGACAAGCACAGAAAATTCTGCCTCCTTCTGCCTCTTGTTGGGAATACTTGTTGTGACGTGATACTGTTTTTTTGTTTTGTTTTTGCAAGTGTTTATACTGTCTATATTGTATTGTATTGTTTGTCTTTGGACCGTTTGCAGTGTTCGTACTGTTTGCACTGTTTTGTATTGTCTGCATAATGCTCAGTCCCTTGTATTGCACTTAGTCTTAATGTAGTTTCATGGTCCTGGAGGAACGTCCTCATCTCACTATATACAGTACCTTATATATGGTTGAAATGACAATAAAAACCTCTTTGACCTTAAACATCACCTGCTCAGACGTCTTCTCTCTTTTGTGCATTGCAGTGATTCCAATAAAAGTAACTGGTGTTCAAAACTGATCAACTCCGACGTGAGCTTCAACGGCGTAGGCCGCTCACGTCTAATTATTCTGAATGACTATATTTATTAATTAAAACGTCAACAATTCAATGAGAAAATATTCTTCCAAATTAATATTTTATCCAATCAAGAGATTCAGTTCATCATGACATGGGATAGAGATAGTTGCAAATATTTAAAATGATAAATTAGCTATTAAAATAGTTTTTTGATGATATTCAGACACCATGCAGAACAAAAAGGATGAAGAGACAGTTATGTTGGATAAACTGTGTTGGTAGGGAAATAAATGTCAGTGATCCAGATAAATGTGTGTCCATGTTTACGGTGTGAACGAGGCCAGTGACTCACGGGGTGTTAATGACGAGCCGATCCCACTGGCCTTTAATGTCATCGTCAGACGGCTGCTCAGTGATGTACAGGCCGTCAAACTCAAGCTTCCTGGCAATCTCCTTCTCCCTCTTGAAAACCACCAGAGGAACCTAAAGGCCAAACATTAACACGGGTAACTGAGCTTGAAACACCTGCATTGTCGAGAGTTATCGAAAGAGCGACGGGCGTCGTCCCCACCTTCAGACAGTAGTAGCCGACCAGACAGAGGAGGGAGATGACGGTGTGGAATATAGCCAGGAAGCGCAGCGTTGGCGCCATGTAGCCGGTGCTCTCCTGAAGCACAAACTCATCCATGTCAAAGAGCGTGTTCTCGTCGTTATCCTCCTCATCTCCGCCCCACTGGTTATCATCATCGGCCTCTTCTTCAGCTTCACCGGTGACCTAACGAGAAATAACATACAGTAAATACAATCAATATTTGGTTCCATTTATGTCAAATTTACATTCGTTTTTTTAATCAATTTTTTGTACTTTAGTTTCTATTACATGCTTCAGTTACTGTTTATGGTCTATGAGGATATAAGGCACAAACATGACATGTTGGCTGCAATTGAAAGCTTTTTTGAAGAGATTTATTTTCATTTAACCTCAACTTCACATCTGCTTGATTTAGTTTAAATGATATTTAATAAGAGTTTTTGAGCAGATAAGAGCTTTTGTCCAATGGAAGACAGTCATTTTATGATTTCTCAGCTAGCTTGTATCTTGCGAGATGAATCTTCTGTCCCACTGGAGACAAAAAATGGTGTGAAATCAAAACATAAATCTGATATGTGAAAGCGAATGTCAAAACCTTTTGTTTTATTTTAAAGTGACTCGCTAATTTATCTCTTCTTTTCATGCCTTTAAAGTATTTTTTTTTTGTAATTCAAGTTTTTATTTCTTTCATCTCTGGTGTGTGACAGTAGAACATTTTGCATTTTCAGACATCTTATGCATGTGACGTCAGTGGCATAGCAAAACAAAAATAAAATAAGAATACCACATAAATGATGTAAATTATATAAGAGATGCGATGATGTATAGGGGACATATAGATGCATTCACATAGCTGGAGAGCATATACATACAGTAGGTGGATACATACATAATGTTGGATACATTAAAAAAAAAAAGGTATTCAAACTGTAGCCTTTAAAGTATTTTTACGGCAGAGGGAGAAAATGAACGATTCTTTTGTTTTTGCTCTACTTTTGTTACCTTGTAGAAGAGCAGAATGAAGTTGATGGCAAAACACACAAACAGAGCCAGGAAACGGAGGTTGTAGAAGTTGCGAGCCAAGTAGTTCTGTAAGAAATATTAAATAAGAGTAAGGACAACTGCTTTGAAAGTCAGGGTCCAAGTTTTAGATTAACAACATGAATAATAACCCTTAACATGAGTAAATGTGGAATACTGTGACGGCTCACCAGCATCTTGTTCATATAGACGTCCAGAACAGCAAAGACACTGGACATAAAGGCAGGCGCCGCCTCTTTAGGGTGACTCGATTTGGTCTTGGGCTTCTCCTCTGCCACTGGCTCCTTAGCTGCCTCCTCCTTTGGTTTATCCTCCTTCTCCCGTTTCTCTGTGCTGTATAAGTCACATTTGTTTTTACTTTAAACGTCATTTTACTCTGTGTTATTGCGGTTGGTTTTCCTCTTGATTAATCTACTTACTCTGCTTTCTCTGGTTCACTCTCGGGGGTCTCGACAGGCTTGGCAGCAGCTTTCTGCGACACATGAAACACATGTTTATGAGACAAGACTGGATGTGAAAGTGACAATGAGGTTTAAAAGCATTTTTGTGACTACAGACCTTCTTTTGGTCAGCGGTGGAGGACTCAGCGCTCAGCTCAGAAACATCACCCAGGCCAGGCTCCACATGTTTACCTCCTTCTTTTTTAGGCATCGTCAGCATCTCCAACATCATGTCGACCTCCGCGATGTCCCCTGCCGGTGCCATGGCTTTGTCTAAGCTTCCTGTTGACTCTATAGCCTCCACTTTCTCTCCTTCTATCACGTCTCCATGGATACCAAACTGGGTCGGGTCCGGCATGTTTCCGAGGATGTCTGTCACCTTAATGTTCTTGGCTCCCTCAACTAGCCCGCCGCCAAACATGGAGGACCAGATGAGGTGGAAGAACCCAAAGATGAGGCTGTAGATTCCCTTAAAGAAGCCGATGAAGAGCATCCAGAAGAAGGAGAAGAAGCCGGTGATTATCTCCTTGATGCTGAGTTTCTTTATTTTCTTGAACTGCTTGCGTACGCTTTTAACAGAAAACATCTCGCGAACGTGTGCAATCTTCTTCTTCACCGAGCGACATGCAGTGGTGAAGGCGGAGGCCGACTCCAGAGCGCCTTCTTCCTCTCCGGCCAGCTCATCCAGGAGGCTGTGTCCTTCTTCCTGTTCCTCCTCTTCAGGCTGTTCGACCACGTCCGGCTCGGAGATCTGCGAGGCCAGCTGCATCTCAAAGATGGTGTCCTCGCAGAAATTGACAAACATCTCCATCTTCTCGCTCTCTGTGCCCTCGTTCACCACGTCAAAGATGAACTGACGCTTGGACTCTTTGACCTGCGGCTTCTCCCACTGCTCGCGGCTCGACTCGCTGATCTCAAAGTAAACCCTCTCGATTCGCTTGGCGCTGCCCATGATTTCAATGCGACCCAGGTAAGGCTCAAAGTAGCTGAGCACGCTTTCAGCCAGATCTAAGAAGGTGGCGAGTCGGGAGTCGTGGGGCATGTGCTCAGACAGATTGGTGAGCAGCACCGCCACGTTGAAGCCAATGTCTTTGGCCGGCTCGTGGAATCGCTCGACAAACTCTTTGTAATTGAACATGTCGTTCTCGTCGGCCTCTGCGCACGAGAGCAGGAACTCAATCTCTGACTGGCTATACTGCTTCTGGTTCTCCATGGACTTCTGGAACTCCTTCTTAGAAATGATGCCCTTAAACTCAGGGTCATACTCCTTGAAGCTGTCAGAGGTTGTGAGGTCCTTTAACTTCAGGAACATGTCAAAGAACTTGAGGATCATCTCCACATTGCTAGAAGACTCCACCAGGGTGTCAACCATCTGCTTTCCGATTGTTCCATTCACAACATTACCTTTAATTACATACAAAAACAATGCATCATCTACTAAAACAGTACGCAAACTTAATCTGCATATTTAATTAAATCTTAGACATCCTAAGAATTACTTTATCCTTTAGCCTTTCAGGGTCTTACCCTCAAGCAGAGACAGCAACATGACAACCATGTCCTTCTGTAAATCCATCAGCTCCTTCAACAGCTCAATCTGACTGGAATCCTACAAGGAGATTAAAAACTCTTAAGGTTTTTGTTCTGAGGGAGTTTTCTCAGGCAAAATCTCCAAGTTGTTTAAGGCACATTTATTTTCATCCTGATGAATATTCATATGAAAACAACAGAATACACTGATCAGGCATAACATTAAAACCACTGACAGGAGAAGTGAATAACATTGATCATCTTGTGACAATTCAATATTCTACTGGGAAACTTCTGGACCTGGCATTCGTGTGGATGTTACTTAGACATGTACCACCCACCTAGACCAGACCAGACACCCCCACCCCATAGCAATGACACTCCTTGATGGCAGCAGCCATCCCCAGCAGGATGCAGCCTGACACAGACACACACACAAAAACGGTTTAGGAACAACTCAAAAACACAAGGTGTTGACCTGGCCTCCAAATTCACTAGATCAAGTATGATCCACAGAGGCCCCTCCCCTCAACCCAAAGGCCCCCACTAACAACATTCTGTTTCCAGACACCACAGGACACAATCAGAAGGCCCATGTTCATTCTCTGATGAGTCACAACTGTTTAGGAGACACAAGGTAGACCTACACAATATTAGGAAGGTGGTTATAATGTTTTGCCTGATCAGTGTATATGGATTCGGTAGATTCTACTATCAGTCAATTCTTACCCAAACAATCCCTGATAAAAGTTAAAAGCACGCAACTTTAAATACTGAAATAAAGACAGAAATTTCTAAGTAAAACATCTGAATGTGTTTATAACTTACCTGAGAGAGTTTCATCTGCATGTTTGCAAATACATGCAAGAAGCCGACGACTGCATCCCACAGTCTGCTGTGGGCTAAACTCTGCTGGTTCCCAATGCACGGGCCCTGTAGAAAAGAGAGATGACAAAAAAAAAAACATGCATTATAATATATTTGAGAAAAGACATTGCAAAGTAAACAAGTGTCCAAATCTGTTGACTGAGGGATCAGCTTCTTACCTGAATGTACTCAGTGAGTGAGTTGAATATCTGCTTGGCCACAGATAAAGCTTTGGAGAAGTTCACCTTTCCAGTTTCATCAATGACATCTTTTCCAGAGTAGTACCAGTAGAAGTCACTGATGGATTCCTAAAGAGGAGGATTCTCAACAGATCAGTGGTTAAATTAACAGGGAATTAGAAAATGATGACGATTCATTTAGATGGAGGCAGTCACCTGAAGACGGAGCAGATAGTCCACAGTGCTGATAATGATGTTGACTGTGGTTGTGTTTCCAGTCTGAGTTCGTAGGAAATTCTGGAAATCTGACAGAAGAAAAAAAAAATCTTATCATCTGTGTGGACAAATAAAATAAAATTATGCAAACAATAAAATGTGCCAATGCATGACTTTAATAAGCACACAAAAAAAAATGCGACCTACCTCCGTTGTGCCCCTCGCACAGAAGTTGCAAAAACCGGAAAAGATCTTTAGTAAACTCGTCATTCTGTAGCACCTTGGAGCCTTGGGAGAAAATATATTTGGTGAACACAGATAAGCCCCAGCAGGAAAGTCCTTATTTGCTCAACACGAGGAGGTGTAACAATGTGTGAAACTCCCCTCAAAAGCAATTAACATGAGGCAAGCAGGACAGGTTTCATGTTCAAAATATTTCAGAATATCGGTGCCTTTAGATTGCAGGTTCAAACCTGAATCCAAAGTGCTTTTTATTTATTTATTTATTTATTTTTGGGGGGAGGGGGGTTAAATGCTCTTATATTAAAACAACAGTGAAACAATAGGACATTTCCATAAGCTGGAGGAAACCTGATAACTTTCACATGCAGGCCTGAGTGGGGCCTGACGATGGGTTCATCGTTACAGAAAAAAAGCAGCAGAAAGATGTGGTCACATAAGTCACCACACAGACCAGTCAACAGAGCTATACAAAATGAGCAGAGAACATATACAGTATGAGAGCAGACAAAAAGTCATGTGAAAGTTAGACGTATGTATCATGACCAGCTTTGTGAAATAGGCCCCAAGTCCAAAGCAAGACAAAGCTTTGCTTAGGCTGTGGAAGAGTCCACAGCCCTTCAGTCAAACCCTAGGGAGGTGGCACTGATAGCCTTAGAACGACATATCTGAGCATCAGTCATAGGATTTGCATTAGTAAATGTTAACATGAAGGAAATGGGAACAAGTATCACACAAAATGTCAGGCAATGGATTCTGGAGATCAACTCTTTGTACGCTAATATTCGGCATGCACATTGTGTCCCTACAGAAATCTAGGGGAGAGCTGGAAATAAAGTGAAGCAGGGAGTATGGCCACAGATATGGAGGGGACATTCAGGGTGGAAGCATAGCCATATCAGCATGATCTAAATTTGCTATTTACCCCGCTCAGTGTGGACTGCCATCGATGGGTTTTTTAAAAAAATGACAAGAAGGAGACAAACAATACACGAAGACATAAGCAAAAAGAGAGGACATTGAGTTACAGTACGAAGAGATATGAATATATCAGCTAGGAGTGAAAAACACAGACATGCAGTTAAAAGGAAATTTGTTTCAGACAAGGGTAAAAGAAAAATCTCAGGCCTGATCTTGTGTCTAGGCTGCGTCTTAACAAGATGAGTACCAAATAAGAATTACAGTCATGGTTCATAACATTAACAGAGACACGAGTAGTAACAGTGAATTGTTAAACACAGAACTCAGTGGAAATGTTTAGCAGAGGACTGAATGATGAGAAGACTGACATAGTTTGACGTGAAAAGCATTACGTGAAAAGTGCTGAAAGTTAGAGAGGGATGAGAGGGCTTTGTTTTAATGCTGGACCATGTCCTGTTAAGAGTGAATGTTTTAGGAAGCACAGCGAAGACTATGTTATTCTCACTCACTCACAACTCTCTCTTTCCTTCGGTTCGTATCAGCCGACTATAGGGGTTTTCAGTTAAGCCATTTAGATTTCTCCACAATCTCAATCAGCCAGTCGTGTCACTGCTGTCAAACTTTAATTATGTTCTTCTCTGCTTTAACAACCCTCCTCTACCCCGTGCTCCTCCTGTCTTCACATTCAGGTTGAGCTCCTTAAAGTCCACTCCAGTCCAATCGCGTATAAGGATCTCTAGTATTCTCTTCTCCTAATCACCACCACCACCCACGTCTAGACCCAAGGGAGAAGACTGGTTCTCATCGCTAATGAATCTCATAATTCACCATTAAATCTTAACTGCTTACGGCCTACGTAAATAACCTCGATAACGCCAAAAAAATAAAAAGATAGCTGCCAGGAAGTCAGAAAGAACGATTTGCACAACGTACTCCTTTGTCTACTCCAAAAAAAACATGTAATAGACACCACACTGACGATTTCTGTGACTTCAAGACTTCAGCACAAGCAACAAACTATCTGCATTAATCAAAATTTACATTGAAAGCAATGAAATTTTGATTGTTTCAAAGGCCAAACAGAAACTACTAATTAGGAACGAGCATTGATTAAAGGCTTTTAATAGGCGCCGACGTTGTCATGGTTCAGCATTTGATTGGGGAGGGGGGAAAATTATAGTATGTGCTGTTTTGTAATCAGGTTCAACGACAGTGGGAATCGACTGAACTTCAAGAGAAAACAAGAGGGAGAAAAAAAATCACATAATCAAATAAGACTTCTCTTCACTTACTTGAACCTTCCTCTGTCACCATGCCAAGTCCTTCTGCTTTGTTCTGCCTCTCAAATGCATTCAAGTCCAGGACGCTAGCAGAGGAAACACAAAAGTCAAATCTGAGCAACCTGCTATCGATTTGTTTTTCGCATTTATTTATTTTTTTTCCCAGTGAGGGTAACGTCACAGTGCCTACCTGCAAGACTGCATCAGTCCTGAGAGACTCTTGAAAAAGCCTGCATCCCTTTTTTCTTTCAAGTAATCAAGCATTTTCTGTGACAAGAGAACCAGAGCTTAAAAAAAAATTAAAATCCTGTGCATTGTACACATACGAGTTAAAGCTGAATGACCTCACCTGCTGAACATGCACATTGCCTCCATTCAGGATAGAGATGCCCAGTTTGAGGGTGCAGGTCACCATAGAGCCCAGACGACCTGAAGGCACAAACGCAAAAGCTGAAAGTCTTGATTTGATACATGGATAAAGAACCTTGACGTGATATTAGACGAAGTTATAAACCGAGACAAAAGTGGCAATTTGCGCGTTTGTGTGTCAGGGTGCTTGGACGATGGTGAAATATCATCGAGAAACCTCAAAACAAGTCCACTTGCCTTGGTTTTAGATATGTCTGACCACAGTTATCTGTCAGCTTTAAGTGTCTGTAAACGATTGTAAAGGTTAAAGGAGTATAATTCCCTTTAAATGTCCCTGAAAGTGTAGCAGAGCACCTCTTCACTGCTGTAGATCATCGGGTCCTTATTACCTTTACTGGCGCTGATCATCTGCAGCACCATTTCTGCGGCCCCACGGGCATGCAGCCTCGCCTGCTGATACAGGATCTTCTGCTTCTCCATCTCCTTTTCCTGAGGAGCAAACGCATTACAGTAACCGACAAAAGGAAGCATGTTAAAAGTCGGACACCCGTTGCTAGAAAGCCAAAGGAACCTCAAATGTCTTTTCTTTCCCTTCTTCCTCTTCTTCTTCTTCATCCTCTGCACAGCTCTGAGAACACAAGCAGCCGTCACTCAAAGTATTGCGCTTCATTTAAATTATTTGCCAGAACTATATATTGATAATGCGTGAAGAACATTACCTTTGCCATCATGTCTGCATACGCAATATACAAAGGATCTACTTCCAAGTGACTGAAAAAAAAGAGAAATGAGAGAAATAATTAAGATTGTTTTCTATAAGCACACAATTTAAAATGCTGTCATGTTCCGTCATTTAGGAGTCTCACCTTCTCTCTGTCAGAGCGTTGTGGCTGAAGTGGAGGATGAGCTGATGGAGGGGGTCAGGCTGGACCTCAGCCACCTCCTCTTCCTCCTCCTCCACAATCTTCATTGGGGTTTTCTGCAGGAGTGTCAGAGAAGCTAACAGTTAGCTCTGCCCAAACCTCATCTGCTTACCATTCATCCCACGGCAGCTTTAATTCCTCAGCATTTTGTTTAATTTTTTTTTATCTTCACAAATGTACTTTCACTAAAACATTTGTCAAAAACAGTTCAATGAGTTATTAACATTCATCTAGCACCGGCATGCAGATGAGTTTTTGGCCCGGTGGTCCGTGGACAGGACAGGACGAGGACGTTAAGAGTGGATGTGGACAGTGTTGGAACAAGTTCCCAGAAACATGCATGTTACGGCAAACAGATGCAAGCAGTAAGCCATTTGGTGGTATGACTTCGAACATGAAAAATGATCCTGACGGTGAAGGAGCCTGACAAATAAAGACTACCACAACTACATAAATCTTTTCGAAACCGAACTAATCCGGTGAAGAGAAAAAAAAAACTGTCTTCGTACAAGAAAACCTGATACAAGGGGCTGTTGTGTCTAAAGCAATGACAACTTTTAATTGTTTTGATGAACTTGCTGCACATCTGCATACAGATATCTAATATGAAATGTGATCTTCACATGACTACGCGAGCATGCCACTGACGCCACGGCCACAGAACGCACTGTAATGTCACCTTCACACACACTACAGACTTACAGAGTACAGCGAAAAGACAACTGATGGGTTGGGTCCAGATCTGACAGCCAACAGCTAGTAACAGTCTCCTACTGGAGCGAAAGGCCCTCCTTACCACTGCTGTCAGAACGGCAAAGCCTGCTTTTCTAGAGCTGCGAGCGCCGGAGATGGCCCTGTGTCTCCTGAGTTGGTCATGCAGCCTCTGACCCCTGACGGATCTCTGTTTGAAGGGCTTTGCACGCCTAGGGCGGGGGCCTCTGGTTGCTTTGGGTGAGGTCCCCACCCGGGCGCGCTCCCACGGCTCAACGGGCACGGCGCTAAAGAAGCATTCGGCAGACAGGACTGGCAGAGGGGTGCCAACGCAGGGCACGCGGGGAGAGGGCAAGGTGAGCCCAGTACTTACTGCCAGATCCTGAACTAGCTTCTCCTCAAAGGAGTACTCCTCTGCCTCTATCCAAAGTCTCTGATAGGCCGGGATGAAGAAGTTGATAGCACGATGCCTGGGGAGGGGGAGGTGAGGGGAGGTGGAGAGGAATGAAGGGGAGTGGGGAGGGAGGTACAGTGGCATTAGGGCGGGTTCTGGTGAGTTTTTGGAGGAGACAGGAAGGAAAGATGTAGGGGGGGAGGAAGGGGTTACAGGAAGTGCATTTTCAGGCAGGGTGGTGATTGGGCAATGTGGGATCCACTGGCTCTTCTGACTGGTCATGTTTGGTCTCTAAAAACTCTGCAGTTATTTTCATCAGGTCAGAAAATTCATTATAGGAGCATGCACACTTTAGGGGAGGGTGTGCAGTTTTCCAACATATCAGCGGATCTATTAAATAGATTTCTATATTTTCCTTCACAAAGAAGCACAGACGTGTTGTAAAACTGCACAGCCTTTTGCAGATAAAAACAAATCTCTAAATCATCATAATAGTAGAAGGCAAAATGACATAAAAACATATTGGCATAATGTTGTAAACCAGCTAATCAAGTTATCAAAGTCAGGACTCTATTTGATAGATTTCTTTCTTTCTGTCTTCTTCTTTCCTTTCGTCACTGCTTCCTTCAGAGTTCACCTGAAATGAAACAAGAGGCCGGCAGCTTTCACTGCATTTTCCACTTTCCAAATAAGTGTGTCTCAGTCAATTCTCGGGCTCATTCTAGCTGACCAATCAGAATCAACAGTGCAGGAAGAAGAGTTGGTTGCTAGGCAGCGATCAGTCCACAGCCTGGTGGATGAAGGGGGAGGTGAGGGGTTGAACAGATGAAGCATTCGCCCCATAGTTTCACTTTACCGTCAGCAGGGAGAACAGGCGGTCAAAGCTGGAGGCTTTGAACGCCCTTTCCAGCCAAACCTCCCGATAGCCGTTCAGGAAGTAATTATTATTTTTGTATCTGAGGGAGGGTGAGGTAGTGTTATGCAAGAAAACAACACAGAGGAGAAAATGTCATTAGAGAGGGGGGGGTGATGAGGAGTTTACATGGGCACACAGTCAAGAAAATAATGACCCACCCGCCACCGCCACTGACTGTTTGTTATATACGGTTAGATTGTTTAAACGGACAAGTGTGGCGGGTAAAAGACAAAAGACTCACCTGGGGAGATTGTAGAGAGGAGCCATGCGGAAACAAGCAACCACAGCACGCTTACGCTGTTTGGACAGCAGCTTCTGCATCACACACTTCTTGTTCCTCAGAGGCTGCTCCACCTGAGGAGTAAGAGTTGCAAAATGACACGATGAATGTTGTGTGTAGCTTTTCATCTAGATCTGTAGATTGTCTAATATCCTATTGTCTAACAACTAACTATTATTTGCATTATTGAGCAATCTCATCGAAAATGGCAAAACAAATTGTAATTTCTAGCTTTTCTAGTTTTTAAAATCTTGTATACAAATAATGAATGTATTTGTGTGCTGGACTGTTTACATTGACATTTAAAGACTTAATTTTGGTCCGTGGGAACACGTGGTGGCCATTTTCCTCTTCTTCACTTTTACTTTACTGTTCTTACTTTACTGTGCTCCTTTAAAGTGTAGTCAAATCAAGTAGAGCTCCCCCTGGTGACTGGCTGCAGTATAGGTCACAAGCTCCACCTCCTCCATGTTAGTGGATCGGGTTCGGGCCAAACTAAAACACTAAAATACATGACAAATCCTTTTTTTCAAGGACGGTTTCTGTCATTTTAGGTAGTTAATATAATGTTGATGCATGTTCAAGTGTCAAGTTTTTGTACAAGTTTCATTTTAGTTAGTTATTTGATGCTATGGAAACAGCATGTAATATAATGGCGACTACCAGTTTCCATGCCAACCGCTCTGTAAAGCGGTCCCATGGGACCGTGAGAGTTGTGCAAACATTTTTTATAAATAAGTACAGTATAATCCAACATTTCCTTGTAACTGGTGGAGGTAGAGCAGAGCGTAGTATTAATTAAACGAAACGCGAGTGAGTCTAGAGGAAGTGTGGTCGGGGGTCAACCATCCACGTGTCTCCACTCTCGGACCGGACTGCGCAGCCTCTGGCTCCAAAGTCGCAAGATGGCGCCGACCGTATCCCCGGGAAAATAGCGTCAGATTGACCAATGCAAGAAAGTGGGGACATGTTGTCCATAATTATACAGTCTATGGTTTTCACCTAAAAACATAGAATATACAATCATGTATAGAGTGAATAAATGTTTTTTCTTTTACTTGAAACACGTTGTGTTTAATTTGTTTTCGCTGTATTATCTTTTAAATTGAGTTACCTTTTTTGGGATTACTGTAATATCTTCCTACTCTAGTTCTATGTCTTAATAACATCGAGCTAATTGTTTTTTCAGTATGAGTTTAATGACCTGATGTATTGTTGCTATGTGAGCACACATGAGTGTTTTCTAACCTGCTCCAGGTGGAAGACTGCAGCTGAGATGCTCTGGACTCTGTCCACTGTGTGTTCTGAGTTTGCCGGTTCCTCACTCTTCACCACAACGTCTTTGTAAAGGTTCATCTGCCACTGAACAGCCGGGTCTTCAGACTGTAGCAGCGAAACAATCGATCAATATGTAAACTACAGAAAATTATTCTTTACAGCATTAACAATTAACAACAACTGAATTTCAGAACATAATTTTACCTTGTCCTGAAGATGGAGATTCTGACGCAAGTGCTCCTTCACCTCATCATCTGTGTCTTTCTATGGAGGGAAACATGGAAAAATCATAACCACACCTTTACTAGATATTGAAACATGAACAGTCAGGATGTTTGTGCACATTTATCTCTTTAGTCTTCTGTATCGAAGAGAGAGAGAGTGATTTGAATGTCTGAACATTTTTTGGAAATACCAACACATAAAGAAATAGAAGTTCTGTAATGTAAATAAATCATAACGGCCTGGAAGAAGAGTGGACATAAAACACATTTCCATTGTAAGATGACTGAGCTGCTGAAATAGACTCATAATAAAAATAGTCACAGCAAGAGGCGGCAATCTGAAGATGAATAAAGGGGAACGTGTACATGCTGGAGCCTGTATAGAAAAAGAGTCTCCATCTCAAACAAAATCAGCATACTGTTGATTAAACTTGTTAATATTAATCTAAACTTCTTTGTACCAGGTCCTGTTTCGTTAGCTCACCAGACTGTAGCGTATCTTGGCCAAAGAGATGAGCTCCTGGTCTCCAGGGGTGCACATGTTGAGGCCGATGGGAAGCATCTTCTTCAGGGCAGCCACGATCAGGGAGGTTTGAATGGAGTAGTACTCACCACGACGCCGCTTGTGTTTCCTCTCCTGGTCCCCGCCGGACTGTAGAGAGACACAGGAGTTATGTTTATTCTATCAGACTTTTAGGTACTTGGAATGTGGAAACACTTTTTAACGAATTCATGTGCGCATTTCTTTGTATATTTAATAATTTCAGATTGTTATGTATAATACTAATAGTGCTTTGAAGCTCAGTGTTGTCATTAGTTTTATCTGTTTATATTTGTTTAGGTGTTTTTTCCTTCATATTACTCAGCCTGGGGTTGTAACACTCCCTGAGAAAGTCCAACCAAACATGTTGAAGTAATCTAATTTGTCCTTTTTCATGACAGATGATCTTTTGTTGAAGGTTTATTGTGTTTTGTATTTAACTGTATATCACATCTTTAAATGTTATGATCGATTATACGAGAATAAAGAGCAATTCTTTTTGTATTTCCAAAGCAATTTATATAATTGAAAACATTTTTAATCAGGTAACTGCTGCTCTTTTCTCAACAAACTCAGATGTTTATTTTATTTAGCCATAAAATCCAATTTTGTATGACTATGCCATCAGGAAACAGGACTGTTTGACCTTCAAACCACTGATTAAGATGAAATACTTGAAACGGGTCCAAAGTCCTTTCACAAAAACGATGAACATAAATTATGTTTGGGAGCGTTTCTGCACTGTGAGTCACAAAACCAAGAGAGTACAAATAAATCAACTGTGCGTCGCGGGCAAAACAAATAAGTGAGTAGGTCCCACAGTGACAGGTAGCTCAGCGGCTGCTGCACCAAATGCTGTCAACATCTTGATATATGACCGACTTCACTATGATAGAAATGTCATACATCGTAAACCCTTGATGGAGAAGTGAATTTAAGAGGCGTGAACCCATGCGGTTGATTTGTAGAACATCTCTCATCTACATATTCGGCTTGTTCAGCACGTCAGGAGAAAAATGCTTATATAAGGAGTTACATTAGCAGGGCCTGTGTGACTGGAGAGCTTGAGGAGCCCTCCAGGAAACTTAGATTGTGCTTTTTCAAACTGCTGACATAGTGAAGGGGGAAAGGAGCAAGACCAAATTAAATCCAGAGAGGTGAGAGATGCACTCTGGTCCATGTCCAGGGTTTATTACATCTGGACAGATGTCACCCAGAATGAGGAGGTCCACTTCCAAAAGGAAAGAGTCACACTTAGAAAGATTTCTCTTGCCTATACTGAAAATGACTATGTTCGAATTTTATATTTAAAGAAGCATTACAATCAAAATGATACTAAATAATCAGAACAGTAGCAAATAATTGATCATTTCTTGCCATGGTGATGGTATTTCTGGTTGCAGGTTCAGAATGCTCCTTCATTAAAGCTAAAGAAAGACATTACGAACTCTGTGAAAGGACTCTAATGTGTTTCAACTAGCGTCAAGCTCATTTATTCCTCCGCAAACGTTGAAATTAGCTCCAAAAGTTACTAATACAGGAATAAATGGGGCATTTCTTAGTTTTTCTCTGCCACGAGTGAACGCCCTAAGTCCGTATCTTTACCTTGGACATCTTTGACTTGCATTCACCGGTCAGGAAACCCAAGTTGTTGATCTCATTCTGAACCACAAAGTTTTGCTCCTCACGCTTAAAGTTCTGCATTCAGGACAAAAAACAAAAACAGAAGTTAAATAGACCATAGTCCTCGTATCGCATGTCTTTACTCTGACAGATTGAGCACCGAGGCTTACATGCGACTTGCACCACAGGATGAAAATCTCAGCCACCATCCTGAAGAGCTCGGTGGAGTCTGCGTCCGGCTCCTTCAGCCATCTGGACCTTTGGACGTGGACAAACACATGAACCAGAAACATGTTTGACTGAGGTGCATTAAACATCAAGTTACAACTGTGCAGGACTGGACAAAAACATCAAACTATGATAATGCCACAAATTTTTCGAAATTTTAATCAGCAAGCAAGCCGTTTATGCACTTTATAGAAACATGCAAATATTAAAACAAATATTAAGCAGAATAAACAAGGAAATCTGTAAAACAGGCCAAAAAGGTTTGCCAGATCTTTGTGGTCAAATAGTAAACTTTATATTTTTGAGTTTAACATTAAATTCTCTAACCAGCTTTTCGAGCAGTTGATCTTTTTCCAATTAAGGATAAAGGAGAATCCGTTGTTGAGCAATACATCAGTGGCATTACAAATGTTTACAAGTTCCTCAAATTGACTATATGTTGACTCCCGATTAGTGTGTATGTATATAGTACCTGTTGTTGTCCACATAACGAATGAGCATGGGGTAGAAAGCGTAGAGGTCCCTGCAGAGCACAGCGAACTCATCCAGGATGAGGAGCTCTGCCTCCTGGTTGTCTCCTTTACTGTCAGCCTTCAGCAGCTCCTCTTCAGCCACGACCTGCACCACATCAACAGCTCATCTTCTGTACTCACGTCATTAATATAAAAGACTTCACACAGCATCCCTTCAGGCCCAGCGGGATAATCCCATATCTCCATCCTCTCAGGACGAAGAGGCATTTTTAATGTCCAGAACTGACAGCTTCATATGTGGACTGCAGGTTCAGCAGTTCTGAATCAGAGTCAGCAACTAACCACAGCTAATGCCAGGTACAGTTTATTCTAAGCTCTCACCTTCACCGTCTTCTTCCTCAATTTGTCCAGTGTGGGCAGGAAGTGAGTTCTCAGCAGATCTGCTCCAGCTTTGCAGATGATTGGCTGAGAGTAGACTGGAGAAAGAGACGAGGAAAATCATACCCTTGACCTGGACCGATGATTTCAAGAACATCAAGGCATCTCTGTGTCCCTGGAGAATAATGACTCTAGTGGTGACTGCCAAAGTATCAAGAAACTGTAGCAAGTTTTTTAGTAATTTTCTGATGTTTTTTTTTCCTTACCCACCCTCTCACAGAATAAATTCATATAAATTATATAAACATAAAACCAGCAGGAAATCAAATCAAATTCAGAAAGAAATGTTACTAGTATCCTATTAATATAAAAGGAACCGTGCTGAGCAGACAATTATGTCAATTGGCCTTACCCTAAAATGTATAACTTTTCAGAGTTTGCACTTAAATTAAACGGTCCGAGGCCAAGCTCCATCTTATATTAAACACTTGAGAGTACCACATTAACTTAATAGAACACTTCACTCTTAAAGTGCAGGCATCCTTGTGATTCCCAGAGTTTTGAAAAGTAGAACAGGAGACAGCCTTCGTCTATCAGGCTCGTCTTCAATGGAACCAGCTCACAGGTTTGGGTTGAAGATGCAGACCCCCTTTCTACTTTAAGGTTAGGGTTAAAACCTAACCTGAACCATGGCTATAGGCTGCTGGGGGACTTCCTATGATGCACGGAGCACCCACCCATCCTCTACTTTCTTCTCTCTTACTCTCCAACAATTCATACGCATCTACTGAATGGCATGTCATTAACTCTGTGTCTCTCTCATCTCAATTGTCTGTAATTTTTACCGACTGTATCCATCCTTTATATCTGCAATGTATCATGTACTCTTCTTTGTATCATGTTTTTAACCTGCATGTAAGTTTTATTCAGCCCCCTCCCCACAGCTGCTCAAGGTTTCTTCCTGTTTCATGTTTCTTCCACCAATACTGCAGTTTTTCCTTGTCACAATTGCTCTAATGCTTGCTCTGCAGGTTTCAGGCTTTGTGTTCTATAAGGCGTCTTCAGACAATCTGGATTGTTATTGATGGTATACAAATAAAACTGAACTAAATTTAAAAAATAAGCTGGACTGCTTCCATGACTGTAAATAGTGTTCTTTCCTTGTTTATAAATGCACAAAAGAGAAAAGGGTCGACTAAGATAGTTTATGTGTTTGTGGAGGAAAGAAAACTCAGGATCTAATACTAAATGACATCCCCAAAGAAGTTGTTACAATCCTTGGCTCTCCGCGCCTGGAAACAAAGCAATCTGAGCAGCGGTAGCCCTCCACAATCTCATTCATTAACTTCTCCAACAGCCCTGAGGCGGGCACTTACCTGCAATCCTCTTCATCCAAGGGGCGTCATCAATGCCCAGGTTGTTGTTGAGGATCCTGAGGATGTTTCCCAGAATGATGCTGAGGTGTTCAGAGGTCACCATGGTGCAGCACTGGGCATCCGGGGGCGAGTTCTCCGGACCTTTCTCCCACCAGTAGGACAGGTAGTTACACAGCATAGGAAGGACTACCTCAATGACCTGCAGGAGACCGGGCCCAAAAGTAGTATGTGACTTTATGAAAACAGTAATTATAAGTTCTAACAAACTCAGCTCTGTGTGATCTGTGTGTTTTTCCCAACACCCTGAAGCCACATTTCAGTTTAAAAGGTCAATCTGATAGATGTTCAAATTTTATATTCCTACAGTGGCACATCCCACTTTAATGTGCACAAATTAAAAGGTTCAGTTGATTTTTACACTAATAAGGGCAGTTAATATATTATTTTTATGGAAAGGTCAGATTTTTTTTTTTTTTTTTACATCATTTAAATTAAACCGTATAATAGTATTCAGTGCTCACCACAGAAATTAAAACCATATCCTCTTTTTAAAATTACATAAAGTTGTCTCTTCATAAAATAGATAAAATTAAACTTAGTCTCTTACATAGAACACATACAGTAATTACCATATCAATACACAATCAAATATCTCATAAATTCAGTTCTTTGTCTACACTGAAATATCCCAATTTGCACTTCAGACCTGTGGCATGTCACTGTAGCGAGCGCCAGACTCGGAGACATCGTTGACATCTTTGAGCAGTCTGTCAAGACGAGGCATCTCTGGACACATCTCCTCCACTGTGTCGGGCATACTCAGGACTACAAAAGAAAATCATCGGTCAGTTGGATTTAACATATTTCTGAAAATAGGAAAAGAACAAACAGACCAAGTTTTAAAGGAGGACACTCACTGGCTCTCTCTCGGGGGGTCTTGGTGTTGAAGACAGAGCGAGGGTTGTGGGCGTTCAGATCAGGCTCCAGGAACGCCACAGGCATGGCCGCCACGAGGGTTGCCAGGCTCTCCCCCAGAGCTGGCAAATGCCTGAATATAAACATGCAAATACACATACGATAATGTTCTAAAGTAAGAAAAAATAACATGCAACATTTATCACTTGGAAGTTGGCAAGCAAATATATATTAGGGTTTGTGTGAGGACAATTTTCAATGCTCTGTCTTTAAGGATTCACAGAGCTCTCTACGTGGTACCAAGTTAATTTTAGACCATACAGCAAGCAAAGTTTGTGGTCCATTTACAACTGGTTATTTGCCAGCTTACTAAAAGTTAGAAATGGCCGCGTAACAACCAGTCAGGGAATGGAAGTTAATGTGAAAAACATTTTACAACACATTCCCTTTGATTAGATTTTCATAAAATAGCCAAATTGATTATTTTTCATCAAACTTCTGATCGTTTTGCAACAAGTACTATTTCTCATAGACGAGACCTTTAGCTGGAGTACATAACCAACAGTGATTCATTTAAAAAGCCCTGAGTGCATTTGTCTCAGACATGAGTTAATGAAAAAAGCTCAAGCTAATTGACTGTGACGAACATAACGCGGTGCGTTGATTGCTATTTCACGCTGCCTTAGAAGAGTTTAACCTCTCACCTCTCCACAAAGACGTTCTTTCCTGTTCCCAGAGAGTAGAAACACGTCAGGATTCTGTAGCACGATAGCTGCACATCATCCACTAAAACAAAGAAAAACATCCAACAATTATACACCAGTATACCTATACGCACAAAAGAAGGATAAAGACACATCAAAAGTGAACTGTCATTAGTAAGAAAGGCAAACATGCTGTGTGAGGGTATGAATTGTTTGCATAATGAACATGTAAAGATGGCTGTTTTTAAAGTACCAATTGTTGGTGCATTGGACTTTACATGGCCTTAATTCAACACCCCACCAGATTCAGTTTTATTTTTTTCTCTCTTAATTACAGTAATTAAGAGAGAAAAAAAGACCTTAATTACAGGTAATTACAGTTTTGCAGAGAAGCCATGACAGGACTGATGAAATGAGAAGAATTATTATTTATGAAAATGTGCTTCTATTTCATCCTTACTGACCGCCAGAGGCGGTGCTTCAGCACTGAATGTCTCCATCTCGCGCATGCGCAGGTCGAGTGTTTATACCAACAGAGTCACCTGTGACCCCCGATGACACCGGCTAACCTATATCTTCCGGTGACATCAGAGGATCTGTTCCTTTTCATCTTCTCGCTTTTGCAGGTAGACGTATGTCAGTAAGTTCTAGCTGAACTAAGCGTGTACTTCACTGCTGCTTCGTCGCCGGTAGCCTTGCGACAACGTTGTCGGAGCTGCGAGCTGCGCCCTCCAAAGGCTGCGACGAGCTGAGACGGGAGGTTTGTTGCGGTTTACCGCGGACACCCTTTGAGTATTTGTTTTAGTCGTTTGTTATAAGGTTGGTGACGGCGTGATACTCGCTCCCTCTCCCGACGCTCGTGTTATTATTTTCGGGCATTAGCGGTCGCGTTGCCCGCTTGACCTGTTGGCTGTGTATCGGTACACTGTTGGTTGTACCCGTTTTTCGTTGTAGTTTGATTTGTTGGTGAAGCCAGCGTACTCGCTCCCTCTCCCGACATTTGTGTAATTATTTACGGGCATTAGCGGTCTGCGTTGCCCGCTTGACCTATTGCCTGTGTATCGGTACACCGTTGGTTGTACCCGTCTTTCGTTGTAGTTTGATTTGTTGGTGAAGCCAGCGTACTCGCTCCCTCTCCCGACATTTGTACCGCCGTTATCCGCTAAGTTGTAGCCCGTTTTTCGTTGTTGTTCCCTGTAGTGGTGAAGGCAGTGTGTGCGCTCCCGCTCCCACTTTAGGTGTATATTATTACCTTGGAAAAGTAGTTTTACCAGCGTTTTTCGCTCAGCCTACTTGGGTTGTTTTGTTTTTTTTGCACAGCAAGCTGACTTGCTGGTGAAGGTAGTGCTCTCGCTCCCGCTCCCAGCATAGGCGTGTGCTGTCGCCCTTGTTGCAACACCTGTTGGTGAAGGCAGTGCGTTCGCTCCCTCTCCCAGCATCTGTTGTTTTCTCAGTTGTTGTCACCATGTTTGGTGACCACTCTTGCTCGGCCTGTCTGGCTTCTCTGCAGCCTGAAGATGGTCATGATATGTGTCCTTCGTGCCTTGGCCTTGAACACCTGAGGGAGGGGCTTTCGGAGGATCCATGCATGAACTGTAGCTTCATGCCCCGGGCAGTGCAGTTGTCCGCCCTCCTGGACAAGGGTGCCATCGAGCCGGTAGACCCCCTGTCATCACCCGGGGGGTTCTATTCGACTTACTTTCTTGTCGAAAAGAAAGACGGCGGACTCCGCCCTGTCCTCGACTTGAGGGGACTCAACAGGTTCCTCAAGGTCTTGCGGTTTCACATGCTCAGCACTGCAGAGGTCCTGTGTACCGTTGCCAGAGGGGAGTGGTTTACTTCGGTAGACCTGAAGGATGCGTACTTTCATGTCCCCATAGCACCACACCACAGACATTTTCTGCGGTTTGCCTTCCAGGGCCGCCATTTTCAGTTCAGGGTGCTCCCGTTCGGCCTCTCCCTTTCTCCACGGGTGTTCACCATGTGTGTGGCGGCAGCCCTCTCACCCCTGCAGTCGCGGGGCATGAAGATTCTGCCGTATCTGGACGACTGGCTGATTTGCGCGCCATCCCGGTCTCAAGTGACCCGGGACACGGCGATTCTCCTCTCACATGTGACCCAGCTCGGTCTCAGAGTGAATTTTCTGAAGAGCTGCCTGGTCCCCTCACAGAGTACACTCTTTCTGGGGATGACTCTGGATGCCGTTGCCATGAAGGCCTGTCCATCTCCCCGGCGCGTGGACGACATCATCCGCCTCCTTCTCCTCTTTCGGGAGGGCCGCTGTTTGCGCTATGTCCTGTATTTGCGCCTCTTAGGCAAGCTGACGGCTGCTGCCACTGTGGTCCCCTTAGGGTTGCTGTCGCTGCGTCCCCTTCAGAGGTGGCTGAACAGCTTTCACTTGGACGCCAAGTGGCACCGGCACAGGAAACTCAAGGTGTCACGGCGTTGCCTCCTTGCTCTGGCTCCATGGAGGGAGAGGTCATTTCTCCTTCGGGGCATGCCCATGGGCTCTATTGCATCCCGTCGGGAGACTGTCACAACGGACGCCTCCCTCTCAGGGTGGGGTGCTGTGTGGCAGAACCGGACAGCTCGCGGGCTGTGGCCTGCACGGGACCGCTCGGAGCACATCAACGTGCTGGAGCTTCGGGCAGTGCACATGGCACTGCAGTCTTTTCTTCCGTTCCTGAGAGCGAGGCATGTGCTAGTACGGACGGACAATGTCTCAGCCGTCTCTCACATAAACCACCAGGGGGGAACCAGGTCAGCACGGCTGTTGCAGGTGACCCGGGACCTCCTGTTGTGGGCGGCTCCCCACCTAGCCAGCATGAGGGCGATGTACTTGCCGGGAGAACGGAACCGGACCGCAGACTTCCTATCCCGTGGCAAGCCTCCGCCGGGGGAGTGGCGGCTTCATCCCGAGGTGGTGCTCAACATCTGGGACGTTTTTGGCAGGGCAGAGGTGGACCTCTTTGCCACAGAGGAGTCGACCCATTGCCCCCTCTGGTTCTCCTTGACAGGGGAGACCAGCCCTCTGGGCCAGGATGCTCTCGCCCACGATTGGCCGGAGAGTCTTCTCTATGCCTTTCCACCAATCCCTCTGATTCCTCAAGTACTGCAGAGGGTCCTCCAGCAGGGCCACAAGCTGCTGTTGGTAGCCCCCTTCTGGCCGGGGAGGACATGGTTTCCTCTGCTGCACAGGCTCTGCCGCAGCTCACCCTGGCGTCTCCCCGACAGGATGGATCTCCTGTCTCAGTTAGGGGGCCGGATTTGGCATCCCGACCCTCAGCGCCTGCAGCTTTGGGTTTGGCCACTGCAGGGCCCGACCCGCTGCTGACAGGGTGTTCGGACACTGTCCAACATACCATACTGAATGCTAGGGCGCCTTCTACCCGGTTGCAGTATGAGAACAGGTGGCGGCTGTTTTCTGTATGGTGTTCGAGCAGGGGTGAGGACCCCGTGCACTGTACAATTCCGAAAATTCTGGAGTTTTTACAGTCACTTTTGGATGGCGGACGGTCCCCGGCTACTCTGAGGGTATACGTGGCAGCCATTTCCTCTCGACATGCCCGGGTTGATGGCAACACCGTGGGGGGCCAAAGACTCGTGTCACTTTTTCTAAAGGGAGCCTTGAGGTTAAGACCCCCACAGGCACAGAGAGCTCCAGCATGGGATCTGCCCCTGGTGCTGGACGCTTTGTGTCTGCCTCCTTTTGAGCCCCTGGCGCAGGCGGAGCTGAAGTGGGTGTCTGCTAAGACTGCTTTTCTCCTCGCCATCACTTCAGCGAAGCGTGTTGGGGAGCTACATGCTCTCTCTGTGAGTGATTCATGTCTGAGATGGAACTCAGATGGCTCGGGGGTCACTCTGTGGCCGAATACGGCTTTTCTTCCCAAGGTTCTGTCATCGTCGAACCTTAACCGACCTATCCACCTGGCACAGTTTATTCCCCCTGCAGGGGAGGACGGGTTAGGACTGTTGTGCCCTGTGCGGGCTCTGAGAGTCTATGTATCTTTGACCGCAAGCATGAGACGGTCAGAACAGCTGTTCCTTTGTCATGGTGGTCCTAGGAAAGGCTGCGCTCTCTCCAAACAGCGATTGTCGCACTGGGTTGTGGATGTCATTACCCAGGCATATAGACACAGTGGTCGCCCCCCGCCATCTGGGGTGAGGTGCCACTCTACTAGGGCTGTCTCTACATCATGGGCGGCTCTGAGAGGCGTGCCCCTGCAGGACATCTGTGATGCAGCATCGTGGGCATCACCAACTACCTTCTCCAGATTCTATCGGGTGAATGTGGCCACTCCCCATCCGCTGGGTGTGGCCCTGTTGCCCACCTCTACTGCCTCCTCTCATTGAGGTATGTATTGGCATTCCTCGTGACTTTGTCGTTATGGGTCATCCAGTGCTGAAGCACCGCCTCTGGCGGTCAGTAAGGATGAAATAGAACGAGAGTTACGTATGTAACTACGGTTCTATGAATCCTGGATGACCGCCAGAGCGTTCTGTCACTCAGAATCCTTGTGGTTTCGCGAGAAGATTCTGCAGGAACAGATCCTCTGATGTCACCGGAAGATATAGGTTAGCCGGTGTCATCGGGGGTCACAGGTGACTCTGTTGGTATAAACACTCGACCTGCGCATGCGCGAGATGGAGACATTCAGTGCTGAAGCACCGCCTCTGGCGGTCATCCAGGATTCATAGAACCGTAGTTACATACGTAACTCTCGATTTAAACCATATACTGTATAAATATGGACAATGCGTCACCACTTCCTTGCACTGGCCAAACTGATGCTATTTTCCGAGGCATACGGGCGGCGCCATCTTGCGACTTTGGAGCCAGAGTCTGATCACTGCGGTACGGGAGTGGAGCCACGCAGAGCGATATCGTTGACCTCACCACCCTTCCACCACACTCACTTGAGTTTTCATTTAATTAATCCTGCGCTCTGCTCTACCTCCACCAGTTAAATAAAAAGAGCAACACAAATGAAGCAAAATCCAGAAAATGAAGGCAACGTCAACAGAAACTCACAAAGCAGATCCACCCCAAACTCATATGTTGTGATGTGGTCAAACAGGGCAGTGAGGATGGGCAGCAGAGCCACGGTCACATAGTTGATGCTCTGAGTGACGCTCTTCATCTGGGCACGGGACTGCATGAACTTCCCCAGTTTCAGCATCTCCAGCAACTTCTCCAGGTCCTCGGCTGCGTTCTCAAAGAAAGCCCTAACTCCGGCCTTGACCAGCTCCGAGCCAGACTTCATCACTGTTCTGGGAGGAGGAGGGAAAGGAACCATTAGTGTGTATACAGAAAAAAAACAACAACAGTAACATGGTTTTAATATATAAATTTTTTAAGGTAGTAAATGTTCCTTTTACAGAGCTTTGTCAAAAAAGACAATATGAACTTACCTGGTGTCGAGTGAGTGAGTGAGGATGTGCAGACAGCTCACCATCATTGCAGAATCGCTTCCTGCAACAGAGACATTAACTGTCGGTACTGGAAGGCATTCAAAACAAAGACGCGCACACACACACACACACACACACAGACAGAAGCGGTGCCAATCTTACCAAAGAGAGAAATCCTGTGTCTGACAAGAGCTGCCAGTTTACAGAACAGGCTGGAAAAAAGGTAAGGACAGAATTCAAGAAGAGAAGAAGAAAAAGGCTTCTGAGGGGAAGGGAATAAGTTAAAGTTGTATGGAAACACGAAACCCTTAGATTGAACAACGTGAGTAAATAAAAATGCTGAGAAACTCATTATAGTGATTACTGCTCCTACACAGTACCTGGTGATCATCTCCTTCTCTTTGTTGGAGGCACAGCCGCAGCTGCTCAGGTTCTTGCTAGGTGTGGACAGGAAGTAGAGACAGTGGTTCTTAAAGGTTTGATCAATCAGAGGAAGCAGCACCTGGAGAGGAGAAATTAAACGTTCAGTAAAAGCCATAGCAGCGTGTAAGAGGCTCAGATGCAAGAAGTGCTCCCAACCTTGGCAAAGAACTTGATTTCCTGGTCATGAGGTGATTTGTCTGTCTTTCCACTGGTAGCCATAGCCTCTGGATTAAGGATGATGTTGATTAGCAAGGTCAGCTAGCAAGTACATTTACTGTCTGTGTTTAAAAAGCAACACACTCACCAAGATGTGCGATGAACTCCTGGGCAGAGTCAACATACTTCAGCACCCTCTTGAGGAATTTGAAGGCATAGCGTTTTTCCATGGATGACGAGTCCTGCTCCATGTCCATTAGACCTCTGAGAGACAAAAGATCACAAGTGGCTCCAATACGATGACTTCTTCAACACATTACCAAAAGAAAGTCTGATTAGGATTTGAACTAGAGCGTTGAGGAGGGTGCACACAGGAGGAAACTAGCAGTGGTGTGGAGACAGGAGACCATGAATTTTAAATGAAATTGTAGCGATGAAAGGTGACACAAAGTCGGCGGTACAAAGCTGAACTTGAGGAAGCCGAGACAGCTGATTGACATTTACATTAACATTTTGTGGCAGGAAACATACGAAAGGGTTATCTAGCTAAAGGTAATAGGCGCTGAGTGAAATATTTAATACCTGGAGGCTTTGGACTGAGCCATGCTTTCATTAAATGCATTAAGCGCAAAATCACTGGTAACTTAGAAAGATGAAGTTTTTTTTCTGCACAGTATACAGTACAGACGAGTGTTGAACCTAGTACCAACTAATGAGACAATATGCTGATTGCTTTTACTTTATTATTCCAATTAAAGAGAAAAAGACAATGAGAAGAGGCCGACCTTGTGATGGTGTAGCCACTAATCTGCAGGAACTTGAAGAGGTCCTGGGCCTTCTCTCTGTCTCGGTACTTCTCTTTAGCAGTCAAGGTGTCATAGGGAACCAGCAGCGGGTGGGTCCCTCCTCCTGGTGGGTTAGATCAGATAGAACCATGGTCAGAAACACCACAACTTAAAACAACTCCCAAAATGCAGTGTGCCTTCAAATGCACGAGAATTATTTGGGACACCTTTGCTAACGAGTTCAGTTTTCTTCTTCTTGGCCCAGATGTTGTGGTAGTTTTCTGCCACCACCTCCACCATGCCCTGCAGGAACGAGAGAAATGCAGGTTTTATCAAACTTTAATGTGCTCTATGGTGCTGGAAACTGTTATTAAGAGCCAAACTAAAACAAACCTGTAACTCTCTAGACAAAATGACATTATGCAGGTCCATTGGAGAAGGACTGAATCCATTGCCCTACAAAAAGAAGGAATGCAAAGAAGGAGTTACACTGGAATACTGCAAAAGACAAATGCATCAGAGTCAAAAGCCCTGTTCGCATGGGATTAGTTTCACCTGGGGACGTCATGTGATTCAGAAATTACTCCTGTACGTCTGTGTTTCATGTGGCGCATTCGTACGGGATAAGCAAACTGTGTTTCACTCAAATTTACTATAAATACTTATGTCTCTGCTACTTTCCGCTTCATTCCACTGCAGGCCAGAGGATGTTTTACACTTTCTGACAGCTTTAGTGACTGCGAATCAAACGAAAGTCTTGAAAAAGTAAAAACGCACCCCCAATTCACAGAGATGCCAATTCACACTGGATTAGTATTATCACAGTACCTCTGTGTTACGAAAAATAGGGTAGGTACTTTGCGGTGTAATTGTTATTTTACAAATAACTGACAGGGCCGATTCGCAAGATCATCTACTGTGTCTGGCAGAAAGACCAGGACACACATGGATTGTGCTGGAATGTCACCACATACAACCAGTTCTCAATACTGTAAATCCAAGCACTTTCATATCATTTTAACAGCGGCCTATAGGCTCAGTCATTTCGTGGCCCATTAGGTAACAGATAGTGAATCAATAGACATTTGCTGAAATAAACATCTATAACTTTATCGTTAAGTGAAATTATGAATGCAGAACCAAACTTTACTACAGTTAGTCAGATTTTGAGTCTCCATGGTCCTTAAAAACTGATTTATTGTGTTGTTTTGTGTGTATTATTCTTGCATGTTCTTCTTAACAGGCCCCTATTATAAACTATCTCTGCATTCATGTGTAAATCTCCACAGTTAAACACCCAAGACTGAATCTGGTGAATTCACTCAATGGGAAAACATTTCTGACATCAGTACTGACTAAATGAGGTAAATGGTGTTTTGTTTTTTATAGTAAGTGGTTTGTACTGTAAATAAAAAGGTTACCTGGGACTCTGAGATCTTTCGTTGTTTTTCGCTCTCTCGTTGCTGGAACATGGCTTCTCCCTCCTTGGTCCTCTCAATGTTCCAGCCCATAGACAACATGCTCTTCAGTGACTCTCTCACTGGCCAGCGGTACGTTTCTCTCTCCTATGGATTGAACACACAAATAGGTCTGACACACTCTGTCCACAATGTTAAGACAATAACTGTGTCGCAGTTCAACACAAGAGAAAATACCAGACTAATTTCTAGATGATGATCCGAATTCATTTTTTTTTATTAATAGGATTGTAGGAAACAGGTACTGCTAGCCTTTTTAAAAAAGCCCTGCCTTGTCAAGCTTTCAGTCTGCAAACATCTGAACATCAAAAATGCAATTCTAATATGATTATTTACTGTCTTCCAAACACTTCAGAGAGAAGCTGTTTGATAAAACCTTTATCTGCAGGTAAAAGATCACCCAGCATATATTTCTTAAATGAGAAATCAGACTGTACCTTCTCACTTAAGGCTTTATACGGTTTCAGAAGTGGATGGGCTTTGGCCTGCTCATCCACATTGTCTCCATGCTTCCAGCCCGCTGACATCTGCAACAACAGTTTCAGATCGTACCATAAAATGTCCACTACAACCGCAAGTCAGTATTCGTTAGCATTCTGCACTGACCCGTCCATGTCTCTCTGTAGTATTACATGAAAATTGCCATGAATAAAAATGCACAAATAAGTGAGGGAACTAACCTTCTCTGAGGACCACTTTTCATGGGAATGCTCGGCATATTTGTTGGCAATGTACTCAAGTTTTTCAGGTAGGGAGATACTAGAAAGAGGAGATCGTGGTTAAATATTTATGATTATTTCAGTCTATTCTACTTGTACGTTTAGCAAGTAAAAGCGTACATAAATTCCACATTGTACACTGGAGTTTCCTTGACTTTAAGTAACTAAGTGAGTGCATTTTGAGACCACTTACTTGGCAGTGTTGATGGGTTTGGGGTCAAAGTTGCCCTGTGCGTCCACTGATGCCTGCTTCTCCAGTGTTGCCCCTAAACTGGAATCCACAAAGTCTGGAGGCAGGGCTCCAGCGATGGCACACAGGCATGACTTGGCCATTTTAAAAAGTTCTGCGTCATACTTCTAAACAGGAGGAAGACACAGTAGAGAGGGGGTTAGCTGTTTGGAGGACTTGTCTGCTTGGGCTACTGGATGACAGACTGACCAGAGCGAAACCAGGGGAAGAAGAGAAAAGGCAGAGAAAATAAAAGATAGAAAGACGGGGAATCCTGCACAAACTAAAGGCTTGTCAAAGACTGATAAATGATGCATCAGTTTTGGCTTCGCTTCAGCTCCACTGCTCACAAGCACTTCACTCAGCTTTCACATCCCTGCCTCTGACTACCAAGAATTTTCTCACAGGGGAGCCGGGTTCAAGTGTTGAAAACTCCAGATATTGAAAAAACAGAGAAAAGCTTTATGAGTGCAAACACCACTAGACTACCAAATATTTGGATGTGCAGAGAGAGGCAACAGGAATATATTCCTTTGTCTCCTGACACTTAAGATTTATTCTCAGACACAGAAAATGAGAAAGATAAAAAAAAAACAACTGAGAAGTATTACAGATTTCTAAAGGAATGAGTAATTTCTTGGTCTGCGCACACACACCGTAAGCTTATCTTAAATAATTTATGCAACAGGGTTTCTGGACATACCTTGTGAGAAAGGGAGTCAAAGATTCCCCAGAAGAGTTTCTTGGTGAGAAGGAGCTCCTCCTCAGAGGCTATCCCGAAGCCGCCCATACCAGACGGCAGGCAATAGTACTTCCAGTTTTGCTCATAGTGGTTGGTCAGCAGCTACAGAGACACAAGAAAAGGAAAGCATTTGAGTTCAATTTATTTAATATTACTGCACTCCAGTGAGGGGAAAATAAGTGAAAGTTTAGCTGTCTCACAGAGTATCTTAAAGCATTTTATCTAGACTATATAGATATTTAAGAAACGGCGAAAGAGATTATATAAGTGCAAAAGAGGGAGATAAATGGCTTTTGAAATGTAGGATGCCTGTGATTGCTTGCTGTAATTATCCCGCAACTCCCATAACAACTCATAGATCAAACTTAAATCAGTGACTCACTTGGAGAGGTATCTTGCAGTATTCTGAGAGCATTGGAACGTCGAACACCAGTCGTCTGAGCAGCTGCTGCATCATAGAGGGGCGCAGGTGCCTGTGAAACAAGCACGGAATTATAATTTTAGAAACTGAAAAAGAAAAGGGGTGTGGGTGGACTCTGTGGACGCTGTTTTAAGATAAAAGCAAGACAGACAAAACATAGACAGATTTATGGAAAGTTCTCAAACTCTGATTCTCCCCTGTGCAACAAACCAAATACATCTGAATGAAAATCTACATGTACTCACATCATTTTTAAAAGTTTAAGGTTATATCACGAAAAGATTCCTACAGGCCTAAGTTGTATGTGTATTTGAAAAGGGCACTTAATATTACCATTTCAGAGCAGACCTACACACTCCTTCACAGCAGGACAGTATGAAACCTATCATGAAGCAGCCTTGGTGGTAAATATCCAGCTCGCCTTTAACTCTTTCACTCAACTGAGTCTGAACAAAGCTGCAGAGGCCTTACTTGCAGATAGCCAGCAGACACTCCTCAATGGCGTCCCTCTGGGCTTTGGTGAGCGAGCGGCCTTTGGAGAGCCGGTAGATAGTCTGCAGAGTGGAGTCGATCAGCTGCGCGTAGTGCTCTGTGCTGGCGAAGAGAGCGGCACAGCGGGTCAGCAGGGGCAGCAGGGCCGAGCCGATGTACCTGTTCATGGCCAACGCGGTCTCTGTGGTGCTCAACACTTCCTGCGGGACAGAGTAGCGAAACTGGCTGAAAGATGGCCGCTGAAGCGCAGGATCCACGCGGGCGAAGGTTTACAGAAGGCTGTGATTAATCTAATGGGATGTAATGTAATGAGTAATGGGAGTGGGGTATGTGGGGAAAAAAATTTTGAGCTCACTGTGTCCAGAGACGCCGAGGCTCGCAGGTCAGGCAGGAAGCCGACCTCCAGCATATGGAGGAGGAAGCTCTGGTCCTCGATGCCGTACACTCTGTCCAGGAAGAGCACCATGGGGGCCTTGTGGTCCGGACAGAAGCAAGCTGACATGTCGGGCTCTGTCACTGTGCCGTCTGCAACACATTATAAATAAAGAGGTATGAAGATGTACATTCTTTGTAAACACTGTTTTTGTTATATAGTGGCAATCTCATACTAGTGCCAGTATTTTACATTGTTTAAGTGCACAAAGGAGGTGGTAAGAAATCTGGAAATTAAGGGAAATTAGCTTTGAAAGAAAAGGTGATGAAAACAGAGGAAATTCAGAAAGAAGAAAGGGAAACACGGAGGGGGGGAAACAAACGTTAATTGGTTTATAATACATGGTTTATAAAGCTAAGTAGGCGCTTCCAGGTATGACACTGTAAGCTGTTGGAAACTATTAAAAGGGCACAATCTTGTGAGTTCCAGCAAGATACAACTTACTTTCTTATTACACAATGTCAGACAGAAAACAGGATATGAAGTTTGTTCTCTGCTGCTAAGGGACACCGTTAAGAATGTGATGAACTAGACACATTTTTTTTAACGCAAGGCACAAAGTGGAGAGGTACTAAAACACAGCGTTGGCAAGATTTTCCTCCATAGCAGAGACATACGCAGAGAGAGAAGTGAGCATTCTCTGCTGAATGATGCCTGCTGGTGGGAGACAGACATTTATAATGATATACCTCCAGTTGGCAGAGCTGAGATGTGAAATCATTCCAGCTTCCTTGATCCGGCAGCGCAGCATATAGCAAATACTGAACCAGACCAACTTTATATTAGCTGGACTACGCAGTAAAGTAATGTGACATGTTAGTTCAGCAAAAACAGATTCTGATATACAGTAGCCTGTGTTTCTGTGTAAATTCAGTTGTTCCCAAAGCACAGCTTCAGCCTTGAATCCAGACCAAACACTTTTTTTTTTTTTTTGTCTCACTTTTGGCTACCATTAGAAGCTCTTTTGAAAATCGTCTTTAGCTTCATTTATTTCTGTCAATCCGCATGACGTCCCTCTAGAAAACAAACAAACAACAAGGCCAGCGTACCTTTATTAACCACAGGCATGTTGAGGGGGATGCTGATGATGCCGACCAAGTCTGAAGTGGGGACCAGAGAGCGCAGGATGGCTCTGATACGCAGGGCCTCGCCTTTACCGGCGTTAATGAGCTGTAAGAGAAATATGATATTAATAAGGCTGAATGCTAAAATTTAACATGTGTTGCCTGGAAAATCTGATGAATACTTAGTATAATAGCTGAAATAGTTGATTTTTCTTCACCAAAGCAACAAAAGGACTGCTATTCTCTTTTCATGTTTACGTGTAACAGTGAAAGAACAGATACTAAAATGATCCGATTTTGCTAAGATGCAACTAAAAGGCACCAACTTCTATTAATTTTCATTTATTTATTATAAATGTAGGAGAAGGTGATAATATAGTAGACAGGGTGGCATCCAGAGCCTCACATGCATCTCAGGAGCGCAGCGTCCCAGCAGGTCAATGAGGGCTGAGTAGAAGGACATGATGGCATTGCCCATGTGGATAATCTCTCCTTCTTCCTCACCAGACCTGAAACACACACAAAGATGAATATTTTTTTTCTTAAAACACTGGAAATCTTCCTGGAAGCTGCAGATTGCATTCTACAAGGTAGTTCCAGAATAAAATGAGCAACACTGGAGCAGGAGATGGGCAATTTGGTCAGCATCTATAAGTAATGGCTTGGCACAATATGTGATCTCCTTACAGGCCGCTGTGTTATACATATTGATTTTGATCTGCTTCCTGATTCCTCGCCTTACTACAGGCAATAATAAGTTTCGACATTAAAATGCAGCCAGTGTGTTACAGCCTTTGCATGCTGATGAGAGCAGTCAGGGACAAACACATCCAGCGAGCTGGCTGCATTATTGCTTTCTCTTAAACTTCTAACCAGACTAGTACGTCAGTATGATTTACTTACCACATTTCAGCCACAACATTATGGCACGTGAAGTGAATATGACTGATTACCTTGTTATCACGGTACCTGTCAGTGGGTGGGATATATTAAGCAGCAAGTGAACGTTTTGTCCTCAAAGTTGATGTTAGAAGCAGGACAAATGTTGAAGGATGACAGGGTCTTTGACGGGAAGGGACAAATTGAGATGGTGAGACGTCTGGGTCAGAGCATCTACTAAACTGACGCTCTTGTGGAGTGTAGCCGGATCTTAGGGATCAGTGCCGCAATAAAAAATATGGTCCAAAGAAGGAAAAGAAGCGAGGCGAGGCAGTGAGAGTATCATGGGTGGCAATGTAATACAATAGGCACCAGGCATCAGAACTGGAGAAATGGGGGAAATGATCAGAAGGTGGTACTTATCAAAGAAACATCCACATAAATGCAGAGAGCCAGGCTTCCCAGAAGAAGATTACATCGTAATAAGATCATCAGTGTTATTCACTTTTAATGTTGTTATTCAAGACTTTAACAACAATTATCTCTGCAATCTGCATTAGTATTTCAGATTGTTCACAGCACTTTCTGTTTATTTAAAGCAGTTCTTAACTTACTGGCATGTTGCACAGCACTTAGTAAAAATTTGAACATGGAGTCAGATTCAGGGGTGAAAACAGGAATTAAATAAAATTCAATTCTGTACGTGATATAAAATAAAATGCCCTGATGAACTACCGTTAACGTTATTATCATAATTATAGCATTTCCGTTTGTTTACAGCCAAATGCGTCGCGGCGACAGATGACAGATGACAAGTCTGTAAAAATAATAAGTTTAGAACTCAGTAATGGAAAAGCTGGACATGCTTTGAATTGTGTCCAGTACAATTTGAAGTTGCCCATCAAACGATAATGTAAGTTTGCCTATTGCTCCTTAAAGGTGATATTTAGCCTTCTTAACTACCCAATCGTCAATCGACATAATGTAGCATAGTGCATAAGCAGTGTTTTTTATGTTTGGGTACATCTAAAGTAGTTCAATCTGCTGATTCAACCTCAGAGCTATAACCTGGTTTTCCCTCATCCAGGCTTATAAAATGCAATAAACTCAGATCTCAGTAATGTGAGTGTACAATATATCAAATTCATATGGATCCATAAAACTAAAAATTATGCTCGTATAGGAAGACACTTAAGCACAGAGGGAAATCTAATTAAATGTAACTACTCACACAGACAGACAATGGGACACTTAATCACTAGAGACTGCTTCCCAACCTCTGAACGGGTTTTTAGTGTGTCCTGGTGATCAAACAGCTGATTCAGAAGCTTTTAAACACTTTGTTATTAAGAGAACAAGAGCAGGTTTCATACCCTGTCGTTACTACAGCGGGGGTCTTGGGCAGGTCGAGCGCTGGATCCTCAGAAATCTTGATGGCCTCCTTCATGGCAGCCAGCAGACCCTGCCCACCCTCTCCTCTCAGCGCGGGGCCGAAACACTCTGGACGTCTGATCAGCAGCTTCACCACCACGTTGGCATTTTCCTCCACGCTCTCACCTGGTATACAAACACAGCCGACCAAGGGACAGGCATTTACATTAAACTTTCTCGCGCACTGGGTGACGATTTAAATTACCCCCAAAATGCAAGGTCAAAGTCCGAAACCCTGGAGGTGGTATTCAGCTTAAGGGTTGTTACATTTTTTCATCCAGGAAAAGGTGACTAACAATTACTCATGGGAAATTTCTCAGTCTTTGCAACGCCGCAGCAGCAGCAGCAGCTTGGCAGCCTTCCCCGGAAGATCTAATTTCTGCGAATACTGTTTTTCATTTCTCCGCCAATAACAGGGACATTTTTAATCCCTCAATGCACCTATAGACACTACTCACACTTACAGTGGATCACATTGTATACATTAATCATGTTGTGTTCAGTTTTCTACTTAGATTGTCCGTTATAAATGTCATGGTAATTATTGAGTAACACTGAAAGTAAACACTTAATGTGTTTACTGCCCTCTCTGGTTAAGGTTTGCCTGTTTTACATTTGATCACATCCTGCATCATTCACTTTGTTTAAATGGACACTATTTCACTAGTGTTTTTTACTTCTCCTGTCTGTGTTTTAATGTTGTGGCTGATCGGTGTACGTAAAGACTGCTGGAATAAGAATATAATGGTTGTGATCAGAGGCGTACTTTGTTGTATCCCCCAGGGTTAGCTGACACTTCCACGTGAAGGTGAGTGGGACGACAGTGGGTAAGCAAAACAAGCTGGTGACGTGTTCAGCAGACGTACCGTTGCAGAAGACGACGAATCTCAGGAAGGACAGGTAGCGCTCTCCCTCTATGGGGTTCCAGCCGAGGTCAGGGTAACCCTTAGCAACCAGCATGGCGCAGCTCTGAAGACCGCATCCTGCCAGGTATGTCACCACCTACGCACAAACAATTCTGCTTCACTCCTGGGTATTGTAATGGCACACTCTGTCTTTCTGACTCTCGCTGTCATTGGCAGTGCCAGCCTGAAAGCACTTGCTGAGCTGGCTCACCCGGTGTCATTCTGCAACTTTACAGAGGAAACTTGGGTGGCATGATGAAGAGCTTTAATAAGACACCATGTCAGCAAGAGGAATTTGATAATCTTTCTGTAGCTAATATGACTGAGTACGGTATATTGTATGCATTTATCAACATAAGTCTAGACTTACTCCATCTCACTGTCCTTGCACATGTGCTTTTTGATTAAACCCTGTTATTTTTGTAGACAAATATATCTTATTCTCTCCTCTCAGCACGCTATATGTAATTTGATTCAATTGATAATTTTACAGAGCCTGAAATAGAAATAAACACTAAACTTAGTCCATCACATGACAGATTTATCAGCTGCTACAACATGAAATACCTAGAGGTCAAATTGTACAGAATAAACACTGGCTAGTAATCTAATCATCCCGAAACCACAAGGTGCTGAAAAGCTATTACCCGCGGGATGAGCTGTTTAGGTTTAAGTTGTGATTTAATTAATTTATTTATTTTTTTTATTTATTTTTTTTACAGGGAAGAAACAAACCTTCTCCAGATCAGGCTCTTCCAGGGCCAGAGCCAGGCCGTTGTTGTCCATCACTGAAGATGCTGCGACATCCAGCGGAGTGGAGCCCCGCATAGCTTCAGAGGCTAAACACACACACAGACACGTATCACCAGGTAAGCAACCTTTCCATCTGTCTGAATCAGACAACAGGGGGCAGTCTATTAACACGTTACATCCATTTGGACGTTCTTACAGCCTTACACCCTGGGCAGGTCGCCAGTCTATCGCAGGGCTAACACAGAGAGACAACGACCATTCACACTCACACCTACGGCCAATTTAGAATCACCAATTAATGAGCATGTGTTTGGACGGTGGGAGGAAGCCGGAGTACCTGGAGAGAACCCACGCAGACACAGGGAGAACATGCAAACTCCACACAGAAAGGCTCCAGATGGATTCAAACCCAGAACCTTCTTGCTGTGAGGCATCAGTGCTAACCACCGCACCACTGTACCCGCCCATACCAGATATAATAATAATGTGTAAATTAGCCAACAGCTGACCTTTACTGAAATCATTGAAACGGTTTAAATATTTCTACTCGATGGATAACAAAATATTATATTCTATTTGTAACAAACGGAAATAACCACTGAACTAAATCAATATATTGACGAAAACCTATGCAAATAATTATCCTTATCCCTATCTCACAAAAATTGCATGCAAACTTTCCGGCATTCAAGTTAATCAGTGCATTCCCTGCCTACATTCAAGCATCCGTTCCCAGTGGGCGCCTTTTCTCAGAATAATTGCACACACTTCCATTTGGGATAATTAGCACTGAAGACAACAAAAATAAAACCTGCCAACATGCTCACATCGACAGCATGTGATTTATAAATAAGCGAATATCAAATGGTGTCACGGTGGGCACCACAACTGTTGTGCTTGCATTCATCTGTCCTCCCCAGACCACGTGAGCCTCTCTTCTTTCACTGACAGGAGCTTTAGTTTAAAGCAGTGACTCATCAGCCCTTCCCTGCAATCCTAAATCACCCCGTGCCTCATTGTCCTCCTGCCCACCGTCATTCTTCTCTGTCTGTCAGCCGCCTCCCCTCTCTGCCCCTGTCAATCTCAACTTAATATCCTGGCATTTCTGAATTACAGCCTGCTACTCTTCCTCACCAGCTGCCTGTCATAATGTCGGTGATAAGCCCGAGTCTGCACTTCAATTAGCTGAAAAGAACTCTTACATTTTCTGTCGTTTTGGTAGAAGCTAGAGGGAATTTTGGAGTGGCAAGGTATCCCCGTTAAACCTGTTTTCTCCTCAGCAGGATGTACTAGAAAAGCAGTAAGGTGACTGAGTCAGGATTAGATCGCCTCACTCCACCATTTCTTACCCAGTCCGACGCTGCTGTTCTCCAGCAGGTAGCTCAGGTGGTCAAACATGGCTTTCTGGTTCTGGCGGCTAATACGACAGAAATAGCACAGGAAACGACAGCAGCTGGCCACCATCTTGGGGAAGGCAATTTCCTAAGGAAGAAGAAACAGACACATGATGCTCTGTTTTTCATGTGAAAGTGACCGACACCCATACTGTAAATACTCACCGTACGAATGGAAATAAATAACACATGACCCAATCTGCAGCCGTTTGGAGACACAAGAGTATATTTTTGAAGGTAAAATCTTAGCAGTTTGCAGGAGCTCAGGAAGACGTATTTTAGTGTCACATGTCTGGTTCTAATAAAGGTCTCCCAGAACGTTTGTCACGGTGTCAATAAATAAAATTTATTTTCTGTTAAAACAACAACAGGAAAATAATTTCACCTTCACCACCCTTTTGCGTTTAATGCTATTACATCTGTGTCATCCTCATTTTTCTAAGTTCTGTTATGGACCCAGTCCAAGCTTCAGTCTGAGAATAAATCAGTCACTTCGTCTGTGCCAGAAAAGCTACGGGAGGAAGGGACAAACACCGGCAACAGAGGAAATCCTCATCTTACTATCAGTAAATTACAATAAAAAAAAACAATGCACGGAGAGAAAATCACACTTATCAGATGACTGTTGAACTTTCAATCAAGCCAAATGCTTCCAACTCTAAAAAGAGATCTGTCATGCTTTTTGAAAGCCAAAGCAATTTCACCTTGTGAATGTGCAGCTTCTGATAAGCAGTCGTTGGTGTTAATACTAAATGTGTTGGGAATAAATATATATTTTATTAAAGTCTGGGTTGAAAAATAGAGAAACTATTCTTAAGCATTTGCTTTACTATCTAAATCCTGATCAAATCCATGACTAGCAAGTCCGTAAACCAAATAAATCATGGTTTGATATACTACAGCACCCTGCGTCAACTGGGACAACATCAGAGATAATCAAAGAGTAAATATTATAAACCTGATCTACACTTAAGAGCTGCGCTGCTGCCACTTTATATGGCCACGGTAAGCTCAGTGCACAGATCAAGTGGCAGCAAACTGCTTTGGAATGTATGTCTGAGGCTGTGTGATCACACCGAGTCAGACACGAAGGCCTGAATGTCTCCCTGAGGTCCGTCTGTCTGAGGTTCACACTTGGCATCGGCCGCAGCATTAAATCACATGCAACTCTTCCAGCTTCTGTCAGCACTACCCAAAAAGGACAGGTCTGAATGGCCTCCTCTCACCCTTCTCATGCCATCCTGAGGCCCCTTCACTCCTCTCTCCTCTCCATTACCCTTGTGGTTTTTCTGGGTATTAGGCAGTTGGTCTTGGCTCACATAAACCTCTTACAATAAAATTTGCTTTTCTGAGATTAGTACACCACCCACTGAGAAAGATTCTATACCTAACTCAGAAACTAAGAGTACATTTAACATATTTGTGCATTTACCTTCTAATAAAGACTTGTTAAATTTAGTTTAAAGACTAGGTTGAACCAAAAAATTAATTATAAACCATAATGATGTGCTAGTCCCAGTTCCCTAAATCTGACAATTTGCTGCTTCCTGTCTCATATATTGTTAAATTGGAAAGTGTTTGGAATATGGACTGAGTTTGGAACAGCCGATCTGAGGACCTTACTTTTGGCTCTCAGAAGCTGTGATGGGCATTTGTGGTAGAAACAATGATTAGTTGAAAGTCCCTAGTTAAAAGTGGCCACCTAGCTTTGGAGTAAAGACCATTTGAGGGGGCAAGATTATGATTTAGAAACTTGAAATTAAGCTCCTGAGGTCAAAATACAGGTAAACTTTAGAATTTCTTACAAATGTTCACTGGTTTCAGTTCAAATTAGGCTAAATCTTTAGGTCAGCATGGAGGGAAACACAAGAGATGCTCGTAACAAAAGGAACATCAACTGTTCCAGCGCAGTGGAGCAATCTCATGTGATCAAAAGCTCCAGAATATGGATGTAAGTAGATTTTTAGCTCAGACTGTCAACTCCAGAGAGTGGTCAGTTAAAGAACTGGTAGTGATCATGGCAAATCTGTTTTAAGCATTACTTACCTGTGACTTGTCTCCACCCAGCACGTTGACCATGACCTCCATGACGGTCTCGTGCATTCCCAACACTCTCATCAGATTGGGATGTTGGTAGAAAACCTTATTGTTCATGATGTCGCTGGGAACACAAGGAAGAGATTTCTGGATGTTAGAGTGTTGGACATTTAAACAATGGCTACATATCTACCAACATTGAGCCTGATTGTTGCCTACATATATTTTCACAATGTGTAATGGGGAAAATTTCATAAAACAAAGAGAGCTGTTGCTGCGTGTGTAGCGTCGCAGTCTCTTACCCGAGTCCATCAATCATGAGCTTCTCCTCCTCTTTGCCCATGCGCACCGACAGCAGGGACCTGATTTGACCCAGGGACGCCAGCAGGTTAATAGCATCCTGCACGGATGCAGCACTGATGGTATAGGATTTCTTCATGGCCCGGAGCAGTTCACCGATGCCATCATACTGCCTCCTCAGCAGGCTGAACATCACTCTGACCAGCTGTGGGTCCTGGATGTGAGACTCCTGAGCCCAGCTGGTTATGGTTTGGGAGATGAGCTCCTTCAGGTTGGCTGCAGGAGAGAGAATTCAACATCCCCAAAGGTGAATAATGGCACAACGAGTAGTAAAGTTAAAGGTGATCTACTACTGTCAGAGTCTAATAGTGTCTCCACGTCTGACCACAACACCCAGACCTGCAAAACACTGCAACACAGGTAGTTAATGTGTTGCTGTGCAGCCACGACACTATCATTTTTAACTCCTTCGCAACAGCCAGATCTGACAGAATTATTAGCAAGTACTCATAGGAAGTCATCACCAGATAAACATACTGGGAATGTGATTCAACCAGGGTTCACTTTATAAACCATATTAACTAGTATTAGAATGATAAACTGAAAAGACAATACAATTAAACTTGGATAATCTGATCAGAGGCCCATGGGCAGATCAAGATGTTCGCCAACAGAGCCAAGATTCTCTAAGAAAAATGGAGTCTGGAGTAAAATAAAGTTGTATGTTGTACTAATGTCTGACTGGCTATGAAGTCCGGAAGTGCAGTTCGTCATGTGTGCAACCCTTCTCACCCATCCTGCCTCATAAAGAAAAACATTAACTCAGCAACAAACCCTGACTCTAAAATGTTGACTGATTTCTAAGCTAATAACAGGTACAGAAATAAAATCTCCCCTAAACTTTCTTCCATCCTGTAGAAAGCAGACTTATCAAAGCTCAGGGAACAATTGACCTTCATTGGTGTTCTAACAAATGACTTGGGAGAAAAAGACTTCAACGATTTCCAAAGATTGTTGAGAAACATCTGTGGTGTCTGTTCCCAGGACACCCCAAAAAGTTTCCTCATTAAGAAAGTGTTTCTCTCATCTATTTTATCCGCATCTGTAGCACAACAGAGCCTATAGAGATGACCAATTAAACTGAAGGCAGGAGAGAGGGGTATTTTTTAAGCTGTAAAGTCTAGTTGAGCCTTTGAAACGTCATCTTTCTGCGAGTTCTCATCAAACTTTAATCTCACAGATGATAAGCAACAATAATTCGAGGCACAGCAACAGAGAAACCCAATGACCTGGAGTGATAAGTATTGAAGGCAGCAGCTAAACGTTGCGTCTCTACAAATGATAGCATTGCTATTCCAAAGCGATCGCTGAACTTTGAATGTTCAAGTCAAACAGTACCACATCTGTGGCAAACAAAGGGTCAGATTTGAGCAGAATCCCAATGAGAGAGTAGACAGAAACAAGGAGAGAGAGGTAGTCAGCTGCCCTGAAGGTGAACACAGACTCACATCTGCTCGGCATCATATACACCATCAAGCGGCGCCTCATAAGGGAGTCGTCACAAAAAAAAAAAAACTACACTGTCTGCAAGCTAATGTGCAAATGACCACACTAAGCCAGCTCGCTATCATTTCTAATTCAGTTTTATAGCTGCTCACAGATCAGCATGAGTGGGTCACCTCTCTAAGTCACCTGGTTGAGTGGGCGTCCCATAAACTGAGGCTACAGCTCTATCTGCACTGGCGAAGATGTGACACCAGCCTGCACCCTTTGCTGCATCTCAAACCATATCTCTCCCATTACAACTAACCAATAAAGGCACAAAAGTAAAAAAAAAAACACAGCTGCATTGTCTGCCTTAATCTGCAGGGTTAAATTCATCACTGTACTATCTTTCTAATTTATTTTTAGATGTTGTAGGAGTTACACTTACCAGGACAACAATCTCCATTATCATCAAAATGTAATCAAGTGTTCCAAAGTCAGCTAAAACTTATAATTATTGCACTGTGCACATAATTCACTGAGTCTTTAGAAAACTTAAAAAACAAAAACAAAAAAAAAGCAAAAAGAATAATAGAGCTGCTTATCGAGCATTGAACAGCAGACGGAATGAGGATTAATTGTTATCATAGCTTTTGTGCAGACTCACCAATACGTAGCTATGAAAAGACAATCTACAAATCAATTTTTGTTTTTTCACAGACCACAAAGCTCCACGCTGCATAATCAACACCAGGCTATCGTTCATATGAAAGGTTAGCTGTTCATTAAAGGAGTTAGACACATCTTGCATATCTTACGATAATGACTTCCATCCCAAAAGGGGTTTTATTCACTTAGTGGCAGCTAAATAACATTTACATGCTGGAAAATAATAACGGCATTAACATTAATAGGAAAGAAGAGGAGCAAGTTGTACACCCAACACATCATTCAATCAGACTACTACAATGTGATGTAGAAAATGTAATGTAGGTCTGTCAGAATCATCTTGAATCACATCATCTGTCTATTTATAAGGGACCTTTAATAATGCAGGCTAGGTGTGGGAGGCTGGAGTAAGGCATTAAAATTTATAGCGGGGAGGCCTGCAGAATCGGCTGTCCATTCCTCTTCTATTATTTGAAACCGAACAAAACCACACTGTGCTTTCAGCAAAGGGCAGCAGACAAGAATATTGAAACCATTCAACCTAGGTTAAAGTGGAAAAAAAAAAAGAAAAAGAGTCAGAAGTAGTGAGAAACTTAGTTTTAAAACAAACGTACTATGTGTTAAGTTTGTTTTTGCGTTTTACAACATAGATAAAATAAATTGGATATTGATTCGATGGCAGTCATGCGCGCGGACCATCTGGCGTGAAGCTTGGTTTATACTTCTGCTATGAATCTACGCAGAGCTCACGTCATAGCGTGTGTGGGTGGTCTACCTTGCTGTTATTCAAAGCTGTGCGCTGGTTAGTTGCCATCTCTCTTTAGTGACAAAGCCTAAAGGCTAGTCAAAGGCTAGCTAACTGTGTTGAGTACTACAAACAATTGATGCTAAGTGAAGAATGTCGGAGTTTGAGATAAATTCAAATCAACAGTTTCTTTGACTGAGATCATTCATTAATTTTCTGCGACCGCTTGTCCTGTGGAGGGTTGCAGGTGGGCTGGATCCCAGCTGTCATTGGGCGAGAGGCGGGGTCCACCCTGGACAGGTCTCCAGTCTATCGCAGGGCTAACACAGAGAGACAGGCCATTATTGCTACGGCCAATTTAGAATCAATTAACCTAAGGAGCATGTCTTTGGACGGTGGGAGGAAGTCGGAGTAGGGAACCCACCCAGACACAGAGAGAACATGCAAACTCCACACAGAAAGGCCCCAGTCGGCCTGATTCGAACCCAGGACCATCTTGCTGTGAGGCATCAGTGCTAACCACCACACCACTGTGCCGTCCTGACTGAAACCAATGCAACTCAAAAAAAGAAGACATCAGAGTAGGTCGGTGTTTAGAAGCAAACATTAATTTTCTATGAGAGATGCGGATGAGGAAATGAGTTTTGGACAAATCAAAGTTGCTGAGGTCTGCATCGCTTTGGCGCGTAGTGGCATTTCGGTGTAGGCTACTCTGTACCTGCAGTCACAACCTGTCTAGCCTTAAATAATGCATCACCATGAAGATGGCTGAACTGACATTACAATTTATCCTCTGATGTCCGTAGAAAATTAAAAGAGCTTTTGAAATGCTGAAAACTCTAATTTGGTTAATGTGGTCACTGTGTCATTTTTGAAATGACTAAATTCTCCATAGTTTCAGAGACTCAACTGGATAATATACAATTTAACTTAATAGTTGTGCTACAGGATGTCTAGAAACTATGGATAAAACGTACATTTGTATGTTAATAGGCCATTTGTGACAGTACTTACTAGGAGCAGCCTGTTCTGTCTCTGTGGGTTCCGCCTCTGTCTTCTGAGGTGGGCCCTTGATCTTGTAGAGCAAAGCGAGGAGTCGGCCTTTGATCGACGTGTCCTGCTCTTCCTCTTCCTCCTCCACTGGAATTCCTGCAAGAGAAAACACTTTTCTGTCAGACACACAACTGTTTTAAGATGTTACACTCTCTGATGAAACGTGTTAAGAATGAGTAAGTTACAGTAAATACACTTTGTGACCAAAAATACATTTAGAATGAACCTAAACTGAAATGTTTTGATGTCTATCAATGGCAATGCTAGATATCTGTGTGCACATTTTATCATCTGATTAAGCAGCTGGACTCTACCACAGTGCAGTCGCAGTTCCTCATGGAAGGAGTTGAGCTCCTCCTGGATTTCCTCGGGGCAGGGACAGTCCTCCCCGGCACTGAAGTTCAACAGGATGTTAATCTACAGGAAAAAGACAAAGAGCAACCGAAGAGGAGACAGTTAGGAAGGGGATCCTAGAATGTGTTTCAGAGAATAAGGGATGAAGAGAACAGAGGGGAAAATGAGAAAAAGGGGTGACAGAGGGTGAGACACGGTGCAGTAAGTGCTCACACAGGCTATTTGGGGAGTGTCTGTCTGATTGATGCAGACAGAAGTAGTTTGAAACATTTTACACCTAGTCACAAGTAAAACTTTAAACATTAAACCATTTCCCATCACACATCACAGAAAAGCCTTAACGGACACGGCATCCACAGTATCCACAAATCTGCTCAGCTTGCTGCTTTGCTGTATATGCCCACGAGCTAACTATAAAACACTAAATATAAATGTGATGCTTCCCCAGGCTAAGCAAAGGCAGAGTCCAGTCCAGGCTATTCCGATGTCTATTTCTGGCAGAGCATTTTAATAAACCATGGGAAGAACATGCAGCGATGGCGGAGAACGTTACCTACAGCAAGCACCTGCTGCTGACCACCACTACTCATTTTTCAGGGATCAGAGTCTCGCTGCAGGCGTGTGCTTATTTGCAAGGTTTTACACCTCAGAGGAAGGCGATTAAATCTTTTGAACACAAATGCTTTGTAGTCAAAACGTGGCTCACTGTCTGACTGCTGCATTGCATTCAAGAACACCGCCACAGGGCAAACAATGCTTTACCATCTCCTCCTCTCTATTGTGGCTCAGACAGACTAAAAGACAAATGGGTGCTAAATGGGACCTATTCTTTAGGTGCAGAGATCTGAGCCCCTGATGGGTTATTACACACAGAGAAAAAACACTTGAGGCGTAACCAGGGAGAGCGCAATTGTGATCTGTGAATATGCTTTGGTTTGTGTCAGAGTGAGCCACTTAGCAGTAAGGTCCAATAGTTAATCACACAGTCTCGACAAAAGCAGCCTCTAGCTACGCACCAGTGATTCTTGTGTAGTATACAGTAAGTATGCAGTGCATGTATACGAGATGCAATAGTGGAGCTCACAATTCAAAACAACGGGTACATTCACATGGACTATATTTCTTTAAACAAAATCACCTGATTAGATATTCCACTGTAACCGTTTACATTGACTCCGAATAAAATTATTTGAAAAGACACGTGTGTTTACATGCTTCATTACAGACAGTCGACTCTGCTGTGAATTTAACAGAGGAAGAAGAAGCCACACTTAGTCCATTCAGTGGAACCAGAGAGACAAATTCACATCATGTGATAATATTTTCCTACTGAGCGTACTGCATTGTGAAAGCCCCTCTCAGTTTTATTGAAAATTCCTCCCAGTCCGTTCAGACTGAGGTTCTGATTGGCCTGTTATTCAAACTATTAGCTGAATACTAGTGTTCAATGGAACAGTAACACCGACACAATCTATAAAAAGGGGCTGCAGAGGCTGCATTTTATGCGCAAATTACGACAATTTAGAGTGGATAGGGATATGATGTTACTTTTCTATCACTCATTTGTGGAGAGCATGCTACTTTTTTGTTGTGTTGCCTGGTATTTCTCCTTGTCTGTGACCAATAAAAACAAACTGAGCAAGATAGTCAACATGGCCAGCAAGGTTGCGGGGCAAAAACTAGACAGTATGGCTGTGACCTGTGAAAGAAGGGTAGTGAAGAAAGGTCAAGCAATAAATGAAGATCTGTCACATCCCCTACACCAGGCATATGAGGTGTTGCCATCAGGGAGGAGGTTCAGGTCACCTTCTTTCCAAACAAATCGAGCCAGTCGGTCATTCATTCCAACCAGTATTACACTGATGAACAAGAAGTTACCTGTAGGACAGCACTTTAAATAGCACCATGCACTTTCTTTCCAGCTGGACTGTCACAGTATGCACAACTGCACTTTATTATCCTGTTTATGTGTAGTGGGGTCTGTGTCTTCTGTCCAGATGTTGTGAATGTGTGGGGGTATGGTAGGGTGGGGGTGGTTGGGGTGAGGGAAATTCTGTTGTATATTCTGTCTTGTATTTCGTCTTGTCTGTCTTACTGTCTTTGTATAAATGTATCAGATGTACTGTATGGCACAGAACAATTTTCCGCATAGGACAAATAAATCCATCCATCCATATAAATATAGCCAATGTTTTTCAGCTGTACATTTTTCTGCTCACAATCTAATTTGCACCAAAGTTACTGTTTAAGTAAAAAAAAAAAACATCTGTCATTTGGACTTAAATATTGCTATATTTGCTATATTTCCAGGTTTTGTCCACTTCTCATAAGACTGTCCTTCCAGTCTACTTGGATGACCACTCCTCTGATGACTTAATACAAACATGAAAATCTGACCTCTCAAGATGAAAAGCTGTAGCACCTGTTGTGAAAGTAATTAAATCCTTCGGGGGATCATTTTGGTCTGAGAGGTCAAGACAGCACTTCACGCTGCTCCGTTGTCTGGGCTGATTAATGGTTCAAGCATCATCTACTGTATAAAACTAGCCGGTGTATTCTTGCGGTTTCAATATATTCCACGACCTTGCAAACACTCTTAAGGCTGACTTACAGGTAAGTACTTTGATGTCTTTCGCAATGCATCCAGGGCTATCTCTTACCTTGAAAATGAAAAAGTTGAACATTGTGTCACATGAATCGTGCCTTTGGGAAGAATCACAATTTCCTGCTCTTAAATGCCAGGAGTTTATCTCTCGCTACACGACCAACTTGATCCAAGTTCAATTTAGCGACACATATGGCCCAGTCAATTAAAAACTAAAAGGCACCCAGAGAAGTACCAGGTAGTGGTGGATTTTTACCCTGAGATCTACGAGATCCTTCTGGGGTTTTGTTCAAATATACCCAAAACCACCTTGAGCATAAATTACATCTGGGTTGTAACAATTTCTCGCGCACTAACTCCGCTGTAACTTACCTGCTCCTGTGGGGGCGAGCGAAACTCTTTGGTCTTCTTGGCAGTGACGGCGGCAGACATGTTGAAAGCCAGCATTAGCTCGTTATAGCGGAACTTCTGATTGTACTGCAGCTTGGAGACGAATCTGTCAGAGAAGGAGACGATGGATTCGATGCGGTGCTTCAGCTCACAGTCGCAGAAGTAGTGCAGCAGCTCACACATCTAGGGACAGGGACAGAAATCCAGAAAGATTAAAGATGTTTCTTTTTGTCTTTATCGTTTGGTGTTGATTATTTCTGACTGTCGCATATTACTTCCATTTCCCACAGATTATGTGCTTTCACCATCCATAAGTTTATTACATTTTAATGTTTGAAGCATTGTGATGTTTTTGTCATCAACGGAACGAAAACATTAGTATTAAGCCACAACATTCCTTTACACTCATGCAGTCACTTCTTGGCAAGTGATAAATCATAAAAGCTCTCAAGTGCTGACAAATGAGGAACAAGTGTACCAAATCGAATCAAGCCAAATAGGAGATGAGTAAAATTTTATTAAAAACGCTGGCAGAAAAATTGATGAGCTCAGTTTTATGCGGCTAGTTTCTTCAGTTTCGATCACTGAAGTGAAATGTGCGTGCATTTGCTCATGATCATTTTATCACCTGGTGTTTGACAGACTCGGGCAGCGACTTCTCCAGCAGGCCTTTAACGGGCGCTTTGCTCTCCTTGGTCTCCTCCTCTCCAGCTTCGACAGCCTTCTCCTCGTTCTTGCTCACTTCCTCTTTCTCCCCCGGTATGGCCACCGCGTCCCCCTTCGCTTCCTCACCCTCCTTGGTCTCGCCAAACACATTGGGGTCGATCAGGAGGAGAATCAGCCTCACCTCCTCGCTGGTCAGAACTCCCGTGATCAACAGCGTTCCAATAAGCTTCAGGATGGGGACAAACTGGTACTGGACACTCCCGCCGACCGGGTCTCGGATGTGGGTCCCTCCGCCCTGCACGGCCTCGGTGAGCATGGTGATGGCTTTCTCTTTCAGGATGCCCAGCGGGATCTGGGGGCTGTAGAGGAACTGCTGGCGTTTGGTGCTGATGATGCCGACGGGGGAGAAGTTGACCCGAGGTTTGAGGGAGGTGCTCAGTCCCACTCCAGGCAGCGAGTGTCGCTTGGACTCGTCAGGGAACAGCTTGATGGAACGCGTCTCGTCGGTCACGGGGATAATGAACTCGTTGTTCATCATTAGGCGAGCTTCCTTCGCCGTCTCAAGATGGATGCTGGCAATGAGAAGAATTAGTTTAATCATTACATATGTCTGGAGACAAATTAGTAGTCTAGGATCTAGCTTTAAAAATAATTTTCTCAGAGTAGAATAAATGTTCTGCTAGACTGTTAGACTTTTACAGCACCATTAAACCAAATGACCATAATAGATGTGCGGGAGGCAACAGGATGGTTGGTCAATAAACATGATTCAGCGATTACCTGACTACCTATTGTGGAGCTACCGAGTTCTTTAACTCAGGGGCACTTAAATTGCATTTTCAATGAAAAGGCATTTTGAACTTCCAGAAGCATTATGAACTGTTATGAATATATCTGTGGTCTTGTTTACCAGTACATCACTATGAGAGAATAATGAGTGATAATCCTGACATAGATCATCATCAGATTATTTGGTCTGGATTGCAGTTTTGTAAACTTTCTTTTTGTATAACTGACGGCAGCATTTAATATTTTTCCCACTATAACCTCGTCCATACCCCAAATGCATATGAAAAGACAATTTCCTAAAAGGCAAGAAGTCAGAGACAAATGAAAAAACATTCCAAAACAACCTGATCGATGAAATGTAATTACCGGATTATGTTATTTGCAAACCCTGGCAGCGTGACTAACACACCTGATAAGGACATTGTAGAAGCCGTCTCTCAGCATGCCAGAGAGGTACTGGTTGTCGATGGTGTAGAGAAGCTGCGACTGGTCCAAATGGCTGCACAGGGCGTGGGCTACACGGGTGTTTCCCAGCGCACAGAGGGCGCAGTACAGCTTCAGCGTATGGTAGTGGAACTTCCTTAAGTCCTCATGCTCAGACAACTCCAGGACGTCTAAACACCTAAAGGGACGATGCAAAAAGAGATGTGAGGAATTGTTTACACTGCAGTTGTATTCTCCCAGGCTTAAAACCTGTCATGCTATATCACCTGTTCTCTTCGGGTATGTGTACGGCCATCATCTGCAGAGGTTCCAGACACTGGATCACCCAGCCGTGCCTTTCACTGACCCGAGCCGTCTCCATGTTGAGGAAGGTGTTCGGCATCCGGCTCCACATCACAGCCACGATGGTCTGCACATCCAGCCGCGGCGGGCACTGCGGCACTGGGTTCCTGTGCTCGCTCTTGAATATGGCCGAAGAGAGAGGCATGGCGTCCTGGGATCAGAAGGAGGAGAAGGAAAATAATATTAAAGAGGCATTTCAGTATGTGGTGCTTTCAGTTAGGTTGGGAGAGGTCAAAACGCCAGCTACATCTTATTTTAGTAGACCGACTGGTTTCAGCTCGTAGCCTTCATCAGGGTCATCAAGAAACATTGTGCAGTTATTATCGTTATCAAAAAGGAAAGAACCAATCATTTACATCCACATATGAATATGAGGCAATGGGGCACCTGCAATGTTGAGTTGGGCAAATGATCAGATGGCGTAAGGTTGGGGGACACTGAGGGATCCTTGAGCAGAGGGAACAGAACTTTAACTTCATTACAATTCATTTGCAGTTATTATTTTCAGTAATTTCCTCACATTATCTAAAATAGTATACTGAAGTCGGCAGTTGTTGCAAGCACAGGCAGCACACATTAAATTATTACAAAACCCTCCCTAAACGGGTCACTGAGTCAGAATGTAGGCCTGGTGACCAGCGAGGGACCACTTGAAAATAGTCCTACATGTTAATTACTGTGAGGGAGGCGATGTGAACGGCCTTGAAAGGAATTTAGGAGATTAGGAAAGAGACAAACCTTGATCTTGACGAATTCAAACTGGAAGAGGTTTGCACTGGTGGGGCATACAAACACAGCCGGGAAGAGCTTGGTATTCGGCTCCACCTAAAAAAAAAAAAATAAAAAAAAAAAAATAGGCAAAGGAAAATCATCCACACCACACGTTGTGGGGGCATTGTGCTCTTCTGGTGTCCGCTGTAGTGGGGAGTTCAGTCTCTAGGCTCATGGATTAGCTGAAGTTTTAAATCCAAGTTCAATGCGAATTAATTAGTGTATTGATGATACCAATCGCAGACTTCAGAATGAATACGAAACAACCAGAACTTTGACACAGTAATACTACAAGGGGCTTCTTTTCATCAGGCTAAAACCCTCTTGATTCCCTCTGAGGACTTTCCCCTCAGTGAAGAGAGAAAAACAGGGCCCAATTACAAAGATAACGGGGAAAACGGGTGATATAAACTTCAGAGCGAATCATTTCAACGTCTAGTCAGGTATTCAATATGCTGCCTTAAAAATGTGAGATCAGCGAGGCGAGACAAGTATCGCTGTGCAGGTGTCTGTCTTTTTTTTTATGACTGTGGTATTGAAAAACAGATGAGATTCAGCTGCATAATGTCCTAACTGCCTTTCTGCAGATCCAATTAACTGCAGCGCAAATACGTTAACGCTACCTGAGAGGAAGCCAGGACAGAAGATCTTATTTAGTACGTGTGAGAAATTCAAATATGTGGTGAGTGCCATGTTTCAAAAGATTTATTAAAACGGTTATGGAGCTGAGTGTTAAGGAACCGTTTGAGATTGATTTTCACATCGTTCAGTTCTTTTTCCTTTTTGCTTTTTAGGCTTGGTTGGAAAGCTCTGGGAATACAGGGAAAAATACATTTACCACAGGAGAACAAGTTTATGAGTCTGCCCTTGAGCGTCAATCCCCAGCGTAGCACTGCGTTACGTTTATTTACCTGGTATGACGTGGGGAGCTCTTTGCCGTTGGCAGTGAAGGAGATGAGGCCAGTGGCCAGGTCGATCAGGCAGCCGATCTCCAGGTCAGAGTTGGAGCGGCTGGAGGACGACGGATCCACGGCGTCTGCTCCACACACCATGTAGCAGTTACTCCTCTGAACACTGGAGCAAAGGCAGAACATGAGACTGTAAATCTCCACAGGACGACAAAGGCTTAAAAAAAACATAAGAGCACAATATATTTTCATTATGTCAACATGCATCGATCTGTGTTGACTTGTGACTTCTGCCTCATTCGTATTCATTCTGTTACACAGAGACGGTGTCTTTCCCATTTACTCCCCTGCATACAGAGTGAGGACGGAAACAGGCCAATAAAGGATGAGTCAATATATCTTTGGTTCCTCAGCCAAAGTAAGAAGTGTCAATCCAAGGTTATATTGAGGCTTATGGAAAATTTAAACGTGTAGGTTTACCTCACTGATGAACATTATAGCATAGTTTGATTTGGAGATTTGGAATTTTAATAATGATGATGCAAGTCAGATTAATAAACTAAAACATACACTGGCATTTCACATAATGTACACTGCAAACAGTTTAAGAGTATGTTGCATCATTTTGTTGACTAAACCAGACTGCACTGTCGGCAATTTGTGGCTGTTCAGTCCCTCTGTAGTGGCTCCCTGTAGCTTTGATTACTATTTATTTCTTTATTGCGAGGTGGATAAATGTTGTTCAGATTAACCTGGGCTGTATCCTCCTTTTTACACAGTTAGTAGTTAATGGCTCATTACTGAACCACTAATTGCAGGTGAGTTTTGGTTGTTCAGTTCAGTTCAGTTCATTTGTCCCCGAGGGTCGCAGTAACTAAGACAAGCTACATCCATTCATACACATTCACTAACTTTTAAGCATGGTCCCACATGCTACATTACCATCACTCACGTGAATCAGGAGTGCACCACCCACAGATAGATAGATAGATAGATACTTTATTAATCCCGAGGGAAATTCAAGCATCCAGTAGCAGTAACATACATTGAACATAAAAAACAAAAGCTATATAAAAAATAGAAAGTGACTAGAAATAAAATGTTTATACAACTATAAACTATGTTAAAAATATAAAGTGACCTGTTAGAAATATAAATATAAAGTGACCTGTTAGAAATATAAAGTGACCAGTAGAAGTAGAAGGTTTTTTTTTTTTTTTTTTTATAAATATGAGAGCTACAAATGGGAAAAAAATGAATGAAAATCACAGTCACCACATGTAGCAGAGGTAGACAGACGTGGTAATGACAGAGTGTCCAGTAAGTAGGTGCAAAAAGGTATGTCCATTGTCTATTGTGTCTCCTGCCATCACTGAGAGCTGTTGTACAGCCTGATGGCCAGGGGGACGAAAGAGTTTTTCAGTCTGTTGGTGGAGCAGGATTGAGACAGCAGCCTGCCACTGAACCACTGTTCACTGTTTATGAGATGATCCTCATAAACATAAACTCCCTACCACCTGGATTTTCCTGCAGGTGGCTAATGTTGGGTTTCCTACCCCTACTGTCGCTAAGCTAACCATGGATAAGTCCAAGGAAAAAAAGAAAATCTTAAAGGAAAATAACAAGTTTAATTCAGCGTGGACAGATTGATTTACTTTTAGCCAAACACTCTTGACTTACCTGTGCTCCTGATATGTATAGTATATTAATCAAAACCCTATGTAATGTTGATAGACATTCCCAGAACACACACACAACATTTGCTGAAAAGTAGAGAGCTATTTCTATAACTATCAAGCTGTAGTATAACCATATTATAAACTTCATTAGATGATTTCAAGGGTTTCAATAGATCAGCATGGAGATGAACTTAAAGAACGTAACATCCTGATTCTGATTGTTAAAATGTTATCAGTGGCTTTGTTTTGTTAATTTACTGTAAATGAGCTTATGCTGTAGTTGTATTTTCTTCTTCTTGTAGTTTCTTTACAGCTCGGAGTAGATTCCCTATCTCTGCTATGACATTCAGCTCACACATGTTTCAACATATTACATATTCTTGCAACACCCTACACTGCTGCAAGGCTTTAATTTAATCTCAGCCTTGAGCTCACTAGCACAACAAGAAAAGCGTTGTCATGAGAAATCAGAAAGCAATGAAGGGGAACTGTGAGAAAAGCGGTGTCCTTAGGGGCTCTCGAAATAACAGGATTCCCACGTTTCAAATAAACTCCAGAAATTAAAAAAGCGCTTGCCTCTCATGGACCCGGCCCCTCTCATCTCCCAGGGTGACGGTGACTGTACGCGTCTTGCCGAGGCTGAAGTTTTTGCTGTAGTAATGATAGTCGGGTGTGACCCAGCCCACCCACACTGAGGCAGGGTCCTGACCAGCAAACACTCTCACAGAGTGGTAGTACTGTCAATTAAAAATAAAAAAATAAAAAATAAAAAACACAATAGGTTAGAGAACAGAAACTGTGATTTAGTGGAATAGCTGTAGGATGGGTGTCTTTGAGAATTTAGATTGATTTACAGTTGTGATGCTCCCGTAGTCAATACTGCCATCTTCTTTTGGAGGATGGCTGCAAAAACAAAAATACAAATAAAGACTGAGCACAGGAACAATTGTTGACAGAATGGATCACTTAGAAAACAACAACTGCTTCAGTGAATGTCTGACCTGAGCTTCAGTGATTCGTCCAGTATCTTGTCTGCAGAGTAGCACTCCACAGGCATGCTCAGCCTACAGTAGACCATGTCACTGTTGCTGTTCTGGGTGCCATATGTCTTGTGCGTGACCTTAAGGCAGGGAGGGCTGTCAACTGTTCCGTCGATCCTCGTCACCTGAGGACGTAAGAGTCAAGAGCACCGAGTCAAAACACGAAGACTGTCCATTACGAGTGTGTTCGTAAGCACAGAGTGAGACACACAATTGCAAAGCTTAATAATAGTAATGAAAACAGATTTCTACCTCAATGTGCATGTGGTCCTGGGGCACATTGAAAAAGGTGGGCAGGCGCTTGCTGAACCACATGGTGATGTCTCTGTTCATGTTGACCGCAAACGGCTCAAAACCTTCCTGGAGACCACACATGGTGTAATACTTAAAAGTACTGGCGTCCTTGCCCAGGTTCATATGGCCGATCTGAGACATGCCGAGACTGCACACGGGGATGAAACCTGGGGAAAGGGAGAAGGTATGTTAGAGGGTTGGATTGGAAGTGAAGAGAAATAAATACTATTATTTATCTGTGCTTAACACACTTTTAATGAGTGTAATGCTGTTTGCTTTATAAAGGTATGTACCGTGCGTGAACACAGGTGGTTAGATTTTTAGAAGAATCCATGATACATCAACTCTCGCAATAAATTTTAATAACTTTATTCAGAAGAATTGTTTATTTACAGAGCAACAGGCCAAGGACATAATAGACTTCATTAAACAGCAACTTTGTTAACATTTTGTTCTGTTTTTTCTTTTGCCTCATGCAAACAAGGCAACCCCGGTCCTAACCCCGGAGACACCACGGAGGAAACGCATTCAGAATAAATTAATGAATTACTAAGACTAAAGTTGACTGATGGGTGGAGCGCTCACCGTCTTCCGTCTCAAAATCAGCGAAGCCGAGCTCGGAGCCCTTGCTGGTGATGAGCAGCTCTCCGTTCAGCGTGAAAATCATGGATTTGTCCTCCATGTTGATCATGCAACCGACCACGTCGCCCTTCTTCCAAGGTTGCCCAAAGTAGCGGCTGCCTGCATGCAAACGCCGACCCTCGAGAAACAAAAACAGATACCGTTGGTTTCGCTAAATATACTGAATAATAAAGATGCTAATCGATACAGAATATGTTCTGATTTTCTTTTTAACTTGTCTGGTTGTTTGATGGCTGCAAAAATGTACTGATGCACAAACATCTACTGGTCTTATTTTTGAATTTATAATTATTTTATCACCTCTTAATGACATTTGCAGTAACTTAAAACTATATCTTAGCAGTGTCAGTCATTTGCCCAAGTGCCAAGAGCAAAATAAATAATTGTGTTTTACCCTATATCCATCAAAGACGAAGGCTTGGTCGTCTGCTCCCAGCTCCACATCAGGTCTGCAGCCCGGTCTGGCCCAGCCAACACGCATATCTCCACCACTCAGGGCCTCAAACTCAAAGTACCACTTCCCCGTCTTCACCGCGTACGTCTGCTCCACGCGGAAGAAGCGGATGGTCTCGATGCTCTGACCGTCTACAACATGGACGACTGTGGCCAGGGAGAAACAAAAACTAAGCTTAAAATTATGGACACATATGCAGATTGTTATTCGGCTCTACAATGACGGAGGATTCGCCAATGACTAACTTCAAGTTGCAAAATTATTCTATGAACCTGCTGTGAGCTACTTAAGTGTTGTTAAGTGTCAGTAGCATTATGTTACATCAGTTATACATTATATGTTATAGTACCCAACATTATTTATACGTGAATGAGTGTACATATTAGGTTTGAATGATTTCAGGAGAAGGATCTCACCCTCCTGATCTGGGGGGTCGATATCGTATCCATATCCAACCATAGTCCTGATGGCCTCTCTCAGACTGTCTCTGTTAGATTTCTTTGTGCGTTCGTCCAGTAAAGCATATGGCACCAGGCGAGGATTACGCCTGCTCTTCAAATCCTGCCACAAGCAAAGAAAATAAACCAGTAGGAAACACGCAAGCAGACAGTCACACACGTTCTTCTTTCTCATTGTGGAAAAATAAGTCTTTTACCTGCTGGATGCCATAGGTCCATCCTTGTTTAATTCTGTCTTTGGCCCACACGTTGTGTGCGTTCTCAGCCAGTTTATCAACTAGAACCTCCTGACCTGCATTCAGTTTCACATCAGAGAGGTCCAGTGGCGCAGGCTTATATCCGTTAGACATCACATAGCTGCAGACAACAAGAATATATTTAGTCACACATTGTAAGTGTTCAGCAAATTAGAGGTAATTGAAATCTTGACGAAAATTCTTAAGCTGAATTCAATTTATAACAAGATGTCATACTCTTTCGGTAATTTCATTTTCTTCAGATCATCTTCAGCGTGAACATTGACCTGGGCAACGTGGCATCCCAGTGCCAACAGGGTCCTGAGGAAAAAAGGGAAATTTGAAACAGGAAGAAATACAACAACTATAAGAAATATCAATATTCAAACACCGCTGCCTCACACCACAAGCATCCAGCTACATTTTTAACACAGCTCATTAAACATGGATGATTCACAGTCAGTTGATACGGTAACACTGTGAAAATCACTGAGCTTCGTCTGTGTGGATACATGCAATTAGGGGCTTAAATAGTATGTAACTGTGATAAACTGCATTCCTGATTGAAGTTTACTGTACGAGGAGGTTGGTTTATTAAGCCAAGCCCAATGTTTTTACAGTGAGATGACTCGGTAGCTGGCTCAAATAAGCTTTGGATCCAATAGTTCTTAAGAATCAATGTTGGAAATCACTCAGGAGTTGCATGTCATTACAAGCACTGCTTTAATCTTAGCCTACATCTGCTCTTGCTCAGCATTCAGCAGGGAGCAGCAGTTCCATGAATAGGTAATTGGATTATTTAGCGCAATGCCCAAGCCTTACTTAAGAGTTTCGCTAGACATCTGCAGGTTGTAGTTCCTTTCAGTTTCGGGCAGCTTCGAGAAATCCACGAGGCAAGGGTGCTGCCTCTTGTTGTCATCACGAACCTGAAGAGAAAGAAGTTGTGAGTCGTTGCTTGCTTTATGTTTCATCTCATGAAATCTGGTGTGTTTTGGTGTAGTAAGATCTCAACTCAAAGGCAAAACAGCCCAAAGGTAAATGTAATGAAATTTGTCCCAGATTACAGAAAGCAAAAACTGGACTGCAGCTAAATGTCTCCAGTAGATGTTGACCGATGCATTCTTTTAGTTTTTTTCTCAGGAGAGTTTAAGCCACAGGTACAGGCGTTAATTTTGTTTTTTTAATAAAGCAGTGATGAGCCTGAATCCGCTCAGAGAACCGAGTCGTAGTGGAAAGAGGCTCAGCTGTCTGTGAGAAATTTACTGCTGCACCCAGACTCCTAATAAGCAGTGTTGGGAACGTTACTTTAAAAAAGTAATTAGTTATAGTTACTCACTACTTATTCCAAAAAGTAACTGAGTTAGTAACTGAATTACTCTACAATAAAAGTAACTCGTTACCAGGGAAAGTAACTATTTGCGTTACTGTTAAAAAAAAAAAGTTGCTATATGTCAAAGAATTTGGATTTTTTTGAGCAGTTTTTACAAGTCAGTTGAAATTGGTAGAACAGACAGGTGTATGTACATAACTTTCGATATTTATATATATATTTTTTTTATTTATTTTTTATATATATATTATATATATTTATATATATAATATATATATAATATTTATATTTCGATAGGGTTTAGACGGCGAGCTATCATCTGTGGTGGAGATATCGGTGTTTTTGGCCACAAGCTTTGTAGATGCGTGTCGTTGTGTGATGCTTCATTAAATTAGAGTTGCTTACATGCACGTTCCTCCCTTTGACCACGATGAATTTTTTTATTTATTGAAGTAGTGCTTATATCTCCACCTTGAAAATGCCAACTTTTCATCGGATTGCTCCTGACTCGCCATCTCTGCTGCTTCGTCGAATCTCTGTTTAGCTGTTGTGTGTGTGTGTGGCGCGTGTGCTGGCATGTGTGTAAAAACACTGGCTCTGATTGGCTACCATGAAACATGACTCTGCCTTAGCCAATCATAATCGCTTACCTCGTTATTAACCCACCTCCTCACTAGCGGTGAGCCAGGGGTGTGTTCGGATTACACATATTCAATCAATGCATAGTAACGCACCGCATTTAACGTCCAGTAACGTTAACGGCGTTGTAACGACGGGAAAAGTAATTAGTTAGATTACCCCGTTACTGAAAAAATAACGTCGTTACCTAACGCCGTTCTTTTAAACGGCGTTATTCCGAACACTGCTAATAAGACGTTGTTGCTGACTCTACCTAATAAAGCACTATCTACTAATGACAACAGCTGAACAGAACCAGTACACATACGGTATGAGCAATGCACATTGAGGCCAAGGACACAAATGCAACGCAATGAAGCAGCATTGAAATATATTATGGTCCTTCCTGTTTAATATCCGCCCATGTCCAAAGAGGCTTCCACCCTGGATAAAGTGCAATGTCACTCTGATCTCATCGAACCTGTTACGGCAAAATTAGACATCAAGCAGCTGTTTGGACCTACACGTTGCCCTTAATAAACTATAAGACCCGCGTTAACCCCCTGAGCGGAGCTTTCTCCCAGTCTTAATTAATGTGGATGTCATACTCTTGGAAGGTGAGACACTCATTAAATTTGTTAAACAGCTGCAGTGGCAGCGGCCTCAGCGGGAAACGATTCAGTGATAACCACTATCGTACAAAAGAGTGTGTAATCAGACCTCAGAACGGGCTGTTCTGCAGAACGAGACACAGTATGATGACGGGAGAAAGACAGAAACAGGGGTCTGTACAAGACGCTTAACTGCAATTTTGAGCGCTATGATAAAATAGAATCAGTTACAGTGCATGGAGTAGGAAGTTTTTTCTACTTTTCAGGATTTTTCATTTCAGGATTTTCTAATATTGGTGTTTATTTGGGCATAAAAAGTCATTTATTATAGAGATATATAGTAAGTAATATAAAAAGTCATGCATAAATGTGTTGTTATTGAACTGCGAATACATATATAATCTTTTGTTATGGTATTAAAACATCATATGCATAAAACTATATTAAAAAGTGGTTCAATGCTGCAGGAAACACAGTGATTTTGAATGTGTAGGAGCATGTTATCATTATGCAAAACGTTCCTTCAACCTGTCAGCCCCTTTAATTAAAAGAAAACCAGGTTTTATTTTTGTGCTTCTGTTCCTCCTTCCAAAAATATTCGTTTCCTTTGTTCTCGTCTTCAACTGATATAAAGATGTGAAAATCTCCTTTCTTCTTAACTACTTTCACTTGTTTATGTCCTGTATCGGGGGGGAACTAGTGCTTAGCAGTTAGAGAAAACTGACATGCTTGTCTGGGTTCAAATAACAGGAGTGACAGGAGGAAATGTGTGAGACTAGAGTGAAAAAGAAACATCCACAGCAGGCATACCCTTGAGCAAGGCACCTAATCCCCTGAGCCCCCTTGGCACTGCACCTGGCTAACTGCTCCAACTGCGCTCACTACTTTCTGTGTAGATATCAAGTCAAAATAATGAATAATAACAGATAAAGGGTCTTCTTCTTTGGATAGTTTTCTCAGTAGTTGTGTGTATTAATAAACCAGTATGTCCATTATCATGCCGTGTATTTAAAAGGAGTTAATGAGCCATTTACAGTCATTTTAATGCTGATGGATGTAGTTGACCTTGGTCACTCACTCTTTCCAAATATACCCAGGGTGCTTTTGTGTGCATTTTTCCACAGCGTGAGTGTGATGGCTGATAGCAGGCGTACCTTGCCATAGGTCCAGCCCAGTTCAATCTTGTTCATCCCCCACAGTTCATGGATGTTTTCTGCCAGCTTGTCCCGGATGTTGTCCAGGTGAGGGGGAAGAACAATCTGTCCAGAGTGAAAAAGAACAGATGGTGTAGTTGGATTAAATAAATGAAAACGGTATAATTATTTTTTTTTTCCTTCTGTCTTTGCAATCATTTGAAAGTTTCGCAAGCTTTAAGGCATCTGCTGCAGCTCTGAGAATTATATAACAGATGTGTAACGCAAAGTGAATTCATCCTAAATGGGAGATTTCTGACAGCTACCCTGAGAAATAAGTTGTACTTTGTTTTCAAACAACACTTCGAGAAAGAGGAACAGATTGCTGTCAGTTTAAGATGTTCTTATAGGAAGTGTTTTTGAAAAGACTTTTTTATCGTTTCACTGCACAGTCAATATATCTGTCTATATTTCATTTCCTCACCTGGCTGGTGTCAACGGGAGTGGGGATGAATGAGGCCTGAGAGAGGAACTGAGTGGTTCCCAGCAGATCACGGACCCCGTCATGGTCCCTCTTGTACTCCTTCACGGGCTCGACATGCATCTTCTCCTTGGGCAGCAGTGCCTCATAACATGGAGAGTAACCAGCTGGTGGCAAGAACTTGAAATCTCCGTGGCGTCCACCCAGCAGGAAACGAACCCTGAGGCGAGAAATTATAGAACACTGTAAGACTGTATATAACCTGTTTGTTTTCACAGTGCTTACCATGAAACTAATAACTATATATCTTGAAACATTAGCAAACATCACTTTATTACATAATACCAGCACTGCAGTAGAGAATAAAGCCACAGAACGGCAGGGATTATCTACTACCTTCCTGTATTGACATAAAACTCTCTCCCACTAAATCAATTTCTAAAGTAAATAGTTGTGCAGTAAATAGGAGGTTGTTCCTTACAACTTTCATGAGGCAATGCAAGTTTTCCTTTGAAAGAATTGATTTTCTTTTTTGCTTCATCACCTGTTAATTTAGATAAATCTTCGGGGCATTTTTTGCCTTTTTTTTGGCAGGGAATAGTGAACTGGCAAAGACATCAAACAAGGGCAAAGAGAGATAAGGGAAAGTGTGTAACAGAGGAGTCCAAGGAGAATACAATGGTGGAGGCAGCAAAGGACATGGAGGTAACAAAAAAAGTTAAGTGGCATGCCCAACCATTTAGGTGGCAGGGCGCTCCAGCTCAGTGAGTTTTCAATTTATTACTACATCGCTGCTTTTTATGTGGACCGACAAGCTGTAGTTTCATCAACAGCCGTGGCAAAAACCATCAACAAGACGCACCTCTGCTGGGAATGCTTTTAAAGTATTATTTCCTTACTTGACACCCGCAGAGATGCTGACAACGGGGAAGAAGAATCCGTCGGTGTTGAAGTCCTCGAACATGCCCTGGACTGGCTGCCCGTTGATCCTGAAGGACATGCTGGGAGCGCCCAAATCCAGACAGCAGCTGACCACATCGTCTGAGTTCAGCAGGTGCTGGTTAATGGAGGCCACGGCCCTTGGGATTCGGCCTAGACGACACCGGTCGGAGACAGAGAGGGAGGATGGATGGCTGTTAGAGGTGCAAAGTCATTGCAAATGTAGGACAGGATGAAGGGTGGGGAGAGGCGAGGGGAGCGGGGAGGTGGGTGATGAGCGCTTTAAAAGGAGTGACATGATATGGATGAGGGGAGGTGAAGGGTCTTTTAGTAGCTTCAGAAGGAGGTGAGGGGAAATAGGTGTCATGCTTTTAGGGAGGGAGCAGAGAAAGGAGACTGAAGGACCTGAAGTCCAAACCATCAGGCCAAAAGTACTTTACTCTAATGCAGGGTCATCACATAATTGCAATACCCTGGCTCTTCAGCTAAGGTCATGGCAGTAGGTTGGAGTGCAAGTTGAAGATGTATGGAACGCGCATGGAAGTCATTAGAGAAGGAGCAAAGCTTTCCAGAAGATGTGAACGAATAAGGGCGGAGTCACATGAAGAGGTGAGATAGAGGTTGGATGGTGGCACTTTGTATCAGTGTCATCACTGTTTGTCCTTCGCAATGTGGAAAAAGTAGAAAGCAATCCAGAGAGTCGACACCAGGCTCTTGCATTTTTCACCGTAAGTTCAGTCAGGGCAAAGACCTTCCATAAGGCTTTTTCTTTTTGTAATATACACAAGAAATAACCCTTTCCATCTTCTTGACCAGTGGGACAAAACACAAATATGGGAATTTCTAATGTAAAATAACCAAGAAACTGATTGAAGTTACCTCAAACAATAACTTAACATGCCTAGAATATACTGTGCAATATGTATTTTTACTTCCTGGTTTCTACAGGCTTCCACACTCATAGAAGACCAGCTAGTAGTGAAATATTACACTGAGACACCCACCTGACCACAGATGAAGTCCATCAAAGCTGTAGGAGTACAGGTCATCCCCAACACCGTTGCCTCCCCACCCCTCTCCTCCGCCGGGGTACGGAGCGTAGCCTTTCGTGTTAGCCCAGCCTACCCTCAGGTGTGTCGGTTCCCCGGTTACAAAGTGGTCCACCTGGTCGATGACCAGCTCAAAATACCACTTCTTGTACTGAGCTGAACCTTCAGCGACGCCCAGGAAGATGTTTGGTCTCATGCTGGAAATAAAAACAGAGGATGAAGAAAGGTGAAGGATGAACCATAGTCGTTTATCTGAGAGTGAGTTGTTTATTCATATTGTCTGTCTTGAATAGACCCAAAACATCTAGTCGGGCTGTTGGGTGCAATAAGACGTTTTCACTAAATTGTATTCATCCCAGTAGATACTAAATACTGTGAGCTCATTAATAGTTTAAAATAAAATGATGAACATATGTCACAGACTAATTTTTCGTTATTTACCTCTGAACATCATTGACCAGTCGAGTCTGAAGCAGCAGGTCCCTCTTTGGAAGGAGGTTGTCACAGATCAGATTCTGATTGGCTCTCACTGCCACCCCATTGCAAACGCAGAGGGAGCACAGGACATCCAGGATCTGACAAGAGAAGAAGACAAGATAACACTTGTCTCAGGGCATTTTCTCGTTTGTGTCAGTCATTCACACGCTCCAAGATAAAAATCTACACCTTGTTTCTCCAGTAAATGATCAGTTGTTCAGTCAGATTCTCTCTAAGCTGCTGAGCTTGTAGCATATGCACACTATACTGAGGGCTTTCAAGTCTGCAGAACTTGTCACTCATGATCTACAGCTGTAGTTTACGAGGATGCCCTTTCATGCCCCGTACAATTTACAGTGTAAATATTAGGAGACCGTGACATTTGAAGATTGCATGGACGATACGCGGCTGGAATGTCACCAGACAAAGAGAAAACCCTGACAAAGATTTAAGTAAATTGTTTTGAGATGTAATTTGTTAGCTTGGCCTGACAATTGAGCTTTTATGAGGCAATATGGAAATTCTGTCCCAGGCAAAGAGGGCGGAATTGATTTGGGGGCTCAGATAAATGCAAACAGCTGCTACAAAATCAGTTTAGTCCGTTGAGATTTAACTTGAATCACTAATAAAAAACAATAAACATAATAAAATTTAACAAGTAGTTAGTAATTTAAAGCCAAGTAAACCTTAACTAACCTAAAACAAAGCAAAGGGACATGTTTGAGGTCTGTTAAAAGACGTTCCATAGCTCATCTACTGTAAGTGGCTTTTTCAGTTCTAACTTCTGTAGAACAAGCAAAGACGTCACTTAGATAAATAGCGAAGTTGCCTTGTTTTAGCTTCATTTTACATATTCCATAATATCCCTGGCCTTGATGACTCTCTTCACAGACATATAGCCACACTAATGGTGGAGCTCTGTTTGTTGCACACTTCGCAATGTAGTGTAATGGCCCATTTAGCTGCAGCAGCGCCAAAACTTTCCCAGTGGCTTTGGCTGCACACTGATGTTGCATCTGATGCTACAAAACAAGATACAATTTGGACTTGTCCACACTCTGCCAGATACCTTGGCACTGACAATTTAACAATTATGACAGTAATAATCATTGTCGCCCACCTTGTGGTTGCGTCCATGCTTGTAGAGCAGAGAGATGATTGATTTAATGTGTGCTCTCTGGATGATGTTCAGGGCCTCCGGGCTTTCTACCAAGATACAGTGGAGGACTTCCAGGATTCCTAAGGGGTTATACAAAATATTTGCCATGATCAGAACACGTGTCTGTCGAATAAATGACATCTTAACAGCCAGAGTGTGATGATTTATTACACACAGTGCGAGTGTATCACTGTAAAAAAACAAACATGATTTTTGATACCCGATGAAGATTCCAGTCTCTCCAGTTTGCTGATCAACCAGTCCAGGTTTCGGGAAAACTGGGTGCAGTTGTTCCTGTTCCCACGAATCAGTGAAGCTTAAAAAAAACGACAAAGTTTTCACAAAGTTTAATGAATATGCGCACTTTTTTCTTTAGTAGAGACAATAGTAATATTTGTGAAATGACAACCAGAAGATTGGATGGAGCAGACAGAATGAATTTAAATGAAAAACAGCCCCTGAGAATAACCGTTGCGTGACATTTATGGTCAACAGGTAGATATTAAAATGCCTTAAATCTACTTGTCACTTCCTATTATGAAATCTGTCTGACAGAAAATACAAAGAAAAACTGTAAATTCAGTGTGAAGGCAGGAGCTCTGTACCCTATTAAAAGTGGAGCTGTGTTCCCTGGTGCCCTTTCTCTGCCACTGCAGTGACATTAAGAAGTCTCCTTATTACCCAACGGTCTCATTTCTCACCATTTGGATTCGGGGACAGTAGACTGATAATGTCCCTGAAACAACTGAAGAGCTCTTTGTGCCAAGCGAATACTGATCGGTGTCTAATCTCCTTTAATTCTGCCTATTCAGGAAAGCTGTAGTTCAGTACGAATACATAGATAGAGACACACCACGAGGGCAAGAATGTTCACTGTGAATGATATGATTGTTAAATTAAAGGGCCATAGAGGGGACAACCCGACGTCACGCAGACTTCTAATTAGCATACAGTGTATTAATAGATACTGGTGTTACATAATGGCTACTGGAAACATTTTAATGAAGACGAACAATAAAAGTGAAAGGACTTGTCTTCACAGCAATCACGTCTCAAGGGAAAAAAGTTGTCCTCTGACTGATCTGGTCACTGGTTATATCTGACGAGCATCATCTGCTGTGTTTGGGTAAAGCAAAACCAGTGATTTACCACGACGAGGATGAATTTGATGTTCAGACTTTCATCATTTAACATGTGAGCTCAATACCTGGACCAATAAATATATGTTTTCCTCTACATATATCACGTGGCTCACTGGAGAGAAGGTCAGAACAAACAGGGCCCCTGCACAATTCATCACCCAAAATCTGCTTCAGCAGACATGCCCTCTGCATCCTTGGGGGTGGCCTCTCTGTAGGGAAGGCTGCTGTGTGTGTGCTCAGAAGAGTGTGTTTTGAGCATGTGTTTGTGTGTATCCGTGGAGGAGCACATGCAGGAGAGAGGGGATGATGAATAGAAGGGCAGTCAAGGTGAGCCGAGGGGAAGATGTTGATGGGAAACATCCAGTGATAGAAAAAACAAACTACACGTGAAAAAGTTGTCCAAAATAAAACTTCTCAGGGTGGAAAGTTTTAGCATTCATGACTCAGTATACGGGGAGAACGGGGTAATGCCAGCACCTGAGACGGCTGGCATTTTGGTAATGACGCTGGCTTTTCTTGAAATATTCAGCTCAATTCCTTCTAATATCACCACACTGCTTTCAGAAAAGGATGTGATCTCGACAGAAGGCAAGGCAGATTGTAAAAGAGCTATTTGAGATGCAGTCTGTCTTTGCTTCTCCCTTCACTCCCTTGTCACCAACACTGACAAATACGCTTCATGCAAAAAGCTGTGACCAGCTGTGACCTGTAGACGTGAAAAGCAAGAAACAAGAGTAGGGAGGAGTGGGCTTATGAAGACAGTAAGAAGGTAAGGAGGAAAGTAAGGAAGAAAGAAGTGTGAAGTGGATGTTAGAGAAGATTAATACTGCAAGACTGCCCAGAGTCAACAGCTGACAGTGCTCAAATAAGATGTGGATATTTCATGCAATCCATTGCTCAGACCTACTTACCCAGGAGTTCATAGAGGAGGTTGAGAATGTCCTTCCACGCCGCGCCTGCCTCCTCCCCGGCCATCTCCCCAAAGTGGGCTGCACTGTTGTACAGGTTCATCCGGTCAATGCATTTGGACAGGAGGGACAGCATGCCCTTAAAAAGAAAAGAAATATATATCACATGTATATATTCTATGAATAATATGTGGTTTATGGCATTATATCAGAACTACAGTATATTATTTTTTGAATATGGCTATAATATAGCAATAGTTATATTTTTAAATTTAAATTACAGAATGAGGTGAAGTTTAAAAAGTTAATGAGTTCTGCAGCATTGCTCTGTATTCATTTTGATCGTCATACATTACATAAACCTACTGTGGCCAAAACCAGAGATTAAAAAAGAAAGATTCAGTATGTATAAAAAATGTATTACATTTCCTTTTTTTTATTTTTATTTATTTATTTATTTTTTCAAAGTTTGAACTGAACCAGACTTAAAACTAGTCACACTGTTAATTACATATCCATTAATTTATGATGGCGGCAGTTGATCAAAGAGTTGTCTTTTGTTTTGACCAAAGATTGGAGATTCATCATTGGAGACGTCTCCCCGTCTTCCGCTCTCACCTCCTCTTTGAAGAGGTCTTGGCGTTTGATGAGCGAACGGAGCAGACACTGTTTCTCCTCGTGCTCCAGCTCTGAATCGGGCTGCTTGAAGTACTCGATCAGGTCGTTCAGCGTCTGCAGCACCTCTTCAACGTACCCGGCCACCGCCGAGGACTCGCCCTCAGCAATGCTGTCCAGAGCCCTGACAGAAAGACAGGAAAGGTCAAGGAGGAGAATCAAGCTGTAAAACGTGAAACGGACCCAGCGGGGATGAGCATCATGTTGGTGATTTGTTATGTTGTCTTTTTGTTGACGGGCGGAGGAAGGATTTGCGAATGCACCCTTGCTCTTACTTGATGAAGTTGGTGAAGAGGAACGTGGTGTTGCGGATGATGCGTGCGGCCCGAGACTCCTCATGCTGACAGCGCTGAAGGATGAGCCCGTCATCCATGTGGCCCTCAGAATGTAGGCAGGCCTAAATGAGACAAACACAGACTTAAATAGAATTTTATCATGAAAATAAAACCTACACAGAGACAATTTGTCCAGTTACTATGACTGATTTCTGTGTAAGATTTGGATACTTTAATAGTTACTGAAGGATGCCTTAAAACACAACCTTACTCAACAATGCACTTTGTTTACCGCTCTCAGATATGACTGTACAGTTTTAGCAGGCATCCTACTGACCCACACTCCATAAGAAAAAGCATCTAAGTATGTATGTCAGAGAGAGGCTCCAGCAGTTAGAGGGTATACATCACCCGAGCTCAGTGAAATCTGACTCGCTGTAATCAAACAGCATAATCGAGAAGGGGGACTTAAGAGTAAACTGACCATCACCTCTAACATGTCAGGTGCATTGGCACGCTGCCAAGGCTGCAGCGACTGCCTGGCGCCAGCATGATGTCCCTGGAGGCGTGCCCGGCAATGAGCAGCGTTCATGTGGCGCCCTAATCCCCCTGTCTCACCCAAAACTAACTGTTACCCTCCACGTGGCCCATTATCACATTTAAATGGGTTGCAGCCTCATGTGCGCTGGACTAGTCGGTGTCTGCAAAGAAGGACTGCCACACGTGCATGTGTAGCAGGCAATGTTTTCAATTTTAGAAGAAAATAAACATTTGCTAAGGTGGCCATGCTGTAAATTCCTCTTGTTTGATTGGGTGTGATTTGCTACTGTTCACATGGACTCTGAGGTGTTAACAGCGAACCACATAGTTACATAGATACCAGATATATACATAGCTTTGCATCACTATGCAACAGTGTGACGATTGATTCATGACTGTATGAGTTGTACTTGAACCAGAGAAGTCTGCAAGTTAAAGAGGTCGATAATTCAAGTGCTTTCTAATCTATTTCTATTATTCTTAGTTATGAGAATTTACAAATACGGCAAATGTATGGGAAATCATTGCTAACAGAATTCAGTTTTTATGACAGTTTGCACTGAATTATTCATTTATACAGTCAATAACTATTATAAGATTATAAGAAGCCAAAGAAAAAACTTTCACAAATTTACAAATTGTTAATATCTAACGAAGAAGCCCTGTCAATCCCCATACACAAATGGTCCAAGGACATAAAGAATCTGCCCAGAGACTTGAACTGGCAAAAAATATGTAACAACACATTCTCTATGTCGTGTAATTCTAAAGTTCAGTTGATCCAATATAAAGTCCTACATAGAGCTCATATAACTACAAAGCAACTCTATCAGATGGGCTTTAGTCCAGATAGTAAATGTCCACACTGTCCAGATTCTATTGATGATTATTTTCATGCTCTCTGGGACTGTATATGTATCAACTCCTTTTGGACAGAAGTGATAAAAATTTTATCTGAAATACTGAACTTTGACATCCCCTTATGTCCCATTATTGTACTCCTCGGCGATTTGTCTAATTTAGATGTCAATAAGACAGTTAAGCCTTTTATTTTGATTGCTTTTACCATTGCAAAAAAAACAATTTTATTAAACTGGAAAAACAGAGCTAAAATTTCTATAAATCAATGGCTCAATCTTTTAACCAATCACTCAAATCTAGAAAAGCTTACTGCATCTTTGAAAAACAATATGACAGCTTACGAAGGCTCATGGTCCCCCTTTTTGCAATATTTGCAACGCTGATTCCTCAGCTGATGAATGTTGAAACTACTATGTCTGCTTGTAATAATTGTGTACATGTTGCTGCTCAATACAGCTTGTTAAGCATAAGTAGTTCTGTGAACAGGTGAACTTTGTCTTGTCTATGTGTATGTTAATTGTTGTCACTGTATACCTGTGTGTCATTTAAATAAAAAAAAAAAAAAAAAAAAAAAAAAAAACTATTATAAGATTATATTGTCGAAATTCATTCCACAAAGTGAGGTCAGATTAACGAACCATGAAAAGTGGGAATTACTTTCATTTATTCTATTTGGGAATTTGCTCTATAGTCTGTAGGTATAACAGAATATGGGTCAGTAGTAGTAGGGGTGCCCTGTCCTCACTGCAGCACTTAGTACAGTACATTTGGTTTACACATTCTGGTCACATGGTGCATTTTTCTGTATAACGTTGTTCATCAAATTATCATAACAAACTAAATAACTAAATTAGGAGTACTGATATAAAATATAATGAAGCAGATATCTACATTGTGCACATTGGATCTGAAGCAAATTTGGAGGCAACAGTTGCCCAAGTTGGCACCAAAGAGGTTAAATTCCAAACTGTGTTATTAAGGTGTATAGAAATGACACTGAGATTAAAGTTCCAGACTAAATGTTAGCTCCTATTTACCCTTCTTTTCAGGGGACCAAGACGAGACGATTTGGCGTCAGGGGCCAGGTAAGACAGCCACAGTCCAGTCGCCACATGCATGACGAAGCAGACAGAGTCTCCGTACTTGATCTCCGGGACGCCCATGCCGTCGATGTCCCTCTTCGGGCCAGAGTCGCTCTTTTCCTGTTGCGTTCGCATCGAGAGCAACAAACCAACATTAGCGAACATACACAGAGAGAAAAGCAGCATCCACACACGCAAGCATGGAAATGGAGATATATTGAGTTTAGCTGGTAATCAGGGAGTGCATTCATTGGGCTTCAAGGAGGCTGCTGCTGCTGGCCTCATTAGCTCTGCATGATTTCCGGTGGAGCAGAGATGGAGCAGCGCTGATTGCGGCCGACGGCAAGTAGCAGGAAACGTATTACTGCCAATGTTCAACATGGCGGAGCGTTGACCTTTCTAGATGCAGGTACAGACCGGTGCTGGGAGGCGTTGATAAGGGATGGTGGCAGAGAGAGTCATCTATATTATTCCTAAGGAGCACGAGTCCACGGTGATTCCACAAGGACTGATGATCCAACGCTAGTAATTACTGGGAGGGCAGTTATATTGCTAGGAGGATGATAAGCCAGGGGAATACAGCCTTGGAAGCCGACAGCACCCTGGAGGATTTTAAACTGTTCCTAATGTAGATAAAAGCACACTTACACAGACACAATGGTGCTCCAGGAAGGTGACTCATTTTGTATTTTGTGTCTTTATGTGGCTGTAGCCATTTCAGCAAAGGACAACTGATAAGGGACTGCTTACACAACAAACAGCAAGTCTAAGAAAAGAACTACACTAAAGATCTTTTAATAAATTTGAGTTACAGTAGATACAGACAGGTAAGAGAGGCTGAAGCATTATCTTATTGTATTATTATTACTTTTGATCATAAAGGAATAGCAGGAAACAGATTGATAATCTGGAGTACAATCCTACTGCTGTGTCAACTTCCGCAGCACAGATTTCATCTATGTCTGAACATCTCTGAGAATCAAATCAAAATTTATTTCCAAGTAAACCATGTGCTCCTCTCTTAAGGTTATTTTTAGCAGCGAGAGATTATTTTTGGAGTGCAAGCTATTAAAACAGAGCTGCAGAGTACAACACAGCGAGTGTGGGAGGAAAAAAGGGTGAGTAATTGGGGGAAAGAAATGAGCAGAGGCGAATGAAAGAATACTAAGTAGGTATCCTAATACTGCAGGGGTGATGGTGAACTTGTCTTCACGTTCTAACTGAAAATGCAAGTTAGCCGGTGCATGGACAACACGAACGTATGCGCCAACATTCGTCTATTCAGCAGCTGTGAAAAGGTCAATTCATGGGGGTGAGGCATGAGCTCATTAGGAGCTTACTGACTCGCCTCAAGAGTCTTTGATAAGGTTGTCAGGGGAAGATATTTTTTAGACCTTGTTTAATGAGATACATGAATTAAGAATGTTTATTTACATCCACAATTCATGACAGTTTTCAGATATGTAACTGCCTCGCTCAAAGGGCACATCAAAGGTAGTTGTGAAAATAATATGTTCACACAAACGGACAGAGAACGCTGACCTTGGAGGGCCTGAAGCAGAAGGCAGTGGCCTTGGTGTCGGACTTCTCTCTGTCCTGCAGGACCAGTCCACGGTCCTCAGTCAGGGCCAGATAGTGGCCAGTAGAGAGATGGCGTAGACGGAAGGCCTGGCCCCACCGGATGTGGCTACCGCTCCAGCTAAACACAGACAACTGGCATCAAAAAAACGCTGGGTACAACCCTGGACTGTCACTGACAACAGCTTCACAGTGTGTCGTTTTGTTCTGAAAGCTTAGATTATGAATGAGATGGAGAGCTGGTCTGGTGTAACTCCAAAAATGAAAGGCTCTTTAGTTTTTAACTCAAATTCTCTGCTGGCTGTTTACATCTGAAAAGCAGCTCATATATATCCGAGTATGTTATGGTAGCTTCAGTGGTGTGACACAATGGGGCAAACAGTACTCAACAGAAGAACGTGTGCCTTAACAGATGCACCTGCGCCATTTCGAAGTGTATACACTGTGACAGGAAGTCCCAGCGAGAGCTGTCAGACGATGTGACTGGAGGGAAATTGCGTGGGTGGCCAGTCAAAGAAAGGAAAGAGAAGAAAGGGAGAGGGAGAGTGATGGACAGGAGAGAGGCAGACTGAAAGGGATGGTAAACAGAACCACACTCTGGAGGACCAACTAATTGGTAGTGACAGCTCAGAGTAGAAGGAGGGGAGGTTTATATATAACCCACAGCACCAGTTTTCTGTTGGTCATGGACAACTCCACTGTGTATTTATGAAAGACATCTATATCAATGTTTTATTTACTTTTCTCAGTGTTTTTGTTGTCTTGATCTTACCTGATCCTGAGAGGCTCCAGTCTCCACAGCGAGCGGGCCTTTGATGCTCCCTTACCCGCCTCGTAGTTGACGATCCTGAAAGCAGAAAAGACACAAGTGGGAGGCTCGGTTATTTCAGTCATTCAGCAAGAATACAGTGAAGATATTCTGTGCGCTGGTGGAGCAGGGAATACCAGTAATCTTGATCAAATCTCACTGCTCAAGAAATTCGACAAAAAAAAATCCAATATGATTGTGATATTGATTCTGGAAGGAGAAAATATCCAAAGTCAAAGGTGAACGGGTCACCTGGAAAACCACCACGTACACTAACAAATAGAGCAGGAGACTGAGGATATTTCTCCACTTCTCAGCTAAATCTTAACCCAGGATTAACCCAGAAAATGAGTTGACATTAAGAAGGATCTCATCTGAACTTTACACTCAAGATCCAACACAAAAAAAGCAGAATGAAGCTAAAATGATCTTATCTGCAGAAAAGGACAGGTTTTCTCACGTCTCATTCATAAAACTACTTTCTCAATTGTTAGTTTAGATATTTAAAACACTGACTGCTTGGTCACTAAACAGCTTAGCTAAATTAAGTGAAATTACTCAACAAAACAACTACAAACCTCTGCTCCTCTTCACTCTTGTCTGCTCCGGGGATAGTCAAGCTCTCATCGTGGCCATGACAGAGACGCATCACATGCCCACCAATCAAATATCCTTCCAGACACAAAAACAACATTTAAACATTTTTTTGCAGTCACTGAAAAAGATGATAGAAAATTTGAAGACATTAAACACAGGTTTCCCCTTGTGCTTACAGGCTCAGTCATTAAACACCTGACAGCTACTGTATTTCAGAGCTATTGTATACTTAAAATGCAGTAAACCGTCCTTGTAAAGTGAATGGGGAAGAGCTGTTGGCGCCGTTGTTGATGGGCTTATAAACTCACCTACAGCCATGTTGCCTGAAGAACAGGTAGGCTGGACGTTCCACAATGTCTGCATGAACGAGGCATCCACCTGAATGTTGCCATTGGAGTTGGAGAGATGCTGGAAGGGAGGAAAAGGTTTACGCAGGGCTTTAGACAGAATCGTGGCTGAAGGGAAAAGTTGCAGGATGAGAGGAACATAGGCAAATGAATGAGGTTCTGCAAAGCTGCACAGTGGAGGGAGCAGCCCCAGTGTTTGAATTTGAAAAGAGATTATAAAACAACTCTGTGTCTCCCCCTCTGGAGCTGCCAAATTGTGTCATAACGCTGGGGGCTAAAAGGCACTGCTGCGTAAGTGTTTCTCTATGCAGCAGTGTCCAGCAGAAACACTCAAAGCTGCTCCTACTTCCTGACAGGGAGCATTCAGAGGCGAGGGAGAATTTATTCTAAGTATGAGCTGCCATGTTGATTTGTAATATGTACGGTACTTTAGATGTTATCCACCGTTTAACACCTTCAGGGAGGAGTATGAACAGTCCAAAATGTGTTCTGCAGCATGGCAACGGCCCAAGACTCGTGGCCAGAGTCATAAAGAATTGTCTTCAGTTACAAGAACAACAAGGAGTCCTGTAACAGATGGTACGGCTCCCACAGTGTCCTGATCTCCTCATCAACCATCCATGAGATCCACAGAAGAGCTGTGGCGAGTTTGTGCTTTGAACAATCTACCTGAACAGCAGTGTTAAAGAGTACTGAGAAGAATCGGTGCAAAACAAAAGCATCACACTGAATCTTTTGTTGGCTCTAATTTATATATATAAATATATATATATAAATAAAAACTATAAATGGTATTGTCATTTGTAAGACTGAAAATCCACTTAGGCTGCTGTTTTTTGTCTGGTTTGGTTTTTACTATTTTAATGTTTGAACTAGTACATGTTAGCTTTATATATTAAATAATTGGACAGTGTACTATATTGCACATTTCAGTGCACATGCCCTAACGTGCAGAGAGATAATATAAATTGATTGACTGCTGCATTGAAAACTATGACGCTAAACCTTCTACGCATTGGCCCCCACTAATATTATTATTTTTTATTACCCTGACATTTGGGCAGCGGGCTTGAACCCAAGATGCAGAGCAAAGGAAAACTTTGCTGACATCACTCTTTTGAACCGGACGCAAACACAAATCAACAAAAGTCTTGGCCCTAAAAAGACTGCATCGCAACATCCGCGAGTGTTCACAGCAATAAAGCACCGATTGCTTTTGCCTAAATATTGGATGGGTCCCATTCTTCAAAAGCTGAGTTTACAGCGGGCCAAATCAGGTGAAGATTCCCCACGGGAGGAGATGAAAGTGTGGCTCTCTGCCAGTTGTACTTTAATTGCACATTTCCCTCCCTGAAGGGCCGGAGCAGCATCTAGAAGACAGCGCGACTCACTCTTCTATGCCTGGCACGTTGCTGTCCCTCCATTTTGCCACTCCTCTCTCTTTATCTCTCTTTCTCTCTCTCTCTCTCTCTCTCTGCATCTCCTTCTCCCTCTCCCTACTCCTCTTCTCTCTCCCTAACCAAGTGAGTTAATTGAGGTCGGGTGTATTCCTGTGCATAAGGGAGACAGCATTAAGTTTGAGCTCATCAGTCAGACGGATGAGTTCCAGAAAAAAATAAAAAGTTCTAAAAAAGAAAAAAATAATAATACAGGAGGGCTTTACAGGTAATCAGATTTCCATTACAGATAGCAGACTAGAGTTCTCAAGTTTTCCCCTCGAATTGCCTTGTCACTCTGAAGCTGGCTGGAGTGAGACGAGTAATCAGAGCAGTCCGACGGCTCTCCAAAGTGAATCCAAGCAGATAAATGTGTTGTGAAAATAATCACCAAAAAAACACAACCACCCAACTCTTATTCGATTCGGTGCAAATCCCTTTCAACATTAGAGGCTGACACGAAAACATTTGGCAGAAAAATGAGAACGCTCCAATGAACAGCAAAGGGAGAGACTTGACAAGCAAAACAGACAAAAAAAATGAGAGCTTATGCACCTCGAACGAGAAACAAGAGTATCTAGACTGCCCATAAATATTCATGAGACAAAAAAGTTTGATGCAAGAGTAG